>NC_091983.1:23074088-23674088 GCF_044704955.1 Pristiophorus japonicus | reverse complement strand
CAGAGATAGTGGATGCATTGGTTGTAATCTACCAAAATTCCCTGGATTCTGGGGAGGTCCCATTGGACTGGAAAACCGCAAATCTAATGCCCCTATTTAAAAAAGGAGGTAGATAGAAAGCAGGAAACTATGGATCAGTTAACCTAAATCTTAAATATTACAATCAAGCAGAGTCAGCATGGTTTTATGAAAGGGAACTCATGTTTGACAAATTTGCTGGAGTTATTGAGGATGTAACGAGCAGCGTGGATAAAGGGGGAACCAGTGGATGTGGTGTATTTGGATTTCCAGAAGGCATTCGATAAGGTGCCACATAAAAGGTTACTGCACAAGATAAAAGTTCACGGGGTTGGGGGTAATATATTAGCATGGATAAAGGATTGGCTAACTAACAGAAAACAGAGAGTTGGGATAAATGGGTCATTTTCCGGTTGTCAAACAGTAACTAGTGGTGTGCCACAGGTATCAGTGCTGGGGCCTCAACTATTTACAATCCATATTAATGACTTGGATGAAGGGACCGAGTGTAATGTAACCAAGTTTGCTGATACTACAAAGATGGGTGGGAAAGAAAATTGTGAGGAGGACACAAAAAATCTGCAAAGGGACATAGATAGATTAAAGTGAGAAGTCAAACATTTGGCAGATGGAGTATAATGTCGGAAAGTTTGAGGCTACCACTTTGGCAAGAAAAATAAAAAAGCAAATTATTATTTAAATGGAGAGAGATTACAAAATGCTGCAATACAGAATGACCTGGGGATCTTTTTCTACCACCCGAAAGAGCAGACTTGGTTTCAAGTCTCATGCAAAAGACGACACCTCCGACAGTGCAGTGCTCCCTCAGTAGTGAACTGGAATGTCAGTCTAGATTTCTGTGCTCTTGAACCCACAACCTTCTGACTCAGAGGTGAGAGTGCTATCCACTGAGCCACAGCTGACACAGACACAACACGGTATACATTGACAGAGTTGATCTGTTGCCAATCTAACCTTGACAAGTTCCACCTGGGGTCTGCAAGCAACTCGGGTATGAAATCCTTTTGATGCTATCAACTAGAATCTGAACACATTGTTAGAATCTTTCTCTGTGATAGTGAGTTTGAAGACTCTAAAAGGAATCCTTATCAGGTTTCATTGTCACTGCCAACCTAAACCAATACTTAGATACCCAAGTGATTCATCAATGGGCCAAATCTTCCTAGAAAAATAATCATGTGTTAACGACACACGCCTTTATTAATGCAAGGTTTGGTCAGCAGGTTCAGAGGATTAAGAGATATGCCATCAGTTGTGAATCTCCTGAATTTGTTGGTCGATTTATGCTTTATTTTTAAGAACTTGCTGTATTTGCACATTCATTGCCCATTAAACTCACAGTAGTCACTGTCGTAATGTTGGAAATACAGCCACTGTTTACGCAAAGCAAGGTCCCACAAACAGCAATGTGATAATGACCATATAATCTGTGTTAGTGATGTTAGTTGAAAGGTAAAAATTGGCTCAGACACCAGGGAGAACTCCCCTGTTCTTCAAAATAGTACCAGGGGATCTTTTTACGTCCACCCGAGCAGGCACTCTGCACTAAGATTGAACAGAGCAGGAGAGAGGATTAAGTATTGGTTAGATAAGATGGTTACGCTGATAGATTTAGTTAGGTTGATAGATTGAGATGAGGAAAGATGCGAGGAGGCTCGAGTGGACCATAAACGACATGTGTCGTTAACACATGATTATTTTTCCAGGAAGATTTGACCCATTGATGAATCACTTGGGTATCTAAGTACTGGTTTAGGTTGGCAGTGACAATGAAACCTGATAAGGATTCTTTTTAATTTTCAAATTGATTACCTTCGCTATCACAGAGAAAAATTCTTACAATTTGTTCAGATTCTAGCTGATAGCATCAAAAGGATTTCACCCCTCGTAGCTTGCAGATCCCAGGTGGACTGTTCGGGCCGAATGGCCTGTTTCTGTGCCGTATATCCTATATCCTATGTAAGGCCAGGCTTGAGGGTTCAAGAGAATGATTATATTGATGAAATTGTCGGAATGTGCAGCTCATTCAGTATTTATAAGGCAAAACAGTACACTGTGTTATGGTATGACTTACTCTGGTCACTAACTAGAACTATTTCCGAACATTTCTTCCATTACTTCGTGTGTTATGATGCAGATATTTCCCCAGGGTCTAAGCCAGCGGCCTATAATCCTTTTTTGTTTTTTCATCCTACCTGAGCAAATCTTCCAGAGCAGCATAAGAACTCATAACAGATTATTTTGTGGTTACACTGCATCTCCCCAAGCTCACGTTTTTGAAATTTAACCTACATTGCTTTGTTCCCTGGGCTCCAAAGGAGTAAATGAATAAACCGCAGCTCACAATATTGATTACAGTCCTGAATCCCTTAAGGAAAGTTTGCACACATTGGCTGGCTTCACTCCTCCATGAAGCTGCAGGGGAAAAATAACTCAGCAGAATTCACGGCTGCCCCGGTTCGCAAGGTAGCTAAAATACTGACACAAAAGTAAAATACTGCGGATGCTGGAATCTGAAATATAAACAGAAAATCCTGGAAATACTCAGCACCTCATCTTTCGTTTAGGCTCTTTACAGCCTTCTGGACTCAACATCGATTTCAACAATTTCAGATCGTAACCTCTGCCAATATTTTTTTTCGCTTTTTAATGGTTTTTTTCTCTCTTTCCCGTGGCAACTGTTGATGATTCTGCCATTTCCATTCACACCCTATCTAGATTCATCTTTTGTTTCTTAACTTGTCCCATTACCATCTCCTTTTGCCTTGCACCATCATCCCTTTTGTCTCTCTAATCTCTCCTGCCTTCCACCCTATCACACACCTTCCCTTTTGTTCTTTTCTCCCCTCCCCCCTTTCCCTGCCCCTACACTTAAAAACCTCTGACATCTCTAACTTTTTCCAGGGTCATCGAGCTGAAACGTTAGCTCTGAATCTCTCTCCGCACATGCTGCCTGACCTGCTGCGTATTTCCAGCATTTTCTACTTTTATTACAGTTGAAATACTGAGCTTTCTTTGTAGTTATTTCTTTGCAGCATTCATCAGGGGTGAAATCGTCATCTTCATAGGCAGTCCCTCGGAACAAGGATGAATTGCTTCCACGCCAAAAAAAGGACAAGCTCACAGGTGTTTCAATGAAGGATCCAAACTACATCCTGAAGGATGGAAGATGCCCGTGCGTGCATTTTTTTAACATGGGGTGGCCATTGCACACCAGCCACCACACGGGCTTGACAGAGCTAGGTCTTGGTCCAGTGGCAAGGATTACCCAAGACAACTGGAGACCAGCTCTGCTGCACAGACCTAGTGCGCACACGTAGCGCAGTGTGGGCTGGCCCGCGCTGCCCCTGGGCCCCTGGCCCCGAACTCTCACCGCTCCTTCACCCCGATCTCGCCGCTCCTGCTGTATCTGCCCACGCTCCAATCACCGACTTGGATCTTGATGACATCACTCTTCAAGCCGTCGCCCTCCTGCACCCGCTCGCGCTGTACCTTGAAGTGGCACGCCTCCACGCTGCCCATGGCCGCTGCTCACCGCTCCTTTTATGGTCCCGATCTGCCGCTGATGTTCCCTCACAGGTCGGGGTCTCCACGCTGCCCAAGGCCGCCATTCACCGCTCCTTTTACGGTCCCGATCTGCCAGTGATCTTCTCTCGCAGGTCGGGGCCTCCACGCTGCCCAAGGCCGCCATTCACCGCTCCTTTTATGGTCCCGATCTGCCGCTGATGTTCCCTCGCAGGTCGGGGCCTCCGCGAAAATTAAGGTACAGGCACTCTAATGGCACGTGATACTAAACCACATTGTATGGAGGTAAGCAAAACCCGGTCAACCTGTTACAGGGGCGCGATTTCTAAATTTGCAGATAACACGAAACTTGGAAGTGTAGTTAACAGTGAGGAAGATAGTAATAGGCTTCAAGAGGACAGAGCCAGGCTGGTGGAATGGGTGGACACACGGCAGATGAAATTCAATGCAGAAAAATGTGAGGTGATTCATTTTGGTAGGAAGAATGAGGAGAGACCATATACAATAAATGGTACAATTTTAAAGGAGGTGCAAGAAGAGGGAGACCTGGGGGTGTATGTGCACAAATCTTTGAAGATTAACAGAGCAGTTGAGAAAGCATATGGGAACCTGGGCTTTTTCAATAGAGGAATAAAGTACAAAAGCCAGGAAGTTATACTAAACCTATAAAAAGCAATACTCAGCTGGAGTATTGTGTCCAATTCTGGGCACCTCTCTTGAGGATGAATGTGAAAGCTTTGGAGAGGGTACAGAAGAGATTTACTGGAATGCTTCCAGGAATGAGGAATTACAGTTATGTGGATAGACTGTAGAAGCTGGTGTTGTTCTCCTTAGAGCAGAGAAGGCTAAGAGGAGATTTGATAGAGGTGTTCAAAATCCTGATGGGTATAAAGAGAAACTGTTTCCAATGTTTGAACAGTCGATAACCAAAGGGCACAGATTTAAGGCAAAAAAAAACAGAGGTGACATCATGCAACGAATGGTTATGATTTAGAATGCATTGCCTGATAGGGAGGAGGAAACAGATTCAATAGCGGCTTTCAAAATGGAATTGGATAAATACATAAAGGAGAAAAAATTGCAGTAATATGGGGAGAGGCAGGGAGTGGGACTAATTGGATAGCTCTTTAAAAGAGCCAGTGCAGAATTGTAGGGCCGAATGGCCTCCTTCTCTGCTGCACTATTTGATGATTCTATAACAGATGGAGCAAGTGGTTTAATAACATTAGGATCAGGAATAGGTCATTCAATCCCTCGGGTCTGCTCCGCTATTCAATTAGATCTTGGCTGCTCTGCACCTTGTAATGTATTTGCTTCATGGGTTCTTTGCTTAAGAATTCACAGCAAAACATTGCTATTAAAAACAAGTTGATTTATTAAGAAAGATTTAACAATCACATTACACTTTACCAGTTCATCCACTAGGCTCACAACTGCATACCTCATTGTGGATGACCTAGACCCAACTGACTGGGGTTTTATTGAGTCTTGTGAACATCATGTAATTGGCTGAGCCACTCACAATATAACAGTTCTACAACTCTTTTGGGGGGGACAAAATAAACATTAGATCGAGTGCCCCCCGATCTGGGGGACACTCCAGACATTTTTAAATGTCCTTTTTTTAAATTTTTTGTTTTTGGGTTTTTTTTTAGGGGGGGGTTTGTGATTTTTTGGGGGCATTAAAATCATATAATTTACAAGTGCCCCCTATAAAAGGGGAGGGGGACACTAAAACTCGGCAATTAAAACAAATTAAACTTTAAAACATATAAAATCAAATTAAAATTTGGTTGCCGGGGGTAACGATGCACTCCAGTCCCTCCAGCGCCCACCTCTCGCGGAAGGCTGCGAGCGTACCGGTGGACACCGCGTGCTCCATCTTCAGGGACACCCTGGGCAACAATTCTACAAACCTATGAGCATACTCACAGGTGCATATATTACACACACCAACTCCCAAATTCCTGCCTTTGCTGCATATCCCTTGATACCCTTACCTGACAACAATCTATCGATCTCAGTCTTGAAAACTCCAATTGACACCCAACATCCATAGCCTTTTGGGGAAGAGAGTTCCAGATTTCTGCTACCCTTTGGGTGAAAATATGCTTCCTGATTTAGTTTCTGAATAGCTTAGCTTTAATTTTCAGACTATGTCCCCTTGTTCTTGATTCCTCAACTCGAGGAAATAGTTTCTACATATTTACCCTATCAAAGCCTTTAACATTTCAAACACCATGATCAGATCATCTTTCAAATTCCTATACTCAAGCGATTACAAGCCAAGTTTATGCAATGTGGTTAATAAGGGTGAGATGCAGACATTATACCGAGCTACGATGAGCCCTGTAGACATCAGTGCATCTTCCTGAGAGGAATACAACTACAATGTGAATCACTCTGGTTCCCTTTCCCATTTGTCTGAGATATCTGAGCATGCTATCAGAATTCACCTTCACTGTCACCCTCTCATTGTTATTGCACTTCAACTGATATTTGCATGCCCAGTGTCATGGATTCCATCTTTAACACTCGTGAGTGGTTGTTCACCTATACCTGTGGATGGATGGCACAAATGAGAACATTCCAAATGCTGGGGCTCTTTTCTCTAGAAAAGAGAATGCTGAGGTGGTGACCCGATAGAGGATTTTTTTTGTTCATCAATTCCTATGTTCCGATGAAATGCAGCCACTGTTCCTACTCAGGGAAAGGTGGCAGCCACTTTGCGCACAGCTCGATTTCCACAAACAGTAAATGAGACGAATGACCTGTTGAACTATTTTTGATTGAGGGAAAATGTTGGCCAGGATTTCTAGAAAACTCATGGGGTTGAAATTGCCCCCTTCCTTAAGGTCTATTACCGCCTTGAAGAGGACCCTTCGATTGGGGCGGAGATAATCATTTATTTCAAAATGTACGCCCCGTTTGGGGCGGAGGGCAATTTCGGCCTCTATATGTTCTACTGCAAATAGTGCAATAAGAAGGAAAGAAAGACTTGTATTTACATAGCGCCTTTCACAATCTCAGGACGTCCCAAAGCACTTTACAGTCAATTCAGTACTTTATGAAGTGCAGTCACTGATGTAATCTAGCAAACGCAGCAGCCAATTTTCATACAGCAAAGTCTCAGCAATGTGATAATGGCCAGATAATCTGTTTTAGTGATGTTACTTGAGGGATAATTATTGGCCAGAACATCAGGGAGAGCTCCCCTGCTCTTCTTCCGCTCGTGCCATGGGATCTTTTAAATCCACCTGATTTTAGTTTGGGTCTCAGTTTAACGTCTCATCTGAAAGATGGCACTCTCTCAGTACTGCACTGAAGTGTCAGCCTAGTTTATATACCGCAAGTGTCAAGACTGGGACTTGACCCCACAACATTTTGACTCAGAGGAGGGTCGATGAGGGTGACGCATTTGATGTATTCTACATGGATTTTAGAAAAGCTTTTGATACGGTCTCACAAGGCAGACTGGTCAGAAAAGTAAAGGCCTATGGGATCCAAGGCAAAGGAGCAAGTTGGATCTAACATCGTCTCAGTGGCAGGAAGCAAAGGGTAATGGATTGATGGTGTACTTGTGTCTGGAAAGCTGTTTCCAGTGAGGTTCCGTAGGGCTCAGTACTAGATCTCTTGCTTTTCATGGTATTTATCAATGATTTAGACTTTAGTGTAAGGGGTATGATCAATAAGTTGAATCTAATACAAAAATTGGCCTTGTGATTGAAAGTGAAGAAGAAAGCCGTAGACTGCAGGAAGATATCAATGGCCTCGTCAGGTGGACAGAAAAATGGCAAATGGAACACAACACAGAAAAGTGTGAGGTAATGCATTTGGGGAGGGCTAACAAGACAAGGGAATACACAATAAATGGTAGGATAACAGAGGGACCTTGGAGTGCATATCCACAGATCCCTGAAGGCAGCAGGACGGGTAGATAAGGTGGTTAAGAAGCCATACGGGATATTTTCCTTTATTAGCTGAGGTATATAATGGCCTGAAAAGCCCAGCCTCCCCGGGACCATACGAAGTTTCTACGGACCCGGGAAGACATCGGAAAGCTGTTTATTGGCGCACAATGCGCATGCGCTGAAAACCGGCTTTTCCGATCTGTCATTCTAGAGCTTGACAGATGATTCACATCTCCGGAGTGAGAACATTTGCTTGGGCAAGATTGCGGGATTTACTCATATCTTGCCCAGCAAATGTCCTCAAAATTCTTGCGCCTGAAAAGTATTTAAAAACATACAAAAATATAATTAAATTAAATTAAATAAACACATTTTATTGTTTAAAAACTCTGCCCACTAAGGTAAGTTTATTTTTAACCCGAATTACAAAACTTTTTTAAAAATCTGAAAAATAACTTTTTTTCTAAGGCATTTATTAACTTTAATTTCAATTAATTTTAATTATGTGAGGTCTGTTTTTTATTTTTTTATTAGTGTGTTTTTTTTTTCCCATTAATAGCAATGAGAACTGGTAGATACGGAGTTCCCATTGCTATTAATGAGAGAGCTGTGGAATACTGTACCTGATTGGCTGAGCAGTCACACGTGACTCCACGTTCTGCGTGGGAACCTGGAGGACGGGAGCGCGCTTCGCAGTGCGGGAAGAGACGACCTCCCCAACGGAATCCCAGGCTCCTCCCGGACCACCAGCCAATTTCGTAGAAATGTTTCAGGTCGGAGGCAATTGCCCGCGGGAAGCCTCCGACCGCAATTTCATCCCCAATATAAGAGCAGGGAGGTTATGCTAGAACTGAATAAAATACTAGCTGGCCACAGCTCGAGTACCGCACACAGGTCTGGTCACCACATTACAGGAAAGATGTGATTGCACGAGAGAGGGTACAGAGGAGATTTATGAAGATGTTGACAGGGGACTGGAGAATTTTAGCGATGAGGAAAGATTGGATAGGTTGGGGTTGTTTACTTTGAAATAAAGGAGGCTGAGGGGAGATTTAATTGAGGTATATAAAATTATGAGGGGCTAAATAGAGTGGATAGAAAGGATCTATTTCCCTAAGCAGAGTAGTCAATAACAACAACAACTTTTATTTATATAGCGCCTTTAATGGAGTAAAACATCCCAAGGCGCTTCACAGCAGTGTTACAAGACAAAATAGATAAATTTGACACTGAGCCACATAATAAGAAATAACCAGGGGATATAGATTTAAAGTAAGTGGTAAGAGGTTTAGAGGGGATTTGAGGAGAATTTTTTTCACCCAGAGGGTGGTGGCCTGGAACTCACTGCCTGAAAGGTTGGTAGAGGCAGAAACCCTCATAGCATTTAAAAAGTAGTTGGATATGCACGTGAAGTGCGATAACCTACAACGCTAGGGCTCAAGAGCTGGAAAGTGGGATGAGGTGGATAGCTCTTTTTTGGCCAGCACAGACACAATGAGCCGAATGGCCTCCTTCTGTGCCATAAATTTCTATGATTCTAAGACCATCTAGTCCCCCTTCTATCAACCTAGTAGTAGCTTGGTAGAATGATAATGGAGTTGTTGACTAATCATTGCAATCAATTTCTATTAGTCTACAACAGACTCAGACATGACACAAGGAAAACCCTCAATGGTGGAGAGCTTTGGGAACCATAGGTCCAAAGTTGCCTGTTCCTCCCAAGCATGCTACACTTACCATATCATATCTCAAGGTATTCATATACTGTATCGCAAAATGTTATTTTCTGAAAGAGATCAGCAGTAATTCACTGGATGTGAAATGTTTTGGGACACCCTGCGGGACATGATCAGGTGCTGTATAAATGGAAGTGTTTTCCTTCAAGAATCTCACATGTCATTTCTGACTTTTGAGTTCATGGCTGATGTGTCGAGTCCAAAGACTGATGAGGATACTCATGAGCTAGTGGAGTCTTGGCTGTGGGTATTGTTGTGTATGAAGAAAGAATCTGACTGGATACTGTGAGCTCAAAGTAAAGTGTGACCTTAGACTTTTATTGCAGGTCTCCAGAGTGCCTTTCCAACCTGTGAGGCCTTCTTAAGTACCTGTGCTACCAAGGGATTATGGGATCCCTTGGGACTCCAGGGGATGAGCCCTCTGGTGGCTGTACAAGGTAAATACTAGTTTACATATATAACAACACTCCCCCCCACCCGCCCCCGGCCATCCAAAGTCAACAGGTGAGTCGATCTGGGCCCTTCTTTCCCTGGTTGATCGTTTCGGTGCAGATGCTGGTATTGCTGAACCATATATTGGACCCTCGCTGAGCCTTGCTGGGCTGCCTGGTGTGGTGAGTCCTGCTGGGCTGCTGCGGATGGTGGGTTCTGCTTCGTGGTCAACCGCGGTGCCGGTTGCCACTGGTGTGTGTGTTGGGGGGTCAAAGAAGGTAGGCTCCAAAGTGGGTTGCTCAGGATATTCCGTGAATCTGAGTTTGATTTGGTCCAAGTATTTCCGGTGAATGAGTCCATTTAAAAGTTTGACCCGAAACATCTTGCTCCCATCTTTGGCCACGACAGTGCCGGGAAGCCACTTGGGACCTTGTCCATAATTCAATACAAATACAGTATCATTGATTTCAATTTCCCGTGACACATTTGCGCTATCATGATATGTACGTTGTTGAAGCCGCCTGCTCTCTACCTGTTCATGTAGACCAGGGTGAACTAATGAGAGCCTTGTCTTAAGTGCCCTTTTCATGAGCAGTCCAGCAGGTGGAATCCCAGTGAGGCAGTGGGGTCTCGTGCGGCAACTAAGCAGGACTTGGGATAGGCAAGTCTGCAGTGAGCCTTCAGTTACCCTCTTCAAGCCCTGCTTGATGGTTTGCACTGCTCTCTTTGCCTGACCATTGAACACTGGTTTGAACGGGGTAGATGTGACATGTTTGATCCCATTGCGGGTCATGAATTCTTTGAACTTGGAACTGGTAAAACATGGCCCGTTGTCGCTCACAAGGACATCGGGTAGCCCGTACGTGGCAAACATGACCCGCACGCTTTCAGTGGTGGCAGCGGATATGCTTGCCGACATTATCTCACATTCAATCCATTTAGAGTAAGCATCGACAACCACAAGGAACATTTTACCCAAGAACGGGCTTGCATAGTCGACATGGACCCTAGGCCACGGTTTGGAGGGCCAAGACCATAAACTTAGTGGCGCCTCCCTGGGTGCATTACTTAACAGCGAGCATGTGTTACATCTGTGCACGCAGGACTCTAAGTCAGCATCGATACCGGGCCACCACACATGGGATCTGGCTATCGCTTTCATCATTACGCTGTCTGGGTGGGTACTGTGGAGGTCATTGATGAAGGTGTCTCTGCCCTTCTTGGGAACCACTACCCGACTTCCCCACAGAAGGCAGTTTGCTTCTTTTGACATTTCATCTTTGCGCTGCTGGAACAGCTTTACCTCTTCTTGCATTTGCATTGGGAACCGGACCAGCTCCCGTCAAGCACACAGCTTTTGACTAGAGATAATAAGGGGTCCTGGCTCGTCCAGGTTCTAATCTGCCGGGCAGTGACGGGTGATTGCTCACTCTCAAGTGCTTCCATAACCATGACTAAATCTGCGGGTTGCGCCATTTCCACCCCCATAGTTGGCAATAGCAGCCTGCTGAGAGCATCGGCACAGTTTTCTGTGCCTGGCCTGTGGCGGATGGTGTAGTTGTATGCAGACAACGTGAGCACCCATCTCTGGATGCGGGCCGATGCATTAGTATTTATCCCCTTACTCTCCGAAAATAGGGATGTAAGTGGCTTATGGTCAGTTTCCAATTCAAATTTTAGCCCAAACAGGTATTGATGCATTTTCTTTACCCCATAGACACACACTAACGCTTTTTTTTCAATCATGCTGCAGGCTCTCTCAGCCTTAGACAGACTTCTGGATGCATAAGCAACTGGTTGCAATTTCCCCAAATCATTAGCTTGTTGTAATACACACTGGACGCCATATGATGACACATCACATGCTAGTACCAAACGCTTACCTGGATTATACAACACAAGCAATTTGTTTGAGCATAACAATTTCCTAGCTTTTACAAATGCATTTTCTTTGCTTTTGCCCCAAACCCATTCATCTCCTTTATGCAGTAAGGCGTGCAGTGGTTCTAACAGTGTGCTGAGACCCGGTAAGAAGTTACCAAAATAGTTCAGAAGTCCTAGAAACGACCGCAGCTCCATCACGTTCTGTGGCCTCAGTGCATTCTCGATTGCCTCTGTCTTCGAATCGATGGGCCTGATACCGTCCGCCGCGATTCTTCTCCACAGGAACTCCACTTCAGACACCAGGAAACGCACTTTGAGCGTTTTAACCTGAGCCCCACGCGGTTGAATCAACTAAGAACCTCCTCTAGGTTTTGCAGATGCTCGCTTGTATCCTGACCTGTAACCAAGATGTCGTCCTGGAAGACCACCGTGCGCGGGAGCAACTTCAGTTAGCTTTCCATGTTTCTCTGGAATATCGCTGCCGCTGACCGAATTCCAAATGGGCATCTGTTATAAATGAAGAGACCTTTGTGTTGATGCAGGTGAGGGCTTTCGATGATTCCTCAGCTCCTGCATCGTGTAGGCCGAGCTCAAGTCCAGCTTCATGAATGTCTTTCTTCCCGCCAGCGTAGCAAAAAGGTCGTCGGCCTTTGGTCGTGGGTATTGGTCCTGCAGGGAGAAACAATTGAAAATTACTTTGTAATCACCACAGATTCTGACGGTACCATTTCCCTTGAGGACAGGAACGATTGGACTGTCCCACTTGTTGAATTCGATCGGCGAAATGATGCCCTCTCATTACAGCCGATCTAGTTCGATCTCTACCCTTTCTCTCATCATGTACGAACTGCTCTCGCCTTGTGATGGATGGGTCGCGCCCCTGGAATTAGGTAGATCTGCACTTTTTCTCCTTGGAATTTCCCAATGCCTGGTTTGAACAGCGAGAGAAACTTGTTTAAGACCTGGGCACATGAATTGTCGTCAGTGGACGAGAGCGCTTGGACGTCGTCCCAGTTCCAGCGTATCTTTCCCAGCCAACTCCTACCGAGCAGCATGGGACCATCGCCCAGTACCACCCAGAGTGGTAGCTTGTGCACCGCTCCATCGTAGGAGACCTTTACAGTGGCACTGCCGATTACGAGAATCAATTCCTTTGTGTAAATTCTCAGTTTTGTGCGAATTGGAGTCAAGACTAGCCTTGTGGCCTTGCAGCATGGGCTTGCGCCCGTGTCCAACTCCATTGACACCGGGAGTCCATTTAGTTCAACCTTCAGCATTATCGGGGACACTTAGTGGTAAATGTATGCACCCCATATACCTCTGGCCTCCTCGGTCTGAGGCGCTGGTTCGTCGTGATCCACCATGGATCTGTCCTCCTCTGCAACATGGTGGTTTGCAGGATTAGCAGCTCACCTGCACATACGTTGGAGGTGTCCCATTGTTCCACAGCTCTTGCAAACGTACCCTTTGAAGTAGCATGAATGGAAATGATGATCACCCCCGCAACGCCAACAAGGTGTTAATGGCCTTGCATTCATCACCCTTGGTGGTGGACTCTGAGACATCTGCGGGCGTTCAGCTGCAGGCATGTGGGGCCTGCCATTTATGTTGCGATTTGAAAACAACATCACTTTGTTCACAGTACTTGGAGCAGCACTCGTGTGCTGAGAGATTTGTTTAGTATTGTCACTGGTGGCAATGAACGCCTGGGCTATCGCTGTGGCCTTACTCAAGGTTGGGTCTCTACAGTCAAAAGTTTGCGAAGTATCGTTTCATGTCCAATGCCAAGTACGAAAAAATCTCTGAGCATGTGCTCCAAATGTCCTTCAAATTCGCAATGTCCTGCAAGGCGTCTTAGCTCGGCGACATAACTCGGCACTTCCTGGCCTTCAGATCTTTTGTAGGTGTAGAACCGGTACCTCGCCATCAGAACGCTTTCCTTCGGGTTCAGATGCTCCCGGACCAGTGTGCAAAAATCATCATATGATCTCTCTGTGCGTTTCGCTGGAGCAAGCAGATTTTTCATGAGGCCATACATTGATGCCCCATAGATGGTGAGGTGAATTGCCCTTCATTTGGCAGTGTTTGCTTCTCCTTCCAGCTTGTTAGCCACGAAGTATTGGTTGAGTCGCTCCACGAAGGTTTCCCAATCATCTCCCTCTGAGAATTTCTCCAGGATGCCCACTGTTCTCTGCATCATAGGGTTCATTATCTGTATCTCGTCGCCAGTTGTTATGTATGAAGAAAGAGTCTGACTGGATACTGTGAGCTCAAAGTAAAGTGTTTTATTGCAGGTCTCCAGAGTGCCTCTCCAGCCTGTGAGGCCTCCTTAAGTACGTGTGCTCCCAAGGGATTATGGGATCCCTTGGAACGCTAGGGGATGAGCCCTTTTGTGGCTGTACAAGGTAAATGCAAGTTTACATATATAACCGATATCACCATTACCAGTTCCTCATGGGACCACCAGTTGCTTTGCTGGTTCCGTTTTTCATACTTGGACTGCTTGTTAATTCCTCCCTGAACTTATTCTGACAGCGGGAACACTTCAATGTTGGATAAATATTTCAATGCTTCAGTTACAAGAGTAAAAAAAAATCAAGTTTTGAGATTATGCTCACTACTTCTTCCACAAAATGCAACAACAACTTGCATTCATATAGCGCCTTTAGTTAAACATCCCAAGGCAATTCACAAGAGTGTTATTAGACAACATTTGACACCAAGAAACGCTCCAGTGGTGGAGAGCTTTAGGAATCATATTAAGAAACAGTGTAACATTGGTAATCTGAGGTTACATTTTGCAATATTTTGTAGCATTGTGAGTTACATTATTATTTTTGCTCATTGCTCATACAGCAGAAAAGGCTAAGGGGGGATTTGATAAAGGTGTTCAAAATCATGTAGGGTTTTGATAGAGTAAATAAGGAGAAACTGTTTCCAGAGACAGAAGGGTCAGGATTCAAAGGACTCAGGTTTAAAGTAATTGGCAAAAGAAACAGAGGGAAGATGAGGGGAGAGGTTTTTGTTACGCAGTGAGTTGTGATCTGGAATGTGCTGCCTGAAAAGATGGTTGAAGCAGATTTAATAGTAATTTTCAAAAGGGAATTGGATAAATACTTGAAGGGGAAAAATTGAAGGGCTATGGGAAAGGGCAGGGGAGTGGGACTAATTGATTTGAACTGGGACTTTCAAACAGCTGGCAAAGACCATGTGCTGTAAGATTCAATGATTCTATTATTCATTTCAATTCTCTCCCTACCCTCTCTTCTGTGGAAGGTATTGACTCTTATTATGTGGGACAGTCCTACCCACCTTCTAATACCATCGGCAAGTGGTCATTTTGCAGATAGTGAGTGTCCACAGACTATATATCGCTAAGGGGCATCACAGTGGATCCCCATATTAGCCGAGGCATAGAATACAAGAGCAGGGAGGTTATGCTTGAACTGTATAAAACACTAGTTGGGCCATAGCTAGAATATTGCATGCAGTTCTGGTCACCACATTACAGGAAAGATATGATTGCACTAGAGATGGTACAGAGAATTATAAGGATGTTGCCTGGACTGGAGAATTTTAGCTGTGAGGAAAGATTGGATAGGCTGGGGTTGTTTTCATTGGAACAGAGGAGGCTAAGGGGAGACCGAATTGAGGTGTATAAAACGATGAGAGGACTTAGATAGAGTGGATAGGAAGGACCTATTACCCTTAGCAGAAGGGTCAATAACCAGGGTGCATGGATTTAAAGTAAATGGTAGGAGGTTTAGAGGGGATTTGAGGAGAAATCTTTTCACCCAGAGAGTGGTGGGGGTCTGGAACTCACTGCCTGAAAGGGTAGTGGAGACAGAAACTCTCGCCACATTTAAAAAGTACTTGGATATGCACTTGAAGTGCCGTAACCTACGGACCAAGAGCTGGAAAGTGCGATTAGGCTGGATAGCTCTTTGTCAGCCGGCGCGGACACGATGGGCTGAATGATTTCCTTCTGTGTTGGAAAATTCTATGATTCTATGATTCTCATCTAACATCGACACGTGGAGACGGACCAGCAGTGGAGTGTGATGAGGGTGGCGAACTCTGGCTGGTGTTGACCCTCCCAAGCCCAGTGTCGCTGAGACCAACTGAGGCGCACACCACAAACCTGGCTGAGATCGACCTAGATGCAGCACAGATCAGGGTCATTAATTTTTAAATCAGTCTTGCATTCGTATACACATAATAAAAAATCTGTCTGCAGAAATATTGCATTGTATGGATCCCTATAGATCTGAATTATGGAATAAAGTACATTTACATTCAACACAAGTAACAGAACTTTTTTTTCTCCTTTCAGATGCTGATAGATCTGCTGTGCTGTCTCAATAATTTCTGCTTTTATCTCAGATTTCTAGTTTATTTTTGCATCTTTGCAGCGTCGCACAAGGAACATAAGCAAGCAGTTCCGTACAATTGTAAAGGTTCATTTAGCATTTTTTACTCAGGTTCTTCTGATCTGCACCTACTGGCTGTTACCTTTTTGTTTTAAACTTCCGAATATGGCAAGCTAAGTTCAGTGTAAATATTAAACTCGCACGGCCTGAGTAATGCAGCAATAGAGATTTAAAAACACGACAGCATTACAACTGCTGGGTTATCTTTTTATGAACCCGAGCACATTTGATTATATTGACTCAAATTCCCGGCTTAACAAATTTTGTGGGATTTGCTAAGGACGTCGTAGTTTCAGATGATATTTTCCAAACTATTGGGCTATGACGTACACTAAGGGACTTTCATAATCCCTGTAGTCAAGCTTTATGGCCCTTTGATGAGGATTGATAAATATTATATTTGTGTCTAAATATGATGTTCGCAGGGCAAAGGCTTTTAATAATATGAAAATGTAATCTTTTCAACTTGCCTGATGTGATTTAAAGTCACTATGATGTAGATAAGGACTCCATTATATAAAGGCAGACAATCAGACGCAGGGCTCAACAACAGACACTGCACAAAGCAACTTCACCTGAAAGATTTCTTTCATACTGTTTTCCAGTATGTTTTCCTTCTCTCCTAGTTGGACATTCTGTAGGTTAGGCCTACAGGTATTCGTCATCATTCAGTAGTGGTCCGTGAGTGATTATTCTTCATGGGGATCCATTTTGATTGTGAGCGTGCTTGGTGTGGAGCTTTGCATGCTGGGAGCATGGGGTCAGAAACTCAGGCCACACAATGCACAGGAAATCACAGGGAGCCACGTGAAGCCAAACTGCCAATGGTACCGAATTTGCTGAAACCGGGGCACCTCATGGCATGCTCCGTTTGTTCGACTTTTTCCTGCACCATTCAGGTCAAGAGGGCAATGGGGCATCTGGGACCTCAGTGAACGATGGAACCAACAGTCGATCTCCTCAACCAATGAGACTTAAGGATTGAGAAAGAAACAGAGGAACGACAGGGGAGGAAATAGGATGAATATGAGTCAAATCAGATACAGAAAAAGAAATAAAGAGAGGGAAAGAAAGATTAGGCTCAGAGAGAGAGAAAGGAAAAGTAAGAAATAAAATTTAAAAATACATTTAAAATGTTTTGCCTTAGAAATTGGGTATCACCCCGTTTGGGGGTGGTAACACTCGGGAGGCGCGAGACTTTGTGCCAGGCGCAGAAGTTTTGCCCGTCACGATAAATTCGGGTTACTGCCCACGGAAGGAAGTGAACCCAAAATCTTACCCTTTAAATGTCTAAGAACGATTTACAACCTGTAGGAATGAGCTTCCACAGTTTAAATCATTCCCTTTCTGGGCTGGAGAGGTTGATTGGCCTTGCATTAACAATTATCACGCCCTTAAAAGGGTATTTGCGCTATTAATTACTAGACAACTTTCTGCGGCGGGTAATTAATGTGCAAATGCAGCAATTTCGTGAAACTCATGGGGAGGTTGGAGGTGAGGCAGTGCGGCACAAATTGTGTAGCAACTTGTGCTGATTCACAACTCATAGAAACTGTCATGTTTGTAACCTTCACATAACTGTAACCAATAGGTAACAGCACTGTACACTGTATACAACTGTGAAATACACACCTTGACCACAGGGGGTGAACTTGTGGGAGACACTCATTACCTGGTCAGCCAGGTTCTTAAAGGGAGGTTCCACGCAGGCTCAGCACTCCTTGGTCCTGGGAATGGAGGTGCAGGTCATGAGTGACCTTGTCTGCAGTATATGCCTTGTGTGGCTTGAGAAGACACAACATTTGGCGACGGGAAACGGGAATCAACGACTCACGAGAATGGCCACTGGTAGCACAGATAAAAGGTACTGTGTTGGTGAGGACTGGGACAATTTCGTTGAGAGGCTCCAGCAGAGCTTTGTCACAAAGGACTGGCTGGGAGATGCAGCAGCCGACAAGCAAAGGGCACACCTACTAACCCGCTGTGGGCCTAAGAATTACGCGCTGATGAAAGACCTGCTCGCACCTGAGAAGCCGGGAGACAAAACTTTTGAGAAGCTCAGTAAACTGATCGGTGAGCACCTCAAACCAGCGAGCAGCGTATACATGCCCCGACACCGATTCTATTCACACAGACGTCGGGAGAGACAAAGCATACCGGACTTCATTGCGGACCTTCGGCGTTTGGCCAGCCTCTGTAAGTTCACAGATGCCTGCATGGGGGAGATGTTAAGGAATGTCTTCATTGAGGGCATTGGTCAAACCGGGATTTTCAGGAAGCTTATTGAGACCAAGGACTTGACTTTGGAAAGGGCAGCTTTGACAGCTCAGACCTTCTTGGCAGGGGAAGAGGAGTCCAAGATAATTTACGCACGCAGCCCTGGTTTCAACGTGGCGATGAACCAGGGAGTTAATGTTGTAAAAGCGATACAGAACCCCGCAGGTAGGCAAGGGCAATTCGACGCTGCCCAGGTAGGCAGGCAAGGGCAATTCGATACCACCCAGGCAGCAATAGATTCCAGGGTGGGACAGCAACAGAGACAATGGCAGGAGGATCGGCAATTCACACCATCACAAGGGACAATGTGTCCCGGGATAGGACCATTGTCATACAACAACAGAGTGATCAGGAGTAATCAAAGAGACAATCAGAGGGGAATGCCTGGTAACAGTCCCTTTGTCCACAACAATCTCAGCTCATGCTGGAGATGCGGGGGCAGACACAATGCGAAAACCTGCAGGGTTCAACAATTTATCTGCAGAACCTGCCATTTCAAGGGACATTTGGCCAGAATGTGCAGAAAACCCATAGCGAGGTTAGATTACGAGGCAGAGGAACCAGACGAAGAGTCTGCAAGGCAGTTGGATGCTCGGGGCACAGCCATGGACGCTGAAGTCCAGCGGGTTCACGTGGCAGATATCCAAGCTCATACACTAAAACACCACCTATGATGATGAAAGTTCTATTAAATGGCATCCCAGTATGCATGGAGCTGGATACAGAAGCTAGCCAGTCACTTATGAGTGTCCAACAATTCGAAAGACTATGGCCACTCAAAGCTAGCAGACCCAAACTAGAACGCATTGAGACACAATTACGAACGTACACCAAAGAGATCATCCCAGTGCTCGGCAGTGCAAATTTGGTGGTCACACATAATGGATCAGTGAACCGGCTGCCACTCTGGATTGTCCCGGGGAATGGTCCTGCGCTTTTGGGGAGGAGCTGGCTAGCTGAGATGAACTGGAAATGGGGGGAAGTGCACGCCATTTCATCTGTGGAGCGAAGTTCATGCTCACAGGTCCTACAGAAATTCGAATCACTATTTCAACCTGGGGTCGGGACTTTCAAGGGCACCAAAGTAGTGAAACGCATCACCCCGGACGCCAGACCAGTGCACCACAAAGCCAGAGCCGTGCCGTATGTGATGCGTGAGAAAATTGAGAGTGAGTTGGACAGGCTGCTAAAAGAGGGCATAATATCGCCTGTTGAATTCAGTAACTGGATAAGCCCCATCGTCCCTGTCTTTAAAGCGGATGCAAGGCCACCATCAACCGAGTGTCACTACAGGACCAATACCCGCTTCCGAGAGCGGAGGACCTTTTTGCCACGCTGACAGGTGGCAAGCTGATCACCAAGTTGGACCTCACTTCAGCCTACATGACCCAGGAACTGGCCGAAGAATCCAAGCTACTAACCACCATCACCACGTACAAGGGGCTATTTGTTTACAACAGGTGTCAGTTTGGCATTCGTTCAGTGGCCGCTATCTTCCAGACGAACATGGAAAGCCTGCTCAAATCCATTCCTGGCACAATCGTATTTCAAGATGACATCCTAATCACGGGTTGAGACACCGAGGAACCCTCCACAACCTGGAGGAGGTGCTACGCCGACTGGACCGAGTAGGCTTGCGACTAACGAAGCCCAAGTGTGTGTTTTTGGCCGCTGAGGTCGAGTTTTTGGGCAGGAGGGTTGCCGCAGACGGGATCCGGCCTATCGAATCCAAAACGAGGCGATCCGTCGTGTGCCCCGGCCCAGCAACACATCGGAGTTGCGGTCATTCCTGGGACTCTTAAACTACTTCGGGAACTTTCTGCCGAACTTAAGTACATTGTTGGAGCCACCACACGTGCTCTTGCGTAAGGGTTGCGAATGGTTTTGGGGGGACTGTCAAGAACGGGTTTTCAATCAGGCGCGGAACCTGCTTTGTTCTAATAAGCTGTTGATCTTGTACAACCCCTGTAAGAAACTGGTTTTAACGTGTGATGCAAAATCCTATGGGGTTGGGTGTGTGTTGCAGCAGAGTACTGATGAGTGCCAACTTCAACCTGTAGCCTATGCCTCCAGGTCGCTCTCCCAGGCAGAACGGGGATATGGGATGGTTGAAAAGGAAGCACTCGCATGTGTCTATGGGGTAAAAAAGATGCACCAGTACCTTTTTGGCAGAAGGTTCGAGTTAGAAATGGACCACAAGCCCTTAACATCCCTGTTGTCTGACAGCAAGGCTGTCACTGCCAATGCGTCAGCTCGCATACAGCAATGGGCTCTCACGCTGGCTGCGTATGATTACACCATACGGCACCGGCCAGGCACCGAAAATTGCGCTGACGCGCTCAGCAGGCTTCCACTGGCCACCACTGAGGGGGCAGCGGAGCAAAGCACTGAGATGGTCATGGCTGTCGATGCCTTTGACAGCGCAGGCTACCCTATCACTGCCCACCAGATCAAAACCTGGACAAACAGAGGCCCCCACCTATCCCTGATTAAGAAATGTGTCCTGACTGGAGATTGGGCGCCCACACATGGAGCGTGCCCTGAGGAGGTCAGACCGTTTCACAGACGGATGGACGAGCTCTCCATCCAAGCCGACTGCCTATTATGGGGCAGCCAGGTAGTCATGTCCCAGAAAGGAAGGGAAGCTTTCATCAGGGAACTCCACAGCGAGCACCCAGGCATCGTGCTAATGAAGGCCATTGCCCAGTCACATGTATGGTGGCCGGGAATTGACTCAGACCTGGAACACTGTGTTCGCAGGTGCACGATGTGTGCTCAGCTGGGAAATGCCACGAGGGTGGACCCCCTCAGCCTGTGGCCCTGGCCCACCAAGCCATGGTCACGCATTCATGTAGACTACGCGGGTCCGTTAATGGGAAAAATGTTCCTGATTGTTGTCGATGCATACTCGAAATGGATCGAGTGCATCATATTGAATTCGTGCATGACATCCACCACTGTGGAGAGTCTGTGCACGGTATTTGCGACCCACGGCTTGCCAGACATCCTAGTTATCGGCAATGGCCCGTGCTTTACTAGCTATGAATTCCAGGTGTTTATGTCGGGTAATGGTATCAACCACGTCAGGACAGCACCGTTCAAGCCGACTTCCAATGGCCAGGCGGAACGTGCGGTTCAAATCATAAAACTGGGCATGCTCCGGATTCAAGGACCCTCTCTTCAGTACCACCTATTGCGCCTCCTGCTGGCCTATAGGTCCGCCCGCATTCGCTCACGGGAGTCCCACCCGTGGAACTACTCATGAAACACACGCTTAAAACATGGCTGTCCCTCATTCATCCTGCTCTGTCGGACATTGTTGAGGGCAAGCGCCAGTCCCAAATCGAGTGCCATGATCGCAACTCAGTGGGGAGATGCATAGAAATCAATGACCCTGTATTCATTCTCAATCACGCATTTGGACCCAAGTGGCTTGAGGGCACTGTAATTGGGAAAGAGGGGAATAAGGTCATAGTGGTCAGACTAAACAATGGGCAGATGTGCCGCAAACATCTGGACCAGGTAAAGAAAAGATTCAACATGGACACTGAGGAATCTGAAATAGACCATGGGATGTCAATCACACCACTGCCAGTGAACGAGCAACAAGGACATTCGACAGCATGCACAGTCCCTGCGGCCAGCCCGGACAGGCCGGAACCAACTCAGGCGACAGAGACGCATGCCAAGGCCCAATCACCAGAGCCCCAACTGCGGCGCTCCACGAGAGAGCGTCGACCGCCTGAAAGATTCAATCTTTGACCCAAAAGACATTAGGGGGGAGGTGGTGTCATGTTTGTAACATTCACATAACTGTAACCAATATGTAATAACACTGTACACTGTATACAACTGTGAAATACACACCTTGACCACAGGGGGTAAACTTTTGGGAGACACTCCTCACCTGGTCAGCCAGGTACTTAAAGGGAGGTTCCACACAGGCTCAGCACTCCTTGGTCCTGGGAATGGAGGTGCAGATCATGAGTGACCTTGTCTGCAGTATATGCCTCGTGTGACTTTATAATACTACAGAAACACTACAGAAACATAGAAACATTGAAACATAGAAAATAGCTGCAGGAGTAGGCCATTTGGCCCTTCGAGCCTACACCACCATTCAATAAGATCATGGCTGATCATTCCCTCAGTACCCCTTTCCTGCTTTCTCTCCATACCCCTTGATCCCTTTAGCCGTAAGGGCCATATCTAACTCCCTCTTGAATATGTCCAATGAACTGGCATCAACAACTCTCTGCGGCAGGGAATTCCACAGGTTAACAACTCTCTGAGTGAAGAAGTTTCTCCTCATCTCAGTCCTAAATGGCCTACCCCTTATCCTAAGACTGTGTCATGGGGTATCTCTTCCTCGCTACAAGTTGTTGGACGATTTGAGCATTATTCGTGATGACTGCATTAAACTCACCATTACTTTGGCAGCAAATTCTGGGCCATTATTTTGTGCTGCCCCACCAAACTCTAAGCTGAGACAGCTATAGATGAAAGCTATCCCTCGTGTGTCAAAGATAAGGCACCAAGTGTTTGTTACTTGACTGTAGGAGGCACCATAGCCCGGGCGGATCGTGACCATACCCGATGTCCACACTCGTGAACATTCCAGCAAACAGAAGCAGAAAGCCTGGATAGTATTGCTTTGCACTCTGTGTTACCATACTGCTGATGTTGCTGATGTGTCTCAGACCAGGTAACACAGTGCATATCATCTTTGCAACTGTGATGTATGTAGCACACAAATCACTAACTCCACACGGTCTGGTATTGTTCTAACTGCTGTGACCTTGGTCCTTTATTGAACAGCTCCAGAGTGACTCTCAGGTGTGGTGGTCAGCCTTTTATACTGCCTCTTGCAGGTACTTTCAGGTCTCCCACCACAGCGCCCTCTGTGGTGTACCATTGTGCTTATGACACATTTAAGGTACCAAGACGATACACACATCGATACATAACTGCAACCATGTGTGTTTTTTGTATGGTTGTAAGCACTAAGCCCAAGTAAGTCATTTCTAAAGCTACTTCCATTAGGGGGAAGATTGTAAGGCCTGGCAAGAGAAAAATTAAAGGAAAAAATAAACCAAAATCACATCATCTGAAACTTGGCTAAAGCCACTGGCATCAAATGGGCTTTAATCATCACAGTCTAATGGCCTTGTGAAAGTGCAGTTGACATTGTTTGATGAGCAGTTCAGGCATTTAATGCAAATCTGAGCCAAGTGTTCACCTCTGTTATTGAATCTGACCTCCTCAAATTAAGTTGCTTGAAAGCAACAAGCAGTAATCTCTCCAGGTTTGAAAATTCAGGTAACTGTCATTTTTACTCAGCATCAGTGATCATTCAGTGTGGCAAAATCTGCCTTTAACACAGGGAGCTAAATAGAAAGCCACGAATATTAAACAATAGATAGCTCTTGACATTCTAAATCATGATATACATCTCAATGGTGTTTTACATACTTGATTTAACAACTAACCAGTGCAGTGCTGAGGGAGTGCTGCACTGTCAGAGGTGCCGTCTTTCAGATGAGATGTTAAACCGAGGTCCCGTCTGCCCTCACATGGGCATAAAACATTCCATGGCACTATTTGGAAGAGGAGCAAGGGAGTTCTCCCTAGTCTCCTGGCAAACATCCCTCAACCATCATCACTAAAATGTCATTGTCACAGTGCTGTTTGTGGGATCTTAATGTGCGCAAATTGGCTGCCCCGTTTCCGACATTAGAACAGTGGCGATAGTTCAAAACAGTACTTCATTGGTTGCGTAGTGCTTTGGGACATACTGAGGTCATGAAAGGCGCGATGTAAATGCAAGTTTATTTCTTTCTAACTGCTGCACAAACCACAGGGAAGGCTCTGACGCATCTGTTTGCCGAGTTTGTGATTTGCAAAGTTGAAAGCAACAGGGCTGATGAACAGAGCCATTGTCTAGCTAGAGGTCTCCCGCTAGGGGCTCAGGGACTCACCACGAATCCTGGGCTGCAGAAGCAGGTGTAGCCAGGGCGGGGAGTATTCTGGAAACAAATGCCATGGACGCAAGGCTTTGGTTGGCATTCGTCGATGTCCATCTGGCAGTGTGTTCCTGTCCAACCTGTCAGAAACAAAAGATTCAAGAGGATAAAATACATCAAAGATTTCAAAGCAAAAACACACACAGACAAGGGAGGAGGGGATGTTGGGGGGCAGGGGCTGTCATGTATCCTACATGGCTACTGTTGGTACTATCACAAGGTGTGCCACCAGAGGGCACAGCCGTGGGAGACTTGTAGGTTACCTGTACAGGTGTGCCTGGCCTAGTATAAAAGGCAGGCCACCAGGTGTGATCCTCACTCTGGAGTCAACAAATAAACCTTTCGAGATCTCTGCGTTCCTCCAATTCTGGTCGCTTGCACATCCTTGGTTTGCACATCCAACATTGGTGGCCGTGCCTTTAGCTGTCTTGGTCTTAAGCTCTGGAATTCCCTCCCTAAACCTCTCCACCGCTCTACCTCGCTCTTGTCCTTCAAGATGCTCCTTAAAACCTACCTATTTGACCAAACTTTTGGTCACCTGTCCTAATATCCCCTTATGTGGCTCGGTGTCCAATTTTGTTTGATAATGATCCTGAGAAGCGACTTGGGGTGTTTTACTACGTTAAAGGCACTATTTAAATGCAAGTTATTATTGTCAAGGGGATCGTGCCTTTAGCTGCACAGTTGTAGCTAGTATTTGTTAATGATATGCCAGTTCACCAAAAGGATATAAGGCTGCAGTTAAGAAATAAATAAAAACGAGCTGTGAAATAATGGTTCTATTATGTGGAAGTCACGATAAAAATCATTGATGCATTGAAGCCTGAACATAAATATAAAAGGTCCAAGAGAAAAAATACATTATTAAAGGAGCTTTCATACAAAAGACAGCACAATTTAGAAAGCTGTGGCACTCGAGTGATCTAATGCAGAAATGCAGCCTCCACGGACTGAATCTTGAAGAGTTTGCACTGGATGTAGTTGTGCTTTACACTGTCGGAAGCTGACTTTCGATCAATTGGGCTCTGGTTCCGTAGGAAGTCACAATGGACAGCAAGTTCAAATTACACTCAGGATATATTTTTTCAGTCTTTCTCAAAATTCCAATTTTCCCTCCAGCTTTATGTTAAGCTGTTTCTTATTCTGTTTTTAAGTGTCCACAACTCTCAGATGTAATCCTGCTAAGGTTTTCTTTCTATATAAATTTCTGAAGAGAACATGAGGTAAATTTCATGACTTAGTTCTCGCTTCAAACGAATGGAGCATGGCTCAGTCCGAAGGTCATGGGTTCAAGTCCCTCTCCGGAGACTTGAGCACAAAATCGAGGCTGACACTTCTAGACCAGTAAGTGTCGCACTGTTGAACGTGCCTTCCATGACCTTGGGACATCCCAAAGTGCTTCAACGCCAATATTTTTAAAATTCATTCCAGGATGTGGGCATCGCCGGCAAGGCCAGCATTTACTACCCATCCCTACTTGCCCTTGAGAAGGTGGTGGTGAACCATTCTCTTGAACCCCTGCAGTCCGCATTGTGAACGTACTCCCATACCCCACAGTGCTGTGAGGGAGGGAGTGCCAGGATTTTGACCCAGTGACGATGAAGGAATATCAATATATCTGGATGGTGTGTGACTTGGAGGAGAACTTGGAGGTGCTGGTGTTCTCACGAGCCTGCTGTCTTTGTCCTTCGAGGTAGTAAAGGTCGTGGGTTTGGGAGGTGCTGTCGAAGAAGCCTTGGCACGTTGCTGCAGTGCATCTTGTAGATGGTACACACTGCAGCCACGGTGCGCCAGTGGTGGAGGGAGTGAATGTTGAAGGTGGTGGATGGGGTGCCAATCAAGCAGGCTGCTTTGTCCTGGATGGTGTCGAGCTTCTTGAGTGTTGTTGGAGCTGCACTCATCCAGGCAAGTGAGAGTATTCCATCACACTCTTGACTTGTGTCTTGTAGATGGTGGAAAGGCATTGGATAGTCAGGAGGTGAGACATTTGCTGCAGAATACCCAGCCTCTGACCTGCTCTTGTAGCCACAGTATTTATGTGGCTTGTCCTGTTAAGTTTCTGGTCAATGGTGACCCCCAGGATGTTGATGTTAGGGAATTCGGCAATGGTTATGCCATTGAATGTCAAGGGGCAGTGGTTAGATGTTCTGTTGTTGGAGATAATTGTGCGGCGCAAATGCAATAAAACCAGCAAATGGTGCAAGTCAGATTATCAGCAGTGTATATACATGTAGAAATAACTGAAACACATGAGGTAACGCTGAGATTATATACACTGAAAGGAACAATGAATACAGTAAGATATAGAGAGAGTTGCTTTCTGGCTGGAGCAGGTGCTGGAACACTTTCTGGAGGAGACTCTGAGCAGGAAGCAGACTGAATAATGGCACAACAGGGGAGATAGCATGCTCTGAGGTTCTCTGATGCTGCACTGAAGGCTTTGGTGGAGAAAGTGGACAGGAGGAGAGAGGTCCTCTATCTACAGGGGATGAGGAGGTCCTTTAGACACACTCTGCAAAGGCAGTGGGAGCAGATAGCCCTGGTGGTCAGTGCCAGGAGTCAAGTCCCGAGGAGCTGGACTCAATGCCACAAGAAGTTCAATGATCTAACAAGAGCAGTCAAGGTCGGTAAATTCAACTTCAAATGCCATATCTCACAAACTGTACCACTAGCCTCACACACTGCTCAATGCACCACAGTCACATCACTCAGCTACCAACAAGCTCTATCAAACACAACTCATACCTCACATTCATAGCTTCGTCTCACACCCACATCTCACAGTTTGCGTACACTGTCAACCATGACAGGCACATCACTCACTGACACACTTCCCCCTCTCTCACAGGACAAGTTGGCGCATAAGCAGAGGCAGCAGGCGGCGCGCCTGCATATCCTTACCCCGAAGGAGGAGACAGTGGTCGCCATCATTGGAACGGCCATCGCTGACCCCGTGGCCAGAGGCGGGGCTGAAACCATCAAAGATGACAGTATCCTCATATGTAGTCCTTCTTCTCACATCCCACTTCCCCCTCATCTCACAATGTGCAAGCGTGCACCTCTTACTTTTCCCCTTCCCCACACCACATCCGACCCTTGCGCATTGCTCCTTTCAGCTACCCAAGAACTGCAACCTGGCCCGGCAGTGGCGGAACAGAAACAGCTGGAAAGCGGAAGAAGGCAGCGATGATGAAGACATAGCACCATCACTCAATTTCACACTTGCAGCCATCAGCTCGGATATAGACACTCTGCGTAATTCAGAGGATAGCTTAGAAGCATGATCTGCATGTGATGAGACACTGGGTATGACTGGCCTGCAGCCAGGGCAATGGACAAGGGTAGCACAGGTACATGAAGGCGGCTCACCACCACCTTCTGCAGGGCAATTCAGGATGGGCAATAAATGCTGGCCTTGCCAGTGATGCCCACATCCCGTGAATGAATAAAAGAAAATTGCAAGCTCGCTCTTATTATGTTGAATCATTTTTTACTTCGTATCAGTTAGAGTTTAAAAAAATTTGTTCATAGAATGTGGGCATCACTGGCAAGGCTAGCATTTATTGCCCATCCTGAATTGCCCTCCAGAAGGTGGTGATGAGCCGCCTTCTTGAACTGCTGAGGGCAGTTAAGAGTCAACCACATTGCTGTGGGTCTGGGGTCACATACAGGCCAGACCCGGTAAGGATGGCAGATTTCCTTCCCTAAAGGACATTAGCGAACCTGATGGGTTTCCCGACAATCCGACAGTTTCATGGTCACCATTACTGACACTAGCTTTTTAGTCCAGATTTATTTAATTAACTGAATTTAAATTCCCCAGCTGTCATGGTGGAATTTGAACTTACGTCTCTGGATCATTAGTCCAGGTCTCTGAGTTACTAGTCCAGTAATCCAGTCCAGTAAGCGACTGTACCCCAGGTACGGCCTCAGGGACATTTGCTCCTTGTTGGGGAAAAGCTCACCTTACCTAATTTAGTTACTCTGACGAGCAAATTTAATAGTTATTGTCAAATTCTCATTCGAATGGGCACTATAGGGAAAATCTTGAAAAGGGCCTGAGCTCCAGGCTTGTCCTGGAGACTCCAGGAATATAAGCTTAATCTCCATGACACTGCTGCGAGCAGCCTGGGAGAAAGGTTACAGGGGCATTAAAAAAAAATTGTGCATATTTTTTCATGCTCTTTGCTCATTAGTGATAATAATATTGCAGATTAGGGAAAAAGACCGATTGACTGGGCGGGGCAGTAGGAGGCGGGGTCATGTGATGACACCTCCAGGAATACGTCCAACCAGAGTTGCCGATTCTAGTCGGGCAGGGCCTCTCACCCCTGACGCCAGGCAGTCAACCGAACAGTCCAAATCCACTCAGAATCTTCTGTCAATTCAATTCAACGGACTGAACATGGTGGGCAAGTGCGCCTGTGATTTTCCATGAGGTGCTGGTTGCATGCGAGGCCCTTCACAAGGGTAACATTGTGCCTTTACCTTTAATGTTTAAAGCAAACATGTTATAGGGGGTCAAATGACATGAAAAGCAATCAGTAGTGGGGAAAGAAAAAATAACATTGAACCTGGAATATCAAAGCCCGAGTTTTCTATCTTCACTTGTACAAGATGCATGTCACATTAATGAAATATAAAACAGCAGTATAATTGTTTTGAAATTGGCCACATTGGGAGCCTTATCTTTACCAACCTCCATTACTACAATTGTTCTATTACAGCAGGCATTTTTCTCAGTCCCAAAGGAACCTCTGATGTATTCATTCAAACAGCCCAAACCTCAATGACATGAACTGATAGAGAACAATGCTGTCCTTGTTCAGTTGTAACGAGGATTGACTGTGCATATATATATGTAGAATTTCTATATTACATTGATGGACTTAGATTGATAACTGGCACAAGGGGCAGCTGCTGTTATACGCATAGAATTTCAGAGAATGTACAGCACAGAAACAAGCCATTCTGCTCAACTGGTCTATGCTGGTGATTATGCTCTGCACGAGCCTCCTCCCACCTTACTTCATCTCACCCGATCTACAGAGCGGCAATCAGCTACATACCCCGCCTACTCATTCAACACATAGCCAATCAGCTGACTTCCCCACCTAAACAAACAATGCGTTGATGTCACTCACATTAACCATGTATGTATGACTCCTTTTATATGTACAGTGATGTTCACACTCCCTCGAAGTTCATTATTGCTTGAAAGCTGATTGTGAAGAGCAGCACAATCTATGGAAGAGTCAGGACTCATGTGTCGAGCAGTCCAGATTTTTTTTGTTCATTCACAGGATGTGGGCATCGCTGGCAAGGCCGGCATTTATTGCCCATCCCTAATTGCCCTTGAGAAGGTGGTGGTGAGCCACCTTCTTAAAATGCTGCAGTCTGAATGGTGAAGGTACTCCCACAGTGCTGTTAGGGAGCGGTTTCAGGTTTTTGACCCAACATAAATGAAGGAATGCCACCGATATGTGACCAGGTCACGGTGGTGAGTGACTTGGAGGGGAACATGGAGGTGATGGTGTTCCCATGCACCTGCTGCCCTTGCCTTCAAGGTAGTAGAGGTCGCAGGTGTGGGAGGTGCTGACGAAGAAGCCTTGGTGAGTTGCTGCAGTGCATCCTGTAGATGGTACACACTGCAGCCACGGTGTGCCGATGGTGGAGGGAGTGAATGTTGAAGGTGGTGGATGGGGTGCCAATCAAGCGGGCTGCTTTATCCTGGATGGTGTCGAGCTTCTTGAGTGTTGATTGAGCTGCCCTCATTCAGGCAAGTGAGACTATCGCCACTTGCACTCATCCAGGCAAGGGAGATAGCATATACTTCCTGAATGTACCTTTAAGTTTGGGGGCAATTTTAATCTTACTTTTAACCCAGCTTTAACCGGGCTGATGGGCAGTTATGCCAGAAAAAACAGCATTCAGAACTTTAACCTGCTTCACTGAGCAGGTGGGAGGGACACCAGCCCAAAGCCGGTGCGATCAAAGAATATTCAGCATAGAAGGAGCCCATTCAGCCCATTGTGCCTATGCCAGCTCTCGGAAAAGCTAGCAATTAGTCCCACTACCCCTGCTCTTTCCCCAAAGCTCTGCAAATATTTCTTTTTTAAAGTAGAGATTCAATTCACTTTTGGAAGTTATTATTGTTGTGTATTTGTAAAGCATGCACTCTCATGTTCCTCCCATGTTCCGCCACCAGGGAGCGCATGCCCTGAAGTCCCAAGGGATCCCAGCATCCCTTGGGAGCACTGTACTCACTCTGGAGTGTCTTATTAAAGACTGAGGTCACTGTTACTTTTACCTCCCTGTGTGCAGTCTCATCTGTGTTAGTAACACAATAACTGGTGACGAGTATACGAATCCAACGCAAAGATGCAGCAAACTGTGGGAATCCTGGAGAAGTTCTCGGAGGGTGAGGACCGGGAAACCTATGTCGAACGGCTAGACCAGTACTTTGTAGCCAACGGGTTGGATGCCGAAGGAAGCGCTGCAAAAAGGAGAGCGGTCCTCCTCACGGTCTGCAGGGCACCGACCTACAGCCTCATGAAGAATCTTCTGGCTCTAGTGAAACCCACAGATAAGTCATATGAGGAGCTCTGTACACTGGTTCGGGAGCATCTTAAGCCGAGGGAGAGCGTGCTGATGGCGAGGTATCGGTTCTACACGTGCCAGTGATCTGAAGGTCAGGAAGTGGCGAGCTACGTCGCTGAGCTAAGGCAACTTGCAGGACAATGTGAGTTTGATGGCTACCTGGAGCAGATGCTCAGAGACTTTTTTGTACTGGGCATTGGCCCCGAGACCATCCTACGAAAACTTTTGACTTTAGAGACACCGACTCTCAGTAAGGCCATTGCGATAGCACAGGTGTTTATGTCCACCAGTGATAACACCAAACAAATCTCTCAGCACACAAGTGCTTGCAATGTTCATAAATTAACTGGAACTGTGTTTGCGAGCAGAAATGTACAGAGCAGAACCCACGAGTCTGCAACTGCCAGCATGCCTCAGGTGACCCAGATGACTCAGAGTCCGCAACAAAGGATGAATACAAGGCAATTCACACCTTGTTGGCGTTGTGGAGGCTTCCATTCAGCCCATTCATGCCGCTTCAAAGGGTATGTTTGCAAGAGCTGTGGAACAATTGGGCACCTCCAATGAGTTTATAGACAAGCTGCAAGCTCTGCAAAACCATGTGGCAGAGGGAGATCGGTCCATGGTGGATCAAAGCAATTTTGAGCCTCAGAGAGAGGAGGCAGATGCTGAAGTACACGGGGTGCACACACTTTCGACGAAATGTCCACCTATAATGCTAAATGTAAAATTCAATGGCTTACCCGTAGCCATGGAACTGGACACTGGCTCTAGCCAATCCATCATGAGTAAAAAGATGTTTGAGAGACTGTGGTGCAACAAGGCACTCAGACCAGTCCTGAGCCCCATCTACACGAAACTGAGAACGTACACCAAAGAGCTCATCACTGTCCTGTGCAGCGCCATGGTCAAGGTCACCTACGAAGGCACGGTGCACTCTGGATTGTTCCGGGCGATGGCCCCATACTGCTTGGAAGGAGCTGGCTGGGCAAAATCCGCTGGAACTGGGATGACATCCGAGCACTATCACATGTCGATGAGGCCTCCTTAACAAATTTCCTTCCCTTTTTGAGCCAGGCACTGAAAACTTTCCCGGGGCGAAGGTGCCGATCCACTTGGTCCCAGAGGCACGACCCATTCACCACAAGGTGCGAGCGGTACCTCACATGATGAGGGAGAGAGTGAAAATCGAGCTGGACAGGCTGCAACGCGAGGACATTATCTCCCCAGTGGAATTCAGCGAGTGGGCCAGCCCGATTGTTCCAGTACTCAAAAGTGATGGCATGGCCAGGATTTGTGGCGATTATAAAGTAACGATTAATCGTTTCTTGCTACCTAAGGCAGACGACCTATATGCGACGCTGGCAGGAGGCAAGACATTCACCAAGCTCGACCTAATTTCAGCCTACATGATACAGGAGCTGGAGGAGTCTTCGAAGGGCCTCTCCTGCATCAACACGCACAATGGACTGTTCATCTACAACAGATGCCCGTTTGGAATTCGGTCGGCTGCAGCGATCTTCCAGAGAAACATGGAGAGCCTACTCAAGTCGGTACCACACATGGTGGTTTTTCAGAACAATATATTAGTCATGGGTCGGGACACCGTCGAGCACCTACAGAACCTGGAGGAGGTCCTCCAGCGATTGGATCGCGTAGGGCTGCGGCTGAAGAGGTCGAAATGCGTCTTCATGGCAACAGATTTAGAGTTTTTTGGGAGAAAGATTGCGGCGGGACGGCATTCGGCCTACAGATGCCACGACAGAGGTTATCAGGAACGCACCCAAGCCACAGAACGTCACGGAGCTACGGTCATTCCTGGGACTCCTCAACTATTTTGGTAACCTACCGCGGTTAAGCACCCTTTTAGAGCCCCTACATGTGTTATTGCATAAAGGTGAGAACTGGGTATGGGAAAAAAACAAGTAATTGCTTTTCAGAAAGCCAGAAACATTTTATGCTCCAATAAGTTGCTTGTATTGTATAACCCATGTAAAAGACTTGTGTTTGCATGTGATGCGTCTTCGTACGGAGTCGGGTGTGTATTACAACAAGCTAACGTTGCGGGGAAGTTGCAACCTGTCGCCTATGCCTCCAGGAGCTTGTCTAAGGCCGAGAGGGCCTACAGCATGATTGAGAAAGAGGCATTAGCGTGTGTGTTCGGGGTAAAGAAAATGCATCAGTACCTGTTTGGCCTCAAATTTGAGCTGGAAACCGATCACAAGCCCCTCACATCCCTGTTCGCTGAAAACAAGGGGATAAATACTAATGCCTCAGCCCCCATGCAAAGGTGGGCACTCGCGCTATCAGCGTATAACTATACCATCCGCCACAGGCCAGGCACCGAGAACTGTGCGGATGCTCTCATTCAGCTACCATTGCCCACCACGGGGGTGGAAGTGGCACAGCCTGCAAACTTGTTGATGGTCATGGAAGCATTTGAAAATGATAAATCACCTGTCACGGCCGCCAGATTAGGACTTGGACCAGCCAAGATCCTCTGCTGTCCCTAGTAAAAAACTGTGTACTGCATGGGAGCTGGGCCAGCATCCCCATTGAAATGCAAGAACTAATCAAGCCATTCTAGCGGCGAAAGGATGAGCTGTCCAATCAGGCAGACTGCTACCCAAAAAGGACAGGGAGACGTTCATCTCGGATCTCCACAGCACACACCCAGGTATAGTAATAATGAAAGCGATAGCCAGATCCCACGTGTGGTGGCCCGGTATCGACTCTGACTTAGAGTCCTATGTATGGCAATGCAGCGTGTGTGCTCATTTGAGCAACATGCCCAGAGGCACCACTAAGATTGTGGTCATGGCCCTGCAGACCATGGTCGAGGATCCATGTCGACTATGCGGGCCCATTTCTCGGTAAAATGTTCCTGGTGGTGGTGAATGCTTTTTCAAAATGGATTGAATGTGAAATAATGTCGGGAAGCACCATTGAAAGCCTAAGGGCCATGTTTGCCACCCACGGCCTGCCTGACATACTGGTCAGTGACAACGGGCCATGTTTCACCAGTGCCGAATTTAAAGAATTCGTGACCCGCAATATGATCAAACATGTCACCTCGGCCCCGTTTAAACCAGCCTCCAATGGCAGGCAGAGCGGGCAGTAGAACAATCAAACAGAGCCTTAAACGAGTCAGAGAAGGCTCACTGCAAACCCGCCTGTCCCGAGTACTGCTCAGCTACCACTCGCGACCCCACTTGCTCACAGGGGGTGCCTCCGGCTGAGCTACTCATGAAAAGGACACTTAAAACCAGACTCTCGCTGATTCACCCCAACCTGCATGATCAGGTAGAGAGCAGGCGGCAGCAACAAAATGTAAACGATGGTCGCGCCACTGTGTCACAGGAAATTGACCTGAATGACCCTGTGTATGTGCTAAACTATGGACATGGTCCCAAGTGGATCGCGGGCACAGTGATAGCTAAAGAAGGGAGTAGGGTGTTTGTAGTCCAACTAGACAATGGACAAATTTGCAGAAAGCACCTGCACCAAACGAGGCTGCGGTTCACAGACTGCCCTGAACAACCCACAGCAGACACCACCTTTTTCGAGCCTACAACACACACCCAAAAGATCAACGACACCACCCTGGACCAGGAAATTGAAGTCATCACGCCCAACAGCCCAACAAGGCCAGACTCACCCAGCAGCCCCGCAGGGCCAACAACACGCCAGCCCAGCGAGGGCACAGCCAACACACCAGAACAGACATTTGTACCGAGGTGGTCCACCAGGGAAAGAAAGGCTCCCGACTGCCTCACCTTGTAAATAGTTTTCACTTTGACTTTGGGGGTGAGCGTTGTTGTGTATCTGTAAAGCATGCACTCCCATGTTCTGCCACCAGGGAGCGCACCCCCTGAAGTCCCAAGGGATCCCAGCATCCCTTGGGAGCACTGTATATAAGCCAGCCCCTAAGGTCTGTTCCTCACCCTGGAGTGTCTTAATAAAGACTGAGGTCTCTGTTACTTTAACCTCCCTGTGTACAGTCTCATCTGTGTTAGGAACACAACAATTATTGAATCTGCTTCCACCACCCTTTCAGGCAGTGCATTCCAGGTCATAATCGGCATGTAAAAAAAAAATTCTGCTCATCTACCCCCCGGGTTCTTTGCCAATTAGCTTAAATTTGTGTCCGCTGGTTACTGATCATCCTGCCAGTGGAAACAGCTTCTCCCTGTCTACTCTGTCAAAACCCCTTATCATTTTGAATCTCCCCTGAACCTTCTCTGCTCTAAGGAGAACAATCCCAGCTTCAGTTAATATATGTCCATCTTTACATATGCATGTTGGGTCTCAATTATGTCATCAGGACTCAACGTACAATTTTATCTCAGGGCTGAGTGGGGAAGTTGATGTGGATTTCCTGCCAGGTGAGGCCAGGTGGAAGAGGAACCAGGGTGAGAAGAGGTCCAAACAGATATGTTTACGCGCTTCCCTAGTGGGACCAGGAGGACCAGCAGTGCTTTTTCAGGACCTGCAAGAAAAGCTTAGGACATGGGTGGATATTTGGCTGGCTGGATTTAAATGAAACCCAGGAGTTAAAATAGCCCTGGCCTCATTTCTGGTGAAGCGAGTGAGATTCCACACTAGCCGTCTGCCTCAAAACCTGTCCGGAGCAACCTACAAAGATGTGCAAATTATTTCTTGAATGGTTGTTAACAAATTCACTCGGACGCTTACCTTGTGGACAGGTGCAAGAGTAGCCATTCACATAGTCCTGGCAGAGACCATCATTGACGCAAGGCTCAGATCTACATTCATCAATCTCTCTCTCACAAAACTGTCCAGAGAAACCCGAAAGACACCTGCATGGAAAGAACAAGACATTCTGAAAGTCACATCAAGAAGTTACTGTTCAAATATTGAACTGCACTGTACACTGACAGTACACTGTAGAGGCTGTAAGGGTTACATTATGAGGACCGGCTTGTATTTCCTGCAGGATAGAAGATTAAGGGATGATCTAATTGAGATGCTGAAGATGATTCAAGGAATTGTTCGGGTAATCAGAGAGAAACTATTTCCTCTGGTGGGGGAGTCCAGAACTAGGGGGAATAACCTTAAAATTAGAGCTTGGCTGTTCAGTGGTGATGTCAGGAAGCACTTCTTCACACCAAGGGAAGTGAAAATCTCGAACTCGCTCCCCCAAAAAGCTGTTGTGGCTGTGGACAATTTTAAATTTAAAAACTGGGACTAATAGATTTTTGTTCGGCAAGGGTATTAAGTTTTATGGAACCAATGGGGTTAAGATACGGATCAGCCCTGATCTAATTGAATGGTGGAACAGGCTCAAGGGGATTAATGACTTCCTCCTGTTACTATGTATTGGACAGGTGACAATTCCCAGGAGATAATGGTCATACTATAGAGCTTTGGAAGATTTTTTGTTAAACCTCTGCAAAGAATCACTAAAAGTTGTGGCTCAGGTTAGCAAAGCCATGAAAAAAACAAACCACACACAAAGGTTTATTTCTGGAGGCACAGAATTGAAAAGTCGGGAAGATATGCTAAACCTATATCGAACATTGGTTAGACCACTCTTAGAGTACTGCGTACAGTTCTGGTGGCCATATTATAAAAATGATATAGAGGCACTGGAGAGGGCACAGAGATTTACAAGGATGATACCAGAATTGTGAGGTTATACACATCAGGAAAGGATGAACAGGCTGGATCTCTTTTCTCTTGAAAAGAGAAGGCTGAGGGGTGACCTAATAGAGGTCTTTAAAATTATAAAAGGCTTTGATAGAGTGGAAACAGAGAGAGTGTTTCATCTTGTGGGGAAGAGCAAAATGATAGGCCATCAATATAAGATAGTCACAAAGAAATCCAATAGGGAATTCAGAAGAAACTTCTTTACCCAAAGAGTAGTAAGAATATGGAACTCGCTACCACAGGGAGTGGTTGAAGCAAATAGTATAGATGCATTTAAGCGGAGGTTAGACAAGCATATGAGGGAGAAGGAAATAGAGGGTTATGCTGATAATTAGCTAAGAAAAGATGGAAGGAGACATGAGTGGAGCATAAATGCTGGCATGGATTGGTTGGACCGAATGACCTGTTTCTGTAATCCTATGTAATTATTTCAAATGCCTGTTGTTTCCATCCCAAAGGCTTGCTTCTCAAGTAGAATCTGACTATAATTTCTGAAGTGCGCCCTATTTCATGGTTCCCTGATTATCTGCTCAATCTTCAGATACTTTGATTGGATAGGCTGCTCTCATCAGATCAGCTGGGATTTACAAAGGACCAGGAGGGTGAGAGCACCATGGGAAGAATCGCTCATTTGATTCAGCACAGTGAAAGACATCAGGTTCAAACTTGTATTATTTCCTAATATGTTAGGAAAAAGCTTTCTCTGGCTTTGAATTACATTTCGTCTTTGAAGTTCTGGAGAGAGTGAATTTGGGGTTTAGTTTCTGAAGTGGATTAGAGTTCTCTTGATGGATTCTGAAGCTCGTGTTGTTGACAACGGTGACTTGTCTAGTAGCTTTTCCATCTGCCTCAGATAGACACAAGGATGCCCTCCTTTGTCCTTTTAATTGTGCTGCCGTTGTTCATTCTAGTGAAGGACTTAAAGGGTTTCAGGTGGCTGGCTCTGAAATAAAATCAATCTTATGATGCCTGATGTTCCTTATTTTTGGTTGATGATTTTCAGAACCTTTGTGACCCTTCCTTTGGTTTCCAGCTGGTGTACATTAGAAGGACGCAGCCAGAAAAAATATTTTCAAAGCAAACTACCTCACTCTGTTAACTTAAAAGTTGAAGCCTTTATACCTGCGAAGATTAAGGACAACAAGAGTAAGGTCACCCTCTGGATTACACTGGTCTGAACGAGTGGCAAAACTGGTTGGCAAAGCTGATGGAAAAGTAACAGCCTTTAAGGTGGTTTGGCACTGCTTATTACTGTTCCATGCTACACAGAGTCAACTCTTGCCCAGTGATGGAATGGGATTCCCCTGTTTGTCACTGAAAATCCAACTCCTGTTCTTGGTCTAAGTCAAAAGCTATTTAGGAATTTCTATATTGCACTGAGTTGCATCAGATATTCCCTAAATATTATCAAGAGAAATATCTGTCTGCTTCCTTGAGTGTCAGCAGTGGCTCAGTTGATACCACTCTTGCCTTTGCGTTAAAAAGTTGTGGGTTCAAGCCTTACTCCAGTAACTTGAGCTCAATATATGGGCTGATGCTTCAGTGAGATGCTGATTGAGGGAGTACTGCACTGTTAGAGGTTTCGCCTTTCAGATGAGACGTAAAAGACCCCATAGCACTATTTCAAAGAAGAACAGGGGAGTTCTACCCAGTGTCCTGGCCAATGTTTATCCTTCAACCACCATCACATAAAATCATATTATTTGGTCATTTATTCCATTGCTGTTTGTAGGAGCTTGCTGTGCGCAAATTGGTTGCCGCGTTTCCGACAGTACAACAGTGACTACACTTCAAAAGTACTTTGTTGGCCATAACACTTTGGTCCTCTGAGACTTTTGCTCTGTTCTCTTCAAGCCTGGCTGATGTCCCACTGGCACTCCAGGTAGGTGTCATTCTTCATACGCGAATCTAGACACTACAAGGCCTAGGTGAAATGAAAGCCACGTGTTTTAGCATTGCAGCAGTAGTCAAGCACACACTTTGTAATTAGGCTGCTCCTTATATAATATGTGGGAATGGACAATATACCCCATGTCACACCATTGCAAACCAAACTCCTAAAGGGATTAGGTCCAAACGGAATTTTTTTCTTCTGGCAAAGATCTACATGTGGTTATTGCTATCCTGAGAGGCAAGCAGCATGTCTAGAGAGATGTGCTGTTTTTGGAATAATCTCTGAAGTTCACACCCTTTTGATACTGTTCCAGAGTAGTAGGCATTTAGATAGTGAATTCGATTCCCTCCTGCCTTGGTATCCGCATCCAGGTACTTTTCTGCAGGGGTCACTGGATAGAAAGTGGGAGGGAGAACTCAGATGGATTTATTTTCTCTCTCCAGTCCAACGCGCGGATGCCATTGCAGCACTCCAAAGCGCATCTCTGGCTGAGATTAGTGTCGAGTAGAGATTGACTGCAATAACTTGAATGGCTCAGCACTGTACAGGGAAGAGAATGTACTCACTGAGTCATGTAGTTTTAATGGTGTTTGCTTACTGGAAGCGACTGGATAGCAGGAACAACTTGAATACGGTGTAGGTGTTCCTAACCCGAGGTTTTTAAACTGCATTCACTTCTTTTCGGAAGGGAAGGGAAGGGAAGGGAAGGGAAGGAAAGGGAAGGAAGGAACTTGCATTATATAGCATCTTTAATGACCTCAGGATATCCCAAACCACTTTACAGCCAATGAAGTAATTTGAAGTGCAGTCACTGTTGTAATGTAGGAAACGTGGCAGCACAAGCAAGCTCCCACAAATAGCAATGTGATAATGACCAGATAATCTATTTTTGTTATGTTGATTGAGGGATAAATATTGGCCAGGACACCGGGGATAACTTCCCTGCTCTTCTTCGAAATAGTGCCATGGGATCTTTTACATCCATTTGAAGGAGCAGACGGGGCCTCGGTTTAACGTCTCATCCAAAACACAGCACCTCCAACAGTGCAGCGCTCCCTCAGTACTGCACTGAAAAACTTGTAAAACGTATGAGGAATAAAAAGAGCCTGTCAGAAAAATATATGTACAGGAGAATGGCGAGCAGGTCTGAGAATTGAAATCTGCTTAATAAAATAAATATGGCCACTCGATAAAAACATATGATCGACTGAGAGAATTTTCTTTAAAATTAACTGTTATTGACATTTAAAGCATTTGATTTTTAGGGCCTGAATACCTTCGGGAATGATTTAAATGGCAGTTTCTGATAATCATTTTATGACCCAAAAATTACATTTCTGATGACTCACATGTAATTTATAATATCTTTCACCTTGGATAATTGCGGCTCTGTATCGTTATAAATCAAAGTGAAAATCCTTTATTTGTACCGCCACCATTAATTACTGAAAGAACCGTTTGAATATTCTTGGATCCTAAAGGCAATTTCTATTTACCTTCATCACATTTCTTGGCCAAATACGCTTTTTATTTTTCCGCCTATTGAATATAAATCTAGTTTACTGCCTGTTTTTTTACAGTGCCAGGCCCATTTCTCAAATTTATATTTGGACATATATACATTATTGAAGAGGCATAAGGAGTCACAGGCTAAATGTCACCGAAGGGATGAAATATAGCTGCGTCGCTGGATATATATGGAAAACAGTTTTGCTTTAATCATCAGCCAGCACAAGGTGTCCTGACATTAGGGATGTACATTTTAACATTAAACTCCACTTCTGATTGCATCTCTATTATCCCGGTTCCCATTCCTCAGCTGAACTGCGACAGGTACTTTTACCGTGGTAAATTTAAAAATTGAAATATCGATCAGCTTGATTTTTACAACAACGTTTACAGAATTTTCAGGCAGTTCCTTACATCCTTCACAGTCAGCGGGTATAAATATAGAGCGTAGGAAATGGTAAACTGTCGTATTTCCGATTGCATCAGGTAACAATCCCCATCAATGCAGTCGGTTGATTTTTATTATAAAGATATGTATATATATATATATATATAGTAACAGATTAAGAGAGGAATGATATGTGAGCCACAGGATTTTGGGCATTCTGTGTCTGCTATAGAGGTCAGGTTAAAGAAACTGTATAAAATATCAGAATGAATAAGGAAAGGTAGTGTAGCTTTAAGAAATCTTTAAAGGCAATGACAGTCAATCAGGAATGTCACCTAACCTGGAAGGATAAAAGGCAGAGGTTGGAGAGAAAGAAAGATTTGGATTTATACAGCACCTTTCATGACCACTGGACGTCTCAAAGTGCTTTAGGAGTGTGGTCACTGTTTAATGTGGAAAACGTGGCAGCCAATTTGCGCACAGCAAGCTCCTACCAACAGCAGTGTGATAATGACCAGATAATCTGTTTTTGTTATGTTGATTGAGGGATAAATATTGGCCAGGACAACTATAGGAGAGGAGAGGAGGGGAGGGGAGTGGAGGGAAGTGGAGGGACGGACAGACCTTTGTTACTGTCTTGTTTATCTTAGCACTTAAAAAAAACAGCTGCTGAGGGAGAATACATTTCACTTGTTTGCACAAGTTTAATGGGCCCGAATTTGATGAAGGCCCCCGCCAGCCCAAGTGCCACCCTAAGGACCGTCGATAGCCGCCGAGGTACCTGACGGTACTTTGGGCGGAGTTTTCATCAAAAAGGCCCATCGAAGGTCGGCAGGAGGCAAATGAGGGACTTATGCCGCTAATCTGGGTGGAAGCTGGTGGGAGCTCTCCTTCTCGGTGGCAAAGGCGCTTACTGCCCAAGTGCCGCCAAGGATGGAGTCGGGCTCACGGAGGGTCGAAGATCTGCAAAGAAAAAGCGTCGGAAATTTTTTAAAAAACCATTGGAACACCTTCAGGGGACCTCAATCAGGTAAGTCGCTGTGAAAACAATAGTTAAAAAATATTTACCAACATTTTTTTTAGGATATTCATACTTACCGTCGGGAACAGACCAGCCTCCAGCCAACAGTCCACCTCCGTTCTGGCACCGACTCCCACCCGCATGAATATGGCATCTCGGTGAGCGGGAGTCCACTTACGCCACGCGGCCGTCCGCTGACATCAGCGGGCGATTCCTGACGGTTCTCCCCTCCCGCCCGCTCCAGCCCAAATTGAAAGTGGCACTGGGCGGGACCCGAAGAGGAATGTCGGTGGCAGTGGGCGGTGAGTCCATCAAATGCATGCCCTATAAGTATTGAGCTAGAAGTTGCCCCCCCACAAAACTGGCCACGCCCCCAGGAGGAAGGAAGGGAGGAAGCCATTCATGTGACGAATTGTTTCCTTGCAATTTTCCAGCAATGCAAAAAAAAAGAATCAAACCAGGGATGAGGGACTTCAGTTATGTGTCTGGAGAAACTGGGATTATTCTCCTGAGAACAGAGAAGGTTAAGCGGAAATTCAATAGAAGTGTTCCAAATTATGAAAGGGTTTTGATTGAGTGTATCGGGAGAACCATTTTCCACTGGCAGCAGGGTCGGCAAACATAGATTTAGAGTAATTGGATAAAGAACCAGAGGGGAGATGAAGAGAATTATTTTACGCAGCGAGTTGTAATGATCTGGAACGCACTGCCTGAAAGGGTGGTGGAAGCAGATTCAATGGTAACTTTCAAAAGGCAAATTGGATAAATAAATATCTAACTTCCCCTTAAATGCACCTGTGCAACTTGACACAACCACTCCCTGTGGTAGCGAGTTCCACATTCTCACCACTCTCTGGGTGAAGAAAGTTGACTGGCCATTCTATCATTGGGTGTCATAACCGAGCCTGAGTCAATCCTCACTTTCAGCATGGGTGGTTGGATAATAGTCAGGAGTGGAAAACCCCTTTCCCTTTCCAACTTGGAGGTGCTGAGGCCAATTGGAGCACCACAGCCATCGGTCAGCAGAGATCAGCTAACGCACCACAGCTTGGGAGCATGTCAATGATTATCCTGTCCTGTATGGCTGTGCTACTCACTGTATTAGAGAGGCTTGAAAGAAAGCATTGAGTAGACATCCCATATGTTTGTTTCAATTCGGATAATTTACATAGCGGATAACTTCCATAGCACTGCTTCTTGTCCCTATACAGGCATGTTGGAATGAGTTTCCCATTCGAGCTTCAACATCTGTTGTGCAATATCCAAATGATACAGAAACTCTGTGCCAATCAAGCACCTCCCAAACCTACCACCTACAAGCACCAGGGCTGCAGGCGCATGGGAACAGCATCACCTCCAAGTTCCCGTCCAAGTCGCACGCCATCCTGACTTGGAAATATATCGCTGTTCCTTCATCGGCACTGGGTCAAAATCCTGGAACTCTCTCCCTAACAGCACTGTGGGAGTACCTTCACCTCACGGACTGCAGCGGTTCAAGAAGTTGGCTCACCACCAATTAGGGATGGGCAATAAACGTTGGCCTTGCCAGTAACATCCACATCCCAGGAACAAATAAAATAAAATCACAGGGAAAAAAAGTGTTTCCCAGAAAATGATACTTCCATCAAATGATGAACTCATACCGCCCAACCTTAATCCATCGGCGAGTACAGTTTGAGCTTTCAAATGTCCTGCGCTAATTTTATATCAGCCTTGACTTGTGTGTCAATCTTGGTTCAGTAGGTAGCCTTTTCACCTCTGAGTCAGAAGGTCATGGGTTCCGAGTCCCAGTCCAGGACTTGAGCACATAATCTAGGCTGGCACTCCAGTCCAGTACTGAGGGAGGTCTGCACTGTCGGAGGTGCTGTCTTTTAGATGAGACGCTAAACTGAGGCCTTATCTGCCCTCCCAGGTAAGCATAAAGGTTCCAAGACACTATTTGAAATAGGACCGTAGAGTTGCCCTCACCCAAAATTTAACCCTCACCTAACAAACAGATTATCTGGTCTTTTATCCCCTTGCTGTTTGTGGTGCTTCCTTATAACTACAACATTGACTACATTTCAAAAGTACTTTGTTGGTTGTAAAGTAACTTTGCAACTGATTCATGGCATGCTTCTACAAAAGTGCCAGGCTGGAATAATCAATTAATTAGAGAATAATTCTCCAGCGCTTATTTTTCTAAGTATGCATGTTAATTCTCTGTGTGCAGATAAGTTAGTGGATTGACTGACTGATTGACTGCATCAAAGGCAGAAGAGTGGCCACACTTTTGCTTGGCAGTGCAGTGATGGGCTGACAAGGAAGTTTCCTTTTTCCTTTTAGACAGAGTTGCTTGTCACAGTGAATTTACATCACCACTTAAAATAGTAAAACTGTAACGTACAAATACTTTACTGAGCCTCCTTGCCCCTTATCAGCAAGAATATATATATATTTTACTCAGTTATTGATTTTTTTTCCCCCCCGGGTGAATTCCTCCATATTTCTTAGCTAGGGTTCTTTATCTCGCTTCTCCCAGTGAAATGCATCATTCATACATAGTGCTATTTGTCCGCTGTGAATTATCTGTTAAATGTATCATCAATATATCAGCAACCAAACTGCAGTGCAATAACTCCAGCAGCTCACCATGAAATGCTAAATTCATGACATCTCAGGCAATTTTTTGTTTCTATTATTGACCTCATCAGGTTAATGGTTGTTTGCAGAAGTCACAACCCAGATTTCTGCTCAACTTAAGCCAACTAAATAGCTGCAGGCAGCTCAGAAACTATTTCCAAGTCCATTTAAATCATGTAAAAATAATGATGTGCATCAGAAGGAAATAATAATGAGAGATCTCACAACTGCAATACTGTCAATTCTTCTGATGAGGCAAAGCTTGAATAATGAAATGGGGCCTAGTCAGCACTAAATATATTCTGACCTCCACTTGATCCATCATATAATAAGCTAGATATATGACAAGTCAATTACAGTTATTTGCTGATATACGACATTGGATCTAAATTCTGGGCGGCTATTGTTCAATTAGCACGTACAGATGTTGCAACAGGGTTACATGAAAGAGAAAAATTGATCGATAAAAAATAAATTGCAAGATGCGCTTATTATATGTGGCAAGATACAGCATCTTCACTAGGTGTCAGCTGTGGCTCAGTGGGTAGCACTCTTATCTTTGATTCAGAAGATTGTGGGATCAAGCCCCCTCCAGAAACTTGAGCACATAATCAAGACTGACACCCCAGTGCAGTACTGAGGGAGTGCTGCCCTGTTGGAGGTGCTGACTTTTTGGATGAAATATTAATCCTGTCTGCCCTCTCAAGTGGACGTAAAAGATGCCACGGAACTGTTTTGAAGAAGCAGGTAAGAAAGCAAATGGCATGTTGGCCTTCATAGCGAGGGGATTTGAGTACAGGGGCAGGGAGGTGTTACTACAGTTGTACAGGGTCTTGGTGAGGCCACACCTGGAGTATTGTGTACAGTTTTGGTCTCCTAACTTGAGGAAGGACATTCTTGCTATTGAGGGAGTGCAGCGAAGATTCACCAGACTGATTCCCGGGATGGCGGGACTGACATATCAAGAAAGACTGGATCAACTGGGTTTGTATTCACTGGAGTTCAGAAGATTGAAGGGTTCTCATAGAAACGTTTAAAATTCTGATGGGTTTAGACAGGTTAGATACAGGAAGAATGTTCCCAATGTTGGGGAAGTCCAGAACCAGGGGTCACAGTCTAAGGATAAGGGGTAAGCCATTTAGGACCGAGATGAGGAGAAACTTCTTCACCCAGAGAGTGGTGAACCTGTGGAATTCTCTACCACAGAAAGTTGTCGAGGCCAATTCACTAAATATATTCAAAAAGGAGTTAGATGTAGTCCTTACTACTAGGGTGATCAAGGGGTATGGCGAGAAAGCAGGAATGGGGTACTGAAGTTGCATGTTCAGCCATGAACTCATTGAATGGAGGTGCAGGCTCGAAGGGCCGAATGGCCTACACCTGCACCTATTTTCTATGTTTCTATGTTTCTAAGAGCTGGGGATTTCTCCACTGTGTCCTGGCCTACATTTATTCCTGGGATTTTCAGTATTGAAAGATGGCATCTGAAATATTGAGGTATAGAAGATACATTCATGGATTGGAGAAAGTTAAGTAGGTAGAGGAAAATTACTTCAAACTAAAGTACAAGAGTGAGACAATGGAACGCAGATTCAAGCTAGTAAAAGGCAAAGTTAGGACTGATAGGCCCAAGTTTCGGGTGGAGTTGCTCCAATTTTAGTTTAGTTTGTAGTATCTTAGAAATCGCAATTCTCGGCATTTAGTTTGCTCCAGTTCTAGTCAGCTAGTTTAGTTTCGTTTTAGTTCAGATTTTTTTTCAAAAGGGGATGTGTCCAGCCACTTAGGCATGTTTTGTAAGTTTAGGCAGTGAAAACTTACTCCAAACTAACTTAGAATGGAGTAAGTGTCCACTTTTGTAAGTTCTGAAAAACCTTACCTCGAGTTAAGTTAAGTGCAGGCACAGCCAGAGACGTGCAGGAGGGGCGGGACACATTAAACACAAAGGACGAAAGCATTAAACACATCACTTAAAATGACCTAAAACTTCTTGCGATGCTATTTTGCCTTATATCTGCTGAGTAAGGACAGTTGTTTCTCTTTTTATAAATAAGCAAGTGTAGGCTCCCGGCTGAGGCAGACACATCAACATCAATGGGGTGGGGGGTGGGGAGGGGGGGAGGGAAGTTAGAGGATTTTCCAAAGCACTAAACACCTTCACAACAACATTAAAGAAGCATAAGTACATTTAAAGCACCAAGCACTAAACGAATCACAAAAAGTAATAAGCAATTAATTAACAAATAAAAAATAGAAGGAACCCTGCACCTACAGCACCAAGGCCAAAGTAATAAGCAACCAATCAATAACAAATAAAAAATAGAAGTGTTACCTTTATGTGAAGGGAAGGTGTTTCTGTCAGCCTCTCCATGTCTCTGTCAGTATCTCTGTCAGTGTCTCTCTCTCTGTCTATGTCAGTGTCTCTCTCTCTGTGTCACTGTCTCTCTCTCTGTCTCTGTCAGTGTCTCTCTGTGTTTCTGACAGTGAGGGGTGGGGGGAGAGCGGGTGGAGAGAGGGAGGAGGAGGGAGGGGGTGGAGGGGGGAAGGAGGGAGGGTGGGGGGGGAGGAGGAGGGAGGAAGCGGCTGAACGGGAGGGAGGGGCTGAGGTTGAACGGAGGCTGAACGCGGGGCGGGGGAAGGGGGGGCGAACGGAGGCTGAATGCGGAGGTGGGGGATGAGGCTGAACAGGAGGCTGAACGCGGTGGGGGGGGAGGGGGTGTGAGGCTGAACAGGACGCTGAACTGCAGAGTGTCGGACTGCGAGGAGCTACTGCACATACGCGCACACTCTAGTGCGCATGTGCAGAGGTCCCGGCACTGTTTTCAGCGCCGGGACCTGGCTCCGCCCCCACCCCTTGGAAGACATCCTGAGAAGCTCGGAGAATGAGAAGGTACGTTTTCGGAGCCCTTTTTATTATAGAAAGTTGACGCACCTTATGGAGGTGTGCCGTTTTTACAGGGGGCGGAAACTTGGGCCCGATATCACTAGGTTAACCTTCACGCAAACCGTGATTGGCATGTAGTACGTACTTCCAGATAGAATACTGAAGGAGAAAGCCCTGGAATCTGATACCTGAGATTTTTGTTAGTGCTACATTCTCATTTTGCTGTGCTATTATAATTTATTTTTTTTGGCCAAAGGAAGGACTGAACTCTTGGGAGTAGACTGTAGCCTTTCATATGAAACTTTGTCAAATGCCTTTTTGAGGTCTAAGTACACCACGTCGAAGGGTTCTCTACTGTCCTCTTGGGATGTCACATCTTTGAAAAAGTTGGTTTGTTAAGCAGGATCTTCCCCTTCTAATGAGACTCTGATTGTTGTTTACCAAGTTATTATTGCACAGATCTTGATTTATTCTTGATCATCTCCCCTGTGCTCGCCGATCTAAGGTCCGGCAATGCCTGGATTTTAAAATTCTAAATTCCCAAATCCATGCACTCGACCCTCCCTATCTCTGCAACCTGTTCCAGCCCTACAACCCTCCCTATCTCTGTAACCTCCTCCAGCCCTACAACCCTCCCTATCTCTGTAACCTCCTCCAGCCCTACAACCCTTCCTATCTCTGTCACCTCCTCCAGCCATACAATCCTCCCTATCTCTGTAACCTCCTTCAGCCCTACAACCCTTCCTATCTATGTAACCTCCTCCAGCCCTACAACCCTCCCTATCTCTGTAACCTCCTTCAGCCCTACAACCCTTCCTATCTATGTAACCTCCTCCAGCCCTACAACCCTCCCTATCTCTGTAACCTCCTCTAGCCCTACAACCCTTCCTATCTCTGTAACCTCCTCCAGCCCTACAACCCTCCCTATCTCTGTAACCTTCTCCAGCCCTATATTCCTCCCTATCTCTGTAACCTCATCCAGCCCTTCAACACTCCCTATCTCTGTAACCTCCTCCAGCCCTACAACTCTCCCTATTTCTGTAACTTACTCCAGCCCTACAACACTCCCTATCTCTGTAACCTCATCCAGCCCTACAACCCCCCACGTACTCTGCGCTCCTCCAATTCTCGACTTTTGCGCATCGCCAAATTTCTTCACTCCCACCATTGGCCTCCCTATACCTCTCCGCCTCTCCACCTCTCTCTCCTCCTTTAATACACTCCTACCTCTTTGACCAAGCTTTTGGCCACCTGTCCGAATATCTCCTTTAAGTGGCTCGGTGTCAAATTCTGTTCAATAAGGACCCCATGAAGCACCTTGGGATGTTGTTCTACGTTAAAGGTGCTATATAAATGCAAGTTGTTGTTGTTGATGATTGATTCCATCAAAATTTTATTTGGTTTTAAAATAAAAGCTAATAATAAGCTAACATCTAGCTAAAAACAAGGCTTAAATAAGGGAAGCTATTACTACATGGCTAACGAAAGAGTTAGCAAAATCATATTTTTTTTGTTGATTTTATAAGAAAACATAACATAATTGCAAAAGCAACCTTTGTTTATGCATCCAGTCCTTGACAATCAATTGTTACGGCGATGAACTTACCATCTCAGCCTATGGCTTCACTCTTTTAATGAGATCAGAAGCCATTTATTGGGGTTGAACTTGGTGAAGGCCAAGATCCGCCCAAAAGGCCGCCAATGGCCACCGAGAGACCGGGCGGCACTTTGGGTGGAAAATTGATGAAAAATAATTTAAAAGTTGAGCCGGCGGCAAACGAGCAACGTACGCCGTCAAACTGGGCGGGCAGGAGCTCCCAATCTCGGCGGCAAAGGCTCGCCGCCGAAGTGCCGCCGAGGATGGAGTCGGCCCCACGGAGGGTCGAAGATGTTCAAATAAAAATGATAGGAAAAAAAAAAATTACCCGGAAGACCTTCAGGGGAACCCATTAAAGTAAGTCGCGGTGAAAAAAAATGCATCAAAAAGTTCACAAAACTTATTTTTTCCAGTTTTTTAAAACTTACCCTGGGGGTTAAGACCAGCCTTCTCACGGCGCTCCATACCCCTGCTGCTGCCGACTCCCGCTGACTCCCGCCCTCACCAATCTGGGAAGTCACTTGCGCTACTTGGCAGCGGCCGGTTCCCAGCAGTTCTCCCCTCCCGCCCGCTCCAGTCCAAGTGCAAACTGGCACTGCCACAACCCGGAGACGAATGTCGGCGGATCTCGATGGTAAGACCTGCCATGTATTCAACTATCATTGTAACCCATGTATAAGCTGACCTAAGTTGTACACCTTGAGAACATTGACCACAAAGGGGTGAACTTGTGGGAGACACTCCTAACCTGGACTTTCAGGTATAAAAGGGGAAGCTCCACCCACCTTCATCACTTGAGGTCTTGGTAATAAAGGTAACTGGTCACAGAGTGACCTTCTCTCAAGTATGGGCCTTGTGTGCATTTATACTGTATAGTAAGGACACATCATTGACTACGAGAAACTGGGACTTAAACAAAGCGAGCATAGCCACGAGCAGCACAGAAGAGAGGTACTACATAAGAACATAAGAACATAAGAATTAGGAACAGGAGTAGGCCATCTAGCCCCTCGAGCCTGCTCCACCATTCAACAAGATCATGGCTGATCTGGCCATGGACTCAACTCCACTTAACCGCCCGCTCCCCGTAACCCTTAATTCCCTTATTGATTAAAAATGTATCTATCTGTGATTTGAATACATTCAATGAGCTAGCCTCAACTGCTTCCTTGGGCAGAGAATTCCACAGATTCACAACCCTCTGGGAGAAGAAATTCCTTCTCAACTCGGTTTTAAATTGGCTCCCCCGTATTTTGAGGCTGTGTCCCCTAGTTCTAGTCTCCCCGACCAGTGGAAACAACCTCTGTGCCGCTATCTTGTCTATCCCTTTCATTATTTTAAATGTTTCTATAAGATCACCCCTCATCCTTCTGAACTCCAACGAGTAAAGACCCAGTCTACTCAATCTATCATCATAAGGTAACCCTCTCATCTCTGGAATCAGCCTAGTGAATCCTCTCTGTACCCCCTCCAAAGCTAGTATATCCTTCCTTAAGAAAGGTGACCAAAACTGCACGCAGTACTCCAAGTGCGGCCTCACCAATACCCTATACAGTTGCAGCAGGACCTCCCTGCTTTTGTACTCCATCCTTTTCGCAATGAAGGCCAACATTCCATTCGCCTTCCTGATTGCCTGCTGCACCTGCAAACTAACTGTGTTGGTGATGATTAGGACGACTTTATTGAGAGCCTACAGCAAAGTTTTGTCACTAAGGAATGGTTGGGACAGGATTCGGCCGACAAACGCAGGTCTCATCTCCTGATGATTTGTGGTTCCAGAACGTACTCCCTGAAGAAGGACCTTCTAGTGCCAGAGAAGCCGGCGGACTAGATGTTCGAAGAGCTCAGTAAGTTGATCGGGGAAAACCTTAAACCAGCGAGCAGCATGCACATGGCAAGTCACCGGTTTTACATGCACCGGTGGCGAGAAGGGTAAAGCGCTCCAGACTTCGTGGCAGATCTCCGGCGACTGGCGAGCCTATGTAAGTTTCCAGAAGCATGCAGAGCGGAGATGCTGCGAGATTTTTTTATTGAGGGCATCGGGCATGCTGGGGTTTTCAGGAAACTTATTGAGACCAAAGACTTGATCTTGGAAGTGGCGGCTCTGATAGCCCAGATATTTATCTCAGGGGAGGAAGAGACCAGAATGATGTATGACAAAAATCTTGGCTCAAATGCAGCAAACGACCAGGGAGTCAACATTGTTAACGCGGCACACATTTCTCTAGGCAGACAAGGGCAATCGGACATGCCCCAGCATGTAGTCAAACCCAAAGGGGGAATTCAACAGAGACAATGGCTAGCTGAACGGCGATTCATGCCATTGCAATGGACAATGCGGTCAGTAATGGGGCCATCAACATCTGTTAATGTTGTGCTTAAAGACAGTTACAGAGACAGTCAGAGACGATTGACTGGTAATGGACCTTTTGTTTCCAACAACAGGGCTTCCAGCTCATGCTGGAGGTGTGGAGGCAAACACCCAGCCAGAGCTTGCAGGTATCAGCAATATACCTGCAAAAACTGCAACATCAGCGGTCACTTGGCACGTACGTGCAGGAAGCCTGCAGCCAGGTTGAGGTACGAGGAGGACGGGCTCGATGTAAGCCCTACGAGGTCAAATGAATACTGGGGGAAATCGCTGGAAGCTGAAGTTCAGCGAGTTCATGTGAAGCACATATATAGTTCATATACCAGGACGCCACCGATAATGATGAAAGTGCTCCTCAATGGCATCCCAGTATTAATGGAGCTAGACACAGGGGCCAGCCAGTCCCTGATGAGTATCAAACAGTTCGAAAGGTTGTGGGTGTCCAAGGCCAGGAGACCAAAATTATTGCCGATTGACGCACAGCTACGGACATATACAAAGGAAATCATTCCGGTGCTAGGCAGCGCCATGGTAGTCGTGACCCATAAAGATTCGGAGAACAGGTTGCCACTCTGGATTGTCCCGGGGGACGGTCCTGCACTATTGGGGAGGAGTTGGCTTGCTGTTGTGAACTGGAAATTGGGCGATGTCAATGCAATTTCTTCTGTGGAGCAAGTATCATGCTCACAGGTCCTGGACAAATTTGACTCATTATTTCAACCCGGCATCGGCACTTTCATGGGGGCCAAGGTAGTGATTCACATAAACCCGGACGCCAGGCCAGTACACCACAAGGCTAGAGCGGTGCAGTACGTGATGCGGGAAAAGATAGAATGCGAATTGGACCGCCTGCTGAGGGAAGGCATCATCTCGCCAGTCGAATTCAGTGACTGGGCGAGCCCAATCATGCCGGTGCTCAAGGTGGATGGGTCGGTCAGGATATGTGCCGATTACAAGGCCACCATCAATCGGGTGTCACTCCAAGACCAGTACCCGCTACCGAGAGCAAAGGACCTCTTTGCGACGCTATCCGGTGGCAAACCTTTTTCAAAATTGGACCTGACCTCAGCTTACATGACCCAGGAGCTGGTGAATGAGTCAAAGAAGCTGACCACCATCATGACAGACAAGGGGTTGTTTGAGTATAACAGATGTCCGTTCGGGATTCATTCGGCCACCGCGATCTTTCAGCGAAATATGGAAAGCCTCCTCAAGTCGATTCCAAGGACGGTGGTTTTTCAAGACGACATCCTTATCACGGGTCGCGATACTGAAGAACACCTCCACAACCTGGAGGAGGTGCTATGCAGACTGGACCGGGGAGGGCTGCGACTGAATAAGACGAAGTGCGTCTTCTTAGCTCCAGAGGTAGAAGTCCTGGGGAGGAGGGTAGCAGCAGACGGGATCAGACCTACTGCGTCCAAAACAGAAGCAATCCAGAGAGCACCCAGACCCTGTAACACGACGGAGCTTCATTCATTCCTGGGGCTCCTGTACTATTTTGATAACTTTCTTCTCAAATTGAGCACGCTGTTAGAGCCGCGACATGTGCTCCTATGCAAAGGTCGCGATTGGGTCTGGGGGGACAGCCAGGGAAGGGCTTTTGATAGAGCACGCAATTTGTTATGCTCCAACAAACTGTTAACGTTATATGACCCGTGTAAGAAACTTGTTTTAACGTGTGATGCGTCATCCGATGGGGTCGGGTATGTGTTGCAGCATGTGAATGCCAATGGTCAGTTACAGCCGGTAGCTTATGCCTCCAGAAGTCTGTCCTGGGCAGAAAGGGGCTATGGGATGGTCGAAAAGGAAGCGCTAGCATGTGTATATGCAGTAAAAAAAAATGCACCATTACTTGTTTGGCAGGAAATTTGAGCTGGAGACAGATCACAAACCTCTAACGCCTCCTGTTGGCCAATAGATCCCGACCACACTCGTTCACAGGGGTTCCACCCGCAGAGCTGCTAATGAAAAGGATGCTCAAAACCAGGTTATCCCTTATACACCCTACCATGAAAGAAATTGTTGAGAGCAGGTGTCAGTCACAATGTGACTACCATGACAGGAATGCGAGGGCGCGATGTATTGATGTCAATGACCCTGTTTTTGTCCTTAATTATTCTTCAGGGCCCAAATGGCTTGTAGGCACTGTGATTGTCAAAGAGGGGAACAGGGTTTTGGTAGTTAAACTTACCAATGGACAAATCTGCCGCAAACACGTGGATCAAACTAAAAGGAGGTTCAGCAACTCCATAGAAGAAGCAGAGGAAGAACACGATGTAGAGTTTAATCCACCACAGATGACTGAACACAGGAACCAAGTGGAGGAGAGCCCAGTCACTGTGGGCAGTCCGGACAGGCTTGAGGCACCGCAAACAGCAGACACTCAGGCCAGCGCCCAACAACCGGAGCCCCAACTCAGGCGCTCTACAAGGGAGCGTAAACCACCAGAGAGACTCAACCTGTGATCACAATAAGACTTTGAGGGGGGGAGGTGATGTCATGTATTCAACTATCATTGTAACCCATGTATAAGCTGACCTAAGTTGTACACCTTGAGAACATTTACCACAGGGAGCGAACTTGTGGGAGACACTCCGAACCTGGACTTTCAGGTATAAAAGGGGAGGCTCCACCCACCTTCATCACTTGAGGTCTTGGTAATAAAGGTAACTGGTTACAGAGTGATCTTCTCTCAAGTATGGGCCTCGTGTGCATGTATACTGTACAGTAAGGACACATCAAGACCATCAATTTCGGCCATAAAATTGTGTTGTGTGCGGTGGGACGCACAAGACATTACCGTGTGAACACCCATTAGAGCAATGCATATCCTTTGTATGTGTTGGTTTGAAATATCCGTCTACATCCTTCAAATGAAGATAAAACAGGCAATGAACCAGAAATCACCATTAAGAATGTAGCAGGAGGATAAAGTACTCATGAGTTTCAATTTGTTATCAGTTTTATTTTCAGAACCTGAAATAAATAAAAGATCTAACATACTGGTCCAATCAGAAAAGATCAAAGAAGCTCTTCTGACAGCAGAGCAGCTATTCACCAGAGTCATAATCATCAGGTCCTTTATTGAAACATCTGTGAACTCATGGAAGCAAGTCATCCTCGTTCGAGGGACCGCCAAAGATGATGATGATAATGAATACCTTCTCTCTCTCTCGCTCTCGCTCTCTCTCTCTCTCGCACAGCGATTTAGTCATTCACCTGGTGTGTAGGTGCGGGGGAAGGGAAGAGTGTTCCTCTCTGCTATGTGAAGTGAACGCAGGGATACAAGTATAAAGGGACTGAATGGAGAAGGAAGGGGTTGTGGGTGAACAATCCAAGGCATTTTACAGAGGACCCAAAGTGCGGGGCTGGGCCTCTGAGGAAGGGCCCATACAGGTGACCGGAAACTTGGCTGTGGAGACATGTTTTGGACAAGTCTTTGACTGAAAGTTGCGTGGGATTGCTGCTGACAATTCATCCGTGCAGAGTTCCACTTTTCTCTATCATACTTGATTCACAAGGAGGTAAGAAAACATGGAATGGGAAAAGGTCCATAGCGCATGGTGCAATCTATCCTCTTCTTGAATAAAAAGACAGACTGCATTTATATAGCACCTTTCACAATCTCCGGATGTCCTGAAGCGCTTTACAGCCAATGTAGTGTTGGAAACGTGGCAGCCAACTTGCGCACAGCGTGGTCTCACAAAACAGCGATGTGATAATGACAAGGTAACCTGTGTTTCGGAGTTGGTCAAGGGATAAACATGGGCCAGAATACCGGGGAGAACTCCAGTGATCTTCTTCAAAATCATTCCATGGGATCCTCCTGCGGGGGCATACGGGACCTCAGTTTAATGTCACATCCGAAGGACGGCACCTTCAACAGTGCTGTGCTCCCTCAGCACTGTACTGGATTGTCAGCCTACATTTTGTGCTCAATCTCTGGAGCGGGACTTGAACCCACGACCTTCTGCCTCAGAGTCGAGAGTGCCACTCACTCTGCCACACTTGACTCTGCCCGACCCTTTTAATCTACTGAAGGGAAGTTTTGAATACTTTCTCTCTGATTCCCCCCAGTAAATATCTGTCCTCGAGGGTGTTTAAAGAAATGCACACTCTTTTCTGCTCGGTTGCGCCGTTTTTTTCTGCGCAATTCGCCCTAAATCGGTGGACAGGCGAGGACGCTCAGGCAGCCAGAGGTTAATGACCATCTCTTCAGGGAAGGCCCACTAGTAGGCAGTTAGGCTGTGGCAAGAGGAGCGCAGGAGGGAGGGGTGGTGGAGGGGAGGCCGTGACCTCGCTGTGGGAACCGGAGAAACGCTCCTGCTCCTCCTGGCCTCTCTAAGGAACGTTGGCCACTTACCTTGGAGGGCCTCCTCTGTCTGTCCACTTCAGCCTCGAGTGAATGCCTGCTTTAGGCAGCCGTCTCATCTGCCCATAAAGCACTACAAGGTTTGAAGTGGGAAATGATCCACGGAAGGGGTCGAGTTTGGAGCAGGTAAGTAATACGCTGCGTTTTAACTGCCCAACCCCCAGTCTCTCCCCCTCCCCAGTCTCTCTCTCTCTCTCTCTGCTCCCAGCAGAGTAGATAAAGGGGAATCAGTGGATGCAGTATATTTGGATTTGCAGAAGGATTCGATAAGGTGCCACATAAAAGGTTATTACACAAGATAAAGGCTCATGGGATTGGAGGTAATGTATTAGCATGGATGAAGGATTGGTTAATGGACAGAAAACAGAGAGTAAGGATCAACGGGTCTTTTTCAGGTTGGCAGGCTGTAACTAGTGGGGTGCCGCAAGGATCAGTGCTGGGACCTCAGCTATTTACAATCTATATTAATGACCTAAATGAAGGGACCGAGTGTAATATATCCAAGATTGCTGAAGATACAAAGCTAGCTGGGAAAGCTGTTTGGAGAACAAAAAGATTCTGCAAAGGGATATAGATAGACTAAGTGAGTGTGTAGTAAGGAGGCAGATGGAATATAATGTCGGGAAATGTGAGGTTATTCACTTTGGTAGGAAGAATAAAAAAGCAGAATTTTTTTAAATGGCGAGGAACTTTTAAATGTTGGTGTTCAGAGAGATTTGGGTGTCCTTGTGCAAGAAACACAGAAAGTTAGCATGCAGGTGTAGCAAGCAATAAGGAAGGCAAATGGCATGTTGTCCTTTATTGCAAGGGGGTTGGAGTATAAGAGTAAGGAGATCTTGCTACAATTGTACAGGGCCCTAGTGAGACCACACCTGGAGTACTGTGCATAGTTTTGGTCTCCTTATCTGAGAAGGATGGGCTGGATTTTCGGCTTTGCTGATTTCTGGGCGGTAATGGTGGCGGGGCGGTAAAGTTTGCGCCTGGGAACAGTTTGCGTCTCAGTCAGCAAAATTCGGCAGCTGGGCCCTGAGTGTGGGGCGGAGCACTAAGGGAGGCGTTGCACACCCCTCTTCGGGTGCTAGGCCGGCTGAGCATGGGAAAATCCTGAGATAAAGAGCTGGCCTGAGAGCGCTCTGAGAGAGGCCGAGGGGGAAAAACAAAAACTTGAAAAAAACCACAGCCCACAGCCCACGCCAGCACAACATAAATGGCCAAAAAAAAAATAAAAGACAAAACAAAGACACTTACCTGAGATGGACATTACTTACCTCACTGCCGCTGGTATAGGTCGGGCCGCCCGTTTTTTCAGGCAGTCCCAGCACGACGCGCTGCGGGGCTTACGGGTCAGCGGGACTCCAAAGGCAAGCCGGTGTCACAACCAGGGACGATGCACACCGGCGTACATCTTCCAGGCAATACCGCTCCACACCCCCGCAAAACCGGCCCTAAAAACCTCCGCGGGGCACTGCAAGTTGACCACCTGCCCAGAAGAGCTCGCTGCCGCCGTTACCGTCCCTCCGGGATGAAAACCGAGGTGGACATCACCGGAAAATCCAGCCCGATATACTTGCCTTGGAGGCGGTGCAACCCAGGTTCACTAGATTGTTCCCTGGGATGAGAGGGCTGTCTTATGACGAGCGATTGTGTAGAATGGGCCGATACACTCTGGAGTTTAGAAGAATGAGAGGTGATCTCATTGAAACATACAAGGTTCTGAAGGGGATGCACAGGGTAGATGCTGAGAGGTTGTTTTCCCCTGGCTGGAGTGTCGAGAACTAGGGGGCACCGTCTCAGGATAAGGGGCAGGCCATTTAAGAGAGATGAGGAGAAATGTCTTCACTCAGAGAGCTGTGAATCTTTGGAATTCTCTGCCCCAGAAGGCTGTGGATGCTGAGTCTCCGAATATATTCAAAGCTGAGATCGATAGTTTTTTGGCGTCTAAGACAATCAAGGGATATGGCGATTAGGCGGGAAAGTGGAGTTGAGGTCGATGATCAGCCATGATCTTATTGAATGGCGGAGAAGGCTTGAACGGCCATATGGCCTACTCCTGCTCCTAATTCTTATGTTCTCTACGTCTACCCTATGAAATCCCTACATAATTTTAAAGACATTAGGGCACCCCCTCAGCTTTCTCATTTCAATAGCAAAGTGCCCCAGCCTGTTCAGTCGTTCCTGATAGTTATAACTTCTCAGGTCTGGTAAAATCTTTGTAATATAAAAAGGTGCAATTCTCCTTTAAAGTCTGTTGCAATTATCTGAATAAAACATTGGTGCAATAGCTTGACACTACCACAATAAAGTTAAGGTTGATTAATCACTGAATGGCTGCACTGCATCAGTGACCTTCATTTTTATTAATATGTACTCAACACCAGGTAAAATATGTAAAAGTCAGGAAATTAGCAAGAGCTTTCTGTGTGAGGGATAATGACCTTTTAGTTACTTTAATAGATTTTTATTAGTCACAGATTCGTAATAACTTACTTTACAAGAAAGAACTTTCATTATATTCAGTTTGCTAAACGGGGCACCATTGCTTTTTCTTACATGTGGTTTTCTTTGCTCTTTAGCTCAGGATTTTCTCTGCCGCTTCATCTCCCCTCCATTCTTCCCCTGAAGGCACTCACTCCATGCAAGGTTACAGTCCCAGGAGTGTCAGTGAGCAGCAGGATGTGGGCTCAAGAGGCCTTTACTCACTAGAAACTTGCTAGACGACGCGACTGAGAGTTGCGGGGGAGGGGGCGACCCTTTTGCTTGCATTGTATCCATAGGAACAGGATTAGGTCATTCAGCCCCCCGCCCCCCCCCACGCCGGTCCTGTTCTGTCATTCAATTAGATCATGGCTGATCTGCACTCCAGAGGGCTGTGGAGGCCCAGCCGTTGAGTATATTCAAGACAGAATCAATAGATTTTTGGATATTAAGGGAATCAAGGGATATGGGGATAGTGCAGGAAAGTGGAGTTCAGGTCAAAGATCAGCCATGATCTCACTGAAAGGTGGAGCAGGCTATTTCTTACGTTCTTATGCACCACAACTCCACTTACCCACATTTGCTTCATATCCTTTGACATCCTTATCTAACAATAAAAGAAAAGACTTGTATTCATATAGCGCCTTTCATGACCACCGGACGTCTCAAAGTCTTTTACAGCCAATGAAGTACTTTTGGAATGTAATCACTGCTGTAATGTGAGAAATGCAGCAGCCACTTTGCGCACTGCAAGCTCCCACAAACAGCAATGTGATAATGACCAGATAAACTGTTTTTTTTGAATGTAGATTGAGGGATAAGTATTGGCCAGGACACCGCGGATAACTCCCATGCTCGACTTCGAAATAGTGCCGTGGGATCTTTTACATCCACCTGAGAGAGCAAATGGAGGGGCCGAAAATCAGCTCCCGAATAAGGCCTGTTACCGCCCATTTGCAGCGGCCATACGGCGGAATCGAGCGGCTGCCGATTTTTGGTCGAATGGCCGTCGCAAGCCAAATTCAGCAGGGGGTGGGTGAGGTTTCTGGCAGTTCCCACTTCTGCCCCGTCGCTGCGGAGCTGCCGTACGTGCATCATCAGTGTGCGCACCGCCGGCACACCCCACCTCCCGCGAAATTTAGCCATAAAAATCTTATTGCCGCCGAGCAGTGCCCCCGATAGCTTTTTCTGTTGGTGCATGTTTGATTCCTTCTGTAAGCCCTGGCTTTGCGGCGTCCATTAAAGGCAAGGGCCCAATGCCGCGGCCGCCATTTTATTTTTTTGGACGGCCGAGATGGAAGTACCCCTTGGGTGCGGCTGAGCCCCCAACAGCCGCTGGCCCGGCCAAAACCTTCCCTGGTGGTCCAGTGTCCGATCGGGACTGAGGGCCGATTCTCTCCCCTTTAAAGGAGGCGAGATACGTGGTGACACAGACGCGCAATGACATCACCGCTCCGCTGCTGTCCGGCCCGCCTCCATTTCCGCCCCTCTCCAGCACTTACCGCCGCACTTCTGCCCCCTTTAAGACTGACTTCCTGGCTGATACAAAAAAAAGACAAAGAGCTGAATTTCGCGAAAGAGGGGACCTCTTCCGAAACGGCGGTAAAAACTCTTAAAAAAACAGTCGGTGCGCCAGCTTTCCGGCGGGGCTGAATGTCGGCCCTGGAGCCTCGGTTTAAGGTCTCATCCGAGAGATGGCAACTCCGACAGCGCAGCATTCAATCAGCACTGGAGTGTCAGCCTAGCATTTTGTGCTCAAGTCCCTGAAGTGGGACTCAAACCCACAAACCTCTGACTCAGAGGTGAGAATGCTACCTGTTATATATGTAAAACTGTAAATACCTTGTTTAACCACCAGAGGGCTCATCCCCTGGAGTCCCAAGGGACCCCACAATCCCTTGGGAGCACCTGTACTTAAGGAGGCCTCACAGGCTGGAGAGGCACTCTGGAGACCTGCAATAAAAGACTAAGGTCACACTTTACTTTGAGCTCACAGTATCTGGTCAGACTCATTATTCATACATAACAACTGGCGACGAGATACAGATGACGAACTACACCGCAACGATATGGAGAACAGTGGGCATCCTGGAGAAATTTTCATAGGGAGATGATTGGGAAACCTTCGTGGAGCGACTCGACCAATACTTCGTGGCCAAGAGCTGGAAAGAGAAGCGAATGCAGCCAAACGAAGGGCGATTCTCCTCACCGTTTACAGGGCACCAACATATGGCCTCATGAAAAATCTGCTTGCTCCAGCAAAACACACAGAAAAATCGTATGATGACTTGTGTTCACTGGTCCGGGAGCATCTTAACACAAAGGAAAGCGTTCTGATGGCGAGGTACCGGTTCTACACATACAAGAGGTCTGAAGGCCAGGAAGTGGCGAGCTATGTCTCTGAGCTAAGGCACCTTGCAGGACATTGCGAATTTGAAGTACATTTGGAGCACATGCTCAGGGACTTCTTTTTACTTGGCATTGGCCATGAAGTAATACTTCACAAACTTTGGCTGTTGAGACCCCAACCTTGAGTAAAGCCATAGCGATAGCCCAGGCGTTCATCGCTACCAGTGTCAATGCCAAACAAATCTCTCAGCACACGAGTGCTATTACAAGTACTGTGAACAAAGTAATGTTGTTTTCGAATCGCAACGTACAGGCATGCCTGTAGCTGCACGTCTGCAGATGTCTCAGAGTCCACGAACTAGGGTGATGAATGCAAGGCCATTTACACCTTGTTGGCACTGCGGGGGTGATCATCGTTTCCATTCAAGCCGTTTCAAAGGATACGTTTGCAAGGGCTTTGTAACAATGGGACATCTCCAACGTATGTGCAGGCGAGCTGCAAACCCTGCAAATCCTGCAAACCACCATGTTGCAGAGGAGGACAGACCTATGGTGGATCACGACGAACCAGCGTCTCAGATCGAGGAGGCCAGATGTATATGGGATGCACACATTTACCACAAAGTGTCCCCCGATAATGCTGAAGGTTGAATTAAATGGACTCCCGGTGTCAATGGAGTTGGACACAGGCGCGAGCCAGTCCATTATGAGCAAAAAGACTTTCGATAAATTGTGGTGCAGCAAGGCCTCAAGGTCAGTCCTGACTCCCATTTGCACTAAACTGAGAACTTACACAAAGGAACTGATTCCCATAATCGACAGTGCTACTGTAAAGGTGTCCTACGGTGGAGAGGTGCACAAGTTACCACTCTGGGTGGTACCGGGTGATGGCCCCACACTTCTTGGCAGGAGCTGGCTGGGGAAGATACGCTGGAACTGGGATGACGTCCGAGCGCTCTCATCCGTCGATGACACTTCATGTCACCAGGTCCTAAACAAGTTCCCCTCGCTGTTCGAACCAGGCATCAGGAAGTTCCAAGGAGCAAAAGCACCTAATTCCGGGGGCGCAACCCATCCATCACAAGGCGAGAGCAATACCGTACATGATGAGAGAGAGGGTGGAGATCAAGCTGGACCGGCAGCAACGAGAAGGCATCATTTCGCCGATCGAATTCAACGAGTGGGCCAGTCAGGTTGTTCCAGTCCTCAAGAGAGATGGCACTGTAAGACTCTGTAGTGATTACAAAGTAACTATCAATTGTTTCTCCCTGCAGGATCAATGCCTACTACCAAAGGCAGATGACCTTTTTGCGATGCTGGTGGGAGGAAAGACGTTCATGAAGCTGGTCTTGACCTCGGCCTACATGACGCAGGAGCTGGAGCAATCATCGAAGGGCCTCACCTGCATCAACACACACAAAGGTCACTTCATTTACAACAGATGCCCGTTTGGGATTCGATCAGCCGCAGCGATATTCCAGAGAAACATGGAAAGCTTGCTGAAGTTGGTCCCATGCACCGTGGTCTTCCAGGACGACATCTTGGTTACAGGTCGGGACACTGTTGAGCATCTGCAGAACCTGGAGGAGGTTCTTAATCGGCTTAATCGTGTGGGGCTCAGGTTAAAATGCTCGAAGTGCATTTTCCTGGCGCCTGAAGTGGAGTTCCTGGAGAAGAATCGCGGCTGGCGGCATCAGGCCCACCGATTCGAAGATGGAGGCAATCGAGAACGCACCGAGACCACAGAACATGATAGAGCTGCGGTCATTTCTAGGACTCCTGAATTACTTTGATAACTTCTTACTGGGTCTCAGCACACTGTTAGAACCACTGCACGCCTTACTGTATAAAGGAGACGAATGGGTATGGAGCAAAAGCCAAGAAAATACCTTTGTAAAAGCTAGAAAACTATTATGCTCAAACAAAAAGCTAGTGTTGTATGATCCATGTAAGCGTTTGGTACTAGCATGTGATGCGTCTTCATATGGTATCGGGTGTGTATTGCAAAAAGCTAATAAATCTGGGAAATTGCAACCAGTTGCTTATGCATCCAGAGGTCTGTCCAAGGCTGAGAGGGCCTACAACATGATTGAAAAATAAGTGTTAGCGTGTGTTTATGGGGTAAAGAAAATGCATTAATATCTGTTTGGGCTCAAATTTGAATTGGAAACTGACCATAAGCCACTGATATCCCTCTTTTCTGAAAGTAAGCTCACAGTATCCAGTCAGACTCTTTCTTCATACATAACAACTGGCGACGAGATACAGATAATGAACCCAATGATGCAGAGAACAGTGGGCATCCTGGAGAAATTCTCAGAGGGAGATGATTGGGAAACCTTCGTGGAGTGACTCGATCAATACTTCGTGGCCAACGAGTTGGAAGGAGAAGCGAACACTGCCAAACGAAGGGCGATTCACCTTACCGTCTGCGGGGCACCAACGTATGGCCTTATGAAAAATCTGCTTGCTCCAGTGAAACCCACAGAGAGATTGTATGATGATTTGTGCACACTGGTCCAGGAGCATCTGAACCCGAAGGAAAGCGATCTAATGACGAGGTACCGGTTCTACAACTACAAAAGGTCTGAAGGCCAGGAAGTGGCGATTTATGTCGCCGAGCTAAGACGCCTTGCAGGGCATTGCGAATTTGAAGGACATTTAGTGAAGATGCTCAGAGACTTTTTCGTACTTGGCATTGGCCATGAAACCATACTTCACAAACTTTTGACTGTAGAGACCCCAACCTTGAGTAAGGCCATAGCGATAGCCCAGGTATTCATTGCCATCAGTGACAATACTAAACAAATCTCTCAGCAGACGAGTGCTGCTACAAGTACTGTGAACAAAGTGATGTTGTTTTCAAATCGCAACGTACAGGGCAAGCCCCACATGCCTGCAGCTGCACTTCCGCAGATGTCTCAGAGTCCACCATTAAGGGTGATGAATGCAATGCCATTAACACCTTGCAGGGGTGATCATCATTTCCATTCATGCTGCTTCAAAGGGTACGTTTGCAAGAGCTGTGGAACAATGGGACACCTCCAACATACGTGCAGGCGAGCTGCTAATGCTGCAAACCACCATGTTGCAGAGGACGACAGATCCACGGTGGATCATGAAGAACCAGAGCTCAGACCGAGGAGGCCAGAGGTATACGGGATGCATACATTTACCACTAATTTTCCCGGTAATGCTAACGGTTGAACTAAATGTACTCCCGGTGTCAATGGAGTTGGACACGGGCGCGAGCCCATGCTGCAAGGCCGCAAGGGCAGTCTTAACTCCAATTCGCACAAAACTGAGAACTTACACAAAGGAACTGATTCCCGTAATCGGCAGTGCTACTGTAAAGGTCTCCTACGATGGAGCGGTGCACAAGCTACCACTCTGGGTGGTACCGGGCGATGGTCCCATGCTGCTCGGTAGGAGTTGGCTGGGAAAGATACACTGGAACTGGGACGACGTCCAAACGCTCTCGTCCACTGACAATACTTCATGTGCCCTGGTCTTAAACAAGTTCCCCTCGCTGTTCGAACCAGGCATCGGGAAATTCCAAGGAGAAAAAGCGCAGATCCACCTAATTCCGGGGGCGCGACCCATCCATCACAAGGCGAGAGCAGTACCGTACATGATGAGAGAAAGGGTAGAGATTGAGCTAGATCGGCTGCAACGAGAGGGCATCATTTCGTTGATCGAATTCAACGAGTGGGCCAGTCCGATCATTCCTGTCCTCAAGGGAAATGGCACCGTCAGAATCTGTGACGATTACAAAGTAATTTTCAATTGTTTCTCCCTGTGGGACCAATACCCACTACCAAAGGCCAATGACCTTTTTGCTACGCTGGTGGGAGGAAAAACATTCATGAAGCTGGACTTAACCTCGGCCTACATGATACAGGAGCTGGAGGAATCATCGAAGGCCCTCACCTGCATCAACACAAAGGTCTCTTCATTTATAACAGATGCCCATTTGGAATTCGATCAGCGGCAGCGATATTCCAGAGAAGCTTATTGAAGTCGGTCCTGCGCACGGTGGTCTTCCACGTCGACATCTTGGTTACAGTCAGGACTCAAGCGAGCATCTGCAAAACCTAGAGAAGGTTTTTAGTCGACTCAACCGCGTGGAGCTCAGGTTAAAATGCTCAAAGTGCGTTTCCTGGCGCCTGAAGTGGAGTTCCTGGCGAGAAGAATCGCGGCGGACGGCATCAGGCCCACCGATTCGAAGACAGAGGCAATCGAGAATGCACCGAGGTCACAGAACGTGACAGAGCTGCGGTCATTTCTAGGACTTCTGAACTATTTTGGTAACTTCTTACCAGGTCTCAGTACACTGTTAGAACCACTGCACGCCTTACTGTGTAAAGGAGATGAATGGGTTTGGGGCAAAAGCAAAGAAAATGCCTTTGTAAAAGCTAGAAAATTTTGTTATGCTCAAACAAGTTGCTTGTGTTGTATGATCCAGGTAAGCATTTGGTACTAGCATGTGATGTGTCGTCATATGGCGTTTGGTGTGTATTGCAACAAGCTAATGATTTGGTGAAATTGCAACTGGTTGCTTATGCATCCAGAAGTCTGTCTAAGGCTGAGAGAGTCTACAGCATGATTGAAAAAGAAGCGTTAGTGTGTGTCTATGGGGTAAAGAAAATGCATCAATACCTGTTTGGGCTAAAATTTGTATTGGAAACTGACCATAAGCCACTTATATCCCTGTTTTCTGAGAGTAAGGGGATAAATACTAATGCATCGGCCCGCATCCAGAGATGAGTGCTCATGTTGTCCGCATACAACTACGCCATCCGCCACAGGCCAGGCACAGAAAACTCTGCCGATGCTCTCAGTAGGCTGCCACTGCCCACCACGGGGGGTGGAAATGGAACAGCCCGCAGATTTAGTCATGGTTATGGAAGCATTGGAGGGTGAGCAATCACCTGTTACTACCCGACAGATTAGAACCTGGACGAGCCAGGACCTCTAACCTGTCCTTAGTAAAAAAACTGTGTGCTTCACGGAGCTGGTCCAATGTCCCGTTAGAGATGCAGGAAGAAATAAAGCCGTACCAGCGGTGCAAAGCTGAAATGTCTATACAGACAGACTGCCTTCTGTGGGGTAATCGGGTAGTGGTACCAAAGAAGGGCAGGGACACTTTCATCAGTGATCTCCACAGGACCCACCCAGGCATTGTAATGATGAAAGCGATAGCCAGATCCCACGTGTGGTGGCCTGGTATCGATGCGGACTTAGAGTCCTGCATACGCAAATGTAACACATGTTCACAGTTAAGTAATGCACCCAGGTAGGCGCCACTAAGTTTATGGTCTTGGCCCTCCAAACCGTGGTCTAGGGTCCATGTCGACTATGCAGGCCCGTGTTTGGGAAAAATGTTCCTTATGGTTGTCGATGCATACTCCAAATGGATTGAATGTGAGATAATGTCGGCAAGCATGTCAGCTGCCACCACTGAAAGTCTGCGGGCCATGTTTGCCATGCATGGCCTGCCTGATGTCCTTGTGAGCGACAATGGGCCATGTTTCACCAGTGCTGAGTTCAAAGAGTTCATGACCCGCAATGGGATCAAACATGTTACATCTTCCCCGTTCAAACCAGCATCCAATTGTCAGGCTGAGGGAGCAGTGCAAACAATCAAGCAGAGCTTGAGAGGGTCACTGCAGACGCGCCTATCCTGAGTCCTGCTTAGTTGTCGCATGAGACCCCACTCGCTCACTGGGATTCCACCCGCTGAACTGCTCATGAAAAGGGCACTTAAAACAAGGCTCTCATTAGTCCATCCTGATCTACACGAACAGGTAGAGAGCAGGCGGCTTCAACAAAGTACGTTTCATGATAGCGCAAATGTGTCACGGGAAATTGAGATTAATGATTGTAAGAGAAAATTGTTATTAGGGGTAGAAGCGAAATAAAGTTTAAAGTGCCAGCTTCTGCATCAGCTCAGCACAAGGGGCAGAAGGTCTATAGCTGTCCTCACACATTCTAACATATTCTAGTACCAAGAACCCAGAGGCCTCTGATTCAACATTGATGTGCTAGAACACTAGCTAACATTAAGGTACGTCCAGTCCGACAAGATAAGACACCATGGAAGACTCAAAACAGATACTGATAAGACTCTGTGAAAAGACTCTGAACAGACTTTTAGGCGCCATGTACGATCAGCAAATTCTAACCCAATGAGGTCATCCCAGTTAAGGTCTAATGTTGCCTTGAGATCCTGGTCTGTCAATCCAAAATATTACTGATAAGGTAACCCAATTAGAGATCGAAGGAAGCCCGTACCAGGGAGCGAAGGGATCTATGAAATGTATAAATGATGTATGATTTTGCTATTCGGTGAACATCGCCACTAACAGGCGGCTGTGATGAGAAGTGTTCCCGGACGTCCGTAATTAAAGATCGTTATACATTGCCATCCCTCTCCGTATACTAACTTCGAGGGCTGCTACGCGGGTTGGATCGAGCGTCGACCCTTTATATCAGAGGGCCTGTTCGTGGGAAGAGAAGCCTTCCCATTTTTCCCCTTCAATCATCCTGTATTTGTGTTGAACTATGGACAAGGTCCCAAGTGGCTTCCCGGCACTATCGTGGCCAAAGAGGGGAGTAGGGTGTTTCGGGTCAAACTTTCAAATGGACTCATCTACAGGAAACACTTGGACCAAACCAAACTAAGATTCACGGACTATCCAGAGCAACACACATTGGACCCTACCTTTCTTGACCCACAGCGACACAGCGGTTGACCACGAAGTAGAACCCATCACCCGCAGCAGCCCAGCAGGACTCACCACACCAGGCAGCCCAGCAAGGCCAGCTGCACAGCAGCCCAGCGAGGGCCCAATAAACAACTCACCAAACCCAGCATTTGCATCGAGACGATCAACCAGGGAAAGAAAGGCCCCAGATCGACTCACCTTGTAAATAGTTACACTGTTGACTTTGGGGGGGGAATGTTGTTATATATGTAAAACTGTAAATACCTTGTTTAACCACCAGAGGGCTCATCCCCTGGAGTTCCAAGGGATCCCACAATCTCTTGGGAGCACCTGTACTTAAGGAGGCCTCACAGGTTGGAGAGGCACTGTGGAGATCTGCAATAAAAGACTAAGGTCACACTTTACTTTGAGCTCACAGTGTTCAGTCAGCCTTTTTATTCATATATAACACTGAGCCTCACAACTGACACATCCAAAAGCAAAAGATAATCTATCAGTCTCTGTCGTCAAAGCTCCAATTCCCCCAGCATCCACAGCCTTCTGGGAGATTTCCACTGCCCTTTGTGTGAATACGTGCTTCCTAATTTTGCTCTTGAATAAACTGTTAATTTTAAGATTGGGCCTCCTTGTTCTTGATTTCCCCACCAGAGGAAATAGTTTCTCCGTATCTACCCGATTGAATCTTTTTAACATTTAAAACACCTTGATCAGATCACCCCCTCAATCTTCTAACCTCAAGGGAACATCATCATCATAGGCAGTCCCTCAGAATCGAGGAAGACTTGCTTCCACTCTTAGCATGAGTCCTTAGGTGGCTGAACAGTCCAATACGAGAACCACAGTCTCTGTCACAGGTGGGACAGACAGTGGTTGAAGGAAAAGGTGGGCGGGGAGTCTGGTTTGCCGCACGTTCCTTCCGTTACCTGCGCTTGATTTCTGCATGTTCTTGGCGACGAGACTCGAGGAGCTCAGCGCCGTCCTGGATGCACTTCCTCCACTTGGGGCGGTCTTTGGCCAGGGGATCCCAGGTGTCAGTGGGGATGTCGCACTTTATCAGGGAGGCTTTGAGTGTGTCCTTGTAATGTTTCTGCTGCCCACCTTTGGCTCGTTTGCCATGGACGAGTTCCGAGAAGTGTGCTTGCTTTGGGAGTCTCGTGTCTGGCATGCGAACTATGTGGCCTGCCCAGTGGAGCTGATCGAGTGTGTTCAGTGCTTCAATGCTGGGGATGTTGGCCTGGACGAGGACGCTAACTTTGGTGTCCCTGTCCTCCCAGGGGATTTGTAGGATCTTGCGGAGACATCGCTGGTAGTATTTCTCCAGCGACTTGAGGTGTCTACTGCACATGGTCCACGTCTCTGAGCCATACAGGAGGGCGGGTATTACTATGGCCCTGCAGACCATGAACTTGGTCACTGTTTTGAGGGCCTGGTCTTCAAACACTTTTTTTCTGAGGAGGCCAAAGGCTGCGCTGTCGCAACCTGCCCTTATAACGTAACCCTGATTATTCACATTGGTGTGCCTCCAATAGAGATTGATGGATAACAACCAGGAGTGCGACTGCTGGTGGATTTTCCCCCTCTCCCTAACCGAGGGGCCTAAGCCCAAATGCAACCAAATACTGTTTCCCGAGCTCGAGATCGATCAATCGATTTTGGCACAGGCACGATGGGCTGAATGGCCTCCTTCTGTGCTGCAATATTCTGAGTTCAGCACAGACTTTCCTGTTCCATACAGCCGGATAAAAACTCTGAGACATCAGAGCCACCTGAAAATCATTACATTTAAATAGAGGAATTAGAGACAAAATAAGACGAATACTGCTAATCAGAATAGCTGCCTCCGCTTCGTTTAAATTGTGATAAAAGAATCGTGCTTCCCTGATGCCAAGGTAACAGAATAAAGAAATGACTAGCGTTTACATAACTAATGTTGCAACCATGGGTGTAGATAGATTTTTGTAGTGTTGGGGAATCAAGGGATCTGGCGATCAGGTGGAAAAGTGGAGTTGAAGTAGATGATCAGCCATGATCTTATTGAATGGCGGAGCAGGCTCGAGGGGCCGTAGGAGCTACTCCTGCTAATTATTTCTTATGTTTTTATGTTCTTATGTCTCCAAAGTGCTTTACAATCAACAAAGTTCTTTTTAAGTGAAGTTGGAAACACAGAAGGCAATTTGTGCACAGCAAGCTCTCACAAAGAGCAATGTGAGAATGACCAGGTAATATCGGTTTTTAGTGAAGTTTGTTGAGAGATAAATATTAGCCAGGACCCCCCCAGGGAGAACTCCCCTGCACTTCTTCGAAATAGTACCATGGGATCTTATACATCCGCCTGAGAGAGCAGAGGAGTGTTGGTTTAGCATCTCATTTGAAAGACGGCACCTCCGACAATAAAATGGATGCAACAAGCGCTGAGACACCACCAAGATTCTCTGATGCTGCCTCTTAGGCCCTGCTGAAGGCAGTGGGCAGGAGGGGGTGACATCTTCTTTCAACTCCCACCCACCCCCAGGGAAGTCAGAAGCCCTCCCCCCACCAGGCATCGACTCAGGAGACAGTGGGAAAAGATCACTGAGCATGTCAATACCAGGAACTTGCCCCTGCACCACCACCTCCCCGCCCTCCCCCCCACCCCGCCCCCCGGCAAGGACATGGTTGCTGCTGTCCAATCGTTAAATGGCAGCTCCCTCCAATGCAAAAGAGAGTTGACGGGCTTTGAAAATGAATGCAGGGTTTTCAAAGCTGAACTAATACATCACCAAAGTGAGAGAACAAGGGCAGAAATAATCACTGAACGTTACAGTGATTCATCGGCTGCCCATTCAGGCAAGAACTAGTCGAGTGATGGAATGCTAATAGTCCTGAGCCTTTACACATCACAATCGAAAAACATGTTCGGTGAGCTAGAATAACGACAGGCACCAATAATTGGACTCCAGGGACAGCAGGAAAGCCTCATAACTCTTCGTAAACATTTTAGTGCTCAATATTTACGATTGCATCATAATCATAACAATTTGATGGCAGATACATCATTGTATCATCACATCTGCTAGACACTGTGTATTGCCGTTTGCAAATTACACCTGCATTTTCACTGAAAAGAAGAAATGAGCATTTTCCGTTCATTATTCCTCCCCTCTAACTCATTAGTGCAAGATTACAAGAACAGATGGTGCTCAGGCGCAGGATTGAAAAAGCATTAAAGATTCCATTTAACAGTAAGGAACAAACACACAGCAGGAATTTCCCCAGGGATTCCCCCACTCCACCCCTGAAACTCCAAGGAAATTCACTCCTCATAGAGAAAGAAAGACTTGCATTTATATAGCGCCTTTCACGACCACTGGACATTCCAAAACGCTTTACAGCCAACGAAGTACTTTTGAAGTGTAGTCACTGTTGTAATATAGCAAATACAGCGCACAGCAAGCTTCCACAAACAGCACTGTGATAACAACCAGATCATGTGTTTTTAGTGATGTTGATTGAGGAATACATATTGGCCAGGTCTCCGGGGAGACTCCCCTGCTCTTCGTCGAAATGGTGGCGTGGGATCTTTTACGTCCACTTGAGAGGCAAACGGGACCTCAGTTTAACGTCTCATCTGAAGGACGGCACCTCCGACAGTGCAGCATTCCCTCAGTACTGCACTGAAGTGTCAGCCGAGATTATGTGCTCAAGTCTCTGGAGTGGGATCTGGACCCACAACCCTCTGACTCAGAGGCGAGAGTGCTACCCACTGAGGCATGGCTACACCATAGTTGACTGGGTTCATGTTTAATCAAAGATACTGTAATAGTCAGTTTTTTCTGCGGGCAGAGATATTGAAACTTTGAGCATAGGAACAGGAATAGACACTTCAGCCACTTGAGGCTGTTCTGCCATTCAGTTAGATCATGGCTGATCTGTAACTTAACTCCATTTACTCGCCTTGGTTCCGTAAAATGTAACATATTTGGAATAGATGTAATATACTTGGATTTTCAAAAGGTTTTTGTTAAGGTACCGCATAATATCATCATATCATAGGCAATCCCTCGAAATCGAGGAAGACTTGCTTCCACTCCAAAGTGAGTTCTTTGGTGGCTGAACAGACAAGAGCCACAGACAAAGGTGGGATAGATAGTCGTCAGGGGAAGGGGGGAGGGGCACTGATTTACCTCACGCTCCTTCCGCTGCGTTGAGATTCGAAGAGCTCATCGCCCTCCCGGATGCACTTTCTCCACCTAGGGCGGTCTTCGGCCAGGGTCTCCCAGGCATCAGTGGTGATGTCGCACTTGTGCTGTTTCCCACCTTTGGCTTGTTTTCCATGAAGGAGCTCCGCATATAGCAGTTGTTTAGTGAGTCTCGTGTGTGGCATGCGAACTATGTGGCCTGCCCAGCGAAGCTGATCGAGTGTGGTCAGTGCTTCAATGCTGGCGATGTTAGCCTGGGTGAGGACACTGATGTTGGTGCCTCTGTCCTCTCAGGGGATTTGCAGGATCTTGCGGAGACATCGTTGGTGATATATCTCCAGCGACTTGATGCGTCTTCTGTAAGTCGTCCATGTCTCTGACCCATACAGGAGTGCTGGTATTACTATAGCCCTGTAGACCATGAGCTTGGTGGTAGGTTTGAGGGCTTGGTCTTTGAACATTCTTTTCCTCAGGTGGCCAAAGGCTGCACTGGCGCACTGGAGGCGATGTTGAATCTCTGCATCAATGTCTGCCTTTGTTGACAAGAGGCTCCCGAGGTATGGGAAATGGTCTACGTTGTGGAGGGCCGTGCCGTGAATCTTGATGACTGGAGGGCAGTGCCGAGCGGCGAGGACAGGCTGGTGGAGGACCTTTATCTTATGGATGTTAAGCGTAAGGCCCATGCTTTCATATGCCTCGGTGAATACATTGAGTATATCCTGGAGTTCAGTCTCCGAATGTGCACAGACGCAGGCATCGTCCGTGTACTGCAGTTCAACAACAGAGATTTAGGTGATCTTGGACCTGGCCTGGAGGCAGCGTAGGTTAAACAGCTTCCCACTGGTTCTGCAGTTCTGTGGTCCTGAGGAAGCAGGGCTGCCTCAGTGAGACCCCAACACTGCACGAGGTAGAAAAGGCCACAAGACAGCTAAAAAACAACAAGGCTACGGGAGCGGATGGAATCCCTGCTGAGGCACTGAAATATGGTGGAGAGGCACTGCTGGCATGAATACATGACCTCATCTCTCTCATCTGGAGGGAGGAGAGCATGCCGGGAGATCTCAGAGATGCAGTGATCGTGATCATCTTTAAAAAAGGGGACAAGTCCGACTGCGGCAACTACAGAGGAATCTCCCTGCTATCAACCACTGGGAAAGTCGTCGCTAGAGTCCTCCTCAACCGTCTTCTCCCCATGGCCAAGGAGCTCCTCCCGGAGTCGCAGTGCGGATTTCGTCTCCTCCGGGGCACAACGGACATGATTTTTGCAGCGCGAGAACTGCAGGAAAAATGCAGGGAACAGTGCCAGCCCTTATACATGGTCTTCTTCGACCTTACAAAGGCCTTTGACACTGTCATCCGCGAGGGTCTATGGAGCGTCCTCCTCCATTTTGGATGCCCCCAAAAGTACGTCACCATTCTCCACCTGCTCCACGACGACATGCAAGCCGTGATCTTTACCAACGGATTCATCACAGACCCAATTCACATCCAGACCGGGGTCAAGCAGGGCTGTGTCATCGCCCCAACCCTCTTCTCAATCTTCCTCGCTGCCATGCTCCACCTCATAGTTGATAAGCTCCCCGCTGGAGTGGAGCTAAACTACAGAACCAGTGGGAAGCTGTTCAACCTTCGCCATCTCCAGGCCAAGTGCAAGACCACTCCAACCTCTGTCGTCGAGCTACAGTACACGGACGATGCCTGCGTCTGTGCACACACAGAGGCTGAACTCTAGGGCATTATCGATGTATTTACCGAGGCATATGAAAGCATGGGCCTTACGCTAAACATTAGTGAGACTCAGGTCCTCCACCAGCCTGTCCTCGCCGCACAGCACTACCCCTCCAGACATCAAGATCCATGGCATGGCGCTAGACAACGTGGACCACTTCTCCTATCTTGGGAGCCTCCTATCAACAAGAGCAGTATTGACAATGGGATCCAACACCGCCTCCAGTGCGCCAGTGCAGCCTTCGGCCGCCTGAGGAAAAGAGTGTTTGAAGACCAGTCCCTCAAAACTGTCACCAAGCTCATGGTCTACAGGACCGTAGTAATGCCCACCATCCTGTATAGCTCAGAGACGTGGACCATGTACAGTAGACACCTCAAGTCGCTGGAGAAATACCACCAGCGATGTCTCCGCAAGATCCTGCAAATCCCCTGGGAGGACAGAGGCACAAACGTTAGCGTCCTCGTCCAGGCTAACATCCCCAGCATTGAAGCACTGACCACACTTGATCAGCTCCGCTGGGCAGGCCACGTAGTTCACATGCCAGACACGAGACTCCCAAAGCAAGCGCTCTACTCAGAACTCGTCCACGGCAAACGAGCCAAAGGTGGGCAGAGGAAACGTTACAAAGACACCCTCAAAGCCTCCCTAATAAAGTGCGACATCCCAACTGACACCTGGGAGTCCCTGGCCATAGACCGCCTGAAATGGAGGAAGTGCATTCTCTGAGCTCCTCGAGTATGGTCGCCGAGATCATGCAGAAATCAAGTGCAGGCAGGGAAGGAATGTGTGAAAAACCAGACTCCCTGTCCACCCTTTCCCTCAACGACTATCTGTCCCACCTGTGACAGAGACTGTGGTTCTCGTATTGGACTGTACAGCCACCTAAGAACTCATGCTAAGAGTGGAAACAAGTCTTCCTCAACCCCGAGGGACTGAATATGATGATGATGATGATGATGAGTTTAGTTCCACTCCTGCGGGGAGCTTGTTGACAATGAGGTGAAGCATGGCAGCGAGAAAAATTGAAAAGAGGGTTGGAGCGATGACGCAGCCCTGTTTGACCCTGGTTCGGACGTGGAATGGGTCTGTAACGGATCCGCTTGTAAGGATCACAGCCTGCATGTCGTTGTGGACCAGGCGAAGGACGTTGACAAACTTTTGGGGCACCCAAAATGGAAGAGGACGCTCCATAAGCACTCACGGTTGACAGTGTCAATGGCCTTTGTAACGTCGAAAAAGGCCAAGTTTAAGGGCTGTCGTGGCTCCCTGTATTTTTCCTGCTGTTGTCGTGCAGCAAAGATCATGTCCGTTGTTCCCCGTAGGGGACGAAATCTGCATTGTGATTCCGGGAGGAGCTCCTCGGCATCAGAGAGAAGACGGTTGAGGAGGACTCTAGCGACAACCTTCCCAGTGGTTGATAGCAGGGAGATTCCCCTGTAGTTGCCACAGTCGGATTTGTTCCCCTTTCAAAAAATGGACACGATCACTGCTTCTCTGAGATCTCCCAGCATGCTCTCCTCCCTCCAAATGAGAAAGATGAGGTCATGTGTCCGCGCCAACAGCACCTCTCTGCCATATTTTAGCGTCACAGCAGGAATTCCATTCACACCCATAGCCTTGTTGTTCTTGAGCTGTTTTATGGCTTTGCCTGCTTCTTGCAGCGTTGGAGTCTCACTGAGGTAGTGTTGGGTTGCATGCCGTGGGATGGAGTTGAGAACACTCGAGTCAAAGGCAGAGTCTCGATTGAGGAGATCTTCAAAGTGCTCCTTCCAGCGGGCCCTGACAGCCTCGGTGTCCTTGAGGAGTGTTTACCCGTTCTTTGCCAGCAGTGGAGTGGGGCCTTGGGAGTTTGGACCATATATGGCCTTGACTGCAGTGAAGAATCCTCATATGTCATGGCTGTCGGCCAGTTGATGCATTACCGGTGCTTTCTCCATCCATCACCTGTTCTTTAGGTCCCAGGTTTTTTGTTGGACCTCAGCCTTGAGCCATCTGTAACGTTGCTTTGTAGCACCCAAGTTTGGCTGCTGCCTGATGCTCAAAAATGCTCTGTGCTTACGGTCTATTAGTTCTTGGATCTCCCGATCGTTTTCATCAAACCAGTCCTGGTGTTTTCTGGTTGAGTGACCAAGTGTCTTTTCACAGGCACTAGTTATGGAGGCCTGGAGGGCAGACCAAGCTCTGTGGGCATTGAGCATCTCAGGGCCATCAAGGCACGCCAGATTGGCTGTGAGGCGCTGACTGTGTCGGGCTCTCTAAGCTGGATCTTTAAGTGCCCCGGTATTTTTTTTTGCGGTCCCCTCTGCTTTGGGGCTATGTTAATATTGATGATGGATCAGATTAGGCGATGGTCCGTCCAGCAGTCATCAGCTCCCGTCGTGGCGCGGGTGATGCTTACATCCTTGCGATCCTTGGCTGGGACGATGACATAGTCCAGCAGGTGCCAGTGTTTGGAGCGAGGGTGTTGCCACGATGTCTTTTATTTGTCCCTCTGGCGGAACAGGGTGTTGGTGATGAGGAGTTAGTGTTCTAGACATTTTGTCAGGAGTAGGGTGCCGTTGGAGTTGGATTTCCCTACCCCCTCTCTGCCAATTATGTCTCCCCAGAGGGCTGTGTCTTTGCCAACCCTAGCATTAAAGTCTCCTCGGAGGATCAATTTGTCGTCCTTGGGACGCAGGACAGGGATGTCTTGAGGTTGGAATAGAAACCCTCTTTAGCCTCGTCCGTTGCATCGAGTGTTGGGGCATATGCACTGATGACTGTGGCGCATTGGTTCCGGGATAGGGTAAGGCAAAGGGTCTTAGTAAACTCAGAGTAGACTCCTGACTAAGATCAGAGCATGTTAAGTCAGGGGATAGGTAGCAGAATGGATAGTAAGCTGGCTATGAAACAGAAAACAGAGAGTAGGGGTTAAAAATAGTTACTCAGACTGCCGGTAGGTGGGAAGTTGTGTTCCACAGAGATCGGTGCTGGAACCACTGTGGTTCACCATTTAAGTAAATGATTTGGACTCGGGAGTCGGAAGTACAATTTCTAATATTGCACACAACACCAAATTGGGAAATCTTATGTCTTTAGATGCTCTGATAATGACTCCACGAGGCAAAGTATTGCACTTGAACTGTAGAGACCTTAGTTCATTTACTATAACTCCAGAGTGATGATCACACATGGTGGCCTGCCTCTTATACTAGGTCTGGCACAACTGTACAGGTAACCTACAAGTCTCCCACTGCAGTGCCCTCTAGTGGCACATCTTAGTGACCATACAGTTGGTGTACACGTTTCCCATAGTGGAGCCCTCTGGTGGCAAATCATATGTAATAGTACAAGCAGTAAACATGTCTGGATACATGACAGGAAGTATAGTTAATGGAATGATTATTTGCACGAGTACTGTTGGGCTTTCTGCGCATGCGCGGGGTATCCCGGAGCTGCCCATGCGCACCCGATTCCCTTCTGCGCATGTGCACTATTTACCGAAGCCGTGCATGCGCAGTACCCCACAGTCGTGGCCTGAGCTTACTTTCCTCAGCTCCATGGGGGAGAGAGAGGAGATCAGACTGGGGAGAGAGAGGAGATCGGAGGTGGGAGAGAGAGAGGAGATCGGAGGGGGGAGAGAGAGATGAGGAGATCGGAGGGGAGATCGGAAAGATCAAAGAGGGGAGAGAGAGGGAATTGGAAGGGTGAGAGAGACGAGATCAGAGGAGGTAGAGAGAGGGGAACAGAGAGGAGAGGAGAGGGGATCAAAGTGGGAGAGGGAAAGGAGATCGGAGGGGGGAGAGAGACAAGGAGATTTGAGGGGGAAGGAACGAGGAAATTGGAGGAGGGAGAGAGAGAAGGAGGGAAGAGAGAGAGAGGAGGGGAGAGAGAGAGAATCGAAGGGAAAGAGAGGATTAACGGGGGAAGAGAGAAGATCGGAGGGGAATAGGTGAGAGAGAGAGAGGAGGGGGAGAGAGAAGAGAAGAGAGAGAGGAGTGGAGAGAGAGGGGGGGAGAGAGATAGGAGGGCGAGAGGGACGGAAGGGAGGGGGAGATAGGAGATCGGAGGGGGAGAGTGAGTGGGATTCGGAGGGAGGAGAGGAGGAGAGAGAGAGAGAGGAGGGGAAAGAGAGGAGGGGAGAGAGAGGCGGGGAGAAAGAGGAGGGAGAGACAGGATGAGTGAGAGGAGGGGAAATAGAGAAGAGGGGGAGAGAGGAAGGGAGGGAGAGAAGGAGGGGAGAGAGTGAGGATGGGGAAAGAATGAGGGGCGGAGAGACAGAGGGGATTGTGGAGCGAGAGAGGATCGAAGGGGGAAGAGAGGATTAGAGGGGAGTGGAGTGGGTGAGAGAGAGAGGACGGGGACAGCGAGAGAGAGGAGGGGGAGAGAGAGAGTGAGAGAGAGCAGAAGGAGAGAGAGGGAGCAGGAGGAGATAGAGAGCAGGGGAGAGAGAGAGAGAGTAGGGGGAGAGAGAGGGGATCGAAGGGGGAAGAGAAAGGATCAGAGGGGAGGGGAGTGGGTGAGAGAGAGAGGGGGGGGGAGAGAGAGAGGGGGGGGAGAGAGAGAGAGAGAGAGAGAGCAAGGGGAGAAAGAGGGAATCGAAGGGGGAAAAGAGCGGATCGGAGGGGAGGGGAGAGAAAGTCAGAAACTCAGGGCGGCGGGGAGAGGGGAGAGGGAGAGAAGGTCAGGAACTTTTGGGGAGGGGCAGGAAGATTAGTAACTTGTTTGGAGGGGGGCGGGGAGTAGGTGTTAACCCAGAAGGTGGGCCTGTCTGTTCTATGTGAACTCTGTTCTGTCTGGAACCTGCCTGTCAGAATGGTTCAAATTACACTTTGCAAAGTATTGATCACTTAAGCAGGTAGGATCTAATTACACATTCCAGATAAACTTCTGGATGTGTATTGTCCTCCAAGGTGACCAATTAGAAATCTGGTGTTGAAAATAGACCTATAGCAAGACTGCGACAAAATACAAGAGGGCATTAACAAACTTGCAGAAAGAGTGTTTAATTGGCAAATGAATTTCAATATAGGTAAGTATGAGATGGTGCATTTTTTTTAAAGAAGAATAAGAGGTCACCTACTACTTGGAAAATAAGAGTTTAAATGGGGTAGATTAGCAAAGTGATCTCAGGGTTGAGATACACAAATAACTAAAAGTGGCAATGCGGTTTTAATAGTGCCACAAATAAAGCAAACCAAGCACCAGGGTTGGTTTCTAGAAGGACAGACTTGAAAAGCAGAGATGTTATGTTAAACTTGTATAGAACCTTGGTTAAACCACACTTGGCGTCCTGTGCACAGTTCTGGTCTCCACATTATAAAAAGAATATAGAGGCGTGGGTGAAGGTGCAATAAAAGATTCAGATGGATGACAGCAGAACTGAAAGGTTATAACTATCAGGAAAGATTGAGCATGCTGTGTCTCTTTTCTCTGATAAAGAGAAGGCTGAGGGATGACTTGATCGAGGTCTTTAAGATAATAAGGGTTTGATAGGGTTGACATGGAGAAAATGTTTCCAAAGGTGGGGGAGACCAAAATTAGAGACCATAAATATAAGATAGTCACTAGTAATTCCAACAGGGAGTTCAGCAGAAACTCCTTTACCCAATGAGTGGTTAGAATGTGGAACTCGCTACCATAAGGAATAGTTGAGACAAATAACTGAGATGCATTTAAGGGGAAGCTATCTTGAATCTACTATCTGGCTGGCCGCAAATAGAGTAAATGCTAGTTGGTCGAATTTAGAACTACCAGCACTGCTTAGAATTGAGGGCTTGTGAAAGTCGCTGTATATCTATTCTGTGAACTCTCGTACTCACACATCTACCTCAGTGTGACTATTCCAGCCATGCACTGATCTTATCAGGATTTTATTCCTTGATTTCCCTTTCACTTGTAATATTCCATGTCTCAATGAAGTGTTTACAAGGAATATTGTGCACTTGCGCAATATTTTCAATCACCTGGGTTCCTCAAACCAGTACTGACTTCTCTGCAACCAGCACTCAAGAAAGATGACCAAGCTTCAAGCACTCTCTTGTCTTTCCTTCCAGATTCAGCGGGAGCACAAGTTGAAATGGCTGGCAAAATGTACGATGACTGGCCTATATAACTCATAACAAGACCTGTTCACCCATCACCTCTGTGCTTACTGGCCTGCATGAACTCCCGGTCCGGCAATGACTGATTTTAAAATTCTCATCCCCGCGTTCAAAACCCTCCAGGGGTTCAACCCTCCCTATCTCTGTAACTTCTCTATCCCTACAACCCTCCAAGATCTCTGCGCTTCTCCAAATCTGACCTCGTGTGCATCCCCGATCCTTCGCTCCACTATTGCCGCCCGTGCCTTCAGCTGCCTAGGCCCTAAGTGCTGGAATTCTCTCCCTAAACCTCTCCGCCTTTCTATCCTCCTTTAAGACACTCCTTGAAACCTACTTCTTTGTCCAAGCTTTTGGTCCCCCGCCATAATGGGGGAAACTTGTGGTCAGAGGCTTCCTTCGTACGAAACTACCTGGTGGTCCCGGAGGAATGTAGGATTCCAGTCTGAGGCCTAGATTCACTGTGCAGTGCATGAGGAGATGCCTTTCAGGTACGTATGTACCTGCTGGAGTCACGTGGGCCTGGATCACCAATCATATACAGTGATAAAAATGGGAGCTCTGTTTGTACGGGCTCCCATTATTATCAATGAGAATAACCCCCTAAAACACCGAAACACAGCACAATAAATAAAACACCTCACATATTTAAAATTAATTGAAATTAAATGTTTTAGAAAAAATGTATATTTTTTTGGAATTTTTTAAATCTATTTTAGTAGTGTTAAAAATAACCTTACCTTAATGGATAGGCTTTCTAATATAAAAATTAGTGTTTAAATTTAATTTTTACATGTTTTAAAAGTGTTACGCTGGTAAAAGTAAGCTTTGCGCCTGCTTTTACCAGGTGTAAAAGTTTGAAGGACATTCGCTGGGCATGAGTTGGGCAAATAGCCCAATCTCTCCTGCGTGGATGTCCTTCACCCGGGGATGCAGAGGATCTGTCTAGAGAAATCTGGATTGATCGGAAAAGCCGGATTTAGGCGCATGCGCATCGCGCCCCAAAAAACGGCTTTTGCGAGGCCTCGTCGGCTCCGTGCGCACTTCGCACGGACTTGGCAACCTGAAATTTTCGATCCGATATTTCCTTATGTGGCTCGGTGTTAGATTTTGTTTGATAACACTTCTGTGAATTGCCTTGGGATGTTTTATTACGTTAAAGTCGCGAAATAAATAAAAGTTGTTGTTGTAGAGCAATAAACGCATAGTTGGCCTCAGATGTTTCCAAGCAACCTGGAGCAAGTAGCTGGACTATAAATCGATAACCTCAAAGCAAGGAGATACACCTGGTCTTGAAGTGCAGTAAGTTAAAAGGTACAGGTGCAACGTTCCGAATCCGGAACTCCGAAAACCGGAATTGTCCGAAAACCGGACATTTTGCGCATAGCTGATGGAGTCGTCCGTAATCCGGAATTATTGTCCGAAAACTGGACATATTTGAGGTGGTTCAGTTTAGGAGGAGGAATAAGGAGACTACTTACTGATAAAAAGCGCAGCGCAGGGGGTCCACGGGCAGCGGGAATCGGTGGGAGGCGAGGAGTGGAGTGAATCGGCGAGCGGCAAAGTCTGAAATCCTGCAAAACCCGAAATCCGGAACGGATTCAGTCGAGGAGTCCAGATTTCAGACAAGAAAATCGATACAGGGTAGTCTGAAATCTGGAATCCTCAACCTAATACGCGCCAGATTTCGGGTTTTGCCAGATTTCGGACCTCGCCGCTCAAAACCCGGTAAGGATTCGGTCGAGGATTCCGGATTTCAGGCTATTGATTTTCTTGTCTGAAATTCGGAAAAGCCCAAAAACTGGCAAAGACTCAGTCCCACAGATTCCGGATTTCAGACATTGTACCTGTATAAGAAATGGAGAGAGTCAAAAGTGGCATCATCGCAGAAAGAGAGTATTACAAAAATTAGAGTTTCTGTTCAGATTAGTCTATAATTGTAGACTAGTTTCACAGGACTTAAAGTTGTAGCCCTATGTCATATCAGAGACATGGGCGCAAACTCTAGGCTGACACTCCACTGTGGTACTGAGGTGCTGCATTGTCGTGGATGCCATCTTTCAGATGAGACACTAAACCACGGTCTCTTCTGCCCTCTCAAGTGGATTCTAGTGATTCCACGGCACTATTTCTTAGAAGAACAGGGGAGTTCTCCCAGTGCCTTGGCAAATATTTATCTTTCAACCGACATTAATAAAAAATAGTTGCTATCAAATTGCTGTTTGTGGGATCTTGCTGCCACTTGTCCTACATTACAACAGTGACTACACTTCTAAAGTATTTAATTAACTGTGAAGTGATTTGGGACATCCGAAGGTCATGAAAGGTGCTATATAAATGCAAGTCTTTTGTATATCTTTAAAAATGTCTGTATATATTTATATATATAATGAAAGGTATAAATAGCTTGGGTTTTCATGAATTACATTTGTATGGTGGAGGGTTGAGGTTTGGGCTAGAGCAGTGCCACCATATTTGAGTGTACCTGAAGAGTCGAATTTCATGACACAAATTGGACAAGGCTGACCCAGTTTTTGCACTTGACTGTCAGCAAAATGGCCACCATAAGCACACCTAGGTTTAATGAAATAGACTGTAAGCATAAAGAAGTACTACTTAGCCTACTGATATTAACCAAGATTGTAATGTATCCTTAAAAATAAATAGGACTGAGAACAGTCTCACTGTGAGATATGTGAAGCGCACTTCAAGGACTCAACCTCAATCAATTTTCAAGGATTAAGACAATCATTGTCATGGAAACTTAAAACTCAAGGCCCTTCTCCAGTAATGTATTAAAATATCCAACTAAATCCTTCCACTTACTGTATAGCAACTCTGCTTATCAAATCTAAGAACAAACGGAGTTATTAATTACTTTCTCCAAACTGGATATGGAGCAGGAATATAATTGAAAAGTAAAATTGAATTAAAAGAAAAAGGACTTCAGCTGAACATTCGTAGTACAAAGGGACAGGTGCATAAGCTTCTCTGAGATCGCCCGGCATGCTCTCCTCCCTCCAGATAAGAGAGATGAGATCACGCATTCGTGCCAATAATATTTCCCTGCCATACTTTAGTGCCTCAGCGGGAATTCCATCTGTTATGTATGCAATATAGGTTCAAACTGAGTACTGTTTAACTCAGCAAGATACAACCTTGGCTCTGCTTTATTTAAGCCCAAAGTGCCTGACTCTCAAAATGGCTGGCCTTTTATACCTGAGCAGCACCATGTGCGAGCTGCTCAGTGGCCTCCAGCAATGATGCCATCTGGTGGCTACAAACAGAATGTACATACATGAAAATACCCCCCCCCTCCCCCGCGAGATCTTATCACAGTTTTTCACAGGTTGAGATGGTCCGGTACTTTGCTGAGCTGCATGCAAGTGTTGCATTGATACTCGCATGCTTCCAGCTCAGAATCAATTCCTGGCCACCATATATGGGACCTGGCGATGGCCTTCATCATCACTATACCAGGATTTGTGCTGTGTAACTCACGACGAACTTCTCTCTCCCTTTCTTGGGCATTACAACACGATTGCCCCACAATATGCAATCAGCTTGAATAGACAGTTCGTCCTTGCGACGAATGTGCGGTTTGGCCTCCTCGCACACTTGCTGAGGTATGGCAGACCAATCCCCTTTGAGGATGCAACCCTTTATCACTGATAAAATCGGGTCCTGGCTGGTCGAGGTCTTAACTTGTTGAGCCGTGACAGGGGTTCCTTCACTCTCAAAAGCATCCATGATTAACATTAGATCCACCAGTCGTGGTATTTCCACCTCCAGTGTGGGCAACAGCAACCGGCTCAAAGCAGCGGCACAATTCTCTGTGCCAGGTCTGTGGCGAATGACAAAATCATAGGCAGGTAATGTCAGTGCCCACCTTTGCATGCAGGATGAAGCGAATTCAAACCTCAGAGCGAACAGGTATTGATGCATCTTTTTAACACTGTACAGATACGCTAAAGCATCTTTTTCTACCATGCTGTAGGCTCTTTCTACTTTAGACAAACTTTTGGATGCATATGCGACAGGTTGAAGTTTCCTCAACTCATTGGCTTGTTGGAGTACGCAACCTATTCCATATGACGATGCGTCACAGGCCAAAACTAAACGTTTACATGGGTCATAATGTACCAGCAGCTTGTTTGAGCAAAGCAGATTGGTAGCTTTCTCGAAAGCTCTGTCTTGCGATGCACCCCACACCCTGTTGTAGCCTTTTCTCAATAGCATGTGGTTCTAGTAAGGTGCTCAATTTAGGTAGGAAGTTACCAAAGTAGTTGAGTAGACCCAGGAACGAACGCAGCTCCATCACATTCTGCGGCTTGGGTGCATTCTTGACGGCCTTGGTTTTCACGCCAATAGGTCTGATGCCATCTTCCCGAGGAATTCGACCTCTAGTGCACTTCGAGCATTTCAGTCTGAGTCCCACTCTATCCAAACGCAGTAGAACTCTTCCAGGTTGTTCAGATGTTCCTTGGAATCACGACTGGTGATCAGGATGTCAACTTGGAACACGATGGTTCTGGGAATGGACTTCAGTAGACTTTCCATATTCCTCTGGAATATTGCTGCAGCCGAGTGAATTCTGAAAGGGCACCTGTGGTAAAGAAACAGTCCTTTGTGCGTGTTAATGCGTGTAAGTCTCTTCAACATCTCGACCAACTCCTGTGTCATATAGGCCAACGTCAAGTCCAGTTTTGTGAATGACTTCCCTCCGGCTAGCGTCGCAAACAAGTCATCAGCCTTCGGTAACGGGTACTGATCTTGTTTCGAAACCCTGTTGATCGTAGCCTTGTAGTCTCCACAGATTCTGACTGTGCCATCACTTTTCAGCACAGAAACAATGGGGCTGGCCCATTCATTAAATTCGATCGATGATATGATCCCTTTAGGCTGGAATCTGTCCAGTTCAATTTCGACCTTCTCCCTCATCATATACGGCACTGCTCGAGCTTTATGATGGACGGGTCTTGCATCTGAGTCCACGTGGATCTGCACCTTGGCTCCCGTGAAATTGCCGATACCCGGTTCGAACAGCGAGGGGAACTTGCTCAATACTTGGGCACATGTATCTTCCTCCGATGACAACGCCCTTATGCCGTTACAGTCGCATCTGATTTTCTCCAACCAGCTCCTGCCGAGCAGCATTGGGCCATTGCCTGGAACAATCCACAGCGGTAACTTGTGAACCGCACCGTTATATGACACATTAATTTGTGCACTGCCAATCACCTTTATCAGTTCTTTGGTGTACGTGCGCAGCTTGGCATTAACAGGGCTCAGCCTGGGCCTCACAGTCTTAGTATCCCACAGCTTATTAAATGCCCTCTCGTTCATGATCGATTGACTTGCCCCATGTCCAGTTCCATCGATACCGGTATCCGTTAAATTTCACATTAATCAAAATTGGTTTACTCTTGGTTATGAAGGAGTACAGTCCATACACTTCCTCCTCTGGCATCTCGGATTTTGTATCCGGATCCGCACTGGTGTAACTCTCATCCACCACGTGGTATGTAGCAGCTCGCTTGCTCATCTGCGGACACTTGCGCTGGAGATGCCCCACTCTCAGACAGCCTTTGTAACTATATTGCTTAAATCGGCACTGCTGGTGGCGATGATTTCCCCCACAACGCCAACACGGAGAAGTCGGATACATTCCCGCTGACGGACTTGGGCCAGCCACAGGTTTCACGAACGCAGCCGGATAGGCCCTGCCATGTGCCGCTCTGCCAAACGCCGAATCAATCGCATTTACAGTACTTGCCGAGGTTCGGTTCTTCACCGCTATTTGCTTTAGACACCTGTCCGTCGTCGTACATTGAGTGATCTGGATGGCCCTTTTTAAATCCAACTCCTCCATCGCCAGAAGTTTGCGCAGGATCACCTCGTGGTTGATACCGATAACAAAGAAGTCCCGCAGCATGTCTGCCAACACCGTCCCGAACTTGCACAGTCCCGCTAGACATCTCAGGTCAGCAATGAATTCCGCCGCGCTCTGGCCCTCCGATCGAACGTGTGTATAAAACCTGTATCTCGAGATGATGATGACGTACCAATGTACACAGCTCCTCATACGTTTTCTTTGTTGGATCACTAGGCATGAGTAGATTCTTTATCAGACCGTAGATCTTTGAACCGCACACAGTGAGGAACACGGCCCGGCGCCGATCTGCATCGTCGAGCCCCTTCATTTTGTTGGCCATGAAGTACTGGTTGAAATGGCTCACAAAGTCTTCCCAATTTTCTCCTTCGACGAATCGCTCTAAAAATCCAATCGTGCTCATTTTGAAAACAAAGGTTCTTTATTCTCATTGCCAAATGTTATGTATGCAATAAAGGTTCAAACTGAGTACTGTTTAACGAAGCAAGGTACAACCTTGGCTCTGCTTTATTGAGGCCCAAAGTGCCTGACTCTCAAAATGGCTGGCCTTTTATACCTGAGCAGCACCATGTGCGTGCTGCTCAGTGGCCTCCAACAATGACGCCATCTGGTGGCTACAAACAGAATGTACATACATGACACCATCTGCTCCTGATGCCTTGTTGTTCTTGAGCTGACGGATGGCCTTTTCTACCTTGTGTAGCCTATATGGATCAGAGATGTGGACCATATACAGTAGACACCTCAAAGCACTGGAGAAACATAGAAACATAGAAAATAGGTGCAGGAGCAAGCCATTCAGCCCTTCTAGCCTGCACCGCCATTCAATGAGTTCATGGCTGAACATGAAACTTCAGTACCCCCTTCCTGCTTTCTCGCCATAACCCTTGATCCCCCGAGTAGTAAGGATTTCATCTAACTCCCTTTTGAATATATTTAGTGAATTGGCCTCAACTACTTTCTGTGGTAGAGAATTCCACAGGTTCACCTCATCTCGGTCCGAAATGGCTTACCCCTTATCCTCAGACTGTGACCCCTGGTTCTGGACTTCCCCAACATTGGGAACATTCTTCCTGCATCTAACCTGTCGAAACCCATCAGAATTTTAAACGTTTCCATGAGGTCCCCTCTCATAATTCTGAACTCCAGTGAATACAAGCCCAGTTGATCCAGTCTTTCTTGATAGGTCAGTCCCACCATCCCGGGAATCAGTCTGGTGAATCTTCGCTGCACTCCCTCAATAGCAAGAATGTCCTTCCTCAAGTTAGGAGACCAAAACTGTACACAATACTCCAGGTGTGACCTCACCAAGGCCCTGTACAACTGTAGCAACACCTCCCTGCCCCTGTATTCAAATCCCCTCGCTATGAAGGCCAACATGCCATTTGCTTTCTTAACCGCCTGCTGTACCTGCATGCTAACCTTCAATGACTAATGTACCATGACACCCAGGTCTCGTTGCACCTTCCCTTTTCCTAATCTGTCACCATTCAGATAATAGTCTGTCTCTCTGTTTTTACCACCAAAGTGGATAACCTCACATTTATCCACATTATACTTCATCTGCCATGCATTTGCCCACTCACCTAACCTATCCAAGTCAATCTGCAGCCTAATAGCATCCTCCTCGCAGCTCACACTGCCACCCAACTTAGTGTCATCCGCAAATTTGGAAATACTGCATTTAATCCCCTCGTCTAAATCATTAATGTAAAATGTAAACAGCTAGGGCCCCAGCACAGAACCTTGCGGCACTCCACTAGTCACTGCCTGCCATTCTGAAAAGTCCCCGTTTACTCCTACTCTTTGCTTCCTGTCTGACAACCAGTTCTCAATCCATGTCAGCACACTACCCCCAATCCCATGTGCTTTAACTTTGCACATTAATCTCTTGTGTGGGACCTTGTCGAAAGCCTTCTGAAAGTCCAAATATACCACATCAACTGGTTCTCCTTTGTCCACTTTACTGGAAACATCCTCAAAAAATTCCAGAAGATTTGTCAAGCATGATTTCCCTTTCACAAATCCATGCTGACTTGGACCTATCATGTCACCATTTTCCAGATGCACTGCTATGACATCCTTAATCATTGATTCCATCATTTTACCCACTACTGAGGTCAGGCTGACCGGTCTATAATTCCCTGTTTTCTCTCTCCCTCCTTTTTTAAAAAGTGAGGTTACATTGGCTACCCTCCACTCGATAGGAACTGATCCAGAGTCAATGGAATGTTGGAAAATGACTGTCAATGCATCCGCTATTTCCAAGGCCACCTCCTTAAGTACTCTGGGATGCAGTCCATTAGGCCCTGGGGATTTATCAGCCTTCAATCCCATCAATTTTCCCAACACAATTTCACGACTAATAAAGATTTCCCTCAGTTCCCCCTCCTTACTAGACCCTCTGACCCCTTTTATATCCGGAAGGTTGTTTGTATCCTCCTTAGTGAATACCGAACCAAAGTACTTGTTCAATTAGTCTGCCATTTCTTTGTTCCCCGTTATGACTTCCCCTGATTCTGACTGCAGGGGACCTACGTTTGTCTTTACTAACATTTTTCTCTTTACATACCTATAGAAACTTTTGCAATCTGCCTTATTTTCCCTGCAAGCTTCTTCTCGTACTCCATTTTCCCTGCCCTAATCAAACCCTTTGTCCTCCTCTGCTGAGTTCTAAATTTCTCCCAGTCCCCAGGTTCGCTGCTATTTCTGGCCAATTTGTATGCCACTTCCTTGGCTTTAATACTATCCCTGATTTCCCTAGATAGCCACGGTTGAGCCACCTTCCCTTTTTTATTTTTACACCAGACAGGAATGTACAATTGTTGTAATTCATCCATGTGGTCTCTAAATGTCTGCCATTGCCCATCCACAGTCAACCCCCTAAGTATCATTCGCCAATCTATCCTAGCCAATTCACGCCTCATACCTTCAAAGTTACCCTCCTTTAAGTTCTGGACCATGGTCTCTGAATTTACTGTTTCATTCTCCATCCTAATGCAGAATTCCACCATATTATGGTCACTCTTCCCCAAGGGGCCTCGCACAATGAGATTGCTAATTAATCCTCTCTCATTACACAACACCCAGTCTAAGATGGCCTCCCCCCTAGTTGGTTCCTCGACATATTGGTCGAAAAAACCATCCCTTATGCACTCCAGGAAATCCTCCTCCACCGTATTGCTTCCAGTTTGGCTAGCCCAATCTATGTGCATATTAAAGTCACCCATTATAACTGCTACACCTTTATTGCATGCACCCCTAATTTCCTGTTTGATGCCCTCCCCAACATCCCTACTACTATTTGGAGGTCTGTACACAACTCCTACTAACGTTTTTTGCCCTTTGGTGTTCTGCAGCTCTACCCATATAGATTCCACATCATCCAAGCTAATGTCTTTCCTAACTGTTGCATTAATCTCCTCTTTAACCAGCAATGCTACCCCACCTCCTTTTCCTTTTATTCTATCCTTCCTGAATGTTGAATACCCCTGAATGTTGAGTTCCCAGCCCTGATCATCCTGGAGCCACGTCTCCGTAATCCCAATCACATCATATTTGTTAACATCTATTTGCACAGTTAATTCATCCACCTTATTGCAGATACTCCTTGCATTAAGACACAAAGCCTTCAGGCTTATTTTTTTAACACCCTTTGTCCTTTTAGAATTTTGCTGTACAGTGGCCCTTTTTGTTCTTTGCCTTGGGTTTCTCTGCCCTCCACTTTTCCTCATCTCCTTTCTGTCTTTTGCTTTTGCCTCCTTTTTGTTTCCCTCTGTCTCCCTGCATTGGTTCCCATCCCCCTGCCATATTAGTTTAAATCCTCCCCAACAGCACTAGCAAACACTCCCCCTCGGACATTGGTTCCGGTCCTGCCCAGGTGCAGACCGTCCAGTTTGTACTGGTCCAACCGGTCCCAATGCCCCAGGAATTTGAATCCCTCCCTGCTGCACCACTGCTCAAGCCACGTATTCATCTGCGCTATCCTGCGATTCCTACTCTGACTATCACGTGGCACTGGTAGCAATCCCGAGATTACTACTTTTGAGGTCCTACTTTTTAATTTAGCTCCTAGCTCCTTAAATTAGTTTCGTAGGACCTCATCCCTTTTTTACCTATGTCGTTGGTACCAATGTGCACCACGACAACTAGCTGTTCTCCCTCCCATTTCAGAATGTCCTGCACCCACTCCGAGACATCCTTGACCCTTGCACCAGGGAGGCAACATACCATCCTGGAGTCTCGGTCGCGGCCGCAGAAACGCCTATCTATTCCCCTCACCATTGAATCCCCTATCACTATCGTGCTCCCACTCTTTTTCTTGCCCTCCTGTGCAGCAGAGCCAGCTACAGTGCCATGAACTTGGCTGCTGCTGCCCTCCCCTGATGAGTCATCCCCCTCAACAGTACTCAAAGCGGTGTATCTGTTTTGCAGGGTGATGACCACAGGGGACCCCTGCACTACCTTCCTTGCACTACTCTTCCTGCTGGTCTTCCATTCCCTCACTGGCTGTGGATCCTTTCCCTGCGGTAAGACCAACTCACTGCACGTGCTACTCACGTCATTCTCAGCATCGTGGATGCTCCAGAGTGAATCCACCCTCAGCTCCAATTCCGCAACGCGGACCGTCAGGAGCTCGAGGTGGATACACTTCCCATACACGTAGTCGCCAGGGACACCGGAAGTGTCCCTGAGTTCCCACATGGTACAGGAGGAGCATAACACCCGACCGAGCTCTCCTGCCATGACTTAACCCTTAGATACACTTAAATTGGCAACAACAATGTTAAAAGTTACTGACTAATATAAAAAGAAAAAGAAAAACTACTCACCAATCACCAGCCAATCACTTACCCCCTAGGCTGTGACGTCAACTTTCTGTTTCTTTCTACTTCTTTTTTGCCTTCTCCCTGTAGCTGCACAAGTACGCCTCTCGCCGACCCTGGACTCACGCTGCTCCGAGCTCCCGCCTCCTCGACTGACTGCTCGAACTGCTCGACTCCCGCTGGCCTTTATAGGCCTCTCGCCGACCCTGGACTCACGCTGCTCCGAGCTCCCGCCTCCTCAACTGACTGCTCGAACTGCCTGACTCCCGCTGGCCTTTATAGGCCTCTCGCCAACCCTGGACTCACGCTGCTCCGAGCTTCCGCCTCCTCGACTGCCTCGATAAGATCCTGCAAATCCATTGGGAGGATAGACGCACCAACATCAGTGTTCTCGATCAGGCCAACATCCCCAGCATCAAAGCGCTGTCCACACTCAACCAGCTCTGTTGGATGGGTCACATCATCCGCATGCCAGACATGAGACTCCCAAAGCAAGCGCTCTATTCGGAACTCCTACACGGCAGGCAAGCCCCAGGTGGGCAGAGGAAATGTTTCAAGGACATCCTCAAAGCTTCCTTGATAAAGTGCAACAACCTCACCGACACCTGGGAGTCCCTGGCCCAACACCACCCTAAGTGGAGGAAGAGCATTCAGGAGGGTGCTGAGCACCTCGAGTCTCGTCGCCGACAGCATGCGGAGGACAAGCGCAGGCAGTGGAAGGAGCGTACGGCAAACCAGACTCCCCACCCACCCTTTCCTTCAACCACTGTCTGTCCCGCCTGTGACAGAGACTGTAATTCCCGTATTGGACTGTACAGTCACCTGAGAACTCACTTTTAGAGTGGAAGCAATTCTTCCTCAATTTCGAGGGACTGTCTATGATGATGGCATAAGTTTCCAAAGTTTTGACACAGCTATGTGCCAAGAGTAGTGTTATGTATCCTGATAGCAGTCAGAGGAGACTCATAGATAAAATTAAATCTTGCAAATTGGATTAGCAATAGACCGGGTGCAGGAAACGGAGGAATACCACAGCGATTGCTCCTCGAGTTCTGTTTTTTCATGTTTAAAAAAAAACATACGTCAACAAGTGTACCGCAATTATAATTGCTAAGTTTGCTGACAACACAAAGTTGTTTGTGAAACTAGTGCATTCTAAGTACATTGATATTGTTCACATGGGCCCATGGGGGGGGGGAGATTTTCCTCCAATATTCCCCTCGAAATCAAGCAGGTTAGTGGTGTAGAAGGATGTTACCTAATGAAGCCTATTACCGCCTCGCCATCCCGATCTGAGGTTTCCTCGTCATGAACCTCCTGGGACCACCACGGACTGCTGCTTCCTTGCCTGCCACATACAAATGCCTCAGGTAGTGGAGGGAATGACCCCAAATGGATGGAGTGGACCTAGTAGCCTAGTGGAGGCCTCCTCTCCCTCGGTCTCCCTCACCGTGATGTCTTACCGGCTGAAGGTCTTGTTCTTCTTCCAGTCCTTTGAGGCCCTGCAGCCCTTTTAACCCTTCTTGCAGCCTCTTCTGGTACCACCACAAATACTTGATGACTCACAACCCAGGAAACTGGCCTGGGTTTCTGGCGGGGTCGAGACGGTGGGCAAAAATCCCACCTTGACCATGTAGAGGTAGGGATAAGAAAAAACAGGCCCCACAGTAAATTAGCAAATGGTCAGGTGAATGGCAGATCCCATCTGATCTCAAGAAATGGAGGCCACCATTTATTGGTACCTAAACAAATAGCAAGTAGGACTGCACAATGAAGGGGTAATTATTAAATAAAGCAAAAAAGATCTATATGTGTCAGTTTCCCCCAAGCCAAGAGTGTTTAGGGTAAGGATCGCAGAATGTAAATCTAAGTAGGCGAATGCTAATGCTCCAGAAATTAATGGACTGGTCAGGTGGGCAGAACAGTAGCAAATGGAATTCAATCCGGAGATGTGCAAGGTGATTCATTTGGGGAGGGCTAACAAGGAAAGGGAATACACATTAAATGGTAGGATACTGAGATGTGTAGGGTAACAGAGGGACCTTGGAGTACATGTCCACAGATTCCTGAAGATAGCAGGCAAGGTAGATAAGGTGGTAAAGAAGGCATACAGGATACTTTCTGTTATTAGCCAAGGCATAGAATATAAGAGTAGGGAGGTTATGCTTGAACTGTATAAAACTCTGGTTAGGCCACAGCTAGGGTGCTAAGTGCAGTTCTGGTCACCACATTACAGGAAAGATCTGATCGCACTAGAGAGGATACAAAAGAGATTTACAAGGATGCTGCCTGGACTGGTGAATTTTAGCTATGAGGAAAGATTGGTTCGGCTTGGATTGTTTTCATTACAACAGAGGAGGTTGAGGGGAGACTTAATTGAGATGCATAAAATTATGAGGGGCCGAGATAGAGTGGATAGGAAGGACCTATTTCCCTTAGCAGAAGGGTCATAACCAGGGGGTATAGATTTACAGAAACTGGTAGAAGCATTAGTGGGGAGTTGAGGAAAAGATTTTTTCACCCTGAGGATAGTGGGGGTCTGGAACTCACTGCCTGAAACATCATCATCATAGGCGGTCCCTCGAACGAGGTTGACTTGCTTCCATGAGTTCACAGGTGTTTCAATGAAGGACCCGATGTTCCAGTCCTGAACTCCAATTGAGGGGGTGGAAGATGCCTGTGCGTGAATTTTTTTAACGTGCGGTGCCCGTTGCACATGAGCCACAACACGGCTTGACAGAGCTCGGTCTTGGTCCAGTGGGAAGGGTTAATCAGGACGACTGCAGACCTGCTTTGCTGCACGGACCTAGTCCGCACACATATCACTGCCCCTGGGCTGTCGGCTCTTCTGGGCCCGTACCCTCATCTGTTGCACCTCCGCCACGATCTCTCGCCGCTCCTCCGCCATAAACATTCGCCGCATCTTGCCACAAACACATGCCGCTCATCCACCCTGGCCTTCCCACTCCTCTGTACCTGGGTCCTCCTGATGTTCCTGCCCACGCTCCAAAGTAGCGACCAGGGTTTGATGACGCCCCCCTGTCGCCCATCCCAAAATCCTTGGAGCAGCTCGCGCTGGAGGTTGAAGTGGTATGCCGCTCAGCTCTTATACTTGCCGACCTGCAGAGCTGTTCTCTGAAACAATGGTAGAGGCAGAAACCCTGACTCCATTTCAAAAGTACTTGGATGGGCACCTGAAGTGTCATAACGTTCAGGGCTACAGCCCAAGAGCTGGAAAGTGGGATTAGGCTGGATAGCTCTTTTCAGCCATATATTTCTATGATTCTATGAGACTACACTTGGTCTCTTGAGGAAATACACATTATTATTTCTTGTATTCATCCCTACCCTATGGGACTAATTCTAGTGCTAATTACAATGTTTTTCCTGCAGTTATAGTGTTTGTTAAATATACTTATCCCTAAATTATTTAATTTCTTTTTAATAATTTAGGGATGATATATCAAAGACCATGTTTTATACAGCTGACTCCTTTCATAGTCACTCTTATGACTTTTGAGTAATTTTGTTCCGTCAGTAATTATATCGTTTTATGAGCTGACATTTCTGTGGTTATTCTGATCTGGTTCATTAACTGCCAGAAATAACATATTCTTCATGGTAAAATGTTTTTCACTAAAACCTAATTGTCTATATTAGTAACTAAGGTGCATAAAGCATGTTTTTTTTTAAAGAAGTTAGTGGGCTGGAATTGGCTGAAGCAGGGCATCTCGCAGTGTGCCCTGTTAGATTTTTTCCCTCACCCTTATGCTCGAAAATATTTTGTGCATAACTTGCTGGAAGAGCGAGCTGATAACGGCGCAGTACAAACAACAGGACATCTTAGCCCTTAGTGAACGATGGGACCAACCTGTCTATCTCCTCAATCAATTAATTTTAAGGATTGCATTTATATAGCACCTTTCATGACCATGAGACATCTCAAAGCGCTTCACAGCCAATGAAGTACTTTTGAAGTGTAGTCACTCTAATGTAGGAAACAAGCTCCCACAAACAGTAATGTGACAATGACCAGATAATCTGTTTTTGTTGCGTTGATTGAGGGATAACTGTTGGCCAGGACACCGGGGATAACTCCCCTGTTCTTCTTCAAAATAGTGCCATAGGATCTTTCACGTCCACCTGAGAGGGCAGACGGGGCCTCGGTTTAAAATCTCATCCGGAAAACGGCACCTCCGACAGTGCAGTGCTCCCTCAGCACTGCACTGGAGTGTCTGCCTAGAGTTTTGTGCTCAAGTCCCCGAGTGGTACTTGAACCCACAACCTTCTGACTCAGAGCCACAGCTGACAATTAAAGAGGGTGAATTTAAGTCAAATAAGGTACAGAAAGAGAAATAAAGAGAAAGAAAGCAAGAGCGAGAAAGGGAAAAATGAGAAAAAGAGGAAAAGTAAGAAAAAAATGTAACCATTTTAAATTTTACATTTTTAAAACCTCGAAGAATAATTTACTCGCTGCAGGAATGAGACTTCACAGTTTAAATTGTTCCCTTTCTGGGCCGGAGAGGTTGATTGGTATTGCAGAAACATAAATCTCATCAATAAAAAGGTACGTACGCTGTTAAGTACCAGCCCGAACTTTCTGGCCAATTAATGTGCAAATGCAGCAACTTCATGAAGGTGAGATGTTGTTTTTGCGAGGATAAGCGCGGAGCACTGCAAATCATCCAGAAACTTGCGGCAATTCGCCACTCACAAAGCAAATCTTCCTCACCATGAGTTGCTGGCCGTTTTACACATTAATAATGGCGAGCATCATTATTATTTTAATAAATTTTGTTATTTTGGCAGCAAATTCTAAGCCATTATATTTAATTAATTTGAATTAGCAGGGCAGCCTCATTTTATATGAAGCTCATGGTTTCTTTGAGCCAACAAATCGTAGTCCATTATTGATTTTCTGTAGGGAACAAAAACATTCTCATCTTCTATCTTTTCAGTTCTATCTATGATTTGAACTCCTATACTAAATTGTTCCTCAATGTCTTGCCTTTTTGCTAGTGAGAATAAATCAAAATCTCCGCGAGTCTTCTGATGAAATAATGATCTGACTCGTATCCCAAGACTTTTAACACAAAAAGCATTTTGGTTATTGTTTTTGAAAGTTAATAATCTCAGTCACAAGAATACAAGAACACAGGATATAGGAGCAGGAATAGGCCATTTGGTCTCTCGAGCCTGCTCCGCCATTTAATAAGATCATGGCTGATCTGATCATGGACTCAGCTCCACTTCCCTGCCAAACTCCCCATAACCCTTTACTCCCTTATCGCTCAAAAAATCTGTCTTTCTCCGCCTTAAATAAATCGAATGACCCAGCCTCCATAGCTCTCTGGGGCAGAGAATTCCATAGATTTAAACTGAGAGAAGAAATTTCAACTGAGAGAAGAAATTCCTCCCCATCTCAGTTTTAAATGGGCAGCCCTTTATTCTGAGACTATGCCCCCTAGTTTTAATTTCCCCCATGAGTGGAAATATCCTCTCTGCATCCATCTTGTCGAGCCCTTGCATTACCTTATATGTTTCGATAAGATCGCCTCTCATTCTTCTGAACTCCAATAAGTATAGAATCAACCGAATCAACCTATCTTCATAAGTCAACCCTCTCATCTCCAGAATCAACCTAGTGAGCCTTCTCTGAATAGACTCCAATGCAAGTATATCCTTTCTTGAATACGGAGACCAAAACTGCACGCAGTACTCCAGGTGTGGCCTAACTAATATCCTGTACAGTTGTAGCAGGACTTCTTTTATGTTTTTATACTCTATCCCCCTTGCAATAAAGACCAACATTCCATTTGCTTTCCTGATTATTTGCTGTACCTGCATACTAACTATTTGTGTTTCATGCACAAGAACCCCCAGGTCCCTCTGTAGTGAAGCACTTTACAATTTTTCTTCATTTAAACCTGCTTTTCTATATCTTCTGCCAAAATGGATAACTGTTATGTATTTAACCCTTGGCAACCTGTATCACACCACCACCAGAGGGCCTACCTGTTGGAGTCCAAGGGATCCCAGCATCCCTTGGGAGCACTGTATATAAGGAGGCCACCCACGCGGTACCTGCACTCTGAAGTCTAATTAAAGGAGCTAAGGTCACACTTACTCATTGCTTACACTATTCAGTTTCATCCTTTATTATGAGCGTAATAATTGGCGATGAGGTAACGAACAATCGCGCGAAAATGAAAAGAACAGTTGGTATCCCGTAGAAGTTCTCAGAAGGGGACGATTGGGAGGTCTTCATGGAGAGACTCGACCAATACTTCGTGGCCAACGAGCTGGAAGGGGACGAGAGCGCTGCCAAACGAAGTGCGATCCTTCTTACCATCTGTGGGGCAACAACCTATGGCCTCATGAAGAATCTTCTAGCTCCGGCAAAACCAACAACCAAATCCTATGAAGAATTGTGTATGCTGGTCCGGGAGCACCTAAATCCTAAGGAAAGCATTTTGATAGCGAGGTATCGGTTCTACGTGTCAATGGTCAGAGGGCCAGGAAGTGACGAGCTACATAGCCGAACTAAGGCGCCTTGCAGGACATTGCGAATTTGGTGGATTCCTTGAACAAATGCTGAGAGACATTTTTGTGCTTGGCTTTTGGCCATGAGGTAATTCTTCGCAAACTATTGACTGTTGAAACATCGAATCTGAGCAAAGCCATAACAACAGCCCAGGCATTTATGTCCACCAGCGATAACACCAAACAAATTTCGCAGCATAAAGAGGTTTCGGCCAGTACTGTGCACAAAGTAACGTCGTTTTCGAGCAGGAATATACATGGCAGAACGTACACGGCAGCTGCTGCATGACCTCAGATGACCCAGAGTCCGCCATCAATCATTAATGCAAGGTAGTTAACACTTTGTTGGCGTTGTAGAGGTGATCATTGGTCATCAATGCCGCTGCAAGCACTACGCGTGCAACGGCTGCAGAATAATGAGACACCTCCAGCAAATGTGCAGACGAGCTGCAAACCCTGCAAACCACCAGGTTGCAGAGGAAAATCAATCCATGGTGGATCAGGCTGAACTAGAGACTCAAATCGAGGAGGCATAAGAGTATGGGGTACACATCTTCACCACGAAATGTCCACCAATAATGTTAAAAGTTGAACTGAATGGAATTCCAGTATCCATGGAACTGGACACAGGTGCGAGTCAGTCCATAATGAGCAAAAAGGCCTTCGACAGGCTGTGGTGCAACAAAGCACACAGGCCCAAGCTCAGCCCCATTCATACCAAGCTAAGAACTTACACCAAAGAACTGATCCCTGTAATTGGCAGCGCAGAAGTCAAAGTCTCCTATGATGGAGCAGTGCACGAACTCCCATTATGGATCATGCCAGAGGATGGCCCCACACTGTTCGGCAGAAGCTGGCTTGGAAAAATCTGCCGGAATTGGGACGACATCCGAGCGCTTTTGTCCATCGACGACGCCTCATGTGCCCAGGTTCTGAGCAGATTTCCATTGTTGTTCGAGCCAGGCATTGGAAGTTTCTCGGGGGCGAAAGTGCAGATCCATTTGGTTTCCAGAACATGACCCATACACCACAAGGCATGGGCGTTATCGTATATGAGCGAGAGAAAGTGGAAATTGAGCTGGACAGGCTGCAGCGAGAAGGCATCGTCACGCTGGTGGAATTCTATGAGTGGGCAAGTCCGATTGCCCCGGTACTCAAAGGTGACGGCACGGTCAGAATTTGTGGGGACTATAAAGTAATGATTATCGGTTTTTCGCTACAGGACCAGTACTTGCTACCCAAGACCTATTTGCGACTCTGGCTGGAAGAAAGATATTCACCAAGTTGGATCTGACCTCGGCCTACATGACGCAGGAGCTGGAGGAATCTTCTGCATCAATACGCACAAAAGTTTGTTCATCTATAACAGATGCCGGTTTGGGATTCGGTTGTCCCGGCAATTTTCTAACGGAACATGGAGAGCCTGCTAAAGTCAGTTCCACGCATTGTGGTTTTCCAGGACGTAATACTGGTCACAGGTTGGGATGCCATCGAACATTTGAAGAATCTGGAAGAGGTTCTAAGTCGGCTAGATCACATGGGACTCAGGTGGAAATGCTCGAAGTGTGTTTTCCTGGCACCAGAGGTCGAGTTCTTGGGAGGAAGAATCGCAGCAGACGGCATCAGACCCACCGACGCCAAGACAGAGGCCATCAAGTACGCTCCGAGACCACATAACGTGATGGAGCTGTGGTCATTCCTGGGACTCCTCAACTATTTTGGTAATTTCCTACCCGGGTTAAGCACCTTGCTAGAACCCCTAAATGTGCTACTGCGCAAGGGAGACGACTGGGTATGGGGGAATTCACAAGAGGCTGCCTTTGAGAAAGCCAGAAATCTGTTATGTTCAAACAAACTGCTTGTTCTGTATAACCCATGTAAACAATTAGTGCTAGCTTGCAATGCGTCGTCATACGGGATCGGGTGTGTGTTACAACAGGCTAATGAATCGGTCGCTTATGCGTCCAGCAGTCTGTCCAAGGCCGAAAGGACCTACAGCATGATTGAAAAAGAAGCTCTGGCGTGCATCTACGGGGTGAAAAAAATGCACCAGTATTTGTTTGGTCTCAAGTTTGAACTTGAAACTGACCATAAGCCGCTCATATCGCAATTCTCAGAGAGCAAAGGGATCAACACCAATGCCTCTGCCTGCATCCAAAGATGGGCGCTCACGCTGTCGGCATAAAACTATGTAATCCGCAACAGACCGGGCACAGAGAACTGCGCTGATAGTCTCAGTCGGCTACCATTGCTCACCAGTGGGGTGGAAATGGCACAACCTGCAGACTTGCTCATGGTGATGGATGCATTCGAGAATGAAAAGTCACCCGTTACGGCCCACCAGATCAGGACCTGGACCAGCCAGGATCTTTTACTGTCCTTGGTAAAAAAAACTGTGTCCTCCATGGGAGCGGATCCAGCATCCCAACGGAGATGCAGGAAGAGATTAAGCCATTCCACAGGCGCAAAGACGAAATGTCCTTACAGGCAGACTGTCTTTTGTGGGGTAATCGCGTGGTCTTGCCCAAGAAAGGCAGAGAAACGTTCATACATGACCTCCACAGCACGCACCCAGGCATTGTAATGATGAAAGTCATAGCCAGATCCAATGTGTGGTGGCCCGGCATCGACTCAGATTTAGAGTCATGCGTACGCCATTGCAACACTTGCTCTCAACTGAGCGATGCACCCAGAGAGGCACCGCTAAGTTTGTGGTCGTGGCCCTTCAAACCGTGGTCTAAGATCCACATTGATTATGCGGGCCCACTTCTAAGCATAATGTTCTTGGTTGTCGTGGATGCTTTTTCAAAATGGATTGAATGTGTAATAATGTCTGTAAGCACATCCACCGCTGCCATCAAAAGCCTACGAGCCATGTTCGCCACACACGGCCTGCCTGACGTCCTAGACAGCGACAATGGGCCATGTTTCACCAGTGCTGAATTCAAAGAATTCCTGACCCGCAATGGGATCAAGCACGTCACATCTGCCCCGTTCAAGCCCGCATCCAACGGCCAGGCAGAACTGGCAGTTCAGACCATCAAGCAAAGCTTGAAACGCGGTCGGAAGGCTCCTTGCAGACCCGACTGTCCCGAGTCCTGCTCAGCTACCGCACCAGACTCCACTCACTCACCAGGGTTCCCCCAGCTGAGCTACTCATGAAAAGGGCACTCAAAACAAGGCTCTCTCATGTCCACCCTGATCTCCATGATCACGTCGAGGGCAGGCGGCATCAACAAAGCATGTACCATGATCGCGCAAATTTGTCACGCGATATTGAGGTCAATGATCCTGTGTTTGTACTCAATTATGGACATGGTCCCAAATGGTTCATTGGCACGGTCATAGCCAAAGAAGGGAGTAGGGTGTTTCAGGTCAAATTGGCCAATGGACGAACGTGCAGAAAGCATTTGGAGCAAACCAAACTGCGATTCACAGACAACCATGAGCAACCTGAAGAGGACACCACCAACTTCGACCCTCCAACATGCACAAGTAGCAACCGACATCACGGTTGACCACGAAGCCGAACTCACCATCCCCAGAAGCCCGGCAAGGTCGGCTGCCCAACTGCCCAGCAGTCCAGCGAAGAACCAACCAACTCACCCACACCTGCATTTGTACCGAGACGATCGACAAGGGAGCGAAAAGCTCCAGATCATCTCACCCTGTAAATAAATGTACTATTGACTTTACAAGGGAGTGATGTTATGTATTTAACCCTTGACAACCTGTGTCACACCATACCAGAGGGGCTACCTCTTGGAGTCTCAAGGGATCCCAGCAGTCATTGGGAGCACTGTATATAAGGAGGCCACCCACGCGGTACCTGCACTCTGGAGTCGAATTAAAGGAGCTATGGTCACACTTACTCATTGCTTACAGTACTCAGTTTCATCCTTTATTATGAGCGTAATAATAACCTCACATTTTCCTACATTATATTCCATCTGCCAAATTTTTGCCCATTCACTTAGCCTGTCTATATCCCTTTGCAGATTTTTTGTGTCCTCCTCACAATTTGCTTTCCCACCCATCTTTGTATCATCAGCAAACTTGGCAACATTACACTCTGTCCCTTTATCCAAGTAATTAATATAGATTGTAAATAGTTAAGGACCCAGCATTGATCCCTGTGGCACCCCACTAGTTACGATTTGCCAACCGGATAATGACCCGTTTATCCTGACTCTCTGTTTTCTGTTAGTTAGCCAATCCTCAATCCAAGCTAATATATTACCCCCAACCTCATGAACTTTTATCTTGTGTGGTAACCTTTTATGTGGCACCTTTTCAAATGCCTTCTGGAAATCCAAATACACCACATCCACTGGTTTCCCCCTTCTCCACCCTGCTCATTACATCCTCAAAGAACTCCAGCAAATTTGTCAAACATGATTTCACTTTCATAAAACCATGCTGACTCTGCTTGATTGAATTATGTTTTTCCAAATGTCCTGCTACTGCTTCCCTAATAATGGACTCCAGCATTTTCCCAACGACAGATGTTAGGCTAACCGGTCTATAGTTTCCTGATTTCTGTCTGCCTCCTTTTTTAAACAAGGGCATTACATTTGTTGTTTTCCAATCTGCTGGGACCTCCCCAGAATCCAGGGAATTTTTGTAGCTTACAAGCAATGCATCCACTTCTTTAAGGACCCGAGCATGCAAGCCAGCAGGTCCAGGGGACTTGTCCACTTTTAATCCCATTATTTTACCGAGTAATACTTCTTTAGTGATAGTGATTGAATTAAGTTCCTCCCTCCCTATAGCCCCTTAACTATCCACTATTGGGATGTTTTTAGTGTCCTCTACTGTGAAGACCGATACAAAATATTTGTTCAAAGTCTCTGCCAATCCCCTGTTCCCCATTATTAATTCCCCAGTCTCATCCTCTAGGGGACCTAGAGGAGAAACTTCTTCACCCAGGGAGTGGTGAACCTGTGGAATTCTCTACCACAGAAAGTTGTTGAGGCCAATTCACTAAATATATTCAAAAAGGAGTTAGATGTAGTCCTTACTACTCCGGGGATCAAGGGGTATGGCGAGAAAGCAGGAATGGTTGCATGTTCAGCCATGAACTCATTGAATGGCGGTGCAGGCTCGATGGGCAGAATGGCCTACTCCTGCACCTATTTTCTATGTTTCTATGACCAACATTTACTTTAGCCACTCTTTTCCTTTTTATGTACCTGTAGAAACTCTTACAATCAGTTTTTATATTTCGTGCTAGGTTACATTCATAATCTATCTTTCCTCTCTTTATTATTTTTTTAGACTTTCTTTGCTGACTTTTAAAAATTTCCCAATCCTCTGGCCTCCCACTAGTCATGGCCACATTGTATACCATCCCTTATTTCCAAATTTAGCCACGGATAGTTATCCCTTCTCTTGCAGCCTTTGGGATATATCTTTGTTGAGAGTTATGAAATATCTCCTTAAATGTCTGTCACTGCTCATCAACCGTCCCACTGTGTAATCTATTTTCCCAGTCCACTTTAGCCAACTTTGTCCTCATACATATAAACATAGAAATTTACAACACAGAAACAGGCCATTTCGGCCCATTGTGTCCACGCCAGTCGACAAAGAGCCGCACGGCCCTCGGTCAGCAGCCTTGAAGGTTACATATAAATCTATGAACAATGAACAATGGCAGAAAGGTAAAGAGCACCAGCCCAACCAGTTTGCCTCACACATCTGCAACACCCTTTACACTAAAACATTCGACACTCCACCCCAACCGGAGCCACGTGATTTCCTGGGAGAGGCAAAAACCAGATAAAAACTCAGGCCAAATTAGGAAAACAAAATCTGGGAAAATTCCTCTCCGACCCATCCAGGTGATTGAAACAAATCCAGGAGATCACCCTGGCCGTATTCAATTCACTGCAGTACTTACCATTATATCTGCAGGTTACTGCACTTAAAGTGCCCATCCAACCATTTCTTAAAAGTGATGAGGGTTCCTGCATCCACCACTCTTCCAGGCAGTGAGTTCCAGATCCCCACAACCTTCTGTGTAAAGAAGCCCCCCCCTCAAATCTCCTCTAAACCTTCCACCAACCACCTTAAAATTATGCCCCCTCGTAATAGACCCCTAATAGACTATCTTTGTAGTCTCCTTTGTTTAAGCTTTCGACACTGGTTAGAGACCCAACTTTCTCACCCTCCAACTAAATTTGAAATTCAACCATGTTATGTTTACTCATTCCCAGAGGATCCTTTACGAGGAGATCATTTATTAATCCTGTCTCATTACTAAGTACCAGATCTAAGGTAACCTGCTCCCTGGTTGGTTCCACAAAGTACTGTTCAAGGAAACTATCCCAGGTACACTCTATGAACTCTTCCTCAAGGCTACCCTGGCCAATTTGCTTTGTCCAATCAATGTGAAGATTAAAATCGCCCATGATTATTGTCATTTCTTTTTTGCAAGCCTCCATTATTTTTTGATTTTTACTCCATCTAACAGTGTAGCTACTGTTAAGGGGCCTATAGACTATGCCCACCAGTGACTTTTTCCCCTTATTATTCCTTATTTCTACCCAAACTGATTCAACATCTTGATCTTCTGAACCAATATCATTTCTCACTAACGCACTGATCTCATCCTTTATTAGCAGAGCTACCCCACCTTCTTTTCCTTTCTGTCTGTCCTTCCAAATTGTCAAATATCCCTGAATATTTAGTTCCCAGCCTTGGTCACCTTGCAACCACGTCTCTGTAATGGCTATCGATCATATCCATTTGTATCTATTTGTGACGTCACCTCATCTATTTTGTTATGAATACTGCGTGCATTCAGATACAAAGCTTTTAATTTTGTTTTTTTTACCCTTTTTTCCTGCTTTGACCCCACTTTCTGATTCACCTTTATGTTTATACATTCTGCCCCTTCCTGTCACACTCTGGTTTTCATTTCCCCCAGTGCTACCCTGCTCTATTGCCTTCTCCTTATTCTTTGACTTCTTAAATTTTCGTTCAGCTGAACCCTCCCCCACTATTTTGTTTAAAGTGCTTTCTACAGCCCTAGTTATTTGATTTGCCAGGACCCTAGTCCCAGCACGGTCTAAGTGGAGCCCATCACAACGGAACAGTTCCCTCTTACCCCAGTACTGGTGCCAGTGTCCCACGAATCAAAACCCATTTCTCCCACACCAGTCTTTGAGCCACGTGTTTAACTCTCTGATCTTATTTACCCTATGCAAATTTGCTCGTGGCTCAGGTAGTAATCCAGAGATTATTACCTTTGTGGTTCTGCTTTTTAATTTGGCCCCTAGCTGGTCATACTCTCTCAGCAGAATCTCTTTCTTTGTCCATGTCGTTGGTACCCACGTGGACCACGACAACTGGATCTTTCCCCTCCCACTCCAAGTTCCTCTCCAGCCCAGAGGAGATGTCCTTAACTCTGGCACCGGGCAGAAGACACAGCCTTCGGGACTGATGCTCTCAGCTGCAGAGAACCTTATCTATCCTCCTAATGATACTGTCCCCTACCACAACAATGTTTTTTTTTACTTCCCTCATTTGAATGGCCTCCTGTACCACGGTGCTGTGGTCAGTTTGCTCATCCTCGATGCAGTCCCTGTTCTCGTCCACACAGGGAGCCAGAACCTCGAACCTGTTGGACAAGAGCAAGGGCTAAGGCTCCTCCATCACTACCTTCCTCACTCGCAGTCACACCCTCCTGTCCTTGACCATGGATCAAATTTTAATTAATTAATCTAAGGGGTGTGACTGACTCCTGGAACACAGCGTCCAGGTAACTCTCCCCCTCCCTGATGTGTCGTAGAGTCTGTAGCTCGGACTCCAGCTCATCAACGCGGAGCCGAAGTTCCTCGAGTTGCAGACACTTACTCCAGATGTGGTCGTCTGAGGTCCACCAGCTCCCACATGCTGCAGCAGAAACACATCGCCTGTCCTGCCATCTCTAATGTATTGATTACATTACAATGATGTCTCTGCAAGATCCTGCAAATCCCCTGGGAGGACAGACACACCAACGTTGGTGTCCTCGATCAGGCCAACATCCCCAGCATCGAAGCACTGACCACACTCGACCAGCTCCGCTGGGCGGGCCACATTGTCCGCATGCCGGACACAAGACTCCCAAAGCAAGTACTCTACTTGGAATTCCTACATGGCAAGCGAGCCCCAGGTGTGCAGAGGCAACATTTCAAGGACACCCTCAAAGCCTCCTTGATAAAAATGCAACATCCCCACCGACACCTGGGAGTCCCTGGCCAAAGACCGCCCTAAGTGGAGGAAGTGCATCCGGGAGGGCTTTGAGCACCTCAAGTCTCATAGCTGGGAGCATGCAGAAAGCAAGCGCAGGCAGCGGAAGGAGTATGCAGCAAACCAGTCCCACCCACCCTTTATTTCTTTCTTTCAACCACTGTCTGTCCCACCTGTATTCCCGTATTGGACTGTTCAGTCACCTAAGAACTCACTTTTAGAGTGGAAGTAAGTCTTTCTCGATTTCGAGGGACTGGCTATGATGATAAGTTAATTAAGTTTTCAAGTTTTGTTTTTAATCCCAGCTCTTAATTCAAACCAATGCCCCAGAAAAGAGAGAGAGAGAGAAAAACTCACCAACCAATCACTTCCCTTCTTTCCTGTGACATCATCCTTTGATTTTGGTTCTTTCTACTTCTTGTCTTCAGGTCAGTTGGTGCTGGTTGGGCGGCTCTCGTTATCTCCCCTCCGATCAGCTGCTGGTCTCATGGTGTTTGCCCCAGGACATCACTGCAGGAGTTCTTCTGGCCAACTTCCTAGGCCCTGAGTTATGTTCAGTTGCTTCATCAATGAGCTTCCCTCTATCATGAGGTCAGAAGTGGAGCTGTTTGCTGATGATTGCACAATGTTCAGCTCCATTCGCAATTCTTCAGATAATGATGCAGCCCGTGCCTGCATGCAGCAAGACATCCAAGCTCAGGCTGATAAGTGGCAAGTAACACCACCTACAAGACACACATCAGGAGTGTGATGGAACATTGTTCACTTGCCAGTATGGGTGCAGCTGATAAAACATTCAAGATGCTTGACACCATCCAGGACAAAGCAGTCTGCTAGATTGGCACCCCAAGCACTGGCTTAATTATCCATGCCCTCTGTTATATATGTAAACTTGTATTTACTCTGTACAGCCACCAGAGGGCTCATCCCCTGGAGTCCCAAGGGATCCCATAATCCCGTGGGAGCATAGGTATTTAAGGAGGCCTCACAGGTTGGCGAGGCACTCTGGAGACCTGCAATAAAAGACTAAGGTCACACTTTACTTTGAGCTTGTAGTGTTCAGTCTGACTCTTTTTCCATACATAACACCCTCCATCATCGGAATACTGTGGCTTCAGGGTGTACTATCTATAGGATGTATGCAGCAAGGCTTATTTGGCAGCACCTCCCAAACACACGACTTCCACCACCTTTAAGGACAAAGACTGCAGGTGCATGGGAACACCAACACCTCCAAAGTGCCCTCCAAGTCACACATCATTCTGATTGGAACATATGCCTCCATTGCTTCATTGCTGCTGGGTCAAAATCCTGGAATGCCTGCCACGTCCACAACAGCACGGTGAGAGTACCTTCACCACACAGACTTCAGCGGTTCAAGAAGAAGACCCACCCCACCACCTTCTCAAGGGCAACTAGGAATGGACAATATATGGCGGCCTTGCCAGCAATGACCATGAATTTCAAAAATTACAGTGCTCCAAGTGTGGTCTCACTAATGCTCTACAAAGTGCCTTCAATATTTTCTTGGATTTATACACTCGGCAGCTGCCAGCACAACTTAAAATTCAAATTGGCAATTGTGTGGAGTAAACAGATGGTTTCAATGACCTGTCATTTACCAAATCTAAATCTTTTCCCTGTTCCATACTGTCTTAGTTATATCCTTTGTTGAGAGCACTTATTTAAAATTTTAGCACATTCTTGTAACATTTTAATTGATCAACCCTGAAGAACATTGAATGCTCGTCAACAACATAACTTGCAATTGATATAGCACCTTTAATGTTGTAAAATTGTCGAAGGCGCTTCACAGGTGTGTTAGCAAACAAAATTGGACACCGAGCCACATAAGGGGATATTAGGACAGGTGACCAAAAGCTTGGTCAAAGAGGTAGGTTTTAAGGAGTGACTTAAAGGAGGAGAGAGAGGTGGAGAGACGGCAAGGTTTAGGGAGGGAATTCCAGAGTTTTGGGCCGAGGCAGCCTGAAGGCATAGCCACCAATAGTGGAACGATAAAAATTGGGGAGAGCAGAGATCTCAGAGGGTTGTAGGACACTGAGGAGTTTACAGAGATAGGGAGGGATGAGGCCATGGAGGGATTTTAAAATCGAGGTGTGTCGCTGGACTGGAAGCCAATGTAGGTCAGTGAGCAAAGGGCGGTGGGTTAGTACTCAATCAAGTTACCACTGCCAGTTACTGTAAGGAAAATGCAGCTTAATAGTTGATATTAGGGACAGATGAAATTGTAGTCTCTCACACGTCCGTATCAAGACCATGTTCCCCACGTACATTTTTTAGGTGTGATGTATAGGTGCAGGTTATCCTGTTCAAGGCAGAGTTCAGCTTCTCCATAGCTACCAGCCACCCGACTCATTTTCCAGGGTCTCTGCTCATTGCAATTGCATGCAGGCTCCTGGACGGATTCCTGGCATTGTGTGGGGAGCTCACCAGGATGAGCGAGGGAACTCTGGTGAGGTAATCACGACAGTGCCACGAGAAGTGGGCGAGGGATATTCAAGGGCCAGAAACAGCCCGAAGATTCAAAGGAGGGCTCCCGCTGAAGGCCTTGACCCGAGACCGAGAGCCTTTACTGGGGAGGTTGACAGGAGGGACGGAGACACGGTAGTCTGGGTCTTTAACTCTGCATTCTGGACCTACCGAAGGTGGCAGGTTGACCCTGCGAAGCGGTGATAACTGTTGTCGGGAGGGGGAAGGAGGGGAATCAGCCGGGATTTCCCTCCCCGCCCCGACCATCATCTGCCTGCAGCGGGCAGCAAAGGAGCGTCCAACGGCAGTCCCAGTGGGAGAGCAAAATCCCACTCAGGCTGGCAGTAGGCCTCACCACCCTAACTTTACAACATTCCTCGCCAACTACCCCACCCGAAATCTTCATCAGTCTGGGAAAAAAAACGGAACAGAAGTGCCAATCACACATCACATCATGATGTCTGCCTCATGTAGACTCTGAAAGTGCGGCAACAGCCAGGCCTAGACTTTCCTATGTGGGCGCTGTTATATATGAATAAAGAGTCTGACTGGATACTGTGGGCTCGAAGTAAAGTGTGACCTTCGTCTTTTATTGCAGGTCTCCAGAGTGCCTCTCCAGCTTGTGAAGCCTCCTTAAGTACCTGTGCTCCCAAGGGATTATGGGATCCCTTGGGACTCCAGGGGATGACTCCAGGGGATGAGCCCTCTGGTGGCTGTACAAGGTAAATACAAGTTTACATATATAACAGGCACCACAGGCACGTTGGACTTGAAATGATGCTAAGCTGCGCCCATTTTGCCGACGTCAAAAAGCACCCTCGTAATATAATTAGAATATAACGTAACTTAAAATGGGAGTAAATCAGCCCAACCCATAAAGGAAAATGTTGAAATGAAATCCCAGAGCCTCACATGAAATGGCCGCCATTGTTCTTAGGCGATGTCACACAACTTACATGCATCATGTACACCGAGCTCCTAATTAACAAAAAGGTTAACAAAATCCAGCTGCTAAAATCATTAGAGGTTCCAGTAGAAGGGACCACTTGTCCCCATAGGGAGAACTCCAGCAAGATCCTGCTTGCCTACAGGGAAAGATGCTCACATCGGGCCACTAATTCCGGCCTCGCGGGTGTGTACGAAGTGCGCACGGACCCGGCGAGGCCTCGCAAAAACCGGATTTCGGTGCGTGATGCATATGCGTCGAGAACCGGCTTTTCCGATCTGTCAAGATTTCTCTGTACAGATCCTACGCATCCCCGGGAGTAGGACATCCGCGTGGGAGTGATTGGACTACGTGCAACTTTCGATTATCCGCACACGGATGCAACGGGAAACCGTTGTACCGGCACAATTCCGTGTCTGCGTGCGCTGCGGCAGCCGCTGTCTCTCGCGGCCACCGCTGACTTCGGAGTCCTTTCGGCCCGGAAGGCATCGCGCTCCAGAACCCCGGAGCTAGACAATCTCCTCCTCGAGGCCACCTGCACGCATGCTGGTAATGTCCATACTTAACTGCCTTGTTACTGTTTGTAGCTGACTGCACAGTATTTATTCATTGAAGTTTTAACTTTATAATGTCAACTTGCTCTAACGGAGAAATTATTTACCCGGCATAGCCCAATCCCCGAGGGACACGGATAATCGAGAGTTGCCTGTATTTGCCAAACTCTTGTCCAGCGAATATCCTTCAAACTCTTACGCTTGGTAAAAGCAGGCGCATAGCTACTTTTACCAGCATTACAATTTTAAAACGTATAAAAATTGAATTTAAACACTCATTTTTACATTAAAAATCCATTAAGGTAAGTTTATTTTTAACCCTATTAAAACACATAAAAAAAAATTCTAAAATATATATATTTTTTCTAAAACATTTAATTACATCTAATTTCAATACATTTTAAATATGCGAGGTGTTTTATTTATTTACTATGCTGTGTTTCGGTGTTTTAGGGGGTTTTCTCATTGATGGTAACGGGAGTCCGTACAAACAGAGCTCCCATTTTTATCAATGAGAATACTGCATAGTGATTGGTGGTCCAGGCCCACGTGGCTCCAGCATGTACGAATTTATCTGAAAGACATCTCCCCGTGCGCTGCGCAGCAAATCTAGGCCTCGGACCGGGATCCTACGTTCCTCCGGGACCACCAGGCACTTTCGTAGATTTTTCGGGGGTCAGAGGCGTTCGTCCGAAGGAAGCCCCCGGCCGCAATTTCCCCCCCCTCCCCCATTATCTTATCCCTCTTGATTTACGCTCAGCACCAACTTCATAAACTTACGTTGAAAGACTTCCTTTGCAAAATAACAGTGGTGGTGAACAAAGCACCTGTAAATGGCAGCACATGTATCACACTGATCTGTGCTTTGCCCATTTTATCTCCTGAGTGCGTTTCGACTCCGCCATGCTTTGGCAGCAGCCCAGAGTAATCTGGCTTTCAGGGATGGAAATGATTCCAATAAAGAGAATTGGATCGCTGCTTAAAACTGAAAAATGTCCCTGTTTCTGGGAAAAGAGCAGGGAGGCGGTGCCGCGGGCTGGGGGGGTGGGGGAGGTGCACGGGGGTTGGGTAGGGAGTGAGACTAATTGGATAGATCTTTCAAAGAAGCCGCCACAGGTACAATGGCCCGAATGACCTCTTTCTCTGATTCTATGAACTAAATAAATAACGTTGTCATTTTCAAGTTGTCCACAAGCGCCCTCAATCAGCAAATGAGAATACCTCCTGGCTAACCAGTGATCCAATGAGGTGCAATGGAATTGCCAATGATGAGCAACTGCAAATTGATTGCCCAGATAGCGAAGCATTTATTCCACCCTCCCCCCCCACCCCCCCCCATCCCCGCCATGTTGTCAGGCTTTAGAAACTCAAATCCAACTCTAACATTCTGTTCTTCAGTGGGCATTGGAAGCACAATAGCTACACAGTGTCAACTTGCCTTGGGGACTGAAAAATCGTTGCAGAAAAGACAATCTCTCAGCTTTCACTGTGGGCCGTAAACGCAGCGCGGGTCTAAGAAGCTGCAACAGAGTTCCTTCTAGTGAAGCACAAAATGGGCCCCTTCGAACAGTCGAAAATTGCGAGGAAAATAATGCCCTGCCCAGACAAGCATTTCCACAGCATGTTGGATGAGTGAGAAAATGACTGGCAGCAACTCAAGACAAAATGAAAATGCACTCGATTTAAATTTAGTTTGGAAGGCAGTCGGCTTTAGCTAATAATTGAGTGCACAGCAAGCCATCATCGCTTGGGCAGCATTTCTTAGGCATGGGCAGGGGAAAATGAAGGAGATGATCGAAGAAAACATGGCCAGCTTTAAAGGATGCAATCGTCGCCGTTATGCATTCTAGGTAAAAAGTAATATGGAGACATATCCAACAGAGATTACACTCTGCTGAATGAACAAAAAAATAAAACGGAAAGTTATAACATGCCGTGAATTAGAAGATCAATTTATAATCTGCTGCCTCACAGCAGTCTCAGACTTGTATGCGCTAAGTATTGCATTACAGGCAGGAGGAACCAAAACACTGAATAGAAAGGGAAATAAAGCTTTGCACAAGAGGAACCCTGCTGAGGCAGATCAATTCCACTCAATCGCAAAATTAGTCGAGATAAAAAAAGATGAACTGCAAATGCTGCTAATCTGAAATAAAAGCAGAAACTGATGGCAATGTATATGAGGTCAGTAAGCATCTGAAAAGGGAATGGTTTAACACATATGCCAACAAAAAGCTGACACAGCCCCAGAGAAGCTGAGAGCTCAAACACAGCCCTGAGTCTAGGCCTCATGACTTGTGAAGACAGGAGTTTGCATCGAAAGTGCAGTGGGACACAGGTAGGTCACAACGTGATAGGTGGGCACCAAGATTTGATCACTTTCACTGAAGGGGGAAAAACACACACCTTGCAACAGTTCCAGAAGGATCCAGTCCCATTCCAGCGTGTCCCTGTTGTCCTTGGTGTAATGTATGCACCTGTGAGTATGCTCACAGGTGTGTTGAGCTATTGGAGGCATGGCCTAATCATTTGGAGCAGTGAGCTTGTGGGTAGAGGAGCTCTTGCTTTTGCTCCTGCCTGTGGCCTTGGAAACCCTGCGTGAACACCCCAGGAAGAGGAGGAAGGGGCTTACTACATCTAACCATCCTGAGGGAGAGGAGGAGAGAAAGAACTGCTACTACCACACTGCTACAGAGAGTTGGAGAGAGGGGAAAAGAACAACAAATGATATCACCAACTTCTGGAAAACATCATCATCCATAGTGGAAGGAGGGAGAGCCAGTTTAAACAACAGGTGGGTGTATTTATTGGTGTACTCCCCGAAAGACTTTGTTTTATCGGTGGGGGGAGGAAAGAAGACAATCTCGAGAGCCGGAACATCGCGGGGGGTGTGTGTGTGTGCAAGTGTGTGTGGGGATCTTGCCCACAACTAGGCCCCACACACCACTAAAGCACCCCTCCCCCATTGCCTGGCCCGGGTTAGCTGGAGCTGCCTGGGTGAAGACCTATTCTTCAATTAACATCGTTGGGAGTACTATGCCTGGGTAGTTCCAGCTATACCGGGTGAAGATATCTTCTCCCCCGATCTGAAGTATAGTGTCATTGCACCTTGTTGCAAACTCACACAAGGCATGGATATATCAGACCCGGTCACTCTGTGACCTTCACTTTATTTCCAGGACTGAAGAGTGCTGATCCTGGGTGGGACCTCCCCTTTTATACCTGGAACCCCAGGTGAGGAGCTCACTCCCTGTGGTCAGGGTGTGCATTACAAGGGTACAGGTACAGTATGCATGAGTTACAGTTACATGCTTATATTCATTGCAAGATGATGAAATACATGACATCACCTCCCCCCCTTAGGTCTTTTAGTTTCAGAGGTTAAGTCTATCGGGTGGTCGGCGTTCTCTCGTGGAGCGCCACAGTTGTGGCTCTGGTGGCTGAGCCTCAGCACACATCTCTGTCACTTGAGGTGATTCCGGCTGTCCGGGCTGGCCGCAGGGACTGTGCATGCTGAGGGCTATCTTTGTTGCTCGTGCGCTGGCAGTGGTGTGGGTGCTATCTCATCAAGCTCTTCTTCCGGTTTCTCCGTGTCTGCACTGAACCTTGTCTTTACTTGGTCCAAGTGTCTGCGGATATCTGCCCATTGTTTAGTCTGACCACCATGATCCTATTTCCTTCTTTGCCAATTACGGTGCCCTCAAGCCATTTGGGTCCCAAAGCATGGTTAAGAACAAATACCGGGTCATCTATTTCCATACACCTCCCCCTTGAGCCTCAATCATGGAGCTCGGTTTGGGACTGGCGCTTGCCCTCAACAATGCCTGCCAGGGCTGGGTGAATAAGGGACAGCCGCGTCTTGAGCGTGCATTTCATGAGGAGTTCCGCTGACGGGACTCACGTGAGCGAGTGCAGCCGGGACCTGTAGGCCAGCAGGAGGCGCGATAGGCGGTACTGAAGGGAGGGTCCTTGGATGCGTAGCATGCCCTGCTTTATGACTTGGACCGCCCGTTCCGCCTGGCCATTGGAGGCCGGCTTGAACGGCGCTGTCCGGACATGCTTGATCCCATTGCCCGACATAAACTCCTGGAATTCATGGCTGGTAAAACATGAGCCATTATCGCTGACCAGGATGTCCGGCAAGCCGTGGGTCGTGAAAACTGTACGCAGACTCTCCACAGTGATGGATGTCGTGCACGAGTTCAATATGATGCACTCGATCCACTTCGAATATGCATCGACAACGATCAGAAACATTTTTCCCATGAACAGGCAACGCATAGTCCACGTGAATACGTGACCATGGCCTAGTGAGCCAGGGCCACAGGCTGAGTGGGGCCTCCCTGGGGGCATTGCACGTCGTGCACCTGCGAACCCAGTGTTCCAGGTCTGAGTCAATCCCTGGGCACCACACGTGTGACCGGGCAATGGCCTTCATTAACACGATGCCAGGGTGCTCGCTGTGGAGTTTCCTGATGAACGCTTCCCTCTGGGGCATGACTACCCGGCTGCCCCATAACAGGCAGTCGGCTTGGACGGAGAGTTCATCCATCCGTCTCTCAAACGGCTTGACTTCCTCGGGGCACGCCCTGTGTGCGGGCACCCAATTCCCAGTCAGGACACATTTCTTTATCGTGGAGAGGAGGGAATCCCTGTTGGTCCAGAGTTTGATCTGTTGGGCTGTGATGCGGGAGCCCGCAGTGTCAAAAGCCTCAACGGCCATGACCATCTCGGCGCTCTGCTCCGCGCCTCCTCGGTGGTGGCCAGTGGGAGCCTGCTGAGTGCGTCAGCGCAATTTTCGGTGCCTGGCCAGTTCCGTATGGTGTAGTCATTCGCAGCCAGCGTGAGGGCCCATCACTGTATGCGAGCTGATGCATTGGCATTGACAGCCTTGCTGTTGGACAACAGGGGTGTTAAAGGCTTGTGATCCGTCTCTAGCTCGAAGCATCTACCGAAACGGTACTGGTGCATCTTTTTCACACCGTACACACACGCGAGTACCTCCTTCTCGACCATGTCATATCCATGCTCTGCCTGAGAGAGCGACCTGGAGGTATAAGCCACTGGTTGGAGTCAGCCGTCATCGTTACCCTGCTTCAAAACACACCCAACCCTGTAGGATGATGCATCACATGTTAAAACCAGTTTTTTACAGGGGTCACACAAAGTCAACAGTTTGTTGGAAAACAGCAGGTTCCTCGCCTTATTGAAAGCTCGTTCTTGACAATCCCCACAAGACCATTCACAATCTTTATGGAGGAGCATGTGTAACGGCTCCAACAATGTGTTTAAGTTTGTCAGGAAGTTCCCAAAATAGTTCAAGAGTCCCAGGAATGATCACAACTCTGACGTGTTGCCGGGCCTGGGCGCCCGGCGAATCGCCTCAGTTTTTGATTCAGTGGGGCTGGATCCCATCTGCGGCAACCCTCCTGCCCAGGAACTCGACCTCTGGGGCCAAAAACACGCACTTGGCCTTTTTCAGCCGCAGGCCTACCCGTTCCAATTGGCGTAGCACCTCCTCCAGGTTGCGGAGGTGTTCCTCAGTGTCTCGACCCGTTATAAGGATGTCGTCTTGGGACACGATCGTTCCAGGGATGGACTTGAGCAAGCTTTCCATGTTTCGCTGAAAGATAGCTTCCTGACCCGGCACCACAACAAAATGAATGCCAAACGGGCACCTATTGTAAACAAATAATCCTTTGTGTGTCGTGATGGTGGTCAGAAACTTGGATTCTTCAGCCAGTTCCTGAGTCATGTAGACCGAAGTGAGGTCCAGCTTCGTGAACAGCTTGCCACCTGCCAGCGTGGCAAAAAGATCCTCTGCTCTTGGGAGCGGTTATTGGTCTTGCAGCGACACTCGGTTGATGGTGGCTTTGTAGTCGCCACAAATCCTAACCGAGCCATCTGCTTTGAGGACGGGAACAATGGGACTTGCCCAGTCACTGAATTCAACGGGCGAAATTATGCCCTCTCTGAGCAGCCTGTCCAGTTCACTTTCAATTTTCTCACGCATCACGTACGGCACCGCTCTGGCTTTGTGGTGCACTGGTCTGGCGTCCGGAGTGATGCGTATCACTACTTTGGTGCCCTTGAACGTTCCGACACCGGGTTAAAAGAGTGACTCGAATTTGTGCAATACCTGTGAGCATGAACTTCGCTCCACGGATGAAATGGCGTGCATATCCCCCCATTTCCAATTCATCTCAGCTAGCTAACTCCTCCCCAAGAGCGCGGGGCCATTTCCCGGAACAATTTAGAGTGGCAGCCGGTTCTGTGATCCGTTAGGCGTTACCTGCAAGTTTGCACTGCCCAGCACTGGGATGATCTCTTTGGTGTACGTAAGTAGCTGCGTCTCATAGAAAATATAGAAAACATAGAAAATAGGTGCAGGAGTAGGCCATTCGGCCCTTCGAGCCTGCACCGCCATTCAATGAGTTCATGGCTGAACATGCAATTTCAGTACCCCATTCCTGCTTTCTCGCCATACCCCTTGATCCCCCTAGTAGTAAGGACTTCATCTAACTCCTTTTTGAATATATTTAGTGAATTGACCTCAACAACTTTATGTGGTAGAGAATTCCACAGGTTCGCCACTCTCTGGGTGAAGAAGTTTCTCTTCATCTTAGTCATAAATGGCTTACCCCTTATCCTTAGACTGTGACCCCTAGTTCTGGACTTCCCCAACATTGGGAACATTCTTCCTGCATCAAACCTGTCTAAACCCATCAGAATTTTAAACGTTTCTATGAGATCCCCTCTCATTCTTCTGAACTCCAGTGAATACAAGCCCAGTTGATCCAGTCTTTCTTGATAGGTCAGTCTGACCATCCCGGGAATCAGTCTGGTGAACCTTCGCTGCACTCCCTCAATAGCAAGAATGTCCTTCCTCAAGTTAGGAGACCAAAACTGTACACAATACTCCAGGTGTGGCCTCACCAAGGCCCTGTACAACTGTAGCAACACCTCCCTGCCCCTGTACTCAAATCCCCTCGCTATGAAGGCCAACATGCCATTTGCTTTCTTAACCGCCTGCTGTACCTGCATGCTAACCTTCAATGACTGATGTACCATGACACCCAGGTCTCGTTGCATCTCCCCTTTTCTTAATCTGTCACCATTCAGATGATAGTCTGTCTCTCTGTTTTTACCACCAAAGTGGATAACCTCACATTTATCCACATTATACTTCATCTGCCATGCATTTGCCCACTCACCTAACCTATCCAAGTCACTCTGCAGCCTCATAGCATCCTCCTTGCAGCTCACACTGCCACCCAACTTAGTGTCATCTGCAAATTTGGAGATACTACATTTAATCCCCTCGTCCAAATCATTAATGTACAATGTAAACAGCTGGGGCCCCAGCACAGAACCTTGCGGTACCTCACTAGTCACTGCCTGCCATTCCGAAAAGTACCCATTTACTCCTACTCTTTGCTTCCTGTCTGACAACCAGTTCTCAATCCATGTCAGCACACTACCCCCAATCCCATGTGCTTTAACTTTGCACATTAATCTCTTGTGTGGGACCTTGTCAAAAGCCTTCTGAAAGTCCAAATATACCACATCAATTGGTTCTCCCTTGTCCACTCGACTCAAAAAATTTCAGAAGATTTGTCAAGCATGATTTCACAAATCCATGCTGACTTGGACCTATCATGTCACCTCTTTCCAAATGCGCTGCTATGACATCCTTAATAATTGATTCCATCATTTTACCCACTGCTGATGTCAGGCTGACCGGTCTATAATTCCCTGTTTTCTCTCCCTCCTTTTTTAAAAAGTGGGGTTACATTGGCTACCCTCCACTCCATAGGAACTGATGCAGAGTCTGTGGAATGTTGGAAAATGACTGTCAATGCATCCGTTATTTCCAAGGCCACCTCCTTAAGTACTCTGGGATGCAGTCCATCAGGCCCTGGGGATTTATCTGCCTTCAATCCCATCAATTTCCCCAACACAATTTCCCAACTAATAAGGATTTCCCTCAGTTCCTCTTTCTTACTAGATCCTCTGACCTCTTTTATATCCGGAAGGTTGTTTGTGCCCGCCTTAGTGAATACCGAACCAAAGTACTTGTTCAATTGGTCTGCCATTTCTTTGTTCCCCGTTATGACTTTCCCTGATTCTGACTGCAGGGGACCTACGTTTGTCTTTACTAACCTTTTTCTCTTTACATATCGATAGAAACTTTTGCAGTCCGTCTTAATGTTCCCTGCAAGCTTCCTCTCATACTCTATTTTCCCTGCCCTAATCAAACCCTTTGTCCTCCTCTGCTGAGTTCTTTAAATTTCTCCCAGTCCCCAGGTTCACTGCTATTTCTGGCCAATTTGTATGCCACTTCCTTGGCTTTAATACTATCCCTGATTTCCCTTGATAGCCACGGTTGAGCCACCTTCCCTTTTTTATTTTAACGCCAGACAGGGATGTACAATTGTTGTAGTTTATCCATGTGGTCTCTAAATGTCTGCCATTGCCCATCCACAATGCATTCCAATTTGGGCCTGCTAGCTCTGTGTGGCCATAGTCTCACAAATTGTTGGGCGCTCATGAGTGACTGGCTAGCTCCGGTATCAAGCTCCATGTGCACCGGGGATGCCATTCAGTAAGACTTTCATCATCATGGGTGGCGTTTTGGTGTATGAGCTGTGGACGTTGGCCACATGAACTCTCTGAACTTCAGCATCCATGGTCATTCCCAGGCCTCATCCTGCATTGCAGACCCCTCGTCTGGTTCCTCTGTCTCGCAGACTAGCCTCGCTACTGCCTTTTTGCACATCCTGGCCAGGTGTCCCTTGACATTACAAATCCTACAGGTGTAAAGTTGGAACCTGCAGATTTTTGCAGGGTATCTGCTCCCACATCTCCAACATGAGCTGAGATTGCTGTTAATAAAAGGACTATTCCCAGGCATTCCTCTCTGATGGCTCGTTTGGCTGTTTCTAAGCACTCTGATGGAGGGTGTTAATTGTCCCATCACAGGACACATTGTTCCTCATGATGGCGTGAATTGCCGATCCCCTTTCCATTGTCCCTGTTGCAGGCCCACCCTGGAGCTCGTTGCTGCCTGGACGGTGTCGAATTGCCCTTGCCTGCCTGCCTGGACGGTGTCGAATTGCCCTTGCCTGCCTGTGGGGTTCTGTGTCCTTTTTACAACATGAACTCCCTGGTTCATCGCAACATTGAAACCAGGGCTGTGTGCGTAAATTAGCTTGGTTTCCTCTTCCCCTGCCATGAAGGTCTGAGCTATCAACGCTGCCCCTTCTAAAGTCAAATCCTTAGTCTTTATGAGCTTCCTGAAAATGCTGGCATGATTAATGCCCTCGATGAAAAAGTCCCTTAACATCTCCCCCCTACAGGCATCGGAGAACTTATAGAGACTGGCTAAATGTCGCAGTTCTGCCACGAAGTCCGAGATGTTTTGACCCTCCTGACGCCGGTGAGAGTAGAACCGGTGCCGGGCCATGTGTACGTTACTCACCGGCTTGAGATGCTCACTGATCAGCTGGCTGAGCTCTTCGAAGGACTTGTCTGCTGGCTTTTAGGGTGCGAGCAGGTCTTTCATCAGCGCATACGTCTGTGGACCACAGCTGGTCAGCAGATGCGCCCTCCGCTTTTCAGCCGCTGCCTCTTCCAGCCAGTCCTTTGTGACAAAGCTCTGCTGGAGTCTTTCCACAAAGTCGTCCAGCTATCACCCACATAGTGCCACTGATGGCCATCCTCGTGGTTCGGTGATTCCTGATTCTTGTCGCCAGATGTAGTGTCTCTGCACCTTGTTACAAACTCACATGAGGCATAGATATATCAGACACGGTCACTCTATGACCTTCACTTTATTCCCAGGACTGAAGAGTGCTGATCTTGGGTGGGACCTCCCCTTTTATATCTGGAAACCCAGGTGAGGAGCTCACTCACTGTGGTCAGGGTGTGCATTACAAGGGTACAGGTACAGTGTGCATGAGTTACAGTTACATACTTATAGTCATTGCAAGATGGTGAAATACATGACAAGAAGACCATCTAATAAGACTGTGTTTTTTGTTTCTACCATCTGGGGAGTGCACCCCAGCAAACACCCACCCAAAACTGTTAGGGAAGACATTTTCTCACAGCTTCCCTCTTTCCCACCTGCCTCTCTCTCTCTCTCTCTCTCTCGCTCTCTCTCTCTGTCTCTCCCCCTCTACCCTCTCTCTCTGAGAGCCCCTTTCTCCTCTTAATTAATACTATTAAAAAAATAAGACAACTGAGCAGAGGGAAAAGGCCCCTCCCCAAATTGTTGTGGGGGAGAGGTGTGCCTTATTAAGAGCTCCCTCCGCTCAACATTTAGGAGGCCAATTAAGACCTTTCAGGCCTGTGACTTTGGGATGAGTGTAGCCCTTAAAGAGACCCCATAATGGCGGCCCCATCTTCGCCCGTGGCGGGGCCAGCAACGACTTAAGCGCGTGTGGCATCCACGGCCACAGCGCCTCCTGCGCCTCCTGCTGCCCTGCCACCATTTAAGTTAATTACAAAAAAACACGGGGTCAAGAGCTACACTCACCCCAATATGAGAATTGAGGAGTGCGTGCGGGCAATGGCTGGGGTAGTCGGCCCCTCGGCCATTGGCGCAGCCTCCAAGATGTCCGGGAAGGCTGTGTTCTTCCTAGGGTCGGAGCGGGCGGTGTCCCTGGCCCTTGAAAAGGGGCTCACGGTGGGCGGGACATTCCTGCCGGTGGACCCTCTCGGGGCCACCGCGCAGAGGGTCATAATCTCAAATGTCCCGCCCTTTGTTCCCGCTGAGCTCCTCCTCCCTCACCTACATCAACTGGGGGAGGTAAGGTCGGGGATCAACCCCATACCGCACGGCCTCAGGGAGGCCAGCCTCCATCACGTGTTCTCCTTCCGCCGCCAGCTTTTTGTTCGGTTGGCGTGGGAGGAGATGACGGAGGGTGCCTTTAATGTGGCCCACGAGGGGACTGCCTACCGCGTCTTCTGGACGTCGGACAGCATGCGGTGCTACGCCTGCAGGGAGGTGGGGCACGTTCGCAAGAACTGCCCCGCCTCCAAGGCCGCAAAAACACCGAAAGCGGCCAAGGCTGGTGCTGCCACCACTCCTCCCCTGAGTAGCGTCCGCGTACCGGGAGCCGTGGGTGTGCGGGCATCGTCGGGGGCCTTTGTTTTCACGGCCTCCGGCGGGGGGGAGGGAGTGCGTCTGGTTGGAAGGAAGGCGCGGCGGAAAAACAAACACTTCGAGGCGGGTCCCCTCAGTGCGCTCAGCCAACCCCTGTCATCGGCGAGCGCGGGATATCCCGAGCCCGTGCCCGAGCCCTTGACCAATACCGCTGAGTGCTTACCACCCGCGGTGGGGCTCGGGCACGGGCAAGAAAAGTCAAAGGGGCGAGCGGAGCCGGAGGCCTCGGCAGACATTGAGGTCTCCCTGCCTCCACGCCCCCCCGCCCCAGACATAAAAGGAGGCACCGTTCCAATGAGGCGGAGGAGGAACAACATCACTCCGCGGAGGAGACGATGCCCACCGCATGTCCCGCGTCCCCCACCAGCGCACCCAAACCGCGCCGTAGGCGGGGGGGAACTCTGTCCCCGGGGAGGGCGAGACAGTCGAGGCTTCCCAGCCTCTGCCTCTCGGGGATAGGGAAGAAGATATGCCAGCTGCGGCGGGGGTGGGGGTGGGGGCGCAGTGCCGCCGGGTCGAGCGTCCCAGGGACTGGGGTGGGCGGGGCCGAAAAGGCCGAACCTGAGCCCGCCCAGCCATGAACCAACATCCCCCGGGATTTGCTCGACCTGGCAGAAAAACGAAGTGAAAAAAGACATGAATTCCCTGAACATTCACCCGCTGGGCTGGGGGGTGGCGGTGGGGTGGGGGAAGAATCGCAACCTTCGCCCCTAACTTTGGAGCCGGGGAACTTGGAGGACCTGGAGTTGTACTTCGGCCTGGTTTCTCCATGTTCCCCAGTGCCTGGGGCGGAGGAGGAACCCCTTCCGCTGCCGCTTCCTGACCCGGCACCACAACAAAAAGAGCCCAGGGGGACTCCTCTGCCGATGATCCTGGGGGTAGGATCGGGGCAGAGCCAGGGCTGGATGGAGCGGCCAGGCCGTTTGCCGTACCTCGTGTGATCGATGGACCGGCTACTGGCGGTGACCTCCCGGAGGGGGACGGGGACTCGGTGGAGGACGCGGGAGAAGATCTGGAGTCCATCGCCAGTGAGCTGGTGGATCTCCTCGGGCCCGCCACTGAGTCCCCCCTCATTCCTGCAAAGGAACTCTGGGACTTTATGGTCCACAGCCAGGGTCGCTGCAACCGAGCCCAGCTGGCCCTGGACAAATGGTCCGAGTCGGCTCTGGTCATCAGGTCCGTCCGCGCCTCCGCTAAAACCATGGCCGCGGGCGGACCCTTATCAAAACCACAAAACCTTGGTGGAGTGCACTCTACGCAGGAGGGTGGTACACGGAGCAGTCCCGTGCAACAAATTTTTAAGTCGGTTCACAGGCTGCCTGCAATTTCTGCGGTCTGGAACAGTCCGTGTTCCATGTTTTTACTGAATGTGCGAGGTTGCAGCCCCTGTTTCATTATTTAAAGGGACTGCTCCTGAAATTCTGGCTGCACTTCAGTCCCACACTCCTGATCTTTGGGCACCCTGTGCGGAGGGGAGCGGGTTGGTCCGAAGGCCTCCTCGTAGGACCGCTCCTGGGCAAGGCCAAGGGTGCCATCAGCCGGTCCAGGCAGTGGGCAGTCGAGGGGATCGTTCAGCCCGACTGCCTGCCTCTCTTCTGTGCGTACATCCGGTCCAGGGTGTCCTTCGAGGTGGAGCACGTGGTGTCCACCAGTATGCTCGCGGCCTTCCGCGAGAGGTGGGCACCGGAGGGACTGGAGTGCATCATCACCCCTGGCAACCAAATTTTAATTTGATTTTACATATTTTAAAGCTTAATTTGTTTTTATTGCCGGTTTTAGTGTCCCCCGAGTCAGGGGGCACTTGTATAATTTGCCTCTCGGTGCCCTAAAAAAAAAATCAACAAAAAACCCCCAAAAAAGGCACTTGAAAACTGTTTGGAGTGAATCCCCCCTTTAATAAGGGGGCACTTGAGTTAACTGTTTAATTTTGTTTTCCAACGAAAAGAGTTGTAGAGCTTCTGCACTGTGAGTGGCTTAGCCAGTCATGTGATGTTCACAAGATTCAATAAAACCCCAGTCAGTTGAGTCCAGGTCATCCACGATGAGGTACGCAGTCGTGAGCCTGGTGGATGAACTGGTAATGTGCAGTGTGATTGTTAACCCTTTGTTAATAAACCAACTAGTTCTTAATAGCAATGTGTTGCTATGAATTCTTAAGCAAAGAACCCATGAAGCAAATACATTACACTTGGGGTAGCTTGTTCAAACAGTGTGACTCTCCTTACCATTCAGGCCCAAGCAGCCTTGTGCTCCCCCTCTCCTATGCCCTGCTTCTCCAAGGTTTTGCTGCCTATGTGAGGTGGGTACCCATGTTTGTCCTGTGACATGTGCATAAATGAACTTGTCGCCAGGCTTTGGTGTGGGGTCACCACGGAGACAGACCAGCAGATGAAAGGACTGTCCCGCCGCTCATCTGGTGACGCAATGGCATTGTGGTTATTTCTCTCCCAACTATTTAGATTTATATTTAGATACAGTCATTTTCAGGCTCATCTCCATTTTAATCCCACACGCAACCTCCTTCAACCAGGCAGGTGGACCAGTCTGACCTTTTTTTTTCCCGAAGTATCTAGCAGTTCAGCGAAGGATGCTTACATCCGGAGTTTTAAAATAATCCCACGGTGTCAACCGAGTCTATTGAAAATTTACTGCCTAAAATCAGTAAAAAAATGAAGCTTCCCCTCTTTTTCTGGGAGGAAATTTAGGAACATAGGAACAGGAGGAGGCCATTCAGCCCCTCAAGCCTCTTTCACCATTCAGTTAGATCTTGACTGATCTGTATCTTAGCTCCATTGGTTCCATAACCCTTAATACCTTTGCTGAACAAAAATATATCAATCTCAGTTTTTACATTTTCAACTGACCACCGGCCTCAACAGCTTTTTGGGGGAGAGAGTTCCAGAATTCCACTACCCTTTGTGTGAAGAAGTGCTTCCTGACATCACCGCTGAATGGCCTAGCTCTAATCTTAAGGTTATGCCCGCTTGTTCTGGGCTCCCCCATCAGAGCAAACAGTTTCTCTCTATCTACCCTATCAAATCCTTTAATCATCTTACATTCCTCAATTATATCACCCTTTAATCTTGTATACTCAAGGGAATACAAGCCTAGTCTATGCAATCTGTCCTCAAAATGTAACCATTTAAACCCCAGGTATCATTCTGGTGAATCTCAGCTGGATCCATCCCCTCCAAGGCCAATATAACCTTCCTCAGATGTGGGGTCCAGGACTGACTAAAGATGTGAAACATTTTCGCAATGTGTAAAACTAATTCCCTCATTTTAAAGATTTTTGTCACAGGAATCAATGCACTATGTTGACGGATAATAAGTACTTGGCGCGGAGTCTTTAAAATTAACTCTATGATAAGAAAATTACTAATTTTGGAGGAATGTAGGAACAGGTTTAGGACAGTCACCCTCTCGAGCCTGACCTGCTATTCAATTAGATCAAGGCTGAATTACCATTACAAAGAGATTGACATTAGATTGATGGCTGGATGGTTAAGTTGTGTATCTGTAAAGCATGCACTCCCATGTTCCGCCACCAGGGAGCTCATCCCCTGAAGTCGCAAGGGATCCCAGCACTGTATATAAGCCGGCTCCCAAGGCCTGTTACTCACTCTGGAGTGTCTTAATAAAGACTGAGGTCACTGTTACTTTAACCTCCCTATGTGCAGTCTCATCTGTGTTACGAACACAACAACTGGCGACAAGTATACGAATCCAACGCAAAGATGCAGCAAACTGTGGGCATCCTGGAGAAGTTCTCGGAGTGTGAGGACTGGGAAGCCTATGTCGAATGGCCAGACCAGTACTTTGTAGCCAACGAGCTGGACGGAGAAGGAAGGGCTGCAAAAAGGAGAGCGGTCCTCCTCATGGTCTGTGGGGCACCGACCTACAGCCTCATGAAGAATCTTCTGGCTCCGGTGAAATCCACAGATAAGTCATATGAGGAGCTGTGTACACTGGTTCAGGAGCATCTTAACCGGAGGTAGAGTGTGCTGATGGCGAGGTATCGGTTCGATACGTACCAGCAATCTGAAAGTCAGGACGTGGCGAGCTACGTCGCCGAGCTAAGATGACTTGCAGGACAATGTGAGTTTGATGGCTACCTGGAGCAAATGCTCAGAGACTTTCTTATACTGGGCATTGGCCACGAGACTATCCTACGAAAATTTTTGGTTGTAGAGACACCGACCCTCAGTAAGGCCATTGCAATAGCATAGGCGTTTATGTCCACCAGCGATAACACCAAACAAATCTCTCAGCACACAAGTGCTAGCAATGTTCATAAATTAACTGGAACTGTGTTTGTGAGCAGAAATGTACAGGCAGAAACCACGAGTCTGCAACTACCAGCAGGCCTCAGGTGATCCAGATGACTCAAAGTCTGGAACAAAGGATGAATGCAAGGCAGTTCACACCTTGTTGGCTTTGTGGAGGCTTCCATTCAGCCTATTCATGACGCTTCAAAGGATATGTTTGCAAGAGCTGTGGAACAATGGGGCACCTCCAACGAGCTTGCAGACGAGCTGCAAGCTCTGCAAAAGCTGCTAACCACCACGTGGCAGAGGAAGATCGGTCCTTGGTGGACCAAAGCAATTTCAAGCCTCAGAGAGAGGAGGCAGATGCTGAAGTACATAGTGTGCACACATTTTTGACGAAATGTCCACCTATAATGCTAAACGTAAAATTGAATGGCTTACCCGAAGCCATGGAACTGGACACTGGCGCTAAGCAATCCATCATGAATAAAAAGATGTTTGAGAGACTGGTGCAACAAGGCATTCAGACCAGCCCTGAGCCCCATCCACACGAAACTGAGAATATACACCAAAGAGCTTATCACCTACGAGGGCATGGTGCATGAACTGCCACTCTGGATTGACCCGGGCGATGGCCCGACACTACTTGGAAGGAGCTGGCTGGGCAAAGTCCGCTGGAACTGGGATGACATCCGAGCGCTATCACTTGTCGATGAGGCCTCATATACCCAGGTTCTAAACAAATTTCCTTCCCTTTTTGAGCCAGGCATTGGAAACTTTTCCGGGGCGAAGGTGCGGATCCACTTGGTCCCAGAGGCACGACCCATTCACCACAAGGCGCGAGCGGTACCTCACATGATGAGAGAGAGAATGGAAATCGAGCTGGGCAGGCTGCAACGCGAGGGCATCATCTCCCCAGTGAGTGGGCCAGCCCTATTGTTCAAGTACTCAAAAATGATGGCACAGTCAGGATTTGCGGCGATTATAAAGTAACTATTAATTGTTTCTCGCTATAGGACCAATATCCGCTACCTAAGGCAGATGGCCTATTTGTGACGCTGGCAGGAGGCAAGACGTTCACCTGACTTCGGCCTACATGACGCAGGAGCTGGAGGAGTCTTCAAAGGGCCTCACCTGCATCAACACGCACAAGGGACTGTTCATCTGCAACAGATGCGCATTTGGAATTCAGTCAGCTGCAGCGATCTTCCAGAGAAACATGGAGAGCCTACTCAACTCGGTACCACGCATGGTGGTTTTTCAGGATGACATATTGGTCACAGGTTGGAACACCGTCGAGCACCTACAAAACCTGGAGGAGGTCCGCCAGCGACTGGATCGCGTAGGGCTGCGGCTGAAGAGGTCGAAATGTGTCTTCATAGAGTTTTTGGGGAGAAAGTTCACGGCGGACGGCATTCGGCCTACAGACGCCAAGACAGAGGCTATCAGGAATGCGCCCAGGCCACAGAACATCACGGAGCTGCGGTCGTTCCTGGGACTCCTCAACTATTTTGATAACTTCCTACCGGAGTTATGCACCCTCTTAGAGCCGTGTTATTGCATAAAGGTGAGAACTGGGTATGGGGAAAAAAAACAAGTAATTGTTTTTGAGAAAGCCAGAAACATTTTATGCTCCAACAAACTGCTTGTATTGTATAACCCGTGTAAAAGACTTGTGCTAGCATGTGATGCGTCATCGTACGGAGTCGGGTGTGTATTACAACAAGCTACCGTTGTGGGGAAGTTGCAACCTGTCACATATGCTTCCAGGAGCTTGTTGAAGGCTGAGAGAACCTTCAGCATGATTGAGAAAGAGGCATTAGCGTGTGTGTTCAGGGTAAAGAAAATGCATCAGTACCTGTTTGGCCTCAGATTTGAGCTGGAAACCGATCACAAGCCCCTCATATCCCTGTTCGTTGAAAACAAGGGGATAAATACTAATGCCTCAGCCCACATACAAAGGTGGGCACTAGCACTATCAGCGTATAACTATACCATCCGTCACAGGCCAGGTGCCGAGAACTGTGCGAATGCTCTCAGTCGGCTACCATTGCCCACCACGGGGGTGGAAATGGCGCAACCTGCAAACTTGTTGATGGTGGCACAGCCCGCAGACTTGTTGATGGTCATGGAAGCATTTGAAAATGATAAATCAACTGTCACGGCCCGCCAGATTAGGACTTGGACCAGCCAAGGTCCTCTGCTGTCCCGAGTAAAAAACTGTGTACTGCATGGGAGCTGGGCCAGCAAGAGCTAATCAAGCCGTTCCAGCAGCAAAAGGATGAGCTGTCCATTCAGGCAGACTGCCTGTTGTGGGGTAACCAAAAAGGGCAGGGAGATGTTCATCTCAGATCTCCACAGCACACACCCGGGTGTAGCAATGATGAAAGCGACAGCCAGATCCCATATGTGGCGGCCTGGTATCGACTCTGACTTAGAGTCCTGTGTACGGCAATGCAGTGTGTGTGCTCATTTGAGCAACACGCCCAGAGAGGCACCACTAAGATTGTGGTCCTGGCCCTCCAGACCATGGTCGAGGATCCATGTCGACCAAGCGGGCCCGTTTCTCGGTAAAATGTTCCTGGTGGTGGTGGATGCTTTTTCAAAATGGATTAAATGTGAAATAATGTCTGGAAGCACTGCCACTGCCACCATTGAAAGCCTGAGGGCCATGTTTGCCACCCACGGCCTGCCTGACCTACTGGTCAGTGAGAACAGGCCATGCTTCACCAGTGCCGAATTTAAAGAATTCATGACCTGCAATGGGGTCAAACATGTCACCTCAGCCCCGTTTAAACCAGCCTCCAATGGGCAGGCAGAGCGGGCAGTACAAACAATCAAACAGAGCCTTAACGAGACACAGAAGGCTCACTCCAAACCCGCCTGTCCCGAGTACTGCTCAGCTACCGCACGAGACCCCACTCGCTCACAGGGGTGCCCCCGGCTGAGCTACTCATGAAAAGGACACTAAAAACCAGATTCTTGCTGGTTCACCCTAACCTGCATGATCAGGTAGAGAGCAGGTGGCAGCAACAAAATGTAAACGATGGTCGTGCCACAGTGTCACGGGAAATTGATCTGAATGACCCTGTGTATGTGCTAAACTATGGACATGGTCCCAAGTGGATCGCGGCCACTGTGATAGCTAAAGAAGGGAGTAGGGTGTTTGTAGTCAAACTAGACAATGGACAAATTTGCAGAAAGGCTGCGGTTCACAGACTGCTCTGAACAACCCAGAGCAGACACCAACTTTTCGAGCCCACAACACACATCCAAAGGATCAACTACACCACCCCGGACCAGGAAATTGAACCCATCATACCCAACAGCCCAGCAAGGCCAGGCTCACCTAGCAGCCCTGCAGGGCCAACAACAAGCCAGCCCAGCGAGGGCACAGCCAACAAACCAGATCAGACATTTGTGCCGAGGCAGTCCACCAGGGAAAGAAAGGCTCCCGACCGCTTCACCTTGACTTTGGGCAGGAGTGATGTTGTGTATCTGTAAAGCATGCACTTTCATGTTCCGCTACCAGGGAGCACATCCCCTGAAGTCCCAAGGGATCCCAGCATCCCTTGGGAGCACTGTATATAAGCCTGCCCCTAAGGCCTGTTCCTCACTCTGGAGTGTCTTAATAAAGACTGAGGTCACTGTTATTTTAACCTCCCTGTGTGCAGCCTCATCTGTGTTAGGAACACAACAGGTTAGATGAGGCCCTTACTGCTAAAGGGATCAGGGGGTATGGAGAGAAGGTAAGAGTAGGATACTGAAGTTGCATGATCAGCCATGATCATATTGAATGGTAGTGCAGACTCGAAGGACCGAATGGCCTGCTCCTGCACCTAGTTTCAATGTTTCTATGTAATTACAGGCCAGTATTCATGAGACTGAACCTGAAAATTTGATTAGACAAATGATGCATTTTGGTAGCAATAATAAGGAGATGCAATATAAACTAAATGGTACAATTTTAAAGGGGGTGCAGGAACAAAAAAACCTGGGGGTGTACAGATACAAATCTTTGAAGGTGACAGAACAAGTTGAGAAGACTGTTAAAAAGGCATACAGAATCCTTGCCGTTATAAATTGAGGGATAGAGTACAAAAAACAAGGAAGTTATCCTAATTCTTTACAAATCACTCAATATGCCCCAGCTGGAGTATTGTGTACAATTCCGGGCACGACATTTCAGGAAGGATATTAAGAGCTTGGCAAGGGTGCAGAGGAGCTTTCCTGGAATTATACCAGGAATGAGGAACTTCAGTTGTGTGGAGAGATTGGTGAAGCTGGGATTGTTGGAAGAGCAGAGAGGATTAAGAAGAGATGAAATAGAGGTGTTCAGAATTCTGAGGGCTTTTGAGAGAGTAAATAAGGAGAAACTGTATTGGTACCGGGTGGACACAGATTTAAGGTGATTGGCAAAAGCTGCAGAGGGGTGATGAGGAGACATTTTTTTATGCAGTGAGTTGTTATGCTTGAAAAGGAAAAAATTGCATGGCTTTGGAGAAAGAGCAGGGAAGTGGGATTAATTGGATAGCTCTTTCAATTAGCCAGCACACGGCCGAACGGCCTCATTCTGTGCTGTAAGATTCTATGATAAGCAAAGTGTTGTCCAATAAATCAACATGCTATAAGTTGACACTCATTCTACTGTAAACAGTGCTTTACTGTAATATGAATGTGCAAAGATCACTGGGACAACTTCTCTGTAAATTCCCTTTAGCTGCATTTCAAATCCTTCATTGATGCTTCATATTGCTTTGGGAAAATGTTAATTTGAGCAGCATATTGCACAGAGAAAGGGAAAGCAGCTTGTGAGAATTAATTCAGTTCCTGATGTGCCGATTTGGTGCCTAACTTTTCCACGAAAGAAAGACTTGCATTTCAATAGCACCTTTCACAACCTCAGGATGACCCAAACACTTTACAGCCAATGAAGTACTTTTTAAAGTGCACTCACTGTTGTAGTGTAAGAAACACGGCAGCCAATTTGTGCATAGCAAGATCCCACAAACAGCAATGTGGTCATGACCAAATCATCTGTTTTGCAGTGATGTTGGTGGAAGGGAATACCTTGGATAGGATGTCCCGTCTTTTGAAAACGGTAGCTTTGGGTAACAGATGCGATATAGATTTTGTTTAGTATTAAGGGGAACTGAGAGGGTAGGTAAGGAGAAACGATTTCTGTCTTTGGGCAGTCTAGGGCTAGGGGACAAATGCCTAAAAGAGCTACGCCTTTCAGGAGGGAAGTTGGGAAGCACTTCTAAGCGCAAATGGTGATAAAAGTTTGGAACTCTTTTCCAGAAGCGGCAATGGTTGCTTGATCAATTGTTAATTTTAAATCTGAGATTGATAGATTTTTGTTAACCAAAGGTAGATATATGGATTTAGGTCACAGATCAATCATGATCTCAGTGAATGAAGGAACAGGTTTGATGGGCTAAAAGGCCTACTCCTGTTCACATGTTCCTATAACTAAAGAGAAATGCATTTTGACTGACACCAAGAAAGAGCAGAATTTCTGGAAAAGGTACAGAGAAGAGGGAATCGTATATGATGAAACAGTGTAAACCATACATAACCACAATTCCAAAAAAACAAATAAAAAGAGGAGATATATTAAATGAACTAATCAAACAAAACGAGTTTAAAACCCCTGATCCGGACGGATTACATCTGTGCATTTTAAAGAATCTAAGGAAGAGATAGCAAATGCATTACTACACGTATTTAATAATTTGTTCAAAAAAGGTGTAGTGCCAGAGGACTGGCAGATAGCTAACATAACACCTATATTTAAGAAAGGAGGTAGAACATGTTCAGGGAACCATAGACCCATCAGCTTAACATCGGTGGTTGGAAAAATAATGGAGAAAATAGAAAAACATCTAGAAACCAAAAATCTAATAATGAATAGTCAGCATGGATTTCAAAAGGGAAAGTCTAGCTTGGCCAATCTCATTGTACTTTTTGAAGAGGTAACAGAGAGAGTAGACAAGGGCATTGCAGTAGATGTAATTTATCTAGATTTTCAAAAGGCCTTCGATAAGGTAAACCATAATAGACTGATGAACAAGGTCAGAGAATGCGGAGTCAGGGTATAAATAGCAGAATGGATAGCGAGCTGGATTCAAGTGCAGAAAGCAGAGATTAGGGGTAAAGGGTAGCTATTCAGAGTGGCAGAAGGTGGGAGTGGTGTTCCTCTAGGATCAGTGCTGGGACCACTGTTCACAATTTATATTAATGATTTAGACTTTGGAATCAAATACACAATTTCTAAATTTGTGGATGACACCAAATTGTAGGGGATAGTCAAAATTAAGGAGGGCAGTAACAAGTTACAGATAGACATTAATAAACTTGCAGAAAGGACATACAATTGACAAATGAAATTCAACACAGATTAATGTGAGGTAATACATTTTGGTAATAAAAAAGGGAGGTCACATATTATTTAGAAAATATGAATCTACATGGGGTAGAAGAACAAAGGGATCTCAGAGTACAATACACAAATCACTGTAAGTAGCGACACATGTTAACAAGGCCATAAAAAAGCAAACCAAGCACTCGGGTTTATTTCAAGAGGGATAGAATTGAAAAGTAGTGAAGTTATGATAAACTTGTATCGAGCCTTGGCTAGACCACACTTGGAGTACGGCATACAATTCTGGTCGCTATATTATAAAAAGGATATAGAGGCACTGGAGATGGTGCAGAGAACATTTACAAGGATGATACCAGAAATGCGAGGGTATATATATCAGGAAAAGATGAACAGGCTGGGTCTCTTTTCTCTGAGGGGTGACCTAATAGAAGTCTTTAAAATTATGAAAGGTTTTGATAGAGTGGATACAGAGAGAGTGTTTCCACTTGTGGGGAAGAGCAAAACTAGAGACCATCAATATAAGATAGTCACCAAGAAATCCAATGGGGAATTCAGAAAAAGCTTCTTTACCCAGACAATGGTGAGAATGTGGAACTGGCTACCGCAGAGAATATTTGAAGTGAATAGTATAGATGCATTTAAGGGCAGGCTATATGAGTGAGAAGGGAATAGAGGGTTATGCTGATAGAGTTAGATGAGGAAAGACAGGAGGAGGCTCAAGTGGAGCATAAATGCCGGCATGGACTGGTTGGGCCGAATGGCCTGTTTCTGTGCTGTATATTCTATGTAATTACAACTGGAGGAAATTGTGAATTGAAAGGGCTGAGACTCGGAGGTGTCCGGTACTCGGCTAATGATATCCCCAGCACAAAATCTTTAACAAATTATGTTGAGTTATTGTTTCATTTTATTATTATCTTCTCTAGATAATCAAACCTAGAAGAGTTGATAAATCTATCCCTGTGCTATCATATCTTGAAACACGATCTCTCTTCACGTATTGTTCAATAACAACTTGTATTTATACAACACCTTTAACATTGCAAAACGTCCCAGGGCGCTTCACAGAGCGTTATCAATCAAGATTTGACATCAAGCCACAGAAGAAGATATCAGGACAGATGACCAAAAGTTGATGCAAGATAAGGTAAGTGCAACCAACCCCATATGCTTCCTGGGCTGACCCTGGCCTGTCTAATCTATTCTTTCATCCGTCTCTGAGTCAGAAAGTTGCGCGTTCAAGTTCCACTCCAGAGACTTGAGAGCAATAATCCAGGCTGACGCTCCTGTGCAGTACTGAGGGAGTGCTGCACTGTCAGAGGTGCTGTCTTTCTGGTGAGATATTAACCCAAGGCCCCGTTTGCCCTCTCAGGTAGATGCAAAAGATCCCGTGGCACTACTTTGAAGAGCAGGGCAGTTCTCCCAAGTGTCCTAGCCAATATTTACCCCTCAACCAACATCACTAAACAACAGATTAGCTGGTCATTATAACATTGCTGTTTGTGGGAGCTTGCTGTGTGCAAATTGGCTGCTGCATTGCTACATTACAACAGTGAGTACACTTCAAAAAGTACTTTATTGCCTGTAATGTACTTTGGATGTCCTGAGGTCATGAAAGGTGCAAAAAATGCACGTCTTTCCTTTTTTCTTTCTCTGTTGGAATATAAGAACGTAAGAAAAAGGAGCAGGTATAAGCCATGTGGCCCTTAGAGCCTGGTCCGTCATTCAGTAACATCATGGCTGATCTTTGACTTATAGAATCCTAGAAAGGTTACAGCACGGAAGAAGACCATTCGGCCCATCGAGCCCCTGCCAACTCTCAGCTAGTCCCACTCCCCGCAGCCTTTTCTCCGCAGCCCTGCAATTTTCTTTCCTTCAGATACTTATCCAACTCCCTTTTGAAAGATAAAATTGAGTCTGCCTCCACCACCCTTTCAGGCAGTGCATTCCAGATCTTAATCACTCGCTGTGTAAAACAGTTTTTTCTTACATTGCCTTTGGTTCTTTTGTCGATCACCTTAAATCTGTGCCCTCTGGTTCTCGAACCTTCCTGTCAATGGGAACAGTTTCTCTCTGGCTACTCTTTCGGGATGAGACGTTAAACTGAGGCCCTGTCTGCTCTCTCAGGTAGATGTAAAAGATCCCATTGCACTATTTCGAATAAGAGCAGGAGAGTTATCCTGGCCAATATTTATGCCTCAATCAACATAACAAAAAATGAACAGATTATCTGGTCTTTATCACATTGCTGTTTGTGGGAGCTTGCTGTGCGCAAATTAGCTGCTATGTTTCCTACATTACAAGAGTTACGACACTCCAAAAAAGTATTTCATTGATTGTAAAGCGCCTTGAGACATCCGGTGGTCGTGAATGGCGCGATATAAATGTAAATCTTTCTTTTTTCTTTTTCTGCCCAGACCCCTCATGATTTTGAACACCTCAACTCCACTTTCCCGCCCTATTCCTCATATCCCTTGATTCACTTCGGGTCAAAAAAATCTGCTGGTCTCCGACTTGAATATACTCAACGAGCAGCCTCGGCCCTCTGCGAACTTGCTGCTGTCCACCTGACACTGCTGCTGATTCCTGGGACCAGCGGGGGAAGCCTGGTGCCGGTTTGCCGAGGCAGCCAAGGCCTACAATATCTTCAGCTCAGTTCTTCGCTGGGCCGCTTCTGGGCTTTTAAATCTTCCTCTACTTCTCCTGGCACTGCAGGGACGGCCTCAATGAAGCCATGGCAGGATTTTCCATTTCGGCAGCAGGGTGACCTCACTCTTGGAGTTGGCATACGGAACAACATCGCCCCCCCCCCACCCCCCCGTGCCCCCTCCGAATCCAAGAATATAGGTCGGGTCACAGCGGGGGGAAGCGGAGGGGGGGGTCAATGGCAGGGTGGAAAGAGGTGAATCCAGCCCCTGTTTTCACCATATGAAATACAACAGGATTCGAAAACACATTAAAGATGTTAGAATGAGATGAACGTGTCCAACGATTGCGAACCTTGTCTGGATATCGTAGTAACAGCGTAGAATTATCCTGTAACGCAACCGGGAGCACAACTCATCATTGAACTTGTCATTGGAGATCAAGAGCCAACAAGGTGCCATTTAGCAGTTCAAGGAGCGTATAGTCCAAAATATATAGCAATTAAAGGGGGGAGGGTACACTACACCCCCCCAGAGCAAAATACCATTATTATTAGCATTTACAATAACAATAAAGTGAAAGACCTTAACTGAATAAATAAAAACAAAATATTCTGGAATTACTCAGCAGGTCAGGCAGCATCTGTGGAGAGAGAAACAGAGCTACCATTTCAGGCCAATGACCCTTCGTCAGAACTGGAAAAAGATAGAGATGTAATAGGGTTTTAATCAAGTACAGAGGAAGGGGCAGAGGGCAGAGGGGAGGAAAGAATAAAAGCGAAGGTCTGTGATAGTTTTGGTCAATTTTACAAATTAGCCCCCCCCCCCCCACTGCCGCCCCCACAATCAGTACACAGTTCTGTGAGAGAACGTATTGAGAATTCAGTGTACTTGCATCTCCCAGCCACCTCCTGATTTTATGTCTATTCTTTCAAGGGGTGGAAAATTGTACGGGCTGTGCTGAACTTTGAACCCGAGCTTCCGATACCTACTCTTGTCACACTAAGATCTGCGCTGTGAGCGCTTAAAATGTGGAACTTGCTACCATACGTGGTCATTGAGACAAATAGCACAGATACATTTAAGGGGAAAACATGGACCATATATCGTAGACACCTCAAATCGCTGAAGAAATACCACGAACAATGCCTCCGCAAGATCCTGCAAATTCCCTGGGAGGCCAGACGCATCAAAGTCAGTGTTCTCGATCAGGCCAACATCCCCAGCATCGAAGCACTGACCACACTCGGCCAGCTCCTTTGGGTGGGCTACATTGTCCGCATGCCTGACACAAGACTCCCAAAGCAAGTGCTCTACTCGGAACTCCTACACGGCAAGTGAGCCCCAGGTGGTCAGAGGAAATGTTTCAAGGACACCCTCAAAGCCTCTTTGATAAAGTGCAACATCCCCACTGACACCTGGGAGATCCTGGCCAAGGACTGCCCTAAGTTGAGGAAGAGCATCCGGGAGGGCGCTGAGCACCTCGAGTCTCGTCGCCGAGAGCATGCAGAAATCAAGAGCAGGCAGCGGAAAGAGCATGTGGCAAACCCACCCCTTCTCTCAACGACTATCTGCCCCACCTGTGACAGAGACTGTGGTTCTCGTATTGGACTGTACAGCCACCTAAGAACTCATGTTAAGAGTGGAAGCAAGTCTTGCTTGCTTTGGGAGTCTCGTGTCTGGCATGCGAACTATGTGGCCTGCCCAGCGGAGCTGATCAAGTGTGGTCAGTGCTTCGATGCTGGGGATGTTGGCCTGACGAGGATGCTAATGTTGGTGTGCACTGTACATTCTATATAAATCACAAGGGAAACCCATTTCTTTTAAAGGTCACTAACTACAACTGAGAAACACTAAATATTGCTAAATTGTGGGGGCGGGTTTAAAAATGACGCACACAGTTTGATTTTGTATCAATCTTAATTTACTGCTGTGACTTAATAAGTCAACTTGATCCTTTAATATATTGCAGCGCTGGAGGTACATGAACAATTTGAAGCTTTCTTTCAGAAGAATTGGACCTGAGATTCCCATGACATGACACAGCTACGTTAAAATGGCTGTGACACTGTTGCAAATTAATTGCCGTTAGCAAAGCCGGCTTCTGCATGTATAAAAATTACACATAATGCATATTCAAAAGACAAAGGAAGGACAACATGGATCACAATATTCTGAGCATTGTTGCAGTACGTTTATTTACTTTGTAGATTTACTCCCCATTTTATTATTCTGTCTTCTCTTTCTAAAGTTGCTGACTAATATGGGAACACAGTTTCATGGGGACTGGGACCCCTCTGATACTACATCCAAAAAGCCATGTGTGAGTTTAGAGAGTGAGTTATAAAATGATGCAGCACAGAAGGAGGCCATTCGGGCTCTTTGAAAGCGCTATCCAATTCGTCTCACTACCCCCTCATCCCCAGCAACCCCCCCCGCCCCCACTCTTTCCCAAAGCCTTGCAAATTCTTAGTTTTTAAGTGTATATCCAATTCCCCTTTGAATGTTACTATTGAATTTGCTTCCACCACCAATTCAGGCAATGCATTCCCGCTCATACCAACTCACTGCGTAAAACAAAGTTCTTGCCCTCTCCCCAACTGGCTGTTTTTGCCAATTATTTACAACCCTCCTGCCAGTGGAAACAGTTGCTCCCCATCTGCACTGTCAAAACCTCTTACTTGTAGACCATTGGACTATGCTGTGTATTGTAACAGATTTGAGCTCACCTGACATCCCATTCGGGACACTTTCCAGCAAGAGCAGAAATTTTGGGGGCCAGGGATATGAGATCATAAGAACATAAGAAATAGGAACAGGAGTAGGCCATACGGCCCCTCAAGCCTGCCCTGCCATTTAATAAGATCATGGCTGATCCAGTCATGGACTCAGCTCCACTTCCCTGCCCGCTCCCTATAATCCCTTATTCCCTTATCGGTTAAGAAACTGTCTATCTCTGTCTTAAATTTATTTAATGACCCAGCTTCCACAGTTCTCTGAGGCAGCGAATTCCACAGATTTACAACCCTCTGAGAGAAGAAATTTTCCTCATCTCAGTTTTAAATGGACGACCCCTTATTCTAAGATTATGCCCTCTAGTTCTAGTCTCCCCCATCAGTGGAAACATCCTCTCTGCATCCATCTTGTCAAGCCCCCTCATAATCTTATACGTTTCGATAAGATCACCTCTCATTCTTCTGAATTACAATGTGTATAGGCCCAACCTACTCAACCTTTCCTCATAAGTCAACCCCCTCATCTCCGGAATCAACCTAGTGAACCTTCTCTGAACTGCCTCCAAGCAAGTATATCCTTTTGTAAATATGGAATATTTAAATATGAAGGAGAATCACGGTTTCACATTGCCTTGTTAGTTGAGATTTTTTTTAAATTGCACCACAGATCAGGACTTGAACCCCAGTACCACCCTGCTCTAACTGTTTCATTCTGCTAAATGAAATGCATTTACCGACTGGGGAGTAGAGAGGTCCAAGAACAGCCATTTCAAAAATAGCTTTATCCCATTCTTTACCTTTACTAGTAAGAGTGGATGCTTTGATTTTGCACCTTGGTGATGTGGTCGCTAGATAGATACAGGTGAGAAAGGCCATTCGACCCATCCCAGCTCATTTGCCCAGAGAGACCTTACTGTCCCGCTCACTCCCCGCACCATGGCATCCAACTGCTTCTTAAATTTTATTACGCAGCGAGTTGTTATGATCTGGAATGCACTGCCTGAAAGGGTGGAGGAAGCAGATTCACTAGTGACTTTCAAAACAGAATTGGATAACTGCTTGAAAAGGAAAGCTTGTAAGGCTACGGGGAAAGAATAGGAGAGTGGGACTAATGGGATAGCTGTTTCAAAAAGTCAGCCAGCCACGATGGACCGAATCTCCTTCTTCCGTGATGTACGATTTTCACCTCCACTACCTTATCTGTGAGTGTATTCCAAGTGCTGATCACTCCCTGCGTGAAGAACATCTTAATGTGGGGGCGTGGCGGGGTGGAGGCGGGATTGGTGAGTGTTAACTGACACCGTCCCCTCTGCCCAGTTTCCGTCAGGTGGGGGCAGTTCACATTGGGGCCTTTGGGTTTTGCTGAGCACACGTTTACCACACAACCACACAAATTTACAAAGTCCAAGGGGCTGAAGTCACCGCCTTTTATAGCCCCCATAGTGCCTCCGGGAGGCGGTACTAAAGATTTATCGCCCAGGGGCCAGCGGCGGAAGCGACCCGCCCGCAATTGCTCCCAGGATGCCGCAGGCGAAAACGGGTGTGCGCTGCGCCCCTTACTTTTATGTCATCGCCGTGCGCGTCTGACCCCATATTGCCTCGTGCAGACCACTTTACGTCCTGCGGGACACGAGATTGGCATGGGGGCGATGCCAATGACATCTTTGCGAAGCTGTCGTGGCTGGAAGGCCTCGGCCGCCCTTAAAGGGGAGGGCCTTGCGCCCTGGCTGGCATCTTTTTTTATCGGCCCACTTTGCAGTCGGCTCAACAATGGCGTAGCCCGGTACCCCCTCTTGGGTGGCCCAATGGGCGCCATGATAGCGGCTGCAGAGTTCGCAGCGGCCCTCACCGTTCAAAGATATCAACAGCGCTGCACTGACCCCGAGCCTCGTGTCCCGCTTCTGCTCCCGCTAACGCCCCGGCAGAGCCCCGTGGAGGAGAATCCCGCCTCCGATACTGCCCCGCACTGTTTTTTAAAACAAAGACCCTCATTCTGCAACACATCGCGGCCCATCTCGCTGGGCGCTAAATGTTCATTTAATTCAAATTGTGCACCCCAACCGGGGCACGGGGCAATTCCGCACCCCCCCAAGTTTCCAGCTTAAAGATAAACGAGCACAATTTAGTCTAATTTGACATTGTTTGACTGCTGGTGATCGCCATGTGAAAATGGGCCAGTGCTTTATTTATCCATGCAAAACATCCACAATTACAGTCAACAAATTCATCAAAGAGCCTCACAGGACATTTTCCTCAGCCCTTCTCTCTGAACCTTTTATTAGTGGCGGTATTAATTGATCACAATTGGTAATTTTTGCCTGCAGTACAGAACCATTGTAACATTGGCGATGGTGTGAGCTCTTCAGGCTTTATCTGCGGAAGGCTATGGGAGGAGGTTTGTTCTGGGCCTTGCTGATTATTAGCCAAGGCCAAGGCCCTTTAACTGGTGGTTCTAGGGCTAACCGCAAACGGAGATGATCAAATGCTCCACAGGTTACAACATACAAAATTGACGGGCAGAAAAAGGCCAGCTGGTCCATCAAGCCTGCCCCACACCATGATGGGCGGACCGTTGAGATAAAACACTTCTTCCCTCCGCACCACCCCTTCCTCCACCCCGCATCCATGTAATCTACTGGGACTGAGCCAAAAAAGCACAGAAAAAACCAGGGCCAAAAAGGGAAAAAATACACTGAACAATTCCTCTCCAACCCCCTGAGGCAATGGAAACCATTCCAGGACATCACATGGACCCCGTGTTACCTATAAAGACAACGGTTGTGGTCCTCACAGCTCGAGGGGGAGATGTTAATCTGTGGAGGACTAAGTAAGTTACTATGTCACTATGTCGACTATATGCTGGAGTTCAGCCTCTGTATGTGCGCAGACGCAGGCGTCGCTCGTGTACTGGGAGCAGCGTGGTGGCATCTTACTTCAGGGGGCAGCGATGAGTGATGTCATCAAGATCCAGGTCGGTGATTGGAACATGGGCAGATACAGCAGGGACGGCGGGAGACTGTGGAGGGACGTGATCAGGGCCCAGGAGAGGCGTGAGTTTGGGGCCAGGGGCCCAGGGGCAGCACGGGCCAGTCCACACTGCGATATGTGTGCGCGTTCGGTCTGTGCAGCAGAGCTGGTTTCCAGTTAGTCCTGGGTAATCCTTGCCTCTGGACCAAGACCTAACTCTGTCAAGCCCGTGTGGTGGCTGGTGTGCAATGGCCACCACACATTAAAAAAATCCACGCACAGGCATCTTCCACCCTTCAGGATGTAGTTCGGGACCTGGAATATTAGGTCCTTCATTGAAACACCTGTGAACTCATCCTTTTTTGGCGTGGAAGCAAGTCATCCTTGTTTCGAGGGACTACCTATGATGATGATGTTGAAGCAAGTTGAATGATGGAGATGGGAGGTGCGTTTGTCGTATGATTACCTATTCGGGATCAGGATGCAGAAATGTTCCTCCTGCGATTAAATAGGAGGTAGATTATCTTGGTCTTTGATGGGTCAAATAGTCATTTCTCATTCCAGTTCCTTTTCAACTAAATGGCCTGAAATGTCTCCGTGTCTACTGCGTGCGGCCAGTTCAAAGACGGCTGACTACTGTGGTTTGAAACGAGCCTCTGCTCTGATGCGAGCGAGTGAGCATGTAAGCTGAAGACCAGACTTAATTACACTGTAGCAACAAGCCAAGCTGCCTGTCACGGGTGCATTATTAATGAGGATTAATTGCAGCATTGGATGAAGGCAGTTGGATAACCAGATAAACTAGCAGGGCAGGGAGAAATGTGATGCTAGGGTCAGGATTGTGCTGGATCAGGGTTTCTGTGGAGCGTTTTATAAAATGTGACCAATTTGTAACTTTTGTACCTCAGTCCATTTAATCACCTGCGCACTGCAATGGAATCTAAATTAGAACACTTTATTGCAGGAAATAGAATTTAAAGTAGTTGTTAAGGTGCAAAGGATGACTGACAAGCCAGACTGATAACATTCAATGCGCTGAACAATGAATAACTTGGAAACATTTATTCCAGGACTGGCATTACAAATTTGAGTTGTCTGCCCGGTGACAAATTCTTTATAGTGTGAGCGAATGTAAAGTGATTAAGGTACAATTGAATTCAATGCTTGGATCAAGCATGTGTTTATCTGCAGACTGCTGCAGTTCTGAGTTAATTTCAATGAGCTTTCCTGAATCACTTGAAATTCAGCATTCGTTACAGTGCACATATACTTCTGATTCTGACACCAAAGCGCAGGTATCAATCAACTGATCAATACGACAAGACAAATACGTTTTTCGTTTGGTTCTGCAGCTTCACCATTCTTGTTAGAAGGATAAGAAAATGATTTTTTTTACTTCAGATATTTGATTTACTTCATTAGTGGTCATCATGACTTCCTCTCACCAAACAGAAAAAAGAAAGACTTGCATTTATATAGCGCCTTTCATGACCACGGGACATCGCAAAGCGCTTTACAGCCAATGAAGCACTTTTGGAGTGTCGCCACTGTTGGAATGTAGGAAACGCGGCAGCCAATTTGCATACAGCAAGTTCCCATAAACAGCAATGTGATAATGACCCGAAAATCAGTTTTTTTCTGTTATGTTGATTGAGGGATAAATATTGGCCAGGACACCGGGGATAACGCCCTTGCTCTCCTTCGAAATAGTGCATGGGATCTGTTACGTCCACTTGAGAGAGCAAGTTTAACGTCTCATCCGAAAGAGAGCAGCTCCGACACGCAGTACTCCCTCAGTACTGCACTGGAGTGTCAGCCTAGATTTTTTTGTGCTCAAGTCCCTGGAGTGGGACCAGAACCCACAACCTTCTGACTCAGAGGTGAGAGTGCTACCCAATGGGCCACAGCTGACACTGTATTAATATTTTACTGGATTATTAGTATTCCAAGATGGTGGATAAGATAGCAGCTCCCTAGGGAGCTCTTCCCGAACAAACCTTCCTCTGACTGTCTGCTGCCATCTTTCACCTCTCTCTCCCTCAAATTTCCACCTCCCTCACTGTCTAAGCCCTAACCCTGACCCTCAAATTACACTATACCTACCCCTTAAACAATGCTACAAGGGCCCACTGACCATCTCCCACCCGTACCAACTATGGCCTACCTTTCAGGCCGACCTCCTCGCTGCCAAGCCCCTCCAGCTGGACCCTCGCTTCTCGCTCCTCACGGACGACTCAGCTGCTCCAAGCGACCCCCAGTGAACCTTCGACCAGCTACAAAAACAGGTTTGGGCCTATCTCACGCGCGAGCCTTCCCTCTGGGCCTTCACCCATCGGCGACGACCGAGCATCCCTCCATCCATCGATGACCGGGCCTCTCTCCATCCATCGATGACCGGGCCTCTCTCCATCCATCGCCGACCGGGCCTCTCTTCCCTCCAGTGGCGACCTGGCCTCTTCTCCTCCAGCACGTGGTGAGCACAATGGCTGTGAGAACTCTGCCCTCTCCTCCTTCCACTCCGAACACCCTGACCTCTCCTCCTCCCACAAAATGGACCTCTGGCCTTCCCAATGCCTGCTCTCAGCCAAGCCTCGGATCATTTAACATCTCGCCAAAGGGCACTGCTCAGCGCTGGGCTTATGGCCCGCATCCCGCCGTAGGCAATTAGGCTCATATAGCAGTGCCTGGTCTCCAGTCGCCTTGGACCCACTTGCTACTGGACCAAGATCATGCTCAGCTAAACCCGTGTGGTATCCGGTGTGCAGCGGCCACCCCACGTTAAAAGAACTCACGCACAGGCATCTTCCACCCCCTTCAATTTTAGTGAAGCGGTTAACCGCTTACTTTAGGAACATAGGAATAGAAGAAGGTCATTCATCTCCTTGAGCCTGTTCTGCCATTCAACGAGATCACGGCTGATCTGTATCTTAACTTCCATCTCTTTGACCTGACCGAATATCTCCTTATGTAGCTCAGTATCAAATTTTGTTTGACAATCGCTCCCGTGAAGCGACTTAGAACTTTTTACTATGTTAAAGGCGCTATAATAATGCAAGTTGTTGTTGTTCACAGCCAATGAAATATTCTGAAATGTTGTTGCAATATAGGGAAGTTCTTGAGGCCAATTTCTTCCTGCGTTATATCACGTCCTTCTGCTCGACCAAGTGAACTGACAGCAAGGCCTCCATTGCTCTTACTGCAGAGAAGCAAACAGCATGACTTGGGACAAGTCCAAACATGTTCCAAAGGAATACACATCAGGTGGGCATGGATGGGTCGATGGCTGAATGCAGGAAAGCATTGCAGGAATGAACTTAATGGAGGACCCTTTGTCATGTAATGGGAACCCATCAGGAAGATTGGTTGGTGCTCAAGACACAAAGGAAGCTTTTTGGCCACCCAGACTTGTTGGAGCCTCATCCCCAGGAACAGCCAGTTGACAAAGACACCGGCCAAAAAGGTGTTTCATTTTCTTTTTAGTTGTACTGCCTCAGGCGAAGGACTAACTTTTGGCGCGAGAAAAAGCATTTTTGCAGGTATAAGAGAGGCAGTTTCAGCTGCCATCTCTCTCTCCTCTTCTGCGCTTGCTTGCTTTGTTCACCACAAGGATTGAGCACTCCATCTGGGACGGAGAGAAGAAACCACCATCTACGAGCAAAGAGAGTCTTGTTACTTCGACTGAGAAGCTGACCTTGAGACTGGACTTGAATACCACAGATTGGTACAGAACCAGAAGATACATCTCATTGGGAGGAGCAGTGAGTAACCCAGAAGGGTAACTGGTGAGCATTATTCCAGCTCATGCATTCTTTAAGACTAACGCATAGTGTGAAGGGGTGTCGTGTGTCCCAACCAAGCCTTAGGGATTTAGTGGGAAGGTTTCTGCACGGATCATAGGTGTACGAACATTCTGTTGGACAGATTCAGTGGTGCCCTATTGAGTCAAACAGGGGTGTTTTAATCATGGGTACTTTTCATTAGGGGCCTGTTCAGACAGGCCAGGGTTGTATGTTGTACTGTGTTTGCTTGTTTTACACCACCAGGGTGTGGTTTTACTGGGTGCAGGTGTGTGCTTTAACTTGAATAAAAGCATTGTGATGGTTGAGACTGAAAGATCTGCTATAACTGTGTATTTCTGTTCACTACTATAATTCCGGTATCTAGAACTGTTGTAAGTGGGGTGATCGAAACCACCAAGGGCAAAACCACTCACAGTTTGCTCATAATAGTGTCCAAGAGATTAATCTTTCATTCCTGGAGATTCCAGGGCAATTCTGAAGGGTTGGCAACCCGAGCTGTGATGGGATCAGTGACTCAATCCTATTACTGTTGGGCCACAAACAGTGCGACAGTGCATAAACGTAAGCCAAATAATGGCAACTTTTCTACGGAGGAATGACCTTTCTCAATCCTCCTTTTATTTATTTTACAATTTTGCTCATTGCAATTCAAATTGCTTCATTTAGTACGGCGAAGAGACAGACATTGCAAAACTAAGGCCTTGAAATTCGGCTTGGGTTACTAATCTTTTTCTTTTTTCGTATGGCAGTAGCAAATCAAATCAAATGTCTAAGTTGCATATCCAGGCCAAAGCTTCCGGTGTAACAGCGTGGATATCCTGTAAGCTGCCTGCGAATTTCCTCTGAGGGCAGTGTTCAATAATATGCTCCAGGGTCTGATTAGGTCGCATGATGGAGACGCTTTAATCTTCCACCAATGGAGAAGGTGGCAGCATGTACCATGACCAGGTCTGAGGCAGTTGATGGTTGTCCACTGTTTACGAGGAAGGTTTGATCCTACAGGTTGTACTGTGGGGTTCTCTATAAGGAATCCATCCTGTATGTCACAGTTCTTTCAAGCATTTCGCCATCGGTCATCATGGCTGAGGGGAAATCGCTGAAGGGCTTCGAAGACAGACCAAAATGGCCTTCTAGATTTGAGGTGGGTTGGTGGTAGGTTGTTCAAGTCGGCCTTCATTGGCATGTCTTTGCTGGTGCAGCGGCTTTGTGTTTAAAAAAAAAATGATCCTCACCGAGACCTGTTCTGTATTTTCTGGGGCGGGGGGGGGGGTTTATGGCAGAAGCATAAGTCACGTTAGTAATTGAAAAGCTTTCCCCATTGCGGGTTGTTAAATGTGCTGTGCCTGAATGATGATTAAATGAGTTGAAACTTAAAGAAGAAATATACTGACATGGGATTGCCGTTTTCCTGGGGCCCCGATTGTTGACACTGATTCATGGCAATTTGAAGTTTGGGCCTATTCCAATGAGATTGGAAGGATACTTGGCCGCAACATGACATCCATGACATTGAATGCGTTCTGGGCTCCAACTTCCAGGGTTCGCCCATGGAGGCAGCTTAAAGCCTACATGTTACAGGAATCCACCCTGCTCAAACCATCTCGATCAAGGCTAAAAGACCTGCACTACGTCCATCGTGAGTATGTTCCACTCAGTCCTTGTGGAAAAACCAGTATTAGATTATTTTGTGTTAGCGCAGTTTAAAGCCGAGAATTAAACACAGCTGCTGCCCACAAGAGAACTGCCAAGGCAACAACAAAACCTAACCATGTCACCAAGAACTCCAGACAACCTCGGTTAAATATCGGTTCAAGAATGACAATCAGTGTGGCTGTGATATACGACTGACTTTGAACCACTCCATGTGGAACTGCTAGCAGCTGCCTTTTCACTGTGATGCAAGTCTGGCCATCATCAATGTCGGGAGTAGCGTCCGGCGCTACGGCAGGCAAAAATAGTCAATTTCGGAAATGGCTGGATCAAAGTTGGACCAAGGTTCGTAAAGGGCTGGATCCAAAACCGGCGATGGTCTATGAATGAACGCAGGTGAATGTAACGTTACGCACTTCAGAACTGGAAATACAAAGCACCCATCTGTGATGAGAAAGGAGTGAATTTGAGTCTGATTATTGACCATTCAGTATCCATTCAATGTGTTGCTGTTACCAACAAGGCTGTTATTGGGTGGATATTGAGGACATTTTCCTACAGGGATAACTTTATGGACTCTTGCTTCCAGCGTCCTAGCGGCAATGGTCTATCAGTTCGAGAGGGTGACATTTCTCCTTTATAAGCTAAAACATATTGGGCTAGAAATTCGGTATCGCCCGCTTTGAGGCGGTGACGCTGCCGGGATGCTACCTTTAGCGCCAGACGATGTCTACCGCCTCAAAGTGGGATATTCAGTCGTATCGCCCCAAGAGGAGAGTGAAGCGCTCAGGGAAGCATTGCACAATCCTCTGAGGGTGTAAAATGCCCATCGCGGGGCGCTAACGCGGGAGCACTTCTCAAGTTGAGGCGTGAGGGTACCGGCATCCTAGTGTCTAAAGAGGAGGTGAGGTCGACCGTGTGAAACCTGCAAAAACATGGGGGGGAAGCTACCAACAGCCTTCCACAAGTAATTGTAAAAATGTCATTCTCAACACTTACCTCTTCATTCCCTGCGATATCAACCCGGGATCCTCTGTGTTGCATCTGCTTTCCCTGTCGGGAGTAGCGCCAGACGCTATGGCAGGCAAAAATAGTCAATTTCGGAAATGCGTCACAAAGGGGGCATTACGCCTGTTTGATGTCACCAGGTGGGAGGCGCTAGAGTGCGCAGCGCTAAATGACAGCGCTGCCGCTAAACCACCAGTGAAGTTTGCGGCAGGCTGTCATAGCACTCTGCTCGGGTCACAGGTATTTAGCGGCCCCTTAGCGCCCCTCTCTGACGCTAATGGTGACGCTAAACAACCGAGTTTCTCCCCCAATATTAAGTTGATCTTGTATAAATCACTGGTGAGGGCCCATTTTAGGTACCTGACATTCAAGGCATTGGAGATGGTTCAGAAAGGAGTGACAGGGTGGGTTTAGGATGTAGAGCTATCAGATAATAAGAATTCATAAGTTTTTGTTGCCATACTTTTGTATGAACAGGTTAAAAAAAAAAAGGATTGAAAATTAAAATTAAAATTAAGCCAATCTGCATTGATCGGTTTTGAGTTAGCACAGATATCTGACTCAGAATTAGGTACAGCCTATCTGTGGTCATATAACGTGTACCAGAAGAATTGGCAACGTATGAAGTCTTTCAGTTGACACACCAGAAAGCGAGCAATTCATTCACTCGAGGCACATGTCAATACTCAATAAATTGCATTTTGTAGTTACAAATGATTTGGATCTCAAACTTCATCAGATTGGAGGTGGAGAACAAATTCTTGTCACATTGGTACTCTACACAATCAGGCTCCCTTGAGCTGACACTTGACTTACACAATGAAAGCATCACAAAAGCATTCATATTGCTTGCTCGGCAAGTCACGGCAGAGTTCCAATCAAATTCATCACCTTTGACTTCAATGCAGAATCTACAGGAGTGCCAAAACAATTGATTGCAATGTTTTGTCAAACGATATTGGCCCTGAAATTGAGGTCGGAGGCTTCTTTCGGACGAACACCTCCGACCTGAAACATTTCTACGAATGTACCTGGTGTCCGGGGAGGAGCCTGGGATTCCGGTGGGGAGGCCTTCTCTTCCCGCGCTGCGAAGCGTGCTCCTGTCTGGAGGGTTCCCAGGCAGAAGATGCAGTCACGTGTGACTGTTCAGCCAATCAGGTACAGTATTCCACAGCTCCCTCATTAATAGCAATGAGAACTCCGTATCTACGAGTTCTCATTGCTATTAATGAGATAAAAAGACCAAAGACACGAAACACCAAAATAAAAAATAAAAAACATATCTCACATAATTAAAATTAATTGAAGTTAATAAACGCCTTAGAAAAAAAAATATTTTTCTGAGATTTTTAAAGTTTTGTAATTAGGGTTAAAAATAAACTTATCTTAGAGGGCAGGGTTTTTAACAATAAAATGTGTTTTTTAAATATAATGTTATTATATTTTTGGATCTTTTAAAACTCTTACGCCTGTAAAAGTAGGCTATGCGCCTGCTTTTATCAGGCGCAAGAGTTTTCAGGACATTTGCTGGGCAAGGTATGCGTAAACCCCGCAATCTTGCCCTTGCAAATGTCCTCGCCCCCGAGATGCGTTGCATGCGCACTGTGCGCTGAAAGCCGGCTTTTGCGATGCCTTCCCGGGATCGGTAGACATTCAGTACGGACCCGGGGAGGCCGGAATTTCCAGGCCCTGATTCTCACTCATCTATCGCACACCATCACCCGGAAAAGAAAATAGACAATAAACTGCCGATAGTTCTTTTGCTTATGGAGGTAGCCAAGAGCAACCTGGGTGGGACATTCAGCCCCTCGAGCCTCTTCCGTCATTCAATTAGATTCATGGTTGATCTGTAACTTTAACTCCATCTACTCGCCTTGGTGCTGTAACCCTTCAGGCTGGATTTTCGTTACGTTGCCGCCTCTGTTCGCGCCCCAGAGGGGCGGTAATGGCCGTGGAAAAGCTTTCCGGATGGGCGCCCCGCTGGCAAATTAGTTGCCGGTTGTGCGGGGCGCAGAGCAGCACCACCTGGAAGCGTGCAATGTCGCCGGTTTCCACTGCGCGGTGAAATTTGTTGTGCACTCACCCTATAGCGCCCCGCAGCGTGCCAGGGAAACCCGGCGGTCAGAGCTGTCCCGGCAGCAGTGAGTGATGGAATTGGTGAATGAGGTAAGTTAGATTGGTTTGTTTCGTTTTATTTTTGCGATGTAGCATACTGTGGGGTCTTTACGGTATTGGGAACGTTTGTTGTGATTTTAGGTGCGATTTGTTTTGGCCAAGGAAGCCGCTCTCAGGGCGCTCCGAGAGCGGCTCCTTAGCACGGGATTTTCAGTTGCTCAGCCGGCCTTGTGCCCGAAAAGAGGTGCGTATTGCCTCACTTGGCCCTCCGCTCCACACTCGGGGGCCCAGCGGATGAATTTTGCTGACTGAGGCACAAACCTTTCTCGGGCGCTATAATTACCATCCAAGCCATGAATAACGCCGCGAAATGGACGGTGACAAAAATCCAGCCTTACATACCCTTGCCGAACAAAAATCTCTCTCTCTCAGTTTGGAAATTTTCAAGTGATCCCCCAGCCTCAACTGCATTTTAGGGGCGAGTTCCCGATTCCCAGTCCCCTTTGTGTGAATACATGCTTCCTGGCATCTCCCCAGAACAGCCTGGCTAATTTTAAGGCTATGCCCCGTTGTTCTGCACTCACCCGCCAGAGGAAATAGTTTCTCTCTATCTCCCCTATCAAATCCTTTAATCATCTGAAACACCTCAATTAGATCAGCCCTTAATTGGTTGAAGGCTGATTTTTCCTGTCTCCATCCTCTAATATTTGTCCAGCTGTATCTCACCTCCATCTGCTCCTGTCCGGAAGCTTGTCTGTGAATGAGACCTCAGTGCGTTGAAAAACCTCAGCCACAAATCCTTAATCTGACCGGGCTGCTCGGTGTATTTTATTTTTTTAAATCCCTATATAAGCAATTTGGGAGTTTTAAAATGGCTGTGACCAGTGCCATTCTAAACGATTTAGTTGCCTTTACAAGAAAATTATGCTTGGAAATACTACACTCAGCTGGGCTGTGACATCTGCCAAAGGAGATTTTTTTTCTTGTGGAGTTGATGGTTGCGGACAAAAAAAAATTGAACGTTGCAGAGTCTGCAGAAAATCAATAAAATAACAAATGACAAAAAGGCTGTCACTGACAGAACAATCTGGGGAGTGAAGCCAATATAAAGGCCTGTGATAGAAAAGACAAATAATCTGATTTACTGCAAGGTTAGAGAAGGGGAATCCATAAAGAAAAAAAACAGGAAATATTACTATCAATACAAATACAGTCGGACTGGCACAAGTCATGCCAGTTAATGGACCTCTTGTTAATGGGATCGCTAAGGAGGCTTTGTGGCAGACTGGTTTCACCCACTGCTATTTCACTTCTGTGACCTGGCTTTGAGTCAAACCGAGACCGATTAGGTGGAAGTAGCCCATCTCTCCCAGCTCTCCTGCTTGAAATGACTTTGAATGGTTTCAACTTGGTTGGAAGGAAAGAAAGAACTTCCATTTATACGGCACCTTGCACGACTTCGGGACATGCCAAAGTGCTTTACAGCCAATGAAGTGCTTTTTGAAGTACATTCACTGTTGTAGTGAAGGAAACGGAGCCGGAGAATTTGTGCACAGCAAGCTCTCACAAACAGGAGTGAATCCAAGCACACAAACATTGGGACAAGGTGGTCACACGCCTGCAGAGAAATTAAGAGGATTGCTCATGAGAAATATAAAGACACAGCTCTTGGTTCTAGGGAAGGGAACACTTTGGCCTTTTAGGCCATCCTGTTTCAACAGTGATCAACCGTAGAACAGTTACAGCACAATAAAGCGCCCTTTGCCCTGTGCTTCTGCCTCAGAAGTGCTTCTGCTTCTGCACAAACGTGACAGTTCCTTTTCCTTTGTGATCTTTCAAATGTGACTGTCCTCCAACAATACAGCCCTTGCTCAATGGGAACATGAGTCGGAGATGGAGCGACAGCCAAATCCGAGTCTAGTGGGATCTGCTCTGTGACATAGCAGCCTCAGTGAATTTTCTCATTAGTGGAATAGTCAATTTTGTGCAAATTTAGGGGCAGCTTTTGCTGTGGAAATCTCCCAGCAAAGTGATAATTCCACCCTATCAATCTGAGGTGGATTAGAAATCAGTTCCCAGAGGTGCACGGTCTGTCTTCTAATCCCCTGCACCTTCTGGTGCCTCTCTATGGAACTTCTAAGAAGCAGTTTGGAACATAAATCAGAGCAACAGTAAAAGATACCAAAGAGTGCGCATAGAGCTTTCTCTTTCGAGTATTCAATATGTGATACACTTCGCTTTAATTACATTGTTTATTACTTGGAGGCTGATTATGATGGCAAAAATTGTTGTGTATCCGTAAAGCATGCACTCCCATGTTCCGCCACCAGGGAGCGCATCCCCTGAAGTCCCAAGGGATCCCAGCATCCTTTGGGAGCACTGTATATAAGCCGGCCTCTGAGGCCTGTTCCTCACTCTGGAGTGTCTTATTAAAGACTGAGGTCACTGTTAGTTTAACCTCCCTGTGTGCAGTCTCATCTGTGTTAGGGACACAATAACTGTCGACGAGAATATGAATCCAACGCAAAGATGCAGCAAACTGTGGGCATCCTGGAGAAGTTCTCGGAGGGTGAGGACTGGGAAGCCTATGTCGAACGGCTAGACCAGTACTTTGTAGCCAACGAGCTGGACGGAGAAGGAAGTGCTGCAAAAAGGAGAGCGGTCCTCCTCACGGTCTGCTGTGTACCGACCTACAGCCTCATGAAGAATCTTCTGGCTCCGGTGAAACCCACAGATAAGTCGTATGAGGAGCTGTGTATACTGGCTCAGGAGCATCTTAACCCGAGGGAGAGCGTGATGATGGCGAGGTATCGGTTCTACACGTGCCAGCAATCTGAAGGTCAGGAAGTGGCGAGCTATGTTGCCGAGCTAAGGCGACTTGCAGGACAATGTGAGTTTGATGGCTACCTGGAGCAAATGCTCAGAGACTTTTTTTGTATTGGGCATTGGCCACGAGACCATCCTACGAAAACTTTTGACTGTAGAGACACCGACCCTCAGTAAGGCCATTGCGATAGCACAGGCGTTTATGTCCACCAGTGATAACACCAAACAAACCTCTCAGCACACAAGTGCTAGCAATGTTCATAAATTAACTGGAACTGTGTTTGCGAGCAGAAATGTACAGGCAGAACCCATGAGTCTGCAACTGCCAACAGGCCTCAGGTGATCCAGATGACTCAGAGTCCCCAACAAAGGATGAATGCAAGGCAATTCACACCTTGTTGGCTTTGTGGAGGCTTCTATTCAGCCTATTCATGCCGCTTCAAAGGGTATGTTTGCAAGAGCTGTGGAACAATGGGGCACCTCCAATGAGCTTGCAAACGAGCTACAAGCTCTGCAAAAGCTGCTAACCACCATGTGGCAGAGGAAGATCGGTCCATTGTGGATCAAAGCAATTTTGAGCCACAGAGAGAGGAGGCAGATGTTAAAGTACACGGGGTGCACACATTTTTGATGAAATGTTCACCTATAATGCGAAACGTAAAATTGAATGGCTTACCCGTAGCAATGGAACTGGATACTGGTGCTAGCCAATTCATCATGAGTAAAAAGATGTTTGAGAGACTGTGGCACAACAAGGCACTCAGACCAGTCCTGAGCCCCATCCACACGAAACTGAGAACCTACACCAAAAGGGTCATCACTGTCCTGGGCAGCACCATGGTCAAGGTCACCTACGAGGGCATGGTGCATGAACTGCCACTCTGGATTGTCCCAGGCGATGGCCCCACACTGCTTGGAAGGAGCTGGCTGGGCAAAATCCGCTGGAACTGGAATGACATCTGAGTGCTATCACATGTCGATGAGGCCTCATATACCCAGGTTCTTAACAAATTTCCTTCCCTTTTTGAGCCAGGCATAGGAAACTTTTCCAGGGCGACGGTGCGGATCCACTGGGTCCCAGAAGAACGACCCATTCACCACAAGGCGTGAGCGGTACCTCACATGATGAGGGAGAGAGTGGAAATCGAGCTGGACAGGCTGGACGTGAGGGCATCATCTCCCCAGTGGAATTCAGCAAGTGGGCCAGCCCGATTGTTCCAGTACTCAAATGTGATGGCACGGCGAGGATTTGTGGCGATTATAAAGTAACTATTAATCATTTCTCGCTACAGGATCAATACCTGCTATCTAAGGCAGACGATCTATTTGTGACGCTAGCAGGAGGCAAGACGTTCACCAAGCTCGACCTGACTTCGGCCTATATGACGCAGGAGCTGGAGGAGTCTTCGAAGGGCCTCACCTGCATCAACACGCAGAAGGGACTGTTCATCTACAACAGACGCCCGTTTGTAATTCGGTCGGCTGCAGGGATCTTCCAGAGAAACATGGAGTGCTTACTCAAGTCGATACCACACATGGTGGTCTTTCAGGACGACATATTGGTCACGGGTCAGGACACCATTGAGCACCTACAAAACCTGGAGGAGGTCCTCCAGCGACTGGATCACGTAGGGCTGCGGCTGAAGAGGTCGAAATGTGTCTTCATGGCAACAGAAGTGGAGTTTTTGGGGAGAAAGATCACGGCAGACGGCATTCGGCCCACAGACACCAAGACAGAGGCTATCAGGAATGCACCCAGGCCACAGAACGTCATGGAGCTGCGGTCATTCCTGGGACTCCTCAACTATTTTGGTAACTTCCTACCGGGGTTAAGCACCCTTTTGGAACCCTTAAATGTATTATTGTGCAAAGTTGAGAACTGGGTATGGGGAAAAAAAACAAGTAATTGCTTTTGAGAAAGCCAGAAACATTTTATGCTCCAACAAGCTGCTTGTATTGTATATCCCATGTAAAAGACTTCTGCTAGCATGTGACTCGTCATCGTACGGAGTCGGGTGTGTATTACAATAAGCTAACGTTGCGGGGAAGTTGCAACCTGTCGCCTAGGCTTCCAGGAGCTTGTCTTAGGCCGAGAGGGCCTACAGCATGGTTGAGAAAGAGGCATTAGCGTGTGTGTTCGGGGTAACAAAAATGCATCAGTACCTGTTTGGCCTCAAATTTGAGCTGGAAACCAATCACAAGCCCCTCACATCCCTGTTCGCTGAAAACAAGGGGATAAATACTAATGCCTCAGCCCGCATACAAAGGTGGGCTCTCGCGCTATCAGCGTATAACTCTACCATCCGCCACAGGCCAGGCACCGAGAACTGTGCGGATGCTCTCAGTCAGTTACCATTGCCCACCACGGGGGTGGAAATGGTGCAGCCTGCAAACTTGTTGATGGTGGCGCAGCCCGCAGACTTGTTGATGGTCATGGAAGCATTTGAAAATGATAAATCACCTGTCACGGCCCGCCAGATTAGGACTTGGACCAGCCAAGATCCTCTGCCGTCCCTAGTAAAAAACTGTGTACTGCATGGGAGCTGGGCCAGCATCCCCGTTGAAATGCAAGAGCTAATTAAGCTGTTCCAGCAGCGAAAGGATGAGCTGTCCATTCAGGCAGACTGCCTGTTCTGGGGTAACTGCGTAGTGCTACCAAATAAGGGCAGGGAGACGTTCATCTCGGATCTTCACAGCACACACCCAAAGGATCAACGACACCACCCGGACCAGGAAATTGAACCCATCATGCCCAACAGCCCAGCAAGGTGAGGCTCACTTAGCAGCCCTGCAGGACCAACAACACGCCAGCCCAGCGAGGGCACAGCCAACACACCAGACCAGACATTTGTACCGAGGCGGTCCACCAGGGAAAGAAAGGCTCCTGACCGCCTCACCTTGTAAATAGTTTTCGCTTTGACTTTGGGAGGGGGAGTGATGTTGTGTATCTGTAAAGCATGCACTCCCATGTTCTTCCACCAGTGAGCTCATCCCCTGAAGTCCCAAGGGATCCCAGCATCCCTTGGGAGCACTGTATATAAGCCGACCCCAAAGGCCTGTTCCTCACTCTGGAGTGTCTTATTAAAGACTGAGGTCACTGTTACTTTAACCTCCCTGTGTGCAGCCTCATCTGTGTTAGGAACACAATAAAAGTGGCTGATGCTAATGGGGGAAATCTCCTATGTGTATTATGTGTAGTAGAATCATAAATCTGTTCATAAGCAACAGCTTTATAATTTTGCTACATGTAATACACAAGGGGGGCCTTCCATCAGTGTTTCAGCAGGAATTAAAACACTCCAGGGCTAATTCTCTGAACGCCCACTGTCAGTAAATCACAGGCAGACTCCCTATGATGTCCGCTCCTGATGGGTGAAGCACACTATTGGAATTGGCCCCTGACATTTTATATTCATATCACTACATGAGCACAATAACAATAGCTCACATTAGTTTAGTTTCCAAAATATACTGGGTGTTAAATCAAGGCTGACACTATCAGTGCAGTACTGAAGGAGTGCAGCACTGTCGGAGGTGCCGCCTTTTGGATGTGACATTAAGCAGTTTGCTCCCTAAGGTGTAAGTAAAAGATCCCATGGCGCTCTATCGAAGAAGAGCAGGGGAATTCTCCCCACTGTCCTGGCCAATAATTATCCCTCAATCACTAAAACAGATTATCTGGTTATTGTCGCATTGCTGTTTGTGGGATCTTTCTGTCCGCAAATTAACTGCCGCGTTTCATATGTTCCAACAGTGACCACACTTTAAAAGTACATCATTGGATGTAAAGCACTTCGGGACGTAAGGTTCTGAGATCGTGAAAGGTTCTATATAAATGCAAGTCTTTCTTTAAATTCGGGAACGCCACTTTTGAGCATCCCTCCCCCTGACGTAGCGTTATTCCCCCGCGCACAAATGGTGAGGTCTGAGGAGTCCCGGATATTTCGCCTCGAACCTCAGCATAAAGAAGACAGGGTAGCGGAGGAGGTAGATGCTTCAAGTTTTCAGCAGGCACTTGAACCAGATGTTAGGTCCCTTATTTACATGTGCATATCTATGCACTTGCATTTATATCACACCTTTCCGTACCACATTATAAATAACTTTATAGTATGTTTGCAGTGTAGTCACTGTTGGAATACAGGAAACAGGGCAGCCAATTTGCACACAGCAAGATCCCACACACGGCAATGCGATAATGCCCGTATCATCTGTATTAATGATGTTGGTTGAGGGATAAATGTTGGCTAGGAAACCTGGCAGCAATCCCCTGTTATTCCTCCAAATATTGCCATGGGATTTTTACATCCACCAGTGAGGGCAGACGGGACCTCAGTTTAGCATCTCATCTGAAAGACGGCACCTCTGACACTGCAGCACTCCCTCAGCACTGCACTGGAGTGCCGTCGTAGATTATGTGCTCAAAGTTCCGGGAGTGGGTTTTGAACCCTCATCATGGCCAATGTTCCCTTTTTTTGGGGGGGCAATGCGGCCCCTTTAAGGGGCTGAGCGGCCCATTCAAAATACCGTACATGTACGGTTTTTCTATTGAAAATCCGGCAAGCTGGCTGCGGGGACTCCTGGCATGCTGCCCGGCCACACAGCTAACAGGGAACATTGATCATGGCCCGTGTCTCCTCCCTGTCCATCATCATCATTATAGGCAGTCCCTCGAATCGAGTCGAGATTTAAGATAATTGGCAAAAGAACCAGAGAGGAGATGGGAGAGAACATTTCTATGCAGCGAGTTGTTGTGATCTGGAACACACTGCCTGAAAGGGCGGTAAAAGCAGATTCAATAGTAACTTGACAGAAGAGAATTGGATAAATACTTGAAGGGGAAAGATTTGCAGGGCTATGGGGAAAGAGCAGGGGAGTGGGACGAATTGGATCAGTCTTTTAAAGGCACAGGCATGATGGGCTGAATGGCCTCCTTCAGTGCTGTATCATTCTACGATTCTACCATTGCACTCACGGAAGGAAGCATTTCAGTGGGTCCACATTGAGGTAAGTTACCTGCAAGCATTTTCTGCGGCCTACCTTTAACAAATGCTGGCTAGGCCGCTGGAAAGATAATGAATTTGACTATTTGTAACCAATTTTGAAAACGGTCAGGAGTCCCACTGAACCAAGGCCCTCGCTCATTTAGCCACCTTGAAAAAAAAAGTCCCCGACCAATTTAGCAGTAGCTACGGGCTCCTGCTTCGCCTTAAGACTGCAGCCACTGCCAGTCCCAGCACACTCCTTCAAAACACCATCCCCACCCCTCCCGGACCCACCTGTGGGCCTCAGCTGGAGCCTCGGAGCTCATGAGTGACGCCTTATGGTATACAGGCCCGCGGACCAATGTAGGACGATGATCGCGCCTACCCTACATTCCAGCGACGCCTGGCCTGCACGGCGCCCGCTGAGATGTTGTTACTCACCGTTCCACCCAGAACATAAGAAATAGGAACAGGAGTAGGCCATTCGGCCCCTCAGGCCTGCTCTGCTACTTAATAAGAGTATGGCTGATCTTCGATCTCAACTCCACTTTCCCGCCCCATCCCCATACTCCCTGTGACTCAGTGGGCAGCACTCTCACCTCTGAGTCAGAAGGTTGTGGGTGCAAGTCCCACTCCATGGACTTGAGCACAAAAATAAATCTAGGCTGACACTCCAATGCAGTGCTGAATGAGTGCTGCACCATCAGAGGGGCCGAATTTTGGATGAGACGTTAAACCGAGGCCCCGTCTACTCTCTCAAGTAGACGTAAAAGATCCCATGGCACTATTTCGAAGAAGAGCAGGGAATTTATCCTCGGTGTCCTGGCCAATATTTATCCCTCAATCAGTATAACAAAAAAAAACAGATTATCTGGCCATTATCACATTGTTGTTTGTAGGAGCTTGCTTGTGCGCAAATTGGTTGCTGCATTTCCTACATTACAACAGTGACTACAATCCAAAAGTACTTTATTGACTGTAAAGCGCTTAGAGTCGTCTGGTGGTCGTGAAAGGCGTTATGGAAATGCAAGTCATTCTTGCTTTCTTGATTTCAACACTGCCCAAAAAACTATCAAACTTTGGGCTAGAGTTTCCCTCACCTGTTTTTCTGGAGCCCTCACCCGAGGTGCACCGCTTTTGTCCGCCTCCAAGCGCGCCGAAAAAAGACGTCGGCATTCTGGCCACTCCCCAGCCTCTCCTCTGTCGTGGCACAGCATGGCCCAATGGATTGGGGGCGGAGCCAAGTCCCGGCGCTGAAAACAGTGCCGTGACCTCAGCATAAGTGCGCTTGAGTCTGCGTGCATGTGCAGTAGCTCCTGGCAGGCCGTTTCTGCAAACGCGCGCTGCAGGCTGTGTGGGAGGGGCCCGAAGCACACCGTCCCTAGCTCTGGCCGAAGGGGCTCCCTCATCGGCGGCCCGCTGTGTTCCCTAAGGTAGGAGTTCTATTTTTTATTTGTTATTTACTGATTGATTTTGGTGCTTTAGGTGCAGGGTTTTTTCTATTTTTTTATTTGTTATTTATTGATTGCTTATTACTTTGGTCTTGATGTTTTAGGGGCAGGGTTCCTTATATTTTATTTGTTAATTAATTGCTTATTACTTTTTGTGCTTTGTTTGGTGTTTGGTTGTGCTTTAAATGTAGTTACTTGCGCCAATTCCTTAACTCTAGGTCAGGTTTGTCTTTGCGGACAGAAATGGCAACAAAAGCTGGCCTAAGTTAGTTTGGAGCAACTATTTGCTGGCCAAATGCCTAAAACAGGGGTAAGGGGCGTCCCCTTTTGAAAAAAAAACTGAACTTTAAAAAAAGCCGAACTAACTCACTTACACTAGTTCAAATTAAATGGCCAGAATTGCAACTAAAAAGATAGTCCAGAAAAATCAAGTTACTCCAAAAAAAAAGGAGCAACTCCTGGGGAACTTGGGCCCTTTGTCTTGAATATACTCAATGACTAAGCCTCCGTGGCCCCCTGGAATAAAGAATTGCATCTTCTGAGTGAAGAAAGTTCTCCTCATCTCAGTCCTAAATGGCCAATCCCTTATTCTGAAACTGTGAGCCCTGGTTCGAGACTCCCCAGCCAGGCAAAACATCCACCCAGCACCTACCCTGTCAAGCTCTCTAAGAATTTTATACATTTCAATGAGATCATCGCTGATTCTTCTAAATTCCAGAGAATACGAGCCCATTCGACTCCATCGTTCCTTCTAGGAGAACCCTCTCATCCCAGGAATCAATCTAGTGAACCTTTGTTGCAGTCCATCGAAGGTAATATATCCTTCCTTAGGTAAGGAGACCAAAACTGTGCACAGTAGTGCAATTGTGGTCTCACCAAAGGCCTATAATATCCATGTCTGTCTTTCTCTTGTCCCGATCCCCAACACCACACCCATCCCAAAATAAAACGTTCACTGTTTTGGAACAAATTTAACTGTGCATGAAATAAAATGCATCTCGAGCGGAGTTTCACAGACCTGCAGCTGAAGTTTATCCCTGGCCCGTCCACACATATTCCTCCATTGAGGCACCGGCTGAAGTTCAGCGCCTCGTCTTTACAAATGTCGAGGTCGGCTTGGCAGCTCTCACCACCGTATCCGTCTGGACAAATGCACGCGTAGGCATCAACTAAATCTCGGCACATCCCACCATTTAAACAAGGATCGGAGCTGCACTCCTAGAAGAAGATAAATAATCAAACAGGAAACAACAAACTGTTACTTTCAAGTTTTGTGTTGGACCCGAATGCTACTTTCCAATAAGAGACTAAACTTTCAGCTACACCTAAAAAATAGGAGGTGTAGAAAATTAAGGTGGAAAGCTCTGGTGTATATTCCTCCCTGCACTTCTCCTTCCCCCCTTTTCCCTGACTCTGTACTTGCTTTAAAACTGTTAAATCCCTAACTTCTTTGAGTTCTGATGAAACCTCATCCACCTGAAACATTAACTTTGTTGCTCTCACCATGCATGCTGCCTGACCTGCCAAGTAGGCTACAGCATTTTCTGTTTTCATTTCCGATTTCCAGCATCCGCAGTATTTTGCTTTTTGTATAATATGGATGTATTGGGTATCAAAAATCAAATCAAATGCAATCTTGCTTTTGGAAGTGATATAGAAAGCCCTGTCGAGCCCATTGGCGAACAAAATATTTCATATGGAGTCACTGGCACTAAACTAAAAACAATCAACTAAATGTGATATGTTGTCATGCCAACACAGTTGAGATTTTTATGTCAGGGGATTTGCTGCTTCTGATAGCGATATTGATGCAGATGTATTAACATCTATCATGCTCCTTTACTTCAAAGAGCAATTTATGCAAAGATTACTTGGTTAGTGCTAATACGTCGCATTGTAATACCGCAACACATATGAATCATAGAAATTTACAGCACGGAAGGAGGGCATTTCAGCCCATTGTGTCCTCACTGGCCGACCAAGAGCTATTCAGCCTAATCCCACTTTCCAGCTCTTGATCCGTAACCCTGTAGGTTACAACACTTTAAGTGCACATCCAAGTATTTTTTAAATGTGGTGAGGGTTTCTGCCTCTACCACCCTTTCAGGCAGTGAGTTCCAGACCCCCACCACCCTCTGGGTAAAGAAATTTCCCCTCATATCTCCTCTAAACCTCCCCGCAATTACTTTAAATCTATGCCTCCTGATTGTTGACACCTCTCCCAAAGGAAGTAGGTCCTTCCTATCCTCTCTATCCAGGTACCTCATAATTTTATACATCTCAATCAGATCTCCCCTCAGCCTCCTCTGTTCCAAAGAAAATAGACCCAGCATCTCCAATCTTTCCTCATAGACAAAATGTTCCAGTTCACGCAACAGGCAACATGAGCTACCTAACAGGGAGCCATTTTCCCTCCGATGTCGGATATCGGTGGATTGGATCGGATATTGGTATATAGTACAACAAAGGAGGTTCAGCTATTATGGGGGTCATTTTAAACAAACCGGCCCATTGGGCAACTGACGGGATAGGGTGCTGGATGGGGTGACAATCAAGAGGGCTGCTTTGTCCTGGATGGTGTCGAACTTCTTGAGTGTTGTTAGAGCTGCACTCATCCAGGCAAGTAGAGAGTATTCTGTCACACTCCAGCCTTGTGCCTTGTAAATGGTGCAAAGTCTTTGGAGAGTCAGGAGATGAGACACTTGCCACAGAATACCCAGCCCTGACCTGCTCTTGCTGACACAGTATTTATGTGGCTGGTTCAGTTAAGTTTCTGGTCTGTCTATGACCCCCCAGAATGTTGATAGTGGGGGATTCGGTCAAGGTAATGCCATTAATATCAAGGGGAAGTGGTTATACTCTCGCTTCTTGGAGATGGTCATTGCCTGGCACTTGTATGGTGCAAATGTTACTTGCCATTTATCAGCCCAAGCCTGAATGTCGCCCAGGTCTTGTTGCATGCGGGCATGGACTACTTCATTGTCTGGGAAGTGGAGAATGGAACTGAACGCTGTGCAATTATTAACAAACATTCCCACTTATGATGGAGGGACGGTCATTGATGAAGCAGCTGAAGATGGTTGGGCCTGGGACAGTATCCTGAGGAACTCCTGCTGTGATGTTCTGGGGCCATGATGAGTGACCCGCAACAACCACAACCGTCTTCCTTTGTGCCAGGTATGACTCCAGTCAGAGTGTGTAATGTTGGAATCACAGTTTATGTATATAAACATTATAATTCGGGGCTGTACTTTCCTTCAGACCTCTTATTATCACAGAATCACAGCGTGCAGAAGGAGGCCATTCAGCCCATCATGCTTGTACTCTTTGAAGGAAGTATCCAATTAGTCCCACTCCCCTGCTCTTTCCCCATAGCCTTGCAAATTTTTCTTTTCAAGCATATATCCCATTCCCTTCTGAAAGTTACTATTGAATCTGCTCCCCTTTCAGGCAGTGTATTCCAAATCATAACAATTATCCCCCTGTGTCGTTTATGCCCATCTTTAAACCAGGCAAACTTTCACAAGCTATTAAAAGGAAATTTACCCAGGTAATGTTGGAGATGCGCCTAGTTGATGAAGGAAAATTAGGCTGGTTCCTATACAGGTGTGTACCCTAACACACCTGATTTCTTGGAATCCGGAAATCCAGTTAATCTGGACAAACACCCAGACAACCCTTGCCACTTCTCACATTTTAAGGAATATGTTTAAAAGGTTTTCCTCGGATGGGGTTCAGTTGGTAAATTTCCTGCTCAATTTGGAACCAAGCTGCACAGACCGAGAAGACCTCATGCTCAGGGTGACCAGTATAGACCAGCAGCCTCCTGATTTTGAAGGCCTTTGTAAGGTCGAAGAAGGCCATGTATAAGGGCTGGCGCTGTTCCCTGCATTTTTCCTGCAGCTGTCGCGCTGCAAAAATCATGTCCATTGTGCCCTGGAGGGGACGAAATCGGCACTGCGATTCCGGGAGGAGCTCCTTGGTCACAGGGAGAAGATGGTTGAGGAGAACTCTAGTGACGACTTTCCAAATGGTTGATAGCAGGGAGATTCCTCTGTAGTTGCCGCAGTTGGACTTGTCCCTTTTTTTAAAGATGGTCACGATCACTGCATCTCTAAGATCTCCCGGCATTCTCTCCTCCTTCCAGATGAGAGAGGTGAGGTCGTGTATTCGCACCAGTAGTGCATTGAAGCACTGACCACATTTGATCAGCTCTGCTGGGCAGGTCACATAGTTCGCATGCCAGATACGAGACTCCCAAAGCAAGCGCTCTACTCGGAACTCATCCACAGCAAACGAGCCAAAGGCGGGCAGAGGAAACGTTACAAGGACACCCTCAAAGCCTCCCTGATAAAGTGCGACATCCCCACTGACACCTGGGAGTCCCTGGCCATAGACTGCCCTAAGTGGAGGAAGTGCATTCGGGAGGGCGCTGAGTGCCTCGAGTATCGTCGCCGAGAGCATACAGAAATCAAGCGCAGGCAGCAGAAGGAGCCTGCGGCAAACAAGGCTCCCTGTCCACCCTTTCCCTCAATGACTATCTGTCCCACCTGTGACAGAAACTGTGGTTCTCGTATTGGACTGTACAGCCACCTAAGATCTCATGCTAAGTGTGGAAGCAAGTCTTCCTCGATTCAGAGGGACTGCCTATGATGATTTTGAAAAAGAAAGAAAGAAAGAAAGAAAGAAAGAAAGAAAGAAAGAAAGAAAGAAAGAAAGAAAGAAAGAAAGAAAGAAAGAAAGAAAGAAAGAAAGAAAGAAAGAAAGAAAGAAAGAAAGAAAGAAAGAAAGAAAGAAAAAGACTTGCATATCTATAATGCCTTTCACAATCGCAGGACATCCCAAAGCATTTTACAGCCAATGAAGTACTTTTGAAGTGCAGTCACTGTTGTAATGTAGGAAATGTAGCAGCCAATTTGCACACTGCAAGGTCCCACAAACAGCAATATGATAATGACCAGATAATCTCTTTTTGTGATGTTGGATGAGAGATAAATATTGGGCAGGACACCAGGGAGAATGCGTGACTGAGTCAATATCACCTGCTTTACGCTAATGCCCAAAGTCAAAATTACCCACTATGCGCCCACACTCATATCACCAGGAATTTCCTCAGTATCTGTCTGGGATATATTTTGTATCGGTCTTCATGGTAGAAGACACTAAAAACATCCCAATAGTGGATAATCAAGGGGCTATAGGTAGGGAGGAACTTAATACAATCACTATCACTAATGAAGTAGTATTGGTAAAATAATAGGACTAAAGGCGACCAAGTCCCCTGGACCTGATGCCTTACATTGTAGGGTCTTAAGAGAAGTGGTTGCAGAAATAGTGGATGCATTGGTTGTAATTTACCAAAATTCCCTGGATTCTGGGGCGGTCCCAGCAAATGTAACGCCCCTATTTAAAAAAGGAGGCAGACAAAAAGCAGGAAACTATAGACCAGTTAGGTTAACATCTGTCATTGGAAAAATACTGGAATCCATTATTAAGGAAACAGTAGCAGGACATTTGGAAAAGCAAGATTCAATCAAGCAGAGTCAGCATGGTTTTATGAAAGGGAAATCATGTTTGACAAATTTGCTGGAGTTCTTTGAGGATGTAACGAGCAGGGTGGATAAGGGGAAACCAGTGGATGTGGTGTATTTGGATTTCCAGAAGGCATTCGATAAGGTGCCTTATAAAAGGTTACTGCACAAGATAAAAGTTCACGGGGTTGGGGGTAATATATTAGCATGGACAGAGGATTGGCTAACTAACAGAAAACAGAGAGTCGGGATAAATGGGTCATTTTACGGTTGGCAAACAGTGACTAGTGGGGTGCCGTAGGGATCGGTGCTGGGTCCTCAACTATTTACAATCTATATTAATGACTTGGATGAAGGGACTGAGTGTAATGTAGCCAAGTTTGCTGAAGATATTAAGACGGGTGAGAAAGCAAATTGTGAGGAGGACACAATAAGTCTGCAAAGGAATATAGAAAGGCTAAGTGAGTGGGCAAAAATTTGGCAGATGGTGTATAATGTGGGAAAATGTGAGGTTATCGACTTTGGCAGAAATAATAAAAAAGCAAATTATAATTTAAATGGAGAAAGATTGCAAAGTGCTGCAGTACAGAGAGACCTGGGAGTCCTTGTGCATGAAACACAAAAAGTTAGTATGCAGCTACAGCAAGTAATCAGGAAGGCAAATGGAATGTTGGCCTTTATTGCAAGGGGGATAGAGTATAAAAGAAGAGAAGTCCTGCTACAACTGTACAGCGTATTGGTGAGGCCACGCCTGGAGTACTGCATGCAGTTTTGGTCTCCGTAGTTCCGGAAGGATATACTTGCATTGGAGGCTGTTCAGAGAAGGTTCACTAGATTGATTCTAGAGATGAGATGTTGAATTATGAGGATAGATTGAGTAAATTGGGCCAATACACATTGGAGTTCAGAAGAATGAGAGGTGATATTATTGAAACTTATAAGATAATGAGGGGGCTCAATGTGATATATTCACATAGGACAGCACACACAGCTCCTAACATGGCAGGCAGCTCTGTCAGAAGCTTCCGGAACAGCCTGGTTCTGTTTATTATTAACTCTGCAGTTGCAGTACACAATACGTCCACATCCACAGTGTGGAGCTACAAATATTACAAGCTTACAGACATTACACTCGACAAGGTAGACGCAGAGAGGATATTTTCACTAATAGGGGACAGAGTTTAAGAATAAGGGGCCGCCCATTTAAAACTGAGATGAAGAGGAATTTCTTCTCTCAGAGGGTTGTGAATCTTTGGAATTCTCTGCCCCAGAGAGCTGTGGAGGCTGGGTAATTGAATATATTTAAGGCGGATAAGGGAGTAAAGGGTTATGGGGAGCGGGCAGGGAAAGGAAGCTGAGTCCATGATCAGATCTTACTGAATGGCGGAGCAGGCTCGAGGGGCCAGATGGCCTACTCCTGCTCCTACTTCTTATGTTCTTCCGTTCTTCTGTTCTTCTCACGTTCCGCAGTGCCGGAACTTTGATGGAAGTTTGGTGGAAACCCTGGACTTGGAGGGGAAGGGTGGGGGGTTGTAAATTAAGAGCCAGGCTGCTCAGGGGTGACAACAGGAAGCATTCCTTCACAGAAAGGATATTGGAAATCTGAAACAGTCTGCCCCAAAAAGCTGTTGAGGCCGGGGCGTCAATTGAAAAAATGATAGATTTTTGTTCGGCAAGGGTATTAAGTGATGTTGAGCAATGGCAGATAGATGGAGTTAAGATACAGATCACCCATGATCTAACTGAATGGTGAAATGGGCTCGAGGGGCTGAATGGCCTCCTCCCTTTCCTAGGTTTGAATTTCTTCATAGCTTTGCCCCGTCTAAATAGTGTTTCCGCCAATATTCCCCTGGAGTTAGAGCGGGAGGGGACTTAAGGAAATGTCCAGCGCATTCGCTGCTTGTGTTTTATTTTAGAATAGTGTGGAACTTTCAGTTAAATGATATAAAGCTTTATCTCTTTTCACATTCCTTTCACAGAGGTTGGAAGGTTGTTATCGATTTATTCAAGTATAACAGTTATTTTAGTAGGAAAAGCAAATGTATATTTTCCGTGGGGAATTCTGTCAGAATGTCCTATATTTAAAAAAATATATTATGACTCCTAGCCTATAGAATTATTATACTGTGCAATACAAACTGATTGAATTATGTATCCCACGCAAAATATAAAACGAGGTGACTTTGGAGGCTGCCAAATGTTTTATCCCAGAAGGATCGAAATAACGGCTTCTGAAAGGTCAATATTTAAAGAGAGAAGAAAGTTTTTAATGATAATCAACTCATCATTTTTAATTGGTTCTGCGTTCCACATTCCTGTGAGTCTTAGATATTTACAATGTTCAAAAAAATGGGTTCTTGAGTCGAAGCAGAATGTCAATGTTTCCACTGCAGTCTCAAAGAGAGAGAGACAGAGTGAGAGAAGAGAGAGATAGAGATAGAGAGAGAGGCAGACAGAGACAGAGAGAGAGAGAGAGAGTGAGAGAGACAGAGAGATAGAGACAGAGAGAGACAGAGAGAGAGACGGAGACAGACAGAGAGAGAGAAAGAGAGACAGACAGAGAGAGAGAGACAGAGAGAGAGAGGGCGACAGAGAACGGGAGAGACAGAGACAGAGAGAGACAGAGTGAGAGAGACAGAGAGAGATAGAGACAGAGAGAGAGAGACGGAGACAGAGAGAGAGAGGGAGACAGAGAGGGAGACAGAGAGAGAGGGAGTCAGAGAGCGGGAGAGACAGAGACAGAGAGAGAGGGAGACAGAGACAGAGAGAGGGAGGGGGGAGAAAGAAAGAGTGAGAGAGAGGGAGATAGAGACAGATAGAGATAGAGACAGAGAAGGAGAGAGAGAGACAGACAGAGAGCGGGAGAGAGACAGAGAGAGAGAGACAGAGACAGACAAAGAGACAGAGAGCGCGAGTCAGAGAGAAAGACAGAGAGAGAGACAGAGACAGTTAGAAAGAGAGAAACAGAGGCCTAGAAATGCGTGTTCTCCCAAAAACGGGCACGAGGATCGCGATGCGCTCGCAACTTGTGCCCATTCCGAGGACTGCAGGCAGCAAGCGAACTTTGTGCTGCCTACTCATTTCCATGATTATGGCATTCAGCCCAATGCTGAACGCACTGCTGAGTGGCTGAACGCTCAGCTGGAGGCCCAAGTTCATGTGAGGCTATCACCAATTAAAGCTAGCCTGCACTGCTTAAAGGCAATCTGCGTCTCTTAAAGGAGGTGCATTCTGCCTGCACAGATCACTCAACTATCTGAGGTAGACAGTGGTAAAAAAATCAAATAATAATGGCACAACAGGGGAGTGAGCGAGCACCAAGGTTCTCCGATATAGCACTGGAGGCCTTGGTGCAGTTGCTCAATAGGAGGAGAGAGGTCCTATTTCCACAGGGGGCCAGGGGGCCCTCCAGGCAACAGAGCAAAGTAGAGTGGGAGAAGATAACCACTGTGCTGATTGCCAACAGGGGATCCCCGAGGACATGGATGTAGTGCAGGAAGAAGTTTAATGGCCTCACACGAGTAGTCAAGGTCAGTGAATTCATCTTAGAATGCCCCATCCCACAAACTGGACCACTAGCCTCACACACTGCTCAATACACCACACCCCCATCACTCACCTACCAACAATCTATCAATCACGACTCATACCTCACATGTGCATGCACTGCCTCACTCTCACACATTTACCACTGCTGCAAGCCTCACACCCATATTTGCAGCTTGCACACACTGTTCAACCATGATGGGCACATCACCCAAACAAACTGACACACTTCCCTACCTCTTGCAGGCAAAGTTGGCGCAGAACTGGTGCCAACAGAAATTAACCGGCAGCGGACAGGCTCACCTGCATCACCACATCCCCCCCCACCTCACACGGGGGAGACAGTACTGCCCATTTTTGGGAGGGGCATGGCTGAGCCCGTGGCCAGCGGCAGGGCTGAAAGAATACAAGGTGTCGGTACCCTCATACGTTATAGTCCTTCTCATATCCCACTTGCCCCTCATCCCACAATCTCTTCTGATTTACAAGTTGCACCTTTTTTTTTATTCACTCCTGGGATGTGGGCGTCAATGGCAAGGCCAGCATTTATTGCCCATCCCTAATTGCCTTTGAGAAGGTGATAGTGAGCTGCCTTCTTGAACCGCTGCAGTCCGTGTGGTGAATGTGCTCCCACAGTGCTGTTAGGGTGGAAGTTCCAGCTGTAGTGCATCTTGTAGATGGTACACACTGCAGCCACGGTGCGCCGGTGGTGGAGGGAGTGAATATTTAAGATGGTGGATGGGGTACCAATCAAGCGGGCTGCTTTGTCCTGGAAGGTGTCGAGCTTCGTGAATGTTGTTGGAACTGCACCCATCCAGGCAAGTGGAGAATATTCCATCACACTCCTGACTTGTGCCATGTAGATGGTGGAAAGTCAGGAGGTGAGACACTCGCCGCAGAATACCCAGCCTCTGGCCTGCTCTTGCAGCTGCAGTATTTATGTGACTGGTCCAGTTAAGATTCCAGTTAATGGTGACCCCCAGGATGTTGATGGTGGGGAATTCAGCGATGGTAATCCTGCTGAATGTCAAGAGGTATTGGTTAGACTTTTGCTTGTTGGAGGTAGTCATTGTCTGGCATGTGTGTGGTGCAAATGTTACTTGCGACTTATCAGTCCAAGCCTGAATGTTGACCGGGTCGTTCTGCATGAGGACACGGACTGCTTCATTATCTGAGGAGTTCTGAATGGAACTAACACTGAGAGTGATGATGAAGAAGAAACACTATCACTCAATCTGACAGTCATAGCCACCAGCTCAGACACTGGCAGCGCACGGAGTTTAGAGGGAAGATTACAGGCGTGATCTGCGCGTGGTGAGTCACTGGACATGGGTGGGCTGCAGCCAGGGCAGGGGGAAAGGGCAACACAGGTGCCAGCTACCCGGAGGGCGAGATCGCACACAAATTCTACTGCAAAGCACTCAGATAAGGACTTTGATGGGGCAGCCTACAGAAGGTGGTTAATTGGCGTACACAATGAAATGCTTGTGCATTGGCAGGCCTGCCAGGAAGCCTGAGTGCAATGTCAAGGAGCATGGACGAGTCTGGCACCAACCTTGCACCGGGATTTACACAGAGCTTGAAGCCCATCCTTTCCAGCATGGAAGGTGTGGGCAGATCCATTAGTATCCTCATGGACCCAACCATCATGCAACGTCTGATGGCTGATGTCTCAGCTTCCATTGCAGCACACACAAGCCACCCTCCATCTGAGTGCTGCATTGGAAGCTTAAACTGAAGTCATGCAAGCTCAGACTGCTGCCATCATGGCTGGGTTTACCAATGTGGGAAGGGGCTTGCAGGGTATCACAGCATTCCAGCAATCTGTCCTCCAACAGAAGCCCTGGGGGAATGGCAATGGCTCCGTGGAGCGCACACATCTGCTGTCCTCTCAGGATGACAGCATTCGTCCTCCCACCACTGCCACTTGTGGGATAGGGCATTTGAAGATGAATTCACAGACCTTGACCACTCGTGTGAGGTCAGTTAAACTTCTTCCTGCATTGTGTCCAGGTCCTCGGGGCTACCGTGCTCTGCCAGTGTCTTTGTTGTTGCTTGTCAGCTTGCCAGCCCAGACTGCTGCCACCCCTTGCCGAGGTGATACAGTCTGCAGTCGTGCCTTCTAGGCCCAGAAGTGCTTGAGATTGTACTGCAAGGCCATTTGCAATGTCCCCCCACTGAAAATCAGCAGCCTTCTACCAGCCATGCTGCAGCCACTGGGGATAGCATTTCGTAGGAGCACTCGGACAGGCAAATGCACGCTGAAGTCAGGCATTAAGGGAATGCACAAGGGTGAGTAGTTGACTTTGTTAAGTTATATTGGATGGATTGAGGGATAAAGTTGGATTGGAATATTTCTTTTGTGGTGGCTTTTATTTCGGCACAGTGGCTGAGGACGCTGTGATGGTCAGTAATAGGGAAGGGAAGGTAAGGTACGGTTGTTGAATGGGGAATTGGGGTTGAGTTGACTCATACCGCAGTCAGCTGAGTTGAGGATGGACAGCCCAGGCAGAAAGAGGCTGTTTGTGTTGCCTCCACCCTTCTGCTTCCGCTTCCTCCTCCTCCTCTTCAGCTGGTCGCCGGATGCCTGGTGGCAAGGGCCGTGTCATCATGACGGCAAGGTTGTGGAGCATGCAGCAGACCACGGCGAATCTTGAATCGCGTTCTGCTGAGCTCTGCAGGTCCCCTCCAGAGCGGTCCAGGCAGCAGAAACGTTGTTTAAGGACCCCAATGGCCTGCTTGATCAAATTCCGTGTGACTGCAGCTGCATGCTGCCCACGTGCGGTTGGCTTGCGGAGCGGAGTCAGGGGCCTGGTGGTCAGCGGATAGCCCTTGTCGCCCAGTAGCCACCCACTGGTTTGTCTTGGTGGCTCAAAGATTGAGGGAACAGTGGAAAATGAAAGCATCATGACTGCTGCCAGGATACCGGGCATTCACCGGCATGATGTGCTGAGCATGGCCGCACACCAACCGCACATTCAGCGAGTGATAACCTTTGCGGTTGATGCGGCGCCTACAAAGCTACTTGCATACATTCGATGGCGTCTTCCACCATGGGGAAGCCCGCTATCCTGGCAAAGCCACGTGCACGTTCCGTCTGCTTCTCCCCGGTCAGGAAGAAGACAATGAACTCCCCTTTCCTGGTACGAGGGGCATCTGTCACCTCTCTTATGCAGCAGTGGACGACAAACTGCGAGATGTTACAGTTGTCACCTGCTCCAGTCTGGACAGATCCCGACACGAGGAAATTCAGGGCCATGGTCACCTTCACAGCCACTGCCCACACTCTCTTTGCCCTGGGGTGAGGGCGCAGATCTGGTTGCAAGAGGTGGCAGAGTTCTATGAGTACGTCCTTTGTAAAGCAGACACCTGACACACTGCTCCTGGCTCAGATTGAGTATACCCTGTGTGTGTGTGTGTGTGTATATATATATATATATATATATATTGCCCAGATTTATACTCGTGACTGATAACAATCATGACCACCATTTCCATTTTTAACATTCATTTCAGTAGTTAATTATTTGACTGCTGATTTTCCCTTGGAGATTTATTCTTCATTGAAGCTTGATAGGATGATTGTCTGTGTTTCATTGTAGCTGTAACTGAGAGCAATAAGAACTGTGGTATTAAATGGATAAAACCCAGTGCACGGATTTATTATTAAAGCTGCATCCAACCATTTTATTTTTTTAATCAAGAGTTTCTACACTGACAGAAGATGGGTTGCACTCGTCTTGTGGGTGAAGATTATTTATGTTTGTGTCCCAACATCTTTTTTCATAAGTGATTTTACTTCTATCCTATCTTATCGAAACATATAAGATAATGAGGGGGGTCGACAAGTTGGATGCAGAGAGGATATTTCTACTCATAGGGGAAACTAAAACTAGGGGGCATAGTTTCAGAATAAGGGACCGCCCATTTAAAACTGAGATGAGGAGGAATTTCTTCTCTCAGAGGGTTGTAAATCTGTGGAATTCTCTGCCCCAGAGAGCTGTGGAAGCTGGGTGAAGGGTTATGGGGAGCGGGCAGGGAAGTGGAGCTGAGTCCATGATCAGATCAGCCATGATCTGATTAAAAAGCGGAGCAGGCTCGAGGGGCCAAATGGTCTACTTCTGCTCCTATTTCTTACATTCTTATCCACTTCGAACCAGAGAGCTGAGTAGCGGCAGTCCTCTAAAACATAAGCAATCATCGACAGGGGCGAACTCAATCAAACAAGGCCTCTTCCAGCCAGAATGATCAAATAGAGAGAATTTTTCCTCACTTATCTTTAAACTAATATTTGGACGCCAGCTTTGCTAAACTTTATAGGAACAACTGCTTTGCTTTGCGAGAGTGAGAAAAGGAAAAAAGAGAGAAAGAGAGAGAGAAGAAAAAAGATAGAAGGAAAGAAATGAATACCATCTCCCCGAACCATCAAGTATTATGTATAGAAGCTGAGTACTGTGAGCTAAACTTAGTGTGACCTTAGTCTTCTTTATTACAACTCCAGAGTGCCTAAACAACATGGCAGCCAACCTTTTATACCGGCCCTGTATGTGTGTGCAGGTTAACATTAGGACTCCAACAGTCACGCCCTCTGGTGGCAAGTATTGCATAGTTACATACGTAACATCACTCTCCCTTCCCCCCCCAGCAAAGTTTTCGGTACAAGTTATTTACAAGTTGAGGCGATCCGGAGCCCTTCGCTCCCTGGTTGATTGTCTAAGTTCAAACCCTTGCATGTGTGAGTTGGTCAGACCATTGCTGCTCTGCACCACGGCTGGTCTGACCAGACTGCCAGGAACGGTGGGCTCATCCTCGTGATTGACAGTGAGGTCGATTGCTGGTTGGGTGTGTGTTGGTGGATCGTCGATGGCGATGTCCTCTTCAAGTCATTCCTGGTTGTCAGTAAATCACAATTTGGTCTGATCTAAATGCTTTCTGCACGTTTGGCCATTTAACACTTTGATTATAAACACCCTATTCCCTTCCTTGGCCAAAACAGTGCCAGCAACCCACTTGGGACCATGACCGTAATTCAGGACAAACACAGAGTCATTAACATCAATGTCACGTGAAACAGCTGCGCGATCGTGGTACATGTTCTGCCGGTGTCGGCAGATTTCCACGTGATCATTAAAATCTGGGTGGACTCGGGAGAGCCTGGTTTTGAGGGCTCTCTTCATTAACAATTTTGCTGGGGGAACCCCGGTGAGCGAGTGTGGTCGCGTCCGGTAACTGAGCAGAATGCGAGACAAACAGGTCCTCAGAGAGTCGTCCATCACGCATTTCATGCTCTGCTTGATTGTTTGGCCTGTCCGCTCCGCTTGACCCGCATTGGACGCAGGCTTAAACGGAGCAGACCTGGGGGTCATAAACTCATTGAATTCTGAGCTGGTGAAACACAGTCCATTGTCGCTGAAAAGGATGCCGGGCAAGCCATGGGTGGCGAACATGGCCCGGAGGCTTTCAATGGTGGCTGTGGACATGCTGGATGACATGATTACGCATTCAATCAATTTGGAGTAAGCGTCTACAACTACTAACAACATCTTTCCTAGAAAGGGGATGGCAAAATCTACGTGGATCTTGGACCACAGTTTGGAGGGCCATGACCACAGACTCAATGGAGCCTCCCTTGGTGCATTGCTCAGTTGTGAGCAAGTGTTGCACTGATGCACGCATGACTCCAAGTCCGAGTCAATGCTGGGCCACCAAGCATGCGACCCTATTGAAGGCAATTGCCTTCATCATGACAATGCTTGGGTGGGTACTGTGTAGGTCACGTATGAGCCTTTCCCTGCCTTTTTTTGGCAAAACCACGCGATTACACCACAAGAGACAATCCGATTGGATGGACATTTCATCTTTGCGTCGGTGAAATGGCTTAATTTCATCTTGCATTTCCCTGGGAACGGCCGACCAGTTCCCATTCAGGACGCAACTATTTACTAATGATAGCACAGGATCCTGGCTGGTCCAGGTCCTGATCTGGTGAGCTGTGATGGGTGACCCCTCGCTCTCAAAAGCATCCATGACCAGTAGCAAGTCTGCGGGCTGCGCCATTTCAGCCCCAGTGGTGGGTAATGGTAGCCGGCTGAGCGCATCGGCACAGTTTTCAGTGCCTGGTCTGTGACGGATAACATAGTCATAGGTGGGCAATGTTAGTGCCCATTTTTGGATGTGGAACGAAGCATTGGTGTTTATACCTTTGCTCTCTGAAAACAGCAAAATGAGCGGCTTGTGGTCAGTTTCAAGCTCAAACTGAAGTCCAAATAGGTATTGGTGCATTTTCTTAACCCCATATACACATGCTAACGCCTCTTTCTCGACCATACTATCGGCTCTCTCAGCCTTAGACAGATTCTAGACGTGTATGCAACCGGTTCGAGGGTGCCCGATACATTGGCTTGCTGTAATACACAGCGACTACGTACAATGCGGCGTCACAAGCTAGCACTAAATGTTTACATGGGTCATAGTGTAAAAGTTAACTTATTTGAACATAGCAGGTTCCTAGCCTTCGCAAAGGCTGTGTCTTGAGATTTGCCCCAAACCCAGTCGTCACCCTTACGTAGCAACATGTGCAAAGGCTCTAACAACGTGCTCAACCCGGGTAGAAAGTTACCGAAATAGTTCAGGAGTCCCAGGAACGAACGCAGCTCCATCACATTCTGTGGTCTCGGTGCATTCTTGATGGCCTCTGTCTTTGAGTCCGTGGGCCTGATGCCGTCTGCTGCAATCTTTCTCCGCAAAAATTCGACTTCAGTGAAACACACTTGGAGCATTTCAGCCTGAGCCCCACTCTGTCTAGGCAACTTAGAACCTTTTCCAGGTTGTATAGATGTTCGATGGTGTCACGACCAGTGATCAGGATGTCGTCTTGAAACACAATGGTGCGCGGAACAAATTTCAACAAACTCTCCATGTTTCTCTGGAAAATGGCTGCAGCCAAGCAAATACGGAAAGGGCACCTGTGGTATATAAACAGTCCTTGTGTGTGTTGATGCTCTTCAGTCTTTTCAAAGATTCAGCCAGCTCCTGTGTCATGAAGGCGGAGATTAGGTCCAACTTGGAGAACGACTTCCCCCCCGCTAACATTGCAAACAGGTCATCTGCCTTGGGCAGTGGGTACTGGTCCTATAGTGAGACTTGGTTAATCGTTACCTTGTAGTCTCTGCAGATTCTGATTGTGCCATCGCTTTTCAACATCGGAACAACTGGACTGGACCACTCGTTGAACTCGACTGGCGATATGATTCCTTCGTGTTGGAGTCTGTCCAGTTCAATCTCGACTTTCTCCCTCATCATGTACGGAACCGCCCGAGCCTTGTGATGAATGGGCCGTGCATTGGGGCCTAAATGGATCTGTACCTTGGCGCCTGTGAAGTTTCCGATGCCTGGTTCGAATAGTGAGGGAAACTTGCTCAGCACTTGAGCACACGAGGCGTCATCCACTGAAGATAGTGCTTTGATGTTGTTCCAATTCCATCTAATCTTTTCTAGCCAGCTTCTGCCGAGCAGCGTTGGGCCATTTCCTGGAACAATCCACAATGATAGGTCATGCACATCTCCATTATACGATACCTTCACTGCAGCACTTCCAATGACTGGTATGAGCTCATTGGTGTAGGTACGCAGCTTTGCATTAATCGGGCTCAATTTGGGCCTTTGTGCTTTATTGCCCCACAGTTTCTCGAAAGCCTTCTGGCTCATTATTGACTGACTCGCACCTGTGTCCAATTCCATGGATACTGGAACTCCATTTAATTTGACTTTCAGCATTATAGGAGGGCTCTTGGTGGTGAAGGTATGTACCCCATATACTTCTTCCTCAGGTTGAGTTGCCTGTGCTGCGTGATCCACGTCAGATCGATCATCCTCTGCCACGTGGTATGTCGCAGCACGTTTGCACATTCGCTGGAGGTGCCCCATCGTTGCGCAGCCTTTGCACACGTAGTGCTTGAATCGACATTGTTGGGTCCGCTGATTACCCCCGCAGCACCAACACAATGCTAATGGATTCACCTTCACCCCTGATGGCGGACTCTGAGTCATCACAGGTCTTGCAGCCCGCAGACATAAAGGCCCTGCCATATGCAGTTCGGCCTGCTAGCGACGTCATTTTATGCAGAGTACTTGCCGGTGAGCTTCGATGTTGAGAAGATATCTGTTTGGTGTTATCGTCCGTGGCCATGCATGCCTGGGCGATCGCGATGGCCCTGCTCAGGTCTAGGGTTTCGGCAGCCAGCAGCTTTCGAAGAATGACCTCGTGGCTGATGCCCAGCACGAAAAAGTCCTAAAGCTTTTGCCCTAACGCAGCTCCAAAATCACAAGGTCCCGCGAGGCGCCTCAGGTCGGCGACATAATCCGCCACGTCCTGGCCTCTGGAACGATGGTGCGTGTAAAAACGATACCTGGCCACGAGGATACTCTCCTTCAGCTTGAGGTGGTCCCGAACCAGCGTGCACAAACTCCACTGTGATTTGTGGAAAAACACCTTTTGTCCATGGAGCCGGGATGTCTGGATGGACAATGAGGTTTGCGGGCCAAATATAATACATCTGGACTTTTTCACTGAAGGAGCAGTCAAGAGCTCAACAAACAGTTAGCACTTCGAGGACAGCTCATTTACAGAAATGGCCTACAATTGTTTTCATCGAGATGACCAATCCGGGACAGTTACGTCACCAGGAAAACCAACTAGCATCTCTGCGACCATGGTAACCAGGAATCGCCCAGCCAGTTTTGTGTATTATATGGGGTATAAAAATGCTGAACTTTGGGGGATTCAGTGGCTTACTTTTCTCCACTGCCTCTGTTATGCACGATTTTGTCTTTAGAGTCGAACGGACCCGGGATTGCGTGAATCAACGACAAGGGCTAGTAATTATATCCAGCATATACCTCTGGAAATCCCCAAGACCGCCAGCGGGTTTGGCTGCTGAGGAACTGCAAGTGTCCAAGACGCAGGCTAACATGTGTTTGTGTGAGGAGGCTTCCAAGTGTGGGTTCTGACCAAACCAGGAGAGGGCTTTAGAAAGAAGGGTTTCCACTATCTAGGCTTAGATTCTGGGAAGGGGGTTGGCCCAGTGTAACCAACAGGGTGCGTATTTAGTCTAAGGTTTTAAGTTAGTGACCACAGTCATCTACTCTTTAAGCCGTAAACGAGAGGAGTAGGAGTTGTCGTTTTGTGAGTGTAATAAAAGGAATCGATCTTTGACCAACCTGAACCGTTTTGTTTTGTCTGAGTCAATTATAACCTATCCATAGTAACTCCTTGTGTCCGCACTTGGGGGTTGTGGGGCTTGTGGTTCGCGGCATAATTCAGAAGACCAACCGGGTGGCATCTGCTCACGGCCGGGTTACACAGTAATCCCGCTGGGGATGCTGCACATCGGGCATAGGAGAAGACCTATCTGACCTTGGTCTCTCTCTCTCTTTGCGGAATAACCCGCTAATCGACTGGCTAGGCAGGAACTATTGGCAAAAGCTCCTGCTGTCCAAAGGGGAACAACCCGAACCGGGGAGTTTTACATCTCGGGTCGACTCAAGGGAGAATCATAGCAACATGGAGCAAACAAAACACCCTATATCAGTAAGGCTGGTTTTCATTCCATGCTAATCGATGGCTATTCTGACTTTGCTAAAACAGACATTTGGATGCCAGATATGGAGCATATGGAATTAGGTCACAGATCAGCCCTGATTTAATTAAATGGCAGAACAGGCTTGATGGGGCTAAATGGCCTACTCCTGTTGCTATATTCCTAGAGGCTCCCAACTCAAAGAAGAGGTGTTCCAATCAGAGTGGTAACTTTTACCGATGGCTCAGTGGGTCACAGGCACCCACTACCTCGCATTCTGATGGTCTGTTCTTTTTTCTCTCTGTCTCACTATCTCTCTCTTTTTCTTTCGTGCTTTCTCTCTCTCTCTCCATTTCTCTCTCACTTTCTCTATCTCTGGCTCTCTCTCAGAGACACCACATCTATGTGTGAACCTGAGCAGCTCGTATTACAATAAATTCAGGGCTAGTTTGCTTGGGAATTGCTAGCTTGAACATGGGCTTTAACCGAGAGTACCAGTCGAGAGAAAAACAGAGTTAACGTTTCAGGTCGATGACCCTTCGTCAGAACTGTCCGGATGAAGGGTCATCGACCTGAAACGTTAACTCTGTTTTTCTCTCTCCATAGATGATGCCTGACCCTTTGAGATTTCCAACAATTTCTGTTTTTATTGCAGATTCCAGCATCCGCAGTATTTTGCTTTTGTACCAGTAGAGATGCATCTTTACCTGCAGGAAGGTATCTTTACTGCTTTACATGGAGTGAGATGGGTAGGGAAGTGATGGATCGCACTATGAAAAATGTATTCTATTTATTCATGGTGACACCTAAGAGTATGTTAATATGTATCAGGAGTCCTTGGGAGTGTGACAATATTTGCAAGGAGTCTCCACACAGAAGTGCTTAAAAACCAGTGCCATACATCCCCATTATTAATTGATTTTATACTGTAGACATGGTTGAAACCAAGTCAGTGATTAATGAGTGAGACATGCAATACCTGGTTGATTCTGCAGTGTAACCATTGGAGCCCCAATTCCTATTTGTTAGCGCAGCACACTGACTGCTACTCATTGTCTTCTCAGATGATCTCGGTCTTTCTTCTGCTCCAAACCTACCTTTGTGCCTGTGTGACACCTTTCCTTAGGCATCTGCCTTTCTCTCATATTTGCTCCCTTTTCCTGACACTGCTTCACCGCCCCACTGATGCACATTCAGCATTCATTTCAAAGAAGTGGGCAGTGGGCCTGATTGCCATGTGCTTCCAGTAACATTAACTTCAATATGAGGCACCAATCTATTGCTCTTCCACAAGCCCTGAACAGCTGCCATGAGTATATACCGGGGTACGCCCGTCCGCGACCTCTGCCGTTGACCCTGCTGAAGGTTGCGGGGTCAGGGCAGGGACTGTCATCTATGTAAGCTTGGGGTTACTAGCCACCAGGTGGCGCCACTGTCGAAGGTCATTGGGCTATACGCACGTGTGCGCGGCCCAGGTATAAAAGGCAAGCCATCATGTAATGTAATCACTTTGGGCTCTAATAAAGTTGAGCCAGGTTTGCACCTGAGTGAGTTTACAGTATTCAGTCTATCGAGTTATTACATACATAACCTTTGGCGACGAGGTAACTTAAGAACCTCCGCATGCAAAAATGAGCACAATTGGAATTCTGGAGAGATTCGTGGAGGGAGAGGACTGGGCAGATTTTGTAGCTCACCTGGACCAGTACTAACTGGCCAACAAAATGGACGCAGTTAGGCGAAGGGCGGTCTTCCTCACAGTTTGCGGTCCGAAAATCTATGGACTCAAAGAATCTTCTCTCGCCTGCAATCCAACGGACAAGGATTATGAGGAATTGTGTGCTCTGGTACGTAACCATCTCAAACCAGAAGAAGGCATCATCATCTCACGATATCGATTTTGCACGCACGTTCGTTCTGAGGGCCAGGATGTGTCGGAATTTGTTGCCGACCTAAATCGTCTAACTGGACCGTATAAGTTCGAAAACACGTTGGAAGACATGCTGCAGGACTTCTTTGTAATCGGCATCAACCACGAGGTGATCCTGCGTAAGCTACTGGCGGCGGAGATGCTGAATTTGAACAAGGCCATCACGATTGCCCAGGCATGCATGACGACGGACAAAAACTTAAAGCAGATATCATCGAAAAATCGGAACTCGGCAAGTATCTGCCATCGTTTGGCAGAGCTGCATATGGCAGGGCATATTCGACTGCGTATGCGAAACCTGTGGCTGCCCAAAGTCTGCCAACAGGAACGAATCCAATTTCACCGTGTTGGCGTTGTGGGGGCAATCAGTGTCAGTTTAAACAGTACATTTGTTCAGGCTGTTCGAGACTGGGCCTCTGCAGCGCATGTGTCTGCAACTGAGCAAGCAGCTGTGACACACCATGTGGAGGATAATGACCAGTCTAGCGCAGATCCAGATATGCAATCCAAGATACCAGAGGAGGAAGTGTATGGACTGTATTTGTTCCGAACAAAGAGCCAACCGATAATGATTAATGTGAAACTTAATGGTGTGCCGGTACCGATGGAATTAGATATGGGTGCGAGTCAATCAATAATGAGCCAGAGGACATTCGACAAGCTGTGGGTTACTAAGGCTATGAGGCCTAAGCTGAGTCCAGTCAATGAAAAGTTGCGTAAGTACACTAAAGAACTCATAACGGTGATTGGAAATACAGTAGTCAAGATGTCGTATGATGGTGCGGTTCATGATTTACCGTTATGGATTGTTCCAGGCAATGGTCCAATGCTGTTCAGCAGGAATTGGCTAGAAAAAAATCAAATGGAATTGGAACAATATCAAAGCATTGCCATCGGAGGATGATACTCCATGAGCTCAAGTGCTGAGCAAGTTCTCTTCGCTGTTTGAACCAGGCATTGGCAATTTCACGGGAGCCAAGGTGCAGATCCACGTGGACTTGGATGTAAGACCCGTCCATCATAAAGCTCGGGCAGTTCCGTACACGATGAGGGAGAAGGTTGAAATCGAACTGGACAGACTCCAGCTTGAAGGGGTCATATCACCGGTCAAATTTAACGAATGGGCCAGCTCCATTGTTCCTGTGTTGAAGAGTGATGGCACTGTCAGGATTTGTGAAGACTACAAGGTTACAATCAACCGAGTTTTGAAACAGGATCAATACCCGTTACCGAAGGCTGATGACCTGTTTGCAACGCTAGCCAGGGAGAAGTCGTTCACTAAACTGGACCTGACGTCAGCCTACCTGACACAGGAGCTGATCGAGACGTCAAAGAAACTTACGTGCATCAACATTCATAAAGGACTGGTTATCTACAACAGGTGTCCTTTCGGAATTCACTCGGCTGCAGCCATATTTCAGAGGAACATGGAGAGTCTACAGAAGTCCGTCCCGAGAATCATCATGTTCCAAGATGACATCCTGGTCACAGGTCATGACACCGCCGTACATCTGAACAACCTGGAAGAGGTTCTACATCGTCTGGACAAAGTGGGACTCAGACTGAAACATTCGAAGTGCATCTTCATGGCACCGGAAGTCGAATTCCTGGGGAGGAAAATTGCTGCTGACGGCATCAGGCCTACGGACTCGAAAACCAAGGCCATCAAAAATATACCCAAGCCTCAGAATGTGACGGAGCTGCATTCGTTCCTTGGTCTACTCAACTACTTCGATAATTTCCTACCTAGATTGAGCACTTCATTAGAGCCACTGCACATGCTGTTAAGAAAAGGCGACAACTGGGTTTGGGGTGCGTCTCAAGATAGAGCTTTTGAGAAAGCTACTAATCTGCTTTGTGCTAACGAGCTGCTGGTATATTATGATCCGTGTAAGTGTCTAGTATTGGCCAGTGATGCTTCATCATATGGAGTTGGTTGCATGCTCCAACGAGCTAATGAATCGGGTAAACTACAACCTGTTGTGTATGCTTCTAAAAGTTTGTCAAAGGCGTAAAGAGCCCACAGCATGGTGGAAAAAGAAACATTAGCCTGTGTGTATAGGGTTAAAAAGATGCATCAGTACCTGTTTGGTCTTCAGTTTGAACTGAAAACAGATCACATGCTAATCATTTCATTGTTTTCGGAAAACAAAGGTATCAATAACAAAGCATCGTCCCGCATCCAGAGGTGGGCACTGATATTATCTGCCTATGATTATGTCATTCGCCATAGACCTGGCACCGAGAATTGTGCCAGCGCACTGAGCCATCTGCCGGTACCCACACCGGAGATGGAGACGCCACAACCTGCAGACCTACTGTTAGTTATGAATGCTTTTGAAAGTGAAGAAACCCCTATCATGGGCTCAGCAAGTTTTGACCCGGACCAGCCACGACCTGATATTATTGGTTGTGAAATGTTGTGTCCTTAATGGTGTAAAAGGAAAAGGAGGTTGGGTAGCATTGCTGGTTAAAGAGGAGATTAATACAATAGTTAGGAATGACATTAGCTTGAATGATGTGGAATCTATATGGGTAGAGCTGCAGAACACCAAAGGGCAAAAAAAGTTAGTGGGAGTTGTGTACAGACCTCCAAACAGTAGTAGTGATGTTGGGGATGGCATCAAACAAGAAATTATGGGTGCATGCAATAAGGGTGCAGCAGTTATAATGGGTGACTTTAATATGCACATAGATTGGGCTAACCAAACTGGAAGCAATACGGTGGAGGAGGATTTCCTGGAGTGCATAAGGGATGGTTTTCTAGACCAATATGTCGAGGAACCAACTAGGGGAGAGGCCATCTTAGACTGGGTGTTGTGTAATGAGAGGATTAATTAGCAATCTCGTTGTGCGAGGCCCCTTGGGGAAGAGTGACCATAATATGGTGGAATTCTGCATTAGGATGGAGAATGAAACAGTTAATTCAGAGACCATGGTCCAGAACTTAAAGAAGGGTAACTTTGAAGGTATGAAGCATGAATTGGCTAGGATTGATTGGCGAATGATACTTAAGGGGTTGACTGTGGATGGGCAATGGCAGACATTTAGAGACCGCATGGATGAACTACAACAATTGTACATTCCTGTCTGGCATAAAAATAAAAAAGCGAAGGTGGCTCAACCGTGGCTATCAAGGGAAATCAGGGATAGTATTAAAGCCAAGGAAGTAGCATACAAATTGGCCAGAAATAGCAGCGAACCCGGAGACTGGGAGAAATTTAGAACTCAGCAGAGGAGGACAAAGGGTTTGATTAGGGCAGGGAAAATGGAGTACGAGAAGAAGCTTGCAGGGAACATTAAAACGGATTGCAAAAGTTTCTATAGATATGTAAAGAGAAAAAGGTTAGTAAAGACAAATGTAGGTCCCCTGCAGTCAGAATCAGGTGAAGTCATAACGGGGAACAAAGAAATGGCGGGCCAATTGAACAAGTACTTTGGTTCGGTATTCACGAAGGAGGACACTAACAACATTCCGGATATAAGAAGGGTCAGAGGGTCTAGTAAGGAGGAGGACTGAGGGAAATCCTTATTAGTCGGGAAATTGTGTTGGGGAAATTGATGGGATTGAAGGCCGATAAATCTCCAGGGCCTGATGGACTGCATCCCAGAGTACTTAAGGAGGTGGCCTTGGAAATAGCAGATGCATTGACAGTCATTTTCCAACATTCCATTGACTTTGGATCAGTTCCTATGGAGTGGAGGGTAGCCAATGTAACCCCACTTTTTAAAAAAGGAGGGAGAGAGAAAACAGGGAATTATAGACCGGTCAGCCTGACATTCGTAGTGGGTAAGATGATGGAATCAATTATTAAGGATGTCATAGCAGCGCATTTGGAAAGAGATGACATGATAGGTCCAAGTCAGCATGGATTTGTGAAAGGGAAATCATGCTTGACAAATCTTCTGGAATTTTTTGAGGATGTTTCCAGTAGAGTGGACAAGGGAGAACCATTTGATGTGGTATATTTGGACTTTCAGAAGGCTTTCGACAAGGTTCCACACAAGAGATTAATGTGCAAAGTTAAAGCACATGGGATTGGGGGTAGTGTGCTGACATGGATTGAGAAATGGTTGTCAGACAGGAAGCAAAGAGTAGGAGTAAATGGGTACTTTTCAGAATGGCAGGTGGTGAGTAGTGGGGTACCGCAAGGTTCTGTACTGGAGCCCCAGCTGTTTACATTGTATATCAATGATTTAGACGAGGGGATTAAATATAGTATCTCCAAATTTGCGGATGACACTAAGTTAGGTGGCAGTGTGAGCTGCGAGGAGGATGCTATGAGGCTGCAGAGCGACTTGGATAGGATGGGTGAGTGGGCAAATGCATGGCAGATGAAGTATAATGTGGATAAATGTGAGGTTGTCCACTTTGGTGGTAAAAACAGAGAGACAGACTATTATCTGAATGGTGACAGATTAGGAAAAGGGGAGGTGCAACGAGACCTGGGTGTCATGGTACATCAGTCATTGAAGGTTGGCATGCAGGTACAGCAGGCGGTTAAGAAAGCAAATGGCATGTTGGCCTTCATAGCGAGGCGATTTGAGTACAGGGGCAGGGAGGTGTTGCTACAGTTGTACAGGGCCTTGGTGAGGCCACACCTGGAATATTGTGTACAGTTTTAGTCTCTTAATCTGAGGAAGGACATTCTTGTTATTGAGGGAGTGCAGCGAAGGTTCACCAGACTGATTCCCGGGATGGCGGGACTGACCTATCAAGAAAGACTAAATCAACTGGGCTTGTATTCACTGGAGTTCAGAAGAATGAGAGGGGACCTTATAGAAACGTTTAAAATTCTAATGGGTTTAGACAGGTTAGATGCAGGAAGAATGTTCCCAATGTTGGGGAAGTCCAGAACCAGGGGTCACAGTCTAAGGATAAGGGGTAAGCCATTTAGGACCGAGATGAGGAGAAACTTCTTCACCCAGAGAGTGGTGAACCTGTGGAATTCTCTACCACAGAAAGTTGTTGAGGCCAATTTACTAAATATATTCAAAAAGGAGTTAAATGTAGTCCTTACTACTAGGGGGATCAAGGGGTATGGCAAGAAAGCAGGAATGGGGTACTGAAGTTGCATGTTCAGCCATGAACTCATTGAATGGCGGTGCAGGCTAGAAGGGCCGAATGGCCTACTCCTGCACCTATTTCCGATGTTTCTATGTTTCAATGTGATTGGTCTGCCATACCCAAGCAAATGGGTGATGAGACCAAACCTTACAACCATCGCAAAGACGAACTATCCATTCAGTCAGATTGTTTACGGAGGGGTAATCATGTTGTTATGCCTAAGAAAGGCAGAGAGAAATTTGTACATGATCGACATAGCACTCATCCTGGTATTGTCATGATGAAAGCCATTGCCAGGTCTCATGTATGGTGGCCTGGTATTGACTCTGATCTGGAATCATGTGTGCATCAGTGGCCATCTAAACCATGGTCCAGGATCCACATCGACTTTGCAGATCCCTTCCTGGGAAAGATGTTTTTAGTTGTGGTGGATGCATATTCCAAGTGGATAGAGACAATAATCAAGTCATCCAGTACATCCACAGCTACCATTGAGAGTCTTCGTGTCATGTGTGCCTCTCATGGTCTGCCACTCCTGGAGTGTATTAGGGATGGTTTTCTAGACCAATATGTCGAGGAACCAACCAGAGGGCTGGCTATCCTCGACTGGGTGTTGTGTAATAAGAAAGGGCCAATTAGTAATCTTGTTGTACGAAGCCCCTTGGGGAAGAGTGACCATAATATGGTAGAATTCTTTATTAAGATGGAGAGCGACACAGTTAATTCAGAGACTAGGGTCCTGAACTTAATGAAAGGTAACTTCGATGGTATGAGACGTGAATTGGCTAGAATAGACTGGCGAGTGATACTTAAAGGGTTGACAGTGGATAGGCAATGGCAAACATTTAAAGATCACATGGATGAACTTCAACAATCGTACATCCCTGTCTGGAGTAAAATAAAACGGGGAAGGTGGCTCAACCGTGGCTAATAAGGAAAATTAAGGATAGTGTTCAATCCAAGGAAGAGGCATACAAATTAGACAGAAAAAGCAGCAAACCTGAGGACTGGGAGAATTTTATAATACAGCAGAGGAGGACAAAGGGTTTAATTAGGAGGGGGAAAATAGAGTATGAGAGGAAGCTTTCTGGGAACATAAAAACTGACTGCAATCGAGAGATATGTGAAGAGAAAAAGATTAGTGAAAACAAACGTAGGCCCCTTGCAGTCAGATTCAGGTGAATTTATAATGGGAACAAAGAAATGGCGGACCAGTTAAACAAATACTTTGGTTCTGTCTTCATGAAGGAAGACACAAATAACCTTCTGGAAATACTAGGGGACCGAGGGTCTAGTGAGAAGGAGGAACTGAAGGAAATCCTTATTGGGCGGGAAGTTGTGTTAGGGAATTTGATGAGATTGAAGGCAGATAAATCCTCGGGGCCTGATAGTCTGCATCCCAGAGTACTTAAGGAAGTAGCCCTAGAATTAGTGGATGCATTGGTGATCATTTTCCAACAGTCCATCGACTCTGGATCAGTTCCTATGGACTGGAGGGTAGCTAATATAAAACCACTTTTTAAGAAAGGAGGGAGAGAGAAAACGGGTAATTATAGGCCAGTTAGCCTGACATCGGTAGTGGGGAAAATGTTGGAATCAATTATTAAAGATGAAGTAGCAGCACATTTGGAAAGCAATGACGGGATCGGTCCAAGTCAGCATTAATTTATGAAAGGATAATCCTGCTTGACAAGTCTTCTAGAATTTTTTGAGGATGTAATTGGTAGAGTGGACAAGGGAGAACCAGTGAATGTGGTGTATTTGGACTTTCAAAAGGCTTTTGACAAGGTCCCACACATGAGATTGATGTGCAAAATTAAAGCACATGGTATTGGGGGTAGTATACTGATGTGGACAGAGAACTGGTTGGCAGACAGGAAGCTGAGAGTCGGGATAAATGGGTCCTTCTCAGAATGGCAGACAGTGACTAGTGGGGTGTCGCAGGGCTCAGTGCTGGGACCCCAGCTATTTATAATATACATTAATGATTTGGATGAGGGAATTGAGTGTAATATCTCCAAGTTTGCAGATGACACAAGCTGGTTGGTGGTGTGAGCTGTGAGGAGGACGCTAAAAGGCTGGTTAGGTGACTTGGACAGGTTAGGTGAGTGGGCAAGCGCGTGGCAGATGCAGCATAATGTGGATAAATGTGAGGTTATCCACTTTGCTGGCAAAAACACGAAGGCAGAATATTATCTGAATGACGGCAGATTAGGAAAAGGGGAGGTGCAATGAGACCTGGGTGTCATGGTGCATCAATCATTGAAAGCTGGCATACAGATACAGCAGGCAGTGAAGAAGGCAAATGGTATGTTGCCCTTCATAGCTAGGGGATTTGAGTATAAGACAGGGAGGTCTTACTGCAGTTGTACAGGGCCTTAGTGAGACATCACCGGAATATTGTGTTCAGTTTTGGTCTCCTAATCTGAAGAAGGACGTCTTGCTATTGAGGGAGTGCAGTGAAGGTTCACCAGACTGATTCCAGGGATGGCAGGACTGACATAAGAGGAGAGACTGGATCGACTGGGCCTGTATTCACTGGAGTTTAGAAGGATGAGAGGGGATCTCATAGAAATGTATAAAATTCTGACGGGACTGGACAGGTTAGATGCAGGAAGAATGTTCCCGATGTTGGGGAAGTCCAGAACCAGGGGACACAGTCTAAGGATAAGGGGTAGGCCATTTAGGACTGAGATGAGGAGAAACCTCTTCACTCAGAGAGTTGTGAACCTGTGGAATTCCCTACCGCAGAGAGTTGTTGATGCCAGTTCATTGGATATATTCAAGAGGGAGTTAGATATGGCCCTTACAGCTAAAGGGATCAAGGGGTATGGAGAGAATGCAGGAAAGAGTTACTGAAGTGAATGATCAGCCATGATTTTATTGAATGGTGGTGCAGGCTCGAAGGGCCGAATGGCCTACTACTGCATCTATTTTCTATGTTTCTATGCCCGATATCGTTGTAAGCGACCACGGACCTTGCTTTATGGTCTGGAGTTTCAAGAGTTCATGAAACTCAATGGTATCAAACATGTGAGGTCAGCACCATTCAAACCCACATCTAATGGTCAAGCAGAGCGTGCGGTCCAAATCATTAAGCAGAGTATGAAACGTGTAACTCAAACTCGCTTGCCATCCATATTGCTTAGTTACAGGACAAGACCCCACACGCTTACCGGGGTCCCCCTGCTGAACTATTGATGAAGAGAGGTCTCAAGACCAAGCTTTTTCTTGTCCACCCTGACTTGAAATATCATGTTGAATATCGACATCAAAGTCAGCAGTGGTATCATGATCGCGCTGTTGTGTCGCGCGACATTTCTGTTAACGATCCTGTGTATGTACTAAATTATGGTCAAGGTCCCAAGTAGATCACCGATACTGTTACGGCCAAGGAGGGTAACAGAGTGTTTATCATCACGCTCAAGAATAGGCAAACATGCAGGAAACATGTTGATCAGATAAAACTGCGGCACACGGATGAACCGGAACAGTCTGAGGAAGAAACAATCAGTCACCAACCACCCTACCCTCAGTCATCAGAGGACTCCGCTGTCATCAATGAATCTGGACTTTCAATCCCTGACATGGTCATTGCCACTCCCATCAGATCGGCTACCCAGCCCCCAGTCATAACAGACTCAGAACGCTCGCCCAAGGCTGGAGTTGAACTGAGACGATCAACTCGGGAGTGGAAAGCCCCGGACCGTCTCAATTTGTAAAAAAACTGTTACTAATATCTTAAAGGGGGATATTGTCATGTCTGTATGCTTGAGGTTACTAGCCACCAGGTGGTGCCACTGTCGGAGGTCATTGGGCTGTACGCACGGGTGTGTGGCCCAGGCATAAAAGGCCAGCCATCATGTAATGTAATCACTTTGGGCCCGAATAAAGTTGAGCCAGGTGTGCACCTGAGTGAGTTTACAGTATTCAGTCTATCGAGATATTATTTACATGACAGGGACAATGGTTACTGAGTTTTTGTTTGGTTGGCATCTCCACGCAGTCTGACGGAAATCTGCTGACTTGGGAGCAGTTACGAGGCACTTCTCCAGGCAAAAATCCCTGGGGCTAGAAATTCGCTGGAATAGCACCCCTCTCGAGGATCAGAACAGGGGCACTAAAGGGTTTGGCAACAGCGAGCATTTGCGTCGCTCGGCAAATTCAGTGTGCTGGTACCGGGAGTGTCGCGCCAGTGGACAACACCCCCGCTATTGACACGCAATCAAACTTTGTTTTGGGCTGAACCCGTAGCACCCCCTAGTGACACCGCCAGAGAAAGCTGGCGTGCAGAGGTGTCACGGTGGTGGTGAGGGAAGGAACGACTGCACGAGGTAGGTGTGATTGCGTCTTTTTCTTTTTGCAGTTTTACATCATTTGTGGTCATTAATATATAGGGAATGTTTTTTGTGTTTTTTGTTCTGTTTTTGTTGGCAGGGAGGCCTCTCTTAGGGCGCAACGAAGCCGGTTGTTTAGCAATGGATCGAGTGCATTCCATCTCATTAACATGTCACAGAGGGGCGATTGATCGAGTGTGTTCCATCTCACTAACATGTCACAGAGGGGCGATTGATCGAGTGCATTCCGTCTTACTAACATGTCACGGGGTGAATGATCGAGTGCATTCCATCTCACTAACATGTCACGGGGTGAATGATCGAGTGCATTCTATCTCACTAACATGTCACGGGGTGAATGATCGAGTGCATTCCATCTCACTAACATGTCACAGGGTGAATGATCGAGTGCATTCCATCTCACTAACATGTCACAGGGTGAATGATCGAGTGCATTCCATCTCACTAACATGTCACGGGGTGAATGATCGACTGCGTTCCATCTCACGAACATGGCACGGATTTTGATTGAGTGCGTTCCATCTCACTAACATGTCACGAGGAGTGATTGATCGAGTGCAGTCCATCTCACTAACATGTCACAGGGTGTGATTGATCGAGTGCATTCCGTCTCACTAACATGTCACGGGGTGAATGATCGACTGCGTTCCATCTCACGAACATGGCACGGGGGGGGGCGATTGATCGAGTGCGTTCCATCTCACTAACATGTCACGGGGGGGGCGATTGATCGAGTGCATTCCATCTCACTAAAATGTCACGGGGGGGGCGATTGATCGAGTGCGTTCCATCTCACTAACATGTCACGGCGGGGTGATTGATCGAGTGCGTTCCGTCTCACTAACATGTCACAGGAGGGGGTGATTGATCGAGTGCATTCCATCTCACTAACATGTCACAGGAGGGGGTGATTGATCGAGTGCATTCCATCTCACTAACATGTCACGGGGGGTGATTGATCGAGTGCATTCCATCTCACTAACATGTCACAGGAGGGGGCGATTGATCGAGTGCATTCCATCTCACTAACATGTCACAGGTGGGCGATTGATCGAGTGCATTCCATCTCACTAACATGTCACAGGGGGCGATTGATCGAGTGCATTCCATCTCACTAACATGTCACGGGGGGTGATTGATCGAGTGCATTCCATCTCACTAACATGTCACAGGTGGGCGATTGATCGAGTGCATTCCATCTCACTAACATGTCACAGGGGGCGATTGATCGAGTGCATTCCATCTCACTAACATGTCACGGGGGGTGATTGATCGAGTGCGTTCCATCTCACTAACATGTCACAGGGGGCGATTGATCGAGTGCATTCCATCTCACTAACATGTCACGGGGGGTGACTGATCGAGTGCGTTCCATCTCACTAACATGTCACAGGGGGCGATTGATCGAGTGCATTCCATCTCACTAACATGTCACGGGGGGTGATTGATCGAGTGCGTTCCATCTCACTAACATGTCACGGGGGGTGATTGATCGAGTGCATTCCATCTCACTAACATGTCACAGGTGGGCGATTGATCGAGTGCATTCCATCTCACTAACATGTCACGGGGGGTGATTGATCGAGTGCGTTCCATCTCACTAACATGTCACGGGGGGTGATTGATCGAGTGCGTTCCATCTCACTAACATGTCACAGGGGGCGATTGATCGAGTGCGTTCCATCTCACTAACATGTCACGGGGGGTGATTGATCGAGTGCGTTCCATCTCACGAACATGTCACAGGAGGCGATTGCGAGTGCAGTCCATCTCACTAACATGTCACAGGGTGTGATTGATCGATTACATTCCGTCTCACTAACATGTCACGGGGTGATTGATCGAGTGCGTTTCATCTCACGAACATGTCACGGATTTTGATTGAGTGCGTTCCATCTCACTAACATGTCACGGCAGGGGGCGATTGATCTAGTGCATTCCGTCTCACTAACATGTCACGGGGTGATTGATCGAGTGCATTCCATCTCATTAACATGTCACAGGGGGTGATTGATCGAGTGCATTCCATCTCACTAACATGTCACAGGGGGGGGCGATTGATCGAGTGCATTCCGTCTCACTAACATGTCACGGGGGCGGGCGATTGATCGAGTGCATTCCGTCTCACTAACATGTCACGGGGTGATTGATCGAGTGCATTCCATCTCATTAACATGTCACAGGGGGTGATTGATCGAGTGCATTCCGTCTCACTTACATGTCACAGGGGGGGGCGATTGATCGAGTGCATTCCGTCTCACTAACATGTCACGGGGTGATTGATCGAGTGCATTCCATCTCATTAACATGTCACAGGGGGTGATTGATCGAGTGCATTCCATCTCACTTACATGTCACAGGGGGGGGCGATTGATCGAGTGCATTCCGTCTCACTAACATGTCACGGGGTGATTGATCGAGTGCATTCCATCTCACGAACATGTCACATGGGGCGATTGATCGAGTGCATTCCATCTCACTAACATGTCACATGGGGCGATTGATCGAGTGCGTTCCATCTCACTAACATGTCACATGGGGCAATTGATCGAGTGCATTCCATCTCACTAACATGTCACATGGGGCGATTGATCGAGTGCGTTGCATTTCACTAACATGTCACAGGGGGTGATTGAGCGAGTGTGTTCCAGTTCACTGACATGACAGTGGGGCTGATTGATCAAGTGTGTTCCATCTCACTAACATGTCACAGGGGGGCGATTGATCGAGTGCGTTCCATCTCACTAACATGACACGGGCGTGATTGATCGAGTGTGTTCCATCTCACTAACATGTCTCGGGGGGCGATTGATCGAGTGCATTCCATCTCACTAACATGTCACAGGGGGCGATTGATCGAGTGCATTCCATCTCACTAACATGTCACGGGGGGTGATTGATCGAGTGCATTCCATCTCACTAACATGTCACAGGTGGGCGATTGATCGAGTGCATTCCATCTCACTAACATGTCACAGGGGGCGATTGATCGAGTGCATTCCATCTCACTAACATGTCACGGGGGGTGATTGATCGAGTGCGTTCCATCTCACTAACATGTCACAGGGGGCGATTGATCGAGTGCATTCCATCTCACTAACATGTCACGGGGGGTGACTGATCGAGTGCGTTCCATCTCACTAACATGTCACAGGGGGCGATTGATCGAGTGCATTCCATCTCACTAACATGTCACGGGGGGTGATTGATCGAGTGCGTTCCATCTCACTAACATGTCACGGGGGGTGATTGATCGAGTGCATTCCATCTCACTAACATGTCACAGGTGGGCGATTGATCGAGTGCATTCCATCTCACTAACATGTCACGGGGGGTGATTGATCGAGTGCGTTCCATCTCACTAACATGTCACGGGGGGTGATTGATCGAGTGCGTTCCATCTCACTAACATGTCACAGGGGGCGATTGATCGAGTGCGTTCCATCTCACTAACATGTCACGGGGGGTGATTGATCGAGTGCGTTCCATCTCACGAACATGTCACAGGAGGCGATTGCGAGTGCAGTCCATCTCACTAACATGTCACAGGGTGTGATTGATCGATTACATTCCGTCTCACTAACATGTCACGGGGTGATTGATCGAGTGCGTTTCATCTCACGAACATGTCACGGATTTTGATTGAGTGCGTTCCATCTCACTAACATGTCACGGCAGGGGGCGATTGATCTAGTGCATTCCGTCTCACTAACATGTCACGGGGTGATTGATCGAGTGCATTCCATCTCATTAACATGTCACAGGGGGTGATTGATCGAGTGCATTCCATCTCACTAACATGTCACAGGGGGGGGCGATTGATCGAGTGCATTCCGTCTCACTAACATGTCACGGGGGCGGGCGATTGATCGAGTGCATTCCGTCTCACTAACATGTCACGGGGTGATTGATCGAGTGCATTCCATCTCATTAACATGTCACAGGGGGTGATTGATCGAGTGCATTCCGTCTCACTTACATGTCACAGGGGGGGGCGATTGATCGAGTGCATTCCGTCTCACTAACATGTCACGGGGTGATTGATCGAGTGCATTCCATCTCATTAACATGTCACAGGGGGTGATTGATCGAGTGCATTCCATCTCACTTACATGTCACAGGGGGGGGCGATTGATCGAGTGCATTCCGTCTCACTAACATGTCACGGGGTGATTGATCGAGTGCATTCCATCTCACGAACATGTCACATGGGGCGATTGATCGAGTGCATTCCATCTCACTAACATGTCACATGGGGCGATTGATCGAGTGCGTTCCATCTCACTAACATGTCACATGGGGCAATTGATCGAGTGCATTCCATCTCACTAACATGTCACATGGGGCGATTGATCGAGTGCGTTGCATTTCACTAACATGTCACAGGGGGTGATTGAGCGAGTGTGTTCCAGTTCACTGACATGACAGTGGGGCTGATTGATCAAGTGTGTTCCATCTCACTAACATGTCACAGGGGGGCGATTGATCGAGTGCGTTCCATCTCACTAACATGACACGGGCGTGATTGATCGAGTGTGTTCCATCTCACTAACATGTCTCGGGGGGCGATTGATCGAGTGCGTTCCATCTCACTAACATGTCACAGGTGGTGATTGATCAAGTGCATTCCATCTCACGAACATGTCACGGGGGGTGATTGATCGAGTGCGTTCCATCTCACTAACATGTCTCGGGGGGCGATTGATCGAGTGTGTTCCATCTCACTAACATGTCACGAGGGGCGATTGATCGAGTGCGTTCCATCTCACTAACATGTCTCGGGGGGCGATTGATCGAATGCGTTCCATCTCACTAACATGTCACAGGTGGTGGTTGATCAAGTGCATTCCATCTCACGAACATGTCACGGGGGGTGATTGATCGAGTGCGTTCCATCTCACTAACATGTCTCGGGGGGCGATTGATCGAGTGTGTTCCATCTCACTAACATGTCTCGGGGGGCGATTGATCGAGTGTGTTCCATCTCACTAACATGTCACAGGTGGTGATTGATCAAGTGCATTCCATCTCACTAACATGTCACGGGGGGCGATTGATCGAGTGCGTTCCATCTCACTAACATGTCACAGGGGGTGATTGATCGCGTGTGTTCCATCTCACTAACATGTCACGAGGGGTGATTGATCGCGTGTGTTCCATCTCACTAACATGTCACGGGGGGCCGATTGATCGAGTGCATTCCATCTCACTAACATGTCACAGGGGATGATTGATCGCGTGTGTTCCATCTCACTAACATGTCACAGGTGGTGATTGATCGCGTGTGTTCCATCTCACTAACATGTCACGGGGGGCCGATTGATCGAGTGCGTTCCATCTCACTAACATGTCACGGGGGGTGATTGATCGAGTGCGTTCCATCTCACTAACATGTCACAGGGGGTGATTGATCGAGTGCATTCCATCTCACTAACATGTCACAGGGGGTGATTGATCGCGTGTGTTCCATCTCACTAACATGTCACGAGGGATGATTGATCGCGTGTGTTCCATCTCACTAACATGTCACGGGGGGCCGATTGATCGAGTGCGTTCCATCTCACTAACATGTCACAGGAGGGGGCGATTGATCAAGTGCGTTCCATCTCACTAACATGTCACAGGGGGTGATTGATCGCGTGTGTTCCATCTCACTAACATGTCACGAGGGATGATTGATCGCGTGTGTTCCATCTCACTAGCATGTCACAGGGGGCGATTGATCGAGTGCATTCCATCTCACTAACATGTCACGGGGGGTGATTGATCGAGTGCGTTCCATCTCACTTACATGTCACAGGGGGGGCGATTGATCGAGCGCATTTCATCTCACTAACATGTCATGGGGGCGGGGTGATTGATCGAGTGCGTTCCATCTCACTAACATGTCACGGGGGGGTGATTGATCAAGTGCATTCCATCTCACTAACATGTCACGGGGGGTGATTGATCGAGTGCATTCCATCTCACTAACATGTCACATGGGGCGATTGATCGAGTGCGTTCCATCTCAATAACATGTCACGCGGGGTGATTGATCAAGTGCATTCCATCTCACTAACATGTCACATGGCGGGTGATTGATCAAGTGCATACCATCTCACTAACATGTCACATGGGGCAATTGATCGAGTGCATTCCATCTCACTAACATGTCACATGGGGTGATTGATCGAGTGCGTTGCATTTCACTAACATGTCACAGGGGGTGATTGATCGAGTGTGTTCCATTTCACTGACATGACAGTGGGGCTGATTGATCAAGTGTGTTCCATCTCACTAACATGTCACAGGGGGGTGATTGATCGAGTGCGTTCCATCTCACTAACATGACACGGGGGGTGATTGATCGAGTGTGTTCCATCTCACTAACATGTCACGAGGGATGATTGATCGCGTGTGTTCCATCTCACTAACATGTCACGGGAGGCCGATTGATCGAGTGCGTTCCATCTCACTAACATGTCACGCGGGGTGATTGATCAAGTGCATTCCATCTCACTAACATGTCACATGGCGGGTGATTGATCAAGTGCATACCATCTCACTAACATGTCACATGGGGCAATTGATCGAGTGCATTCCATCTCACTAACATGTCACATGGGGTGATTGATCGAGTGCGTTGCATTTCACTAACATGTCACAGGGGGTGATTGATCGAGTGTGTTCCATTTCACTGACATGACAGTGGGGCTGATTGATCAAGTGTGTTCCATCTCACTAACATGTCACAGGGGGGTGATTGATCGAGTGCGTTCCATCTCACTAACATGTCACAGGGGGGTGATTGATCGAGTGCGTTCCATCTCACTAACATGTCACGGGGGGTGATTGATCGAGTGCGTTCCATCTCACTAACATGTCACGAGGGATGATTGATCGCGTGTGTTCCATCTCACTAACATGTCACGGGGGGCCGATTGATCGAGTGCGTTCCATCTCACTAACATGTCACGGGGGGTGATTGATCGAGTGCGTTCCATCTCACTAACATGTCACAGTTGGTGATTGATCGAGTGCATTCCATCTCACTAACATGACAGGGGGCTGATTGATCGAGTGTGTTCCATCTCACTAACATGTCACAGGGTGATTAATCGAGTGCATTCCATCTCACTAACTTGTCACGGGAGTGATTGGTCAAGTGCATTCCATCTCACTAACATGTCACGGAGTGATTGATCGACGCATTCCATCTCACTAACATGTCACAGTGGGGTGATTGATCGAGTGCATTCCATCTCACTAACATGTCACAGGTGGGCGATTGATCGAGTGTGTTCCATCTCACTAACATGTCACAGGTGGGTGATTGATCGAGTGCGTTCCATCTCACTAACATGTCACATGGGGTGATTGATCAAGTGCGTTCCATCTCACTAACACGTCACAGGGGGGCGATTGATCGAGTGCATTCCATCTCACTAACATGTCACAGGGGGGTGATTGATCGAGTGCGTTCCATCTCACTAACATGTCACGAGGGGGGTAATTGATCGAGTGCGTTCCATCTCACTAACATGTCACGGGGGGCCGATTGATCGAGTGCGTTCCATCTCACTAACATGTCACGGGGGGTGATTGATCGAGTGCGTTCCATCTCACTAACATGTCACAGTTGGTGATTGATCGAGTGCATTCCATCTCACTAACATGACAGGGGGCTGATTGATCGAGTGTGTTCCATCTCACTAACATGTCACAGGGTGATTAATCGAGTGCATTCCATCTCACTAACTTGTCACGGGAGTGATTGGTCAAGTGCATTCCATCTCACTAACATGTCACGGAGTGATTGATCGACGCATTCCATCTCACTAACATGTCACAGTGGGGTGATTGATCGAGTGCATTCCATCTCACTAACTTGTCACGGGAGTGATTGGTCAAGTGCATTCCATCTCACTAACATGTCACGGAGTGATTGATCGAGCGCATTCCATCTCACTAACATGTCACAGGTGGGCGATTGATCGAGTGTGTTCCATCTCACTAACATGTCACAGGTGGGTGATTGATCGAGTGCGTTCCATCTCACTAACATGTCACATGGGGTGATTGATCAAGTGCGTTCCATCTCACTAACACGTCACAGGGGGGCGATTGATCGAGTGCATTCCATCTCACTAACATGTCACAGGGGGGTGATTGATCGAGTGCGTTCCATCTCACTAACATGTCAAGGCGGGGGCGATTGATCGAGTGCATTCCGTCTCACTAACATGTCACGGGGGCGGGCGATTGATCGAGTGCGTTCCATCTCACTCACATGTCACGGGGGCGGGCGATTGATCGAGTGCGTTCCATCTCACTCACATGTCATGGGGGCGGGGTGATTGATCGAGTGCGTTCCATCTCACTAACATGTCACAGGGGGTGATTGATCGAGTGCGTTCCATCTCACTAACATGTCACGGGGGGTGATTGATCGAGTGCATTCCATCTCACTAACATGTCACGGGGGGTGATTGATCGAGTGCATTCCATCTCACTAACATGTCACAGGGGGTGATTGATCGGGTGCATTCCATCTCACTAACATGTCACGGGTTGATTGATCGAGTGCGTTCCATCTCAATAACATGTCACGGATTTTGATTGAGTGCGTTCCATCTCACTAACATGTCACAGGAAGCGATTGATCGAGTGCGTTCCATCTCACTAACATGTCATGGATTTTGATTGAGTGCGTTCCATCTCACTAACATGTCACGGGGTGATTGATCGAGTGCGTTCCATCTCACTAACATGTCACGGGGTGATTGATCGAGTGCGTTCCATCTCACCAACATGTCACGGATTTTGATTGAGTGCGTTCCATCTCACTAACATGTCACGGGGTGATTGATCGAGTGCGTTCCATCTCACTAACATGTCACAGGGTGATTGATCGAGTGCGTTCCATCTCACTAACATGTCACGGATTTTGATTGAGTGTGTTCCATCTCACTAACATGTCACGGCAGGGGGCGATTGATCTAGTGCATTCCATCTCACTAACATGTCACGGGGGGGCGATTGATCGAGTGCATTCCATCTCACTAACATGTCACAGGAGGGGGCGATTGATCGAGTGTGTTCCATCTCACGAACATGTCACATGGGGCGATTGATCGAGTGCGTTCCATCTCACTAACATGTCACGGGGGGGTGATTGATCGAGTGCGTTCCATCTCACTAACATGTCACAGGAGGGGGTGATTGATCGAGTGTGTTCCATCTCACGAACATGTCACATGGGGCGATTGATCGAGTGCATTCCATCTCACTAACATGTCACGAGGGGGGCAATTGATCGAGTGCGTTCCATCTCACTAACATGTCACGGGGGGCGACTGATCGAGTGCGTTCCATCTCACTGGACCAAGAGCTGGAAAGTGGGATTAGGCTGCATAGCTGTTTGTCGGCTGGCACGGACACAATGGGCCGAAATGGCCTCCTTCCGTACTGTAAATTTTCTATCATTCTAGGATAATCTCGGTCGATCTTGGTGCCTTCTGGGACAAGAAAGTTGCCTGTAAGCAACTGTTGCCTTCAACTTTCCAGTAATGAGCTAAGGAGTTTGGTGGATCAATTTCCCGTGGATCGACCACCGGCCTGATTAGGATGGTAGCCTGCTTCAGCAGTTTATCTTTGCCGCCCTGTGCAGGCCATTCATTTGGTTATGGTAATCTCTGCCCAAATGCCCAATTTGTGCTTGTGTCATGAAAAGAAAAAGGCAGGTGCCAAAGGCAGGAGGCCACTTGTGTGAGTTGTGGATTTTCATTAGTTGCAGGTGAAGAGGAACTGAGGTATTTCTTCTGGTAACTACACACAAAACAAAGCGCACCTGAGCTATACTATTAGGTCTGCTTGCTTTCAGTTCTGACAAAAAGGATCTATTTTCAAATGATGCTGGGTCAATTACATTTTTCTAGATGGACTTCAATGGCATTTTGTATGGTAAGGTTACCAAGAAATATGGAACAAATGGAGTTAAGATACAGATCAGCCATGATCTAATTGAATGGCAGAATAGACTCGAGGGGCTGAACGGCCACCTCCTGTTCCTATGTAGACAGAGCAGTCAATGTTGGGCTACATTTAACGTCAGCAGAGCGCTAACTATGCCATCGTGCCTCGTGAGAAAAAATAAATGATATTTATTTCTGGATACTCCAATGGTCCAGATGTGAACCATTTGGAGCATCACCTTTACACTAATTGTAGTTTGAGCGACTTCACACCTGAATTACACGAAGCCAGAGCCACTCTGCAATGGTACAAATTGTGCACCACAATTGGTTTCTTGATTAGCCTTGTTGTTCATTGCAGAGCTTCTCTGCTACATCTGACAGAATGGGTTTGATTCTCTGACAGACGTCACAGCTCGTTTTACTCCATTAAAGGCAGTACATAAGAACATAAGAAATAGGAACAGGAGTAGGCCATACGGCCCCTCGAGCCTGCTCCACCATTCAATAAGATCATGGCTGATCTGATCATGGAATCAGCTCCACTTCCCTGCCCGCTCCCCATAATCCTTTATCCCCTTATCATTTAAGAAACTGTCTATTTCTGTCTTAAATTTATTCCACGTCCCAGCTTCCACAGCTCTCTGAGGCAGCAAATTCCACAGATTTAAAACCAACCATCTGAGAGAAGAAATTCCTCCTCATCTCAGTTTTAAATGGGCGGCCCCTTATTCCAAGATCATGCCTTCTAGTTCTAGTCTCCCCCATCAGTGGAAACATCCTCTCTACATCCATCTTGTCAAGCTCCCTCATAATCTTATACATTTCAATAAGATCACCTCTCATTCTTCTGAATTCCAATGAGTAGAGGCCCAACCTACTGAACCTTTCCTCATAAGTCAACCCCCTCATCTCCGGAATCAACCTCGTGAACCTTCTCTGAACTGCCTTCAAAACAAGTATATCCTTTCGCAAATATGGAAACCAAAACTGCACTCAGTATTCCAGGTATGGCCTCAACAATACCCTGTATAACTGTAGCAAGACTTCCCTGCTTTTATACTCCATCCCCTTTGCAATAAAGGCCAAGATACCATTGGCCTTCCTGATCACTTGCTGTACCTGCATACTATAATTTTGTGTTTTATGCACAAGGACCCCCAGGTCCTGCTTTACTGCAATCTTTCTCCATTTAAATAATAACTTGCTCTTTGATTTTTTTCTGCCAAAGTGCACGACCTCACACTTTCCAACATTATACTCCATCTGTCAAATTTTTACCCATTCACTTAGCCTGTCTATGTCCTTTTGCAGATTTTTTGTGTCCTCCTCACACATTGCTTTTCCTCGCATCTTTGTATCATCAGCAAACTTGGCTACGTTACACTCAGTCCCTTCTTCCAAGTCGTTGCTGCTGTTGTTGTTGAGGGAAGCCATTGGTATTCTTTAGGTGCAAACGGTTAAGTAAGTTATGGAGCTCGAGAAGACTTTTGATGGATGTCACTAAAGGGTTTTTTAGCTGGTGTGTGAATTCGTCTGTTCACACAAATCCCAGATGAGTAACAGTCGTAAAGGCTCCACTTGAAATTGTTCTCAATTTGGAGGCAAAGGGAAAAGTAATTCTGGCTGCCAAATGTAATTTTTTACCGACTGTGTAATATTTCCTGTTCCCTTTTTATGGAGAAGCTGCATATCCAGCAGGTAGCTCTGCCTTTACTGTCCTGTTGCTGCATTCTGACACTGCAATTGGTGACAACTGTCAGAGGCTTTCTTTACATCCTTTGAGCATGCTCGATTTTCAGTCCATCCCCATATTTTACTAAGAAGTGGTCCTCTGTGTACTGAAACGCATTCCTCTCACACCGATGGGAGATTTCAAACAGCACTTCAATATCCTTCTTGTGGCTAAGTTGAGAACTGAAAACATCTCCTAGAATTACCAATCCAGGTTGCCCTGCTCGTAATGTACACAAGAGGCTGCAGTGAGTACGCACAGCAGCTGGAGCTCGAGAGTGAGTAACCTATCCACGGCACATCTCCTAATTAATGTTGACTCTCTCTGATATAAGTTTTCAATCGCGCACCCCAGGAATTTTTTCTTCAATCAAAAATGATAGGAGACTGAGAAGTACAGAGGAACAGAGGGACCTTGCAGTGCATATCCACAGATCCCTGAAGGTAGCAGGATAGGTAGATAAGGTGGTTAAGAAAGCATTTGGGATACTTGCTTTTATTAGTCAAGATATAGAATATAAGAGCAGGGAACTTATGCTAAATGGTATAAAACACTAGTTAGGCCACAACTAGAGTACTGCATGCAGTTCTGGTCACCACATTAAAGGAAAAATGTGATTGCACTCGAGAGGGTACAGAGGAGATTTATGATGATGTTGCCTGTGTGATATCTTTCTTACGACATCATAAACACACAGACGACAAGATGGCTCGACCGAAAACTTTCTCCTGGGCTTCGTTCTAGAACATCTGATGTAGGTTTTTCTACTGGTACTCTACTTGTAACAAGATTATCTGCCTCATCAGAAATAATCGAATTATTCCAACTTTCAACTCCTTCCAAATATGATCAATGTGAACAAACATAGAAACATAGAAACATAGAAAATAGGTGCAGGAGTAGGCCATTCGGCCCTTCTAGCCTGCACGCCATTCAATGAGTTCATGGCTGAACATGCACTTCAGTAACCCCTTCCTGCTTTCTCGCCATACCCCTTGATCCCCCGAGAAGTAAGGACTTCATCTAACTCCCTTTTGAATATATTTAGTGAATTGGCCTCAACAACTTTCTGTGGTAGAGAATTCCACAGGTTCACCACTCTCTGGGTGAAGAAGTTTCTCCTCATCTCGGTCCTAAATGGCTTACCCCTTATCCTTAGACTGTGACCCCTGGTTCTGGACTTCCCCAACATTGGGAACATTCTTCCTGCATCTAACCTGTCTAAACCCGTCAGAATTTTAAACATTTCTATGAGGTCCCCTCTCATTCTTCTGAACTCCAGTGAATACAAGCCCAGTTGATCCAGTCTTTCTTGATAGGTCAGTCCCACCGTCCCGGGAATCAGTCTGGTGAATCTTCGCTGCACTCCCTCAATAGCAAGAATGTCCTTCCTCAAGTTAGGAGACCAAAACTGTACACAATACTCCAGGTGTGGCCTCACCAAGGCCCTGTACAATTGTAGCAACACCTCCCTGCCCCTGTACTCAAATCGCCTCGCTATGAAGGCCAACATGCCATTTGCTTTCTTAACCGCCTGCTGTACCTGCATGCCAACCTTCAATGACTGAAGTACCACGACACCCAGGTCTCGTTGCACCTCCCCTTTTCCTAATCTGTCACCATTCAGATAATAGTCTGTCTCTCTGTTTTTACCACCAAAGTGGATAACCTCACATTTATCCACATTATACTTCATCTGCCATGCATTTGCCCATGCACCTAACCTATCCAAGTCACTCTGCAGCCTCATAGCATCTTCCTCGCAGCTCACACTGCCACCCAACTTAGTGTCATCCGCAAATTTGGAGATACTACATTTAATCCCCTCGTCTAAATCATTAATGTACAATGTAAACAGCTGGGGCCCCAGCACAGAACCTTGCGGTACCCCACTAGTCACTGCCTGCCATTCTGAAAAGTACCCATTTACTCCTACTCTTTGCTTCCTGTCTGACAACCAGTTCTCAATCCACGTCAGCACACTACCCCCAATCCCATGTGCTTTAACTTTGCACATTAATCTCTTGTGTGGGACCTTGTCGAAAGCCTTCTGAAAGTCCAAATATACCACATCAACTGGTTCTCCCTTGTCCACTTTACTGGAAACATCCTCAAAAAATTCCAGAAGGTTTGTCAAGCATGATTTCCCTTTCACAAATCCATGCTGACTTGGACCTATCATGTCACCATTTTCCAAATGCACGGCTATGACATCCTTAATAATTGATTCCATCATTTTACCCACTACTGAGGTCAGGCTGACCGGTCTATAATTCCCTGTTTTCTCTCTCCCTCCTTTTTTAAAAAGTGGGGTTACATTGGCTACCCTCCACTCCATAGGAACTGATCCAGAGTCAATGGAATGTTGGAAAATGACTGTCAATGCATCCACTATTTCCAAGGCCACCTCCTTAAGTACTCTGGGATACAGTCCATCAGGCCCTGGGGATTTATCGGCCTTCAATCCCATCAATTTCCCCAACACAATTTCCCGACTAATAAAGATTTCCCTCAGTTCCTCCTCCTTACTAGACCCTCTGACCCTTTTATATCCGTAAGGTTGTTGGTGTCCTCCTTAGTGAATACCGAACCAAAGTACTTGTTCAATTGGTCTGCCATTTCTTTGTTCCCAGTTATGACTTCCCCTGATTCTGACTGCAGGGGACCTACGTTTATCTTTACTAACCTTTTTCTCTTTACATACCTATAGAAACTTTTGCAATCCGCCTTAATGTTCCCTGCAAGCTTCTTCTCGTGCTCCATTTTCCCTGCCCTAGTCAAACCCTTTGTCCTCCTCTGCTGAGTTCTAAATTTCTCCCAGTCCCCGGGTTCACTGCTATTTCTGGCCAATTTGTATGCCACTTCCTTGGCTTTAATACTATCCCTGATTTCCCTTGATAGCCACGGTTGAGCCACCTTCCCTTTTTTATTTATACGCCAGACAGGAATGTACAATTGTTGTAGTTCATCCATGCGGTCTCTAAATGTCTGCCATTGCCCATCCACAGTCAACCCCTTAAGTATCATTCGCCAATCTATCGTAGCCAATTCACGCCTCATACCTTCAAAGTTAACCTTCTTTAAGTTCTGGACCATGGTCTCTGAATTAACTGTTTCATTCTCCATCCTAATGCAGAATTCCACCATATTATGGTCACTCTTCCCCAAGGGGCCTCGCACAATGAGATTGCTAATTAATCCTCTCTCATTACACAACACCCAGTCTAAGATGGCCTCCCCCCTAGTTGGTTCCTCGACATATTGGTCTGGAAAACCATCCCTTATGCATGCCAGGAAATCCTCCTCCACCGTATTACTTCCAGTTTGGTTAACCCAATCTATGTGCATATTAAAGTCACCCATTATAACTGCTGCACCTTTATTGCATGCACCCCTAATTTCCTGTTTGATACCCTCCCGAACATCACTACTACTGTTTGGAGGTTTGTACACAACTCCCACTTACGTTTTTTGCCCTTTGGTGTTCTGCAGCTCTACCCATATAGATTCCACATCATCCAAGCTCATGTCCTTCCTAACTATTGCATTAATCTCCACTTTAACCAGCAATGCTACCCCACCTCCTTTTCCTTTTATTCTATCCTTCCTGAATGTTGAATACCCCTGGATGTTGAGTTCCCAGCCCTGATAATCCTGGAGCCACGTCTCCGTAATCCCAATCACATCATATTTGTTAACATCTATTTGCACAGTTAATTCATCCACCTTATTGCGGATACTCCTTGCATTAAGACACAAAGCCTTCAGGCTTGTTTTTTTAACACCCTTTGTCCTTTTAGAATTTTGCTGTACAGTGGCCCTTTTTGTTCTTTGCCTTGGGTTTCTCTGCCCTCCACTTTTCCTCATCTCCTTTCTGTCTTTTGCTTTTGCCTCCTTTTTGTCTACCTCTGTCTCCCTGCATTGGTTCCCATCCCCCTGCCATATTAGCTTAACTCCTCCCCAACAGCACTAGCAAACACTCCCCCTAGGACATTGGTTCCGGTCCTGCCCAGGTGCAGACCGTCCGGTTTGTACTGGTCCCACCTCCCCCAGAACCGGTTCCAATGCCCCAGGAATTTGAATCCCTCCCTGCTGCACCACTGCTCAAGCCACATATTCATCTGCGCTATCCTGCGATTCCTACTCTGACTAGCACGTGGCACTGGTAGCAATCCCGAGATTACTACTTTTGAGGTCCTACTTTTTAATTTAGCTCCTAGCTCCTTAAATTCGTTTCGTAGGACCTCATCCCTTTTTTTACCTATGTCGTTGGTACCAATGTGCACCACGACAACTGGCTATTCTCCCTCCCTTTTCAGAATGTCCTGCACCCGCTCCGAGACATCCTTGACCCTTGCACCAGGGAGGCAACATACCAACCTGGAGTCTCGGTTGCGGCCGCAGAAACGCCTATCTATTCCCCTCACCATTGAATCCCCTATCACTATCGCTCTCCCACTCTTTTTCTTGCCCTTCTGTGCAACAGAGCCAGCCATGGTGCCATGAACTTGGCTGCTGCTGCCCTCCCCTGATGAGTCATTCCCCCCAACAGTACTCAAAGCGATGTATCTGTTTTGCAGGGGGATGACCACAGGGGACCCCTGCACTACCTTCCTTGCACTACTCTTCCTGCTGGTCTTCCATTCCCTATCTGGCTGTGGACCCTTCTCCTGCGGTAAGACCAACTCGCTACACGTGCTACTCACGTCATTCTCAGCATCGTGGATGCTCCAGAGTGAATCCACGCGGACCGTCAGGAGCTCGAGGCGGATACACTTCCCGCACATGTAGTCATCAGGGACACTGGAAGTGTCCCCGAGTTCCCACATGGTACAGGAGGAGCATAACACCTGACCGAGCTCTCCTGCCATGACTTAACCCTTAGATACACTTAAATTGGCAACAACAATGCTAAACGTTACTGACTAATATAAAAAAGAAAAAGAAAAACTACTCACCAATCACCAGCCAATCACTTACCCCCTCGGCTGTGACGTCACCTTTCTGTTTCTTTCTACTTCTTTTTTGCCTTCTCCCTGTAGCTGCACAAGTACGCCTCACCAACGGACTCCCGACACCTCTCACGGCCTTTTATAGGCCTCCGACCCCGGACTCACGCCTCACCAACGAACTCCCGACGTTGTCCTAACCTGTCCATGATGAAACATCTTGACCAAATATGTGCGAGGACCACATATCTTCGCTACACTTCCTGGTAACCACTTTAACCATTTATGGTGATGGTTCTTCACTCTAATCTTCTGATTCAATTTCAAACTTCTCTCTTTTACTCAACCTCTATCATGATTCTCTTTCTGTCTTAATCGTTTCTCTTCGACTGACTATGCCAGGTTTGGCTTTCACAATGAGAACCTGGTTCGTGGCTGTCATTTGGGAAACAACTGCTGGTGTTCTATTAGTCGTTGTAATTAGAAAAGTTGCCAATTTGTGCTCCAGTGATAACTGCTGTTTCTTTGGATTTGAATCCAATATTTGCTTGATGACAGCATGTTTTACAATTTGTACTGTGCGCTCTGCTGCAGCATTTGAAGCAGGGTGGTACGAGAGAACTTTGGTATGTTTCACACTGTTTCTGCTCATGAACTATGCAAATTCTTCTGAACAATATTGTGGCCCATTATCAGACACAATTTCTTCTGGGAGGCCATATGAAAAAGACAATCTTCGCAAATTGTCCAGTGTTTTACTTGTCGTTATTTTCCGCATCGGAAACACCTCTACGCACTTCAAATGGCTATCAATCACAATGAACAATTGTTGCCCTTCTAGCTCAGCAAAATCTATTTGTAACCTTTGCCACACCCTGGGAGGCCATTTCTATGGCTGTAATGGTACTGATGGTGGTTTCTTGCTTATATGTTGTACACTGACTAACGATGTACACTTTGGGCTAGACTTTCCACTTTTGTGCAAATCGGCATGGGCAGTAAATATGGTTTTGAAATCGTCGGAATATCGGCTATTTCCAAAACCCTAACTTTCCATTTTTTGAAATGGGCCTTACCGCGAGCGATCTGAAATGGGTGTTAGCATTAACATTTTTTGACCTTCTGTCGTAAAGTGTTGCCGACCATAGCAAAGGCATGGCAATGCTTGTTTCCTGCATTTCAGGAGGTCAGGAAAAGGGGAGGTGCAACGAGACCTGGGTGTCATGGTACATCAGTCATTGAAGGTTGGCATGCAGGTACAGCAGGCGATTAAGAAAGCAAATGGCATGTTGGCCTTCATAGCGAGGGGATTTGAGTACATGGGCAGGGATGTGTTGCTACAGTTGTACAGGGCCTTGGTGAGGCCACACCTGGAGTATTGTGTACAGTTTTGGTCTCCTAACTTAAGGAAGGACATTCTTGCTATTGAGGGAGTGCAGCGAAGGTTCACCAGACTGATTCCCGGGATTGTCAGACTGACCTATCAAGAAAGACTGGATCAACTGGGCTTGTATTCACTGGAGTTCAGAAGAATGAGAGGGAATCTCATAGAAACATTTAAAATTCTGACAGGTTTAGACAGGTTAGATGCAGGAAGAATGTTCCCAATGTTGGGGAAGTCCAGAACCAGGGGACACAGTCTAAGGATAAGGGGTAAGCCATTTAGGACCGAGATGAGGAGAAACTTCTTCACCCAGAGAATGGTGAACCTGTGGAATTCTCTACCACAGAAAGTTGTTGAGGCCAATTCACTAAATATATTCAAAAGGGAGTTAGATGAAGTCCTTGCTACTAGGGGGATCAAGGGGTATGGCGAGAAAGCAGGAATGGGGTACTGAAGTTGCATGCTCAGCCATGAACTCATTGAATGGCAGTGCAGGCTCGAAGGGCCGAATGGCCTACTCCTGCACCTATTTTCTATGTTTCTATGTTTGTCAGGGCCCATCATTACATGCGCAAAAGAGGAGACAGAGAGAGAGGGAGCAGAGAGGGACAGAAAGCGTGTGTGGCTGTGGTATGTGCTTGTTTGGCTGTTGTAGGAGGCAGGAGGAAGATTCACCAGCAACAAAAAGCCTACTAAGCAACAAGAAGATAGTTGGCACTGAGTTTTTGTCCAACAAATAATATATAACATGGAAGGGATGGAGGAGGCCCTGGAGCTGTTAGCTCGGAACACTGGTGGCAGAGGGCTCTCAGTGGTCCCGGAGCACGGCATTGAACCCCAAGGCGCTGTACCCCCATTGCCAACAACACATGAGAACCAGGAGGAAGATATTGCTTCTGGCTTGGAGCACGTTCCCACCTCGGGACCGTCCTCTCACATATCCATCCAAGCAGCGGTTCTACCGTCATCCCCCACAATGAAGCAATGCCTGAGGAGCTCCGTGGCCAGGCAGCTTGGAGTCAGTAGGGGAAGGGGTAGAAGTGAGGAGGAGAAGCTGGGGTGTAAGGAAAGTGAGGTGTTGTCTGGGGACATATTTTTAGTTTGCTGCTGCTATTTTGATGGGAGGATCGGGGCAAGGGGCGCGGGGGTTACCTTGTTGGTTTGCATTTGTGTTCTATATTGCAGGAAATAGGGACCATTATAATGATGTAAATGTGATAAATCTTTTGTGGGGTGGGACGGGGGTGGGGTGGGGTGTTTTGTTACAAATATACTTATGATGTCAGACAAATGGTCGGCTTAAATGTTTTTTATTTAACATAACCTTGTTGCGCATTGGCTCAGATAGCTGTACCATTACACACTGGTGATTCCTTAACATGAAAGGGTATAATTACACTTAACTTGAATCAACTTAAACTTTAACTGTCACCAAAGTGATGCACATAATTGATGTATGATCTGCACACCCAGCAGTGTTGTAGCTTTGTTAATACCACCAACGTTCTTTCAAGCAAAGTGCTCATTTATGAACTGCTGACATAAGAGTCTTGCAGCTATCTAGCCACCACGGGCCCTTTCCTGCAGTCTAGAGGGGGACGGGAGCATGGTTTCATCATCAGCTTGATTGTCTGGTCCGAGGTCAACGTCCATGTCTTCATCCTCCTCTTCCTCTCTCTCCTAAGGTGGACTGTCAGACCCTTCTGGCAATTCTTGTCCCCTCCTGATAGCCAATTTGAGCAGCATGGAGCATACCACCATGAATTGAGTTACCTGCTCAGGGTGGTATTGGAGCTCACCTCCAGAGTGGTCCAGGCATCTAAAGCACTGCTTAAGCACACCAATGGTTTTCTCGACGATATTGCAAGTGGATCTGTGGCTCTCGTTGTATCGCTCCTAGGCTTCATTGTGGGTGTCATTCAGGGAGGTCATCAGCCAGGTGGCGAGGCCATATCCTTTTTCACCAAGCATCCAGCATTGACCTTGTGGCTGACTGGTAAACATGTCAGATACAGTGCTCTCATGCAGGATGTGAGCATCATGGATGCTGCCTGGAAATTTAGCAGTCACTGCCATAATAATTTTCTGGTGGTCGCCAACGAGTTGCACATTCAGGGAGTGGAATCCCTTGTGGTTCTTAAAACCTCTGCATCCTGAAAAGGTGCCCGCATCGTGATGTGCGTACAGTCTAGTGCTCCCTGCACCTTGGCGAAGTTAGCAATTTGGTAGAATCCTAAAGCTGTCTCAGTCTGACCCTCCCGGGTCATAGGGAAGCTGATAAAGTCCATCCTGTGTGTGTAAAGGCCTTCAGTGACCTGTCTAATGCAGCAATGTGTGGCATGCTGAGATATAGTGCAAATGTCGCCAGCTGAGGCCCGAAAGGAACCCGACACATGGAACAAAAATGCCGTGGTGATCTTGACCTCGATGGACAGTGCAGTCCTGATGGTGCTGGCAGGCTGCAGATCTCCCCTGATGACCTGGCATAGCTCACTGATAACCTCCTTGTGGAAGCGCAGTCTCCTAAGGCAGGTGGTGTCGGACAAGTTGAGGTAAGACTGCTTTTCCCTGTAAGTGCGGGGTGTGTAACATCTGGTCCTCCTCATCAGTCTGGCCTTACATTGGGCACATAATGCTGTTGAATATACCTTCTGCCAGCTAGAGTCTGCAGCATGTGCGTGGTCATCAAGACAGGCTGAGAAATGACCGGCCCCATTCCAATAGCTTTCAGTATTACACCGATTGTTCACAAACAATAAATGTTCCCACTAAGACACCTGAAGTAAATTCCAATCATCCACGGTATGATAAGATGTTTGTTCAGATGTTCACATCACCTTAAAAGACCTCCAGAGTACATCCAAACTCCCCCGAAGTTGAAGCAGAGCAGCCTTTTAAATTATGTGACCTGCAATTTAGAAAATGGCGTCCATACCACTGTGATTAGTTCTGGTCAGTTCATCTTTTTCACAGCGTTTTTTTCGGCGAGCAATATTGTCGGCGAGATATGTGTGAGGTGCCGAAAGTAAGGATGGGCGTTAGTATCGGCAAATGTGATCTTTACGACAAAAAACAGTGGCCGGGCGGTATTGTTAAATCTCGGCGTTAATTAAGTGCCGAAAGTAACGCTGGGCGATATTATGGGCATTGGTGTCGCCCATTCTGATCTTTCTGCCCCAAAAAAGTGGGCAAGCGGTATAATTTTTTATTGGCGTTATGCACATGCCGAAAGTAATGCTCGCCGATAAGTGACCAAGAAATGGGCATTAGTTTCCATTTTGTGGCTAAATGGGTGATATATGGGTGTTGCACCTCATTTCATCATTAAAATGGACGTAAGTGGAAGGTATGCATGCAAAAATAATGGAAAATCTAGCCCTATATCTTTAACTAGACCTGGCCACCATAAGTAACATGCATGCAAAAGCCTTGGTCAAGCACATTCCCAGGTGCGTGTCATGAAGATCTCCTAATAATTTGGACCTGAATAATTCCTCTTGCACCCCACGAGACAATCTTTATCCACTGATAATTTATTCCTACGAATGAAGTATGGATGCATATCTTGCACTGATACCTGGTTTGGCCAGCCATTTGCTATGTAATTATATACCTTTGACATTACTGGGTCACATTTGGTTGCTCTACCAATCTCTTCAGCTGCGACTGGCAGCTGATCAATGTGTAAAAAATAGAACACTTCTTCCCTGTTGGTAACTTTTGATGGGGATGGCAACCTAGACATAGCATCAGCATTACTTAGATCTACCTTAGAGATAATATTCTCAGTTTCTAATCTTTTGAGTTCTTGGTCAACTGTCTCCTTGAGTGCATATGGTACAGAATGTGGTTTGCAGAAGCTGGTCCAGCATCCTTCTGTACCCTGACACTCGCCTTGAAGCCTTGGATCGGATTGCCTGTCTCACAGGACACCTGCGGATTCTTCTTGATGACATCATCCTTTGATGCAAATCTTGTTTCAACATGAAAAATCTCATTCCAATCCAGCTTCAGTGATCCCAACCAATGTCTCCCTATTAACACAAGCTTGTCTCCTGACATTAATAAGGGAGGCAAGCTCTGAAACTGATCCTTGTAGTTCACTGGTATGGTGATACATCCTACGAGAGGGATTTGCTCTCCTGAGTATCCTCGCAGTTTTATCTTCGATTTCTCCAGTGGAAAATCACTCAATTTGTCAAAATATAGCGATTCCGGTACTATGCTCACGGATGCACCACTGTCGATTTCCATGGGTATCCTGGTTCCTGCAACATCTACTTGGATGATGATACTTTGCGAATCGCTGTTAGATACCCTCGTGCTCCTGATTATGTTTATCTCCAGAAACTCCTTGTCCTGTTGCTTCTCTATGTAGTCTCTGGAAATCTCTACTTCTAGCATTGAACAACCGTTTATTCTTTAGTCGGCAATGCCTTCGCAAGATGCCCAGTTTTCTTGCAGAAGAAACACTCTGCCTTCACATATGGACAGCTTTGGGCAATGTATTGTCCCAGACACCAATAGCACGACCTCAGTGCACTGTTACCTTGGCCTATTGCTGGGTCCTTTGGGGCCCAACTGCCTTTTAATTTTAACCTGCAGACGATTCACCTCAGTTGTCTGATGACTGCAAATGACACGAAATTCTTGGTAATATTGGTCGGCCATATCCATCGACATAGTTGACTGACAAGCTAAATCAAAAATCAAGTTAGGTGTTGTCAACAACTTTTTTCTGACCGCAAACAAAGCGGTCATGCAATGCTCGGTCCTGAAAGTTTCCGAAATGAGAGTGAATGGATAGCTTTCTTAAAGCTACAATGTACTCATTGATACTCTCGTCATTTAACTGATCTTGTTTTCCAAAGTGATAACTGTTATGTATTTAACCCCTTGTAAAATTGTAACCTGCATCATACCTGTCTACCAGAGGGCCTACCTGTTAGAGTCCCAAGGGATCCCAGCATCCCTTGGGAGTACAGTATATAAGCAGGCCACCCACGAGGTACCTGCACTCTGGAACTACAATAAAGGAGCTAAGGTCACACTTGCTCATTACACACAGTACTCGGTCTGACCATTTATTATGAGCATAACAATTGATGACGAGGTAATGAACTGTGCGAAAATGCAAAGAACAGTCAGCATCCTGGAGAAGTTCTCGGAGGCCTTCGTGGAGAGACTTGACCAATACTTCACAGCCAGCGAGCTGGAAGGGTACGAGAACACTACCAAATGAAGGGCGATCCTCCTAACTGTGGCCCCAAGTTTCCACACGTGGCAAAACAGGTGCCCCTCCGAGCTGAACTTTCACACAGGTAGGAACATGGTTTATTTAATCTTTTCTTTGCTTATAAATTTTTATTCAGGTTGGAATTATTTGTATAATATTTGTATAAGTATAACTAAGGATTTATTGTAGAATGTAATGACTTCCCTTCCCGCCTCCCGCCCCCCCCCCACCCCCCCACCTCGTTCCGGACGCCTAATTTGTAACCTGCGCCTGATTTTTTTATGTGTAGACAAGGTTTTTTCATGCCTACAAAAATCTTCACTTGCTCCATTCTAAGTTAGTTTGGAGTACGTTTTCACTGTGGAAACTTTCAAATCAGGCGTCAGTGGCCGGACATGCCCCCTTTTGAAAAGAAAATTCTGTTCAAAAGTGAAACTGTTCGACATGACTAGAACTGCAGAAAACTTAAATGTGGAGAATTGCGATTTCTAAGATACTCCGTTCTCCACCAGTTGCTCCTAAAAATCAGGAGCAAATCATGTGGAAACTTGGGGCCTGTCTGTGGGACCACTACCTATGGCCTCATGAAGAATTTCCTGGCCTCGGCTAAACCAACAGAGAAATCCTATGGAGAACTGTGTACGCTGGTCCGGGAGCACCTAAATCCTAAGGAAAGTGTTTTGATGGCGAGATATCGGTTCTACACGTTTCAACGATCAGCGGGCCAGGAAGTGGCGAACTATGTCAGCAAACTAACGCGCCTTGCAGGACATTGTGCGTTTGAGGGATTCCTAGAACAAATGCTCAGAGACTTTTTTTACTGGGCATCGGACATGAAACAATCCTTCGCAATCTGTTGACTGTAGAAACTCCGAATCTGAGTAAAGCCGTAACGATAGCCCAGGCATTTATTTCCACCAGCGACAACACCAAGCAAATTTCGCAGAACAAAGTAGTTTTGGCCACTACTGTGCATAAAGTAATGTCAGTTTTGAACACAAATATGCAGGGCAGAATGTACACGCCGGCTGCTGTGGCCTGACCTCAATTGACCCAGAGTCCGCCATCATCTGTTAATGCGAAACAGTTAACACCCTGTTGGCGCTGCTGGGGTGATCATCGGCCCCATCAATGCCGATTTAAGCATTATGCGTGCAATGGCTGCAGAACAATGGGACTCCTCCAATGAATGTGCAGGCGAGGTGAAAACCCTGCAAACCCTGCAAACCACCATGTTGCAGAGGAAGATCGGTCCACAGTGGATCAGATGGAATTGGAAACTCGTACGGAGGAGGCAGAGGTGTACGGGGTACACACGTTCATGACGAAATGCCCACCAATAATGTTGAAAGTTGAACTGAACGGTATTCCTGTGTCTCTGGAGCTGAACACGGGGGCAAGTCAGTCCATAATGAGTAAAACGGCCTTCGACAGGCTGTGGGGGAAGAAGGCACACAGGCCCAAGTTCAGCCCCATTCACACGAAGCGAAGGACTTATACAAAGGAACTAATCCAGGTAATTGGCAGTGCTGAAGTCAAAGTCTTCTATGATGGAGCAGTACACGAACTCCCAATGTGGATTGTGCCACGGGATGGCCCCACATTATTTGGCAGAAGCTGGCTGGGGAAAATCCACTGGAACTGGGACGACATCCGAGCGCACTCGTCAGTTGACGACACCGCATGTACCCAGGTAAGCAAGTTCCCATCGTTATTCGAGCCAGGCATTGAAAGTTTCTCGGGGGAGAAAGTGCAGATCCATTTGGTTCCCGGTACACAACCCATCCACCTCAAGGCTCAGGCGGTACCGTACATGATGCATGAAAAAGTGGAAATCGAGCTGGACAGACTGCAACGTGAAGGCATCATCGCACCGGTGGAGTTCAATGACTGAGCCAGTCCAATTATTCCAGTACTCAAAGAGGACAGTACAGTTAGAATTTGCAGTGACTATAAAGTAACAATTAATCGGTTTTCGCTGCAGGACCAGTACCCGCTACCCAAGGCAGATGACCTATTTGCGACCCTGGCTGGAGGGAAGACATTCACCAAGCAGGACCTGACCTCGACCTACATGACGCAGGAGCTGGAGGAGTCTTCAAAAGGAGTCACCTGCATCAACACGCACAAAGGTCTATTTATTTACAACCAGTGCCCGTTCGGGATTCGGTCGGCTGTAACGATCTTCCAGCGAAACATGGAAAGCATGCTAAAGTCGGTTTCTTATCCAGTGGTCTTCCAGGACGACATACTGGTTACAGGTCGGGACACCATGGAGCAATTGAAGAACCTGGAGAACGTTCTTAGTCGGTTGGATCGAGTGGGGCTCAGATTGAAACGCTTGAAGTGAAATCTTTTGGCACAGGACGTCGAAATCTTAGGAAGGAGAATCGTGGCAGACGGCATCAGACCCACCGACGCCAAGACAGAGGCCATTAAGAATGCGCCGTGATCACGAAATGTGCGGTTGTTTCTGGGACTCCTTAACTACTTCGGTAATTTCCCACCTGGGTTAAGCACCCTGCTAGAACCCCTGCATGCGCTACTGCGCAAGGGAGACGAATGGGTATGGGGGAATTCACAAGAGGCTGCCTTTAATAAAGCCAGAAATTTACTGTGTTCTAACAAACTGCTTGTCCTGTATAACCCATGTAAATGACTAGTGTTAGCTTGCGATGTGTTGTCATAGGGGGTCGAGTGTATGTTACAACAGGCTAATGAATCGGGAACCTTGAAACCAGTTGCGTATGCATCCCGGAGTTTGTCCAAGTACGGTTGAAAAAGAGGCTCTGGTGTGCATTTACGGGGTGAAAAAAATGCACCAGTACTTATTTGGCCTCAAATTCGAGCTTGAAACAGACCACAAGCCGCTCATATCGCTATTCTCGAGAGCAAAGGGATCAATACCAATGCCTCTGCCCGCATTCAAAGATGGGCGCTCACGCTGTCAGTATACAACTATGTAATTCGCCACAGACCAGGCACAGAGAACTGCGCAGATGCTCTCAGTCGGCTACCATTGCCCACCACAGGGGTGGAAATGGCACAGCCAGCGGACTTGCTTATGGTCATGGAGGCATTTGAGAATGAGAAATCCTCCGGTACGGCCCGCCAGATCAGGACCTGGATCAGCCAGGATCCTTTATGTCCCTGGTAAAAAAACTGTGTCCTCCATGGGAGCTGGTCCAATGTCCCAGCGGAGAGGCAGGAAGTGATTAAGCCACTCCACAGACGCAAAGATGAGCTGTCTCTACAGGTGGACTGTCTCTTGTGGGGCAATCGTGTGGTCTTGCCCAAGAAAGGCAGAGACACATTTATTGGGGAACGACACAGCACCCACCAAGGCATCGTGATGATGAAAGCCATAGCCAGATCCCATATGTGATGGCCAGGCATTGACTCAGATTTAGAGTTATGTGTCTGCCAGTTCAACGCTTGCTCTCAGTTGAGCAATGCACCCAGAGAGGCACTGCTAAGTTTATGGTCCAAACCATGGTCGAGGATCTATGTCGACTATGCAGGCCCATTCCTAGGCAAAATGTTTTTGGTTGTCGTTGATGCTTACTCAAAGTGGATTGAATGTGCAATAATGTCTGGAAGCACGTCCATTGCCACCATTAAAAGTATAAGAGCTATGTTTGCCACGCACGGCCTTCCCGATGTTCTAGTCAGTGACAATAGACCGTACTTCAAAAATGCCGAATTCAAAGCGTTCATGACCTGCAATGGGATCAAACATGTCACATCTGTGCCGTTCAAGCCCGCATCCAATGGACAGGAAGAACGGGCAGTCCAGACCATCAAGCAAAGCTTGAAACGTATGTCGGAAGGCTCCCTGCAGACCCGATTTTCCCGGGTACTGCTCAGCTACCACACTCACTCACAGGGACTCCCCGAGCCGAGCTGCTCATGAAAAGGGTGCTTAAAACAAGTCCCTCTCTGGTTCACCCTGATCTACATGATCACGTGGAGGACAAGTGCCACCAACAAAGCGTGTACTATGACCACCACGCAAACTTGTCACGCGGTATTGAAAGCAATGATCCTGTGTTTGTGTTCAATTGTGGACATGGTCCCAAATGGCTTGCTGGCACGGTCACAGCCAAAGAGGGGAGTAGGGTGTTTCAGGTCAAACTAACCAATGGACAAACGCACAGAAAACACTTGCAGCAAATTAAACTGCGGTTCACCAAAAGCTACGCACAACCTGAAGAGGACACCACCAACTTTGACCTTCCAACACACACACAAGTGGCAATTGACATCACAGCTGACCACGAAACAGAACTCATCATCCGCAGCAGCCCGGCAAGGCCGGCTACCGAATAGCCCAATGAAGAACTGACCAACCCAACCACACCAGCATTGACACCGAGACGATCAACAAAGGAGCGCAAAGCCCCAGATCGTCTCACCTTGTAAATAAGTGTATTGTTGACTTCACGGGGGAGTGATGTTAAGTATTTAATCATTTGTAACCTTTTAACTTGCATCACACCTGTCCACCAGAGGGCCTACCTTTTCGAGTCCCAAGGGATCCCAGCAGCCCTTGGGTGCAAAGTATATAAGCAGGCCACCCACAAGGTACCTGCACTCTGGAACTACAATAAAAGAGCTAAGGTCACACTTGTTCATTACACACAGTACTCGGTCTGACCATTTATTATGAGCATAACAATAACTTTCAGCAATTTCCAGGGGCTCAGGACTCTAGCGCTGTTCTAACTTGCTTAGAATCTCATTCAGTGCCATATCCTTTGGCTTGATGGGACCAAGCACATTTTTCAGGGTTTCATACACCTCGGGGCCTGCTTCAGTCAAGAAAATAGCCCGTTTTCTTTCTAAAACCACCCGGTTGCAGTTTTCCTCATCGGAGACTTTGACGATACGATTCGCGGTGAAAAGCATTTCTTGCCACTCCACATACACTCCGAAAGTCTCTCGATCTCAATGGACATCACCCAAACAGCCTATTATTCCCATAAATGTGGCCATCTAGTCTCTGACAATATCAACAGTGTGCTTGAAATTTACCGTGGATTTTTAGCTGTGCTGCAAAACAACAAAGCTCTCGAAGTCTCTCTATTGGTTGGCTGGAACATCCACCAACAAAAATTTCAGCTAGGGATTCCAGAAATCCAATCCTACTTCACCAATGTAATATCTTCCTTACGACATCATAAACAGACAGACTACAAGGTAACTCTACCGACCTTGTCACCTGATGCTTTTATTGTATTTACATCAGCATGTTGCATTACCACAGTAGTCCACGAGCTGGAGAAGTAGTCCATTAGGTGGAGCTATATTACAGCCTGTACAACTGTAGCAATACCTCCCTGCCCCTGTACTCAAATCCCCTCGCTATGAAGGCCAACATGCCATTTGCTTTCTTAACCGCCTGCTGTACCTGCATGCTAACCTTCAATGACTGATGTACCATGACACCCAGGTCTCGTTGCACCTCCCCTTTTCCTAATCTGTCACCATTCAGATAATAGTCTGTCTCTCTGTTTTTACCACCAAAGTGGATAACCTCACATTTATCCACATTATACTTCATCTGCCATGCATTTGCCCACTCACCTAACCTATCCAATTCACTCTGCAGCCTCATAGCATCCTCCTCGCAGCTCACACTGCCACCCAACTTAGTGTCATCCGCAAATTTGGAGATACTACATTTAATCCCCTCGTCCAAATCATTAATGTACAATGTAAACAGCTGGGGCCCCAGCACAGAACCTTGCGGTACCCCACTAGTCACTGTCTGCCATTCTGAAAAGTACCCATTTACTCCGACTCTTTGCTTCCTGTCTGACAACCATTTCTCAATCCATGTCAGCACACTACCCCCAATCCCATGTGCTTTAACTTTGCACATTAATCTCTTGTGTGGAACCTTGTCGAAAGCCTTCTGAAAGTCCAAATATACCACATCAACTGGTTCTCCCTTGTCCACTCTACTGGAAACATCCTCAAAAAATTCCAGAAGATTTTTCAAGCATGATTTCCCTTTCACAAATCCATGCTGACTTGGACCTATCATGTCACCTCTTTCCAAGTGCGCTGCTATGACATCCTTAATAATTGATTCCATCATTTTACCCACTACTGAATTCAGGCTGACCGGTCTATAATTCCCTGTTTTCTCTCTCCCTCCTTTTTTAAAAAGTGGGGTTACATTGGCTACCCTCCACTCGATAGGAACTGATCCAGAGTCTATGGAATGTTGGAAAATGACTGTCAATGCATCCGCTATTTCCAAGGCCACCTCCTTAAGTACTCTGGGATGCAGTCCATCAGGCCCTGGGGATTTATCGGCCTTCAATCCCATCAATTTCCCCAACACAATTTCCTGACTAATAAGGATTTCCCTCAGTTCCTCCTTCTTACTAGACCCTCTGACCCCTTTTATATCCGGAAGGTTGTTTGTGTCCTCAATAGTGCACACATTTGACCAGCTGCCAACTGCTCAGGTATCTATCCCTCAAATCTGACCTGCCAAACAATGCACAACAATAACTTGCATTTATATACTGCTTTTTGCACAGTAAAACATACCAAGGCGCTTCACAGGAATGTTATCAAATAAAATTTGACACTGAACTACATGAGGAGCTATTAGGACAGGTGACCACAAGTTTGGACAAAGAGGTAGGTTTTAAGGAGGGTCTTAAAAGAGGAGAGAGAGAGGCAGAGAGGCACTGGGAGAGAATTTCAGAGCTTCGGGCCTCGGCACCTGAAGGCACGGCCGTCAACGATGGAGCAAAAATCCAGGGTGCGGAAGAGGCCAGAATTGGAGGAGCGCAGTGATCTTGGAGTGTTGTAGGATTGGTGGAGGTTACAGAGATAAGAAGGGGTGAGGCCATGGAGGGATTAGGAAGGATAGGCAGAGAGGAAAAGGAGGCGGGGTGGCGTTGCTAGTTAAAGAGGAAATTAATGCAAGAGTAAGAAAGGACATTAGCCTGGATGATGTGGAATCGGTATGGGTGGAGCTGCAGAATTCCAAAGGGCAGAAAACGCTAGTGGGAGTTGTGTACAGACCACCAAACAGTAGTAGTGAGGTGGGGGACAGCATCAAACAAGAAATAAGGGATGCGTGCAATAAAGATACAGCAGTTATCATGGGCGACTTTAATCTACATATTGATTGGGCTAACCAAACTGGTAGCAATGCGGTAGAGGAGGATTTCCTGGAGTGTATTAGGGATGGTTTTCTAGACCAATATGTTGAGGAACCAACTAGAGAGCTGGCCATCCTAGACTGGGTGATGTGTAATGAGAAGGGACTAATTAGCAATCTTGTTGTGCGAGGCCCCTTGGGGAAAAGTGAGCATAATATGGTAGAATTCTTTATTGAGATGGAGAGTGACAGTGTTAATTTGGAAACTAGAGTCCTGAACTTAAGGAAAGGTAACTTCGACGGAATGAGGCATGAATTGGCTAGAATAGATTGGCAAAGGATACTTAAAGGGTTGATGGTGGATAAGCAATGGCAAACATTTAAAGATCACATGGATGAACTTCAGTAATTGTACATCCCTGTCTGGAGTAAAAATAAAACGGGGAAGGTGGCTCAACCGTGGCTAACAAGGGAAATTAAGGATAGTGTTAAATCCAAGGAAGAGGCATATAAATTGGCCAGAAAAAGCAGCAAACCTGAGGACTGGGAGAATTTTATAATACAGCAGAGTAGGACAAAGGTTTAATTAGAAGGGGGATAATAGAGTATGAGAGGAAGCTTTCTGGGATCATAAAAACTGACTGCAAAAGCTTCCATAAATATGTGAAGAGAAAAAGATTAGTGAAGACAAACGTAGGTTCCTTGCAGTCGGATTCAGGTGAATTTATAATAGGGAACAAAGAAATGGCAGACCAATTGAACAAATACTTCAGTTCTGCCTTCACGAAGGAAGACACAAATAACCTTCCGAATGCACAAGGGGACAGTGGGTCTAGTGAGAAGGAGGAACTGAAGGATATCCTTATTAGGCGGGAAATTGTGTTAGGGAAATTGATGGGATTGAAGGTCGATAAATCCCCGGGGCCTGATAGTCTGCATCCCAGAGTACTTAAGGAAGTAGCCCTAGAAATAGTGGATGCATTGGTGATCATTTTCCAACAATCTATCGACTCTGGATCAGTTCCTATGGACTGGAGGGTAGCTAATGTAACACCACTTTTTAACAAAGGAGGGAGAGAGAAAATGGGTAATTATAGACCGGTTAGCCTGACATCAGTAGTGGGGAAAGTGTTGAAATCAATCATTAAGGATGAAATAGCAGCGCATTTGGAAAGCAGTGACAGGATTGGGCCAAGTCAGCATGGATTTATGAAAGGGAAATCATGCTTGACGAATCTTCTGGCATTTTTTTGAGGATGGAACTAGCAGAGTGGACAAGGGAGAACCAATGGATGTGGACTTTTGGACTTTTAAAAGGCTTTTGACAAGGTCCCACACAAGAGATTGGTTTGCAAAATCAAAGCGCATGGTATTGGGGGTAATGTACTGACGTGGATAGAGAACTGGTTGGGAGACAGGAAGCAGAGAGTCGGGATAAACAGGTCCTTTTCAGAATGGCAGGCAGTGACTAGTGGAGTGCCGCAGGGCTCAGTGCTGGGACTGCAGCTCTATACAATGTACATTAACGATTGAGATGAAGGAATTAATGTAATGTCTCCAAGTTTGCAGATGACACTAAACTGGGTTGTGGTGTGAGCTGTGAGGAGGATGCTCAGAGGCTGCAGGGTGACTTGGACAGGTTAGGTGAGTGGGCAAATGCATGGCAGATGCAGTATAATGTGGATAAATGTGACGTTATCCATTTTGGGGGCAAAAACATGAAGGCAGAATATTATCAGAATGGCGGCAGATTAGGAAAAGGGGAGGTGCAACGAGAGCTGGGTGCCATGCTTCATCAGTCATTGAAAGTTGGCATGCAGGTACAGCAGGCGGTGAAGAAGGCAAGTGGTATGTTGGCCTTCATCGCTAGGGGATTTGAGTATAGGAGCAGGGAGGTCTTACTATAGTTGTACAAGGCCTTAGTGAGGCCTCACCTGGAATATTGTGTTCAGTTTTGGTCTCCTAATCTGAGGAAGGACATTCTTGCTATTGAGGGAGTGCAGCGAAGGTTCACCAGAATGATTCCAGGGATGGCTGGACTGTCATATGAGGAGAGATTGGATCAACTAGGCCTTTATTCACTGGAGTTTAGAAGGATGAGAGGGGATCTCATAGAAACATATAAAATTCTGACGGGATTAGACAGGTTAGATGCAGGAAGTATGTTCCCGATGTTGGGGGAAGTCCAGAACCAGGCGTAACAGTCTAAGGATAAGGGGTAAGCCATTTAGGACTGAGATGAGGAGAAACTTCTTCACTCAGAAAATTGTGAACCTGTGGAATTCTCTACCACAGAAAGTTGTTGAAGTCAGTTCGTTAGATATATTCAAGAGGGAGTTAGATATGGTTCTTACGGCTAAGGGGATCAAGGGGTATGGAGAGAAAGCAAGAAAGGGGTACTGAGGGAATGATCAGCCAAGACCTTATTGAATGGCGGTGCAGGCTCGAAGGGCCGAATGGCCTACTCCTGTACCTATTTTCTATGTTTCTATGTTTCTATGAACACAAGGATAAGAATTTTAAAATTAAGAATTTGCCAGACTGGGAGCTAATGTAGGTCAGCGAGCTTGTGCTGTCAAATCCAGTTTTGTATTTTTTCACAATCAAACATTGTTCTTTCCAAGGACACGATGGCAAATTGGATCAAGTAAGTTAAATAATGTAATTAAATGAGAAAGAGATAATATTGATTTTAAAGGTTGTAAACACGAAATCTCGCTAATTATATAAAATTCATGAGGGAGATACAAGCATTTTATCTCATGTTTAAGAAACAAAACTAGAGCTATAATTGCATTACCTAATTAAACTGCACATTTATAGTAACATAGAAACAGAGAAAATAGGTGCAGGAGTAGGCCATTCGGCCCTTCGAGCCTGCACAACCATTGAATATAATCATGGCTGATCATGCAACTTCAGTACCTCATTCCTGCTTTCTCTCCATACCCCTTGATCCCTTTAGCGGTAAGGGCCACATCTAACTCCCTTTTGAATATATCTAATGAACTGACTTCAACAACTTTCTGTGGTAGAGAATTCCACAGGCTCACAATTTTCTGAGTGAAGAAGTTTCTCCTCATCTCAGTCCTAAATGGCTTACCCCTTATCCTTAGACTGTTACGCCTGGTTCTGGACTTCCCCCAACATCGGGAACATACTTCCTGCATCTAACCTGTCTAATCCCGTCAGAATTTTATATGTTTCTATGAGATCGCCTTTCATCTAAATTCCAGTGAATAAAGGCCTAGTTGATCCAGTCTTTCATCATATGCCAGTCCTGCCATCCCGGGAATCAGTCTGGTGAACCTTCGCTGCATTTCCTCAATAGCAAGAATGTCCTTCCTCAGATTAGGAGACCAAAACTGTACACAATACTCCAGGTGTGGCCTCACCAAGGCCCTGGACAACTGCAGTAAGACCTCCCTGCTTCTATACTCAAATCCTCTCGCTATGAAGGCCAAAATGCCATTTGCCTTCTTCACCGCCTGCTTTACCTGCATGCCAACTTTCAATGACTGATGTACTATGACATCCACGCCTCGTTGCACCTCCCCTTTTCCTAATCTGTCACCATTCAAATAATATTCTGCCTTCCTGTTTTTGCCACCAAAGTGGATAACCTCACATTTATCTACATTATACTGCGTCTGCCATGCATTTGCCTACTCACCGAACCTGCCCAAGTCACCCTGCATCCTCTTATGCCGCTAATTGTCTGTTCCCACTGAATGGGATTAAAATATGACGATACAGCTGAAAGTACTCTGATGTGATCACAGTTCCCGGGTATAATTTTGTCTCTCATACTGATAGTCATTGAAACAGAATAAGCAGTCTTAATTGTTGTGTGAGCTTACACCGGGAACTTCCTCCCAATCAGTTGCCGTAAATTTTGTTGGAATTCCCAGATAGGCAAACAAACGGGGTTCCCACCAGTCGTCCCCAAAATTACAGCGGCCGATCGGGAGAACCACTGAGGAGATTTCAGCCGCATGTTTCTTAAATTAACTTTTTCTCGCCATTAGTTTACTTATTGATTCAAAGTCAGTTCTCTTTTGACTGCTTGATGTTTGAACTTACCCCATTGTTCCGACATTCTATTTATCTTCCTCTCTTTCCATCCATCCAATTATCTTATACCTAAATATCCACAATCGATAAACTCATCCATCTACTTTCTGTATTTCTATCAATCCATCTACCTTCTTCTAATTATCTGATTTCTGTGGCTCAGTGGGTAGCACATTCGCCTCTGAGTCAAAAGGTTGTGGGTTCAAGTCCCACTCCAGGGACTTGAGAACATAAACCTAGGCTGACACTCCAGCTGAGGGAGTGCTGCACTGTCAGAAGAGCCATCTTTCGGATGAAATGTAAAACCGAGGCCCCGTTTGCTCTCTCAGGTGGACGGAAAAGATCCCTTGGCACTATTTCAAAGAAGAGCAGGGAAGTTATTCCTGGGTGTCCTGGCCAATATTTATCCCTCAATCAACATAAGACAAAAAACAGATGATCTGGTCATTATCACATTGCTGTTTGTAGGAGTTTGCTGTGCGCAAGTTGGCTGCTGCATTTCCCACATTACAACAGTGACTACACTCCAAAAATACTTAATTGGCTAAAGAACGGTTTGAGACATCCAAAGGTCGTGAAATGTGTTATATAAATTAAAGTCTTTCTTTCTTATTTTCTATCCAGCTAGTTAACCACCAAATCCATCTTTCTACCTGTTTACCCACATTCTGTTATCTTTCCATCGTTGCTAAATCGAAGTATCAATCCAGCCACTTTTACTCTATCTAGTCTATCTATCTGACCCTCTAACTATCCATTTTCTGCCCATTTACCTGTCTGTCAATCTATCTGGCCATTTATCCTGCATCTGGCAATCCATCTATTTACTGATGTTCCACCCATTCATTGTTTGCCGACCCACCCAATAATCTTCTGCCTCCTCATTTTCGGTCCATCTCACCATTCATCCAAGCAGTCTCTGCCTACCCAAACATCCATCCAGCCATCTTCTATCGATCTGCTAACCTATCAATCATTTATTTTATAAATACAGAAAACACCAATGTTTTGAATTGAAATCTTTTGCAAGGCATGTTGGGACTAAGAAGGTGTGTTTACTTCCCTTTTTACTCCAGTGATCAGTCTTTGCTTCACGCTGGTCTCAGGTGTGTTGAGGCTCAAGAGGAGTGGAACTATCTCTTCTTGATGCTTTCACAGTGTCCCCAGAACCGCAACCACAAACCGCAGTCTTTGTGTTGATGCAACATAAAAACCAACACATTGGACCATTAATGTGAGGCACAAAGTGGCCCACAGTGATCTCGGCATCCTAACTCTCACCAAGTCCCGTTCACCCACCACACCTGTGCTCGCTGATCGACATTGTCTCTCATTCCATTTTAATTTTAAATTTCACATCCTTGTGTTCAAACCCCTTTACGGCCTCGCCCCTGCCTATCTCTGTAACTTCTTCCAGCCCAACAACTTCCTGAGAACTCTGCATTCCTCCAACACTGGCCTTCTGTCCATTCCGCACGTCCGTCATACCACCAATGGTGGCCGTGCCTTCAGTCGTGTAGGCCCTAAGCTCTGGAATTCACTCCCTAAACCTCTTTAATTCTCTCTCCTCCTTCAAGACTCTGCTTAAAGTTTACGTCTTTGACCAAGTGTTTGGCAAGCTGTCCTAATGTCTTTTTCTTTGGCTCGGTGTCAATTTTTATCTGATTATGCTCCTGTGAAATGCCTTGGGAAATGTTATTGCATTATAGGCGCGACATAAATACAAGTTGTTGTAGTTAAATCTTGCAGAGTGAAAACGACTGATCAGTGAAGCTGTGGATGCCTAGATGTATTTAAGACAGGTCAAACTAGTACGTAATTATTAATAAAAACAGAAAATTCTGGAAATCTCAGCAGCAGCATTATTACCCTTAGATGGCAATTCTGTTTATATGAACATAAAAACATAAGACATAGGAACAGGAGTAGGCCATACGGCCCCTCGAGCCTGCTCCGCCATTTAATAAAATCATGGCTGATTTGATCATGGACTCAGCTCCACTTCCCCGCCCGCTCCCCATAACCCCTTATCCCCTTATCATTTAAGAAACTGTCTATTTTTGTCTTAAAGTTATTCAATGTCCCAGCTTCCACAGCTCTCTGAGGCAGCAAATTCCACAGGTTTACAACCCTCTGCGAGAAGAAATTTCTCCTCATCTCTGTTTTAAATGGGCGGCTCCTTATTCTAAGATCATGCCCTCTAATTCTGGTCTCCCCTATCAGCGGAAACATCCTCTCTGCATCCACCTTGTCAAGCCCTCTCATAATCTTATACGTTTCGATAAGATCACCTCTCATTCTTCTGAATTCCAATGAGTAGAGGCCAAACCTACTCAACCTTTCCTCATAAGTCAACTCCCTCATCCCCGGAATCAACCTAGTGAGCCTTCTCTGAAAAGCAAGTATATCCTTTCGTAAATATGGAAACCAAAACTGCACGCAGTATTCCAGGTGTGGCCTCACCAATACCTCATATAACTGTAGTAAGACTTCCCTGCTTTTATACTCCATCCCCTTTGCAATAAAGGCCAAGATACCATTGGCCTTCCTGATCACTTACTGTACCTGCATACTATCCTTTTGTGTTTCATGCACAAGTACCCCCAGGTCCCGCTGTACTGCAGCACTTTGCAATCTTTCTCCATTTAAATAATAACTTGCTCTTTGATTTTTTTCTGCCAAAGTGTATGACCTCAAACTTTCCAACATTATACTCCATCTGTCAAATTTTTGCCCACTCACTTAGCCTGTCTATGTCCGTTTGCAGAATTTTTGAGTCCTCCTCACACTTGCTTGTATCTGTTGAATCTCCTTTATAATCTCTGTGAAATGCATTTAGTTTAGTTGACAATTTATGGAAAGGTCCTTAACGGTTCAATGATTTATTCAACTGGAAGTAAACAGCCTTAATTGTGTTTGTAAATTGCTGGAATTTTTACTTTCAGTGACAAAGATCTTTCCTTAATGCGCAACACAATTAGTGGCTGCAGCAGGAAATCTCCCATTTGTGCTTAATTAGACATTACGTGCTGTTGAAGATTTATCGGGTATTTAAAAGGGGCGTTGCATTCGAAAGGCTATTTTGTTTTGTAACTTTTCTTTCAAATATGTGCAACTCTCACCAAAAACCAAGTTAATGCAAAACTGACGTGTTGAGTTGGAGGATATGCTGTTTTATAACGGTGAGGATGTTTCGTAGGATCAACGAATTATAGTGGAAAATCAAGTCAAATTCCAGTTTTATTAAATGGTACTCTGGGATTTTATCATTGCTGCTTTAGGGATCAAATTTCATGAATCTGTCTATAAAACTATAAGCGGCCTGCATTTAGATTACTTCAACTATACATTTTAATTTTTATACCTTAGCTGTTTTAAAATACAGGTAATAATCCTGATACAGAGTGGTGAGAATGTGGAGCTTGCTGCCACTTGGAGTGGTTGAGGTGAATAGCATCGATTTAAAGAGAGGCTTGATGGAGAAAGGAACAGAGGAATATGGGGGCAGGGTGAGAAGTGATTGGCAGGATGTTCATGTGGAGTATAAGCACAAGGGGTACGGTATCTTAGTGTTTATTGTTATTGCTTTGTATGGAGAAAGAGTCAGACTGAACACTGTGAGCTCAAAGTAAAGCGTGACCTTTGTCCTTTACTACAGGTCTCCAGAGTGCCTCTCCAACCTGTGAGGCCTCCTTAAATACCTGTGCTCACAAGGGATCATGGGATCACTTGGGACTCCAGGGTTGAGCCCTCTGGTGGCTGTACAGAGTAAATACAAGTTTACATATATAACAACACTCCCCCACCGCCCCCACCAAAGTCAATAACGTAAACGATTTACAATGTGAGTCGATTTGGGGCCCTTCTTGCCTTAGTTGATTGTCTCGGTGTGAAAGCTGGTATTGTTGAATCATTTGTTGGGCCCTTGCTGAGCTGCTGTGCAGCTGGCCTTGCTGGGCAGCTGGCCTTGCTGGGCTGCCTGGTGCGTTGGATCCTGCTGGGCTGCTGTGGATGATGGGTTCAGCTTTGTGGTCAACCGTGGTGTCGGTTGCCACTGGTGTGTGTGTTGGGGGATCAAAAAAGGTAGGGACCAAGGTGGGTTGCTCAGGACAGTCCGTAAATCTGAGTTTGATTTGGTCCAAGTGTTTCTGGTGAATGAGTCATTTGAAAGTTTGACCTGAACACCCTGCTCCCCTCCTTGGCCACGAGAGTGCCAGGAAGCCACCTGGGACCTTGTCCATAATTCAATACAAATACAGGATCATTGATTTCAATGACACATTTGCGCTATCATGGTATGCACTTTTTTGAAGCCGTTCGCTCTCTCCCTGTTCATGTAGATCAGGGTGAATTAATGAGAGCCTTGTCTTAAGTGCTCTTTTCATGAGCAGCTCCGCAGGTGGGATCCCAGTGAGCGAGTGGGGTCTCGTGCGGTAGCTAAGCAGGACTTGGGATAGGCGAGTCTTCAGTGAGCCTTCAGTTACCCTCTTCAAGCCTTGCTTGATGGTTTGCATTGCTCTCTCTGCCTGACCATTGGATCCTGGTTTAAACGGGGCAGATGTGACATGTTTGATCTTGTTACAGGTCCTGAATTCTTTGAACTCAGCACTGGTAACACATGGCTCGTTGTCGCTCACCACGACATTGGGTGAGCCGTGAGTGGCAAATATGGCTCGCAGGCTTTCAGTAGTGGCAGCGGACGTGCTAGCCGACATTATCTCATATTCAATCTGTTGTGTATCTGTACAGCATGCACTTCCATGTTCCGCCACCAGGGAGCTCATCCCCTGAAGTCCCAAGGGATCCCAGCATCGCTTGGGAGCACTGTATATAAGCCGGCCTCTGAGGCCTGTTCCTCACTCTGGAGTGTCTTATTAAAGACTGAGGTCACTTTTACTTTAACCTCCCCGTGTGCAGCCTCATCTGTGTTAGGAACACAATAACTGGCGACGAGAATACGAATCCAACGCAAAGATGCAGCAAAGTGTGACATTCCTGGAGAAGTTCTCGGAGGGTGAGGACTGGGAAGCCTATGTCGAACGGCTAGACCAGTACTTTGTAGCCAACGAGCTGGACAGAGAAGAAAGTGCTGCAAAAAGGAGAACGGTCCTACTCACAGTCTGCGGGGCACCGACCTACAGCCTCATGAAGAATCTTCTGGCTCCGGTGAAACCCACAGATAAGTCGTATGAGGAGCTGTGTACACTGGTTCGGGAGCATCTTAACCCGAGGGAGAGCGTGCTTATGACGAAGTATCGGTTCTACACGTGCCAGCGATTGGAAGGTCAGGAAGTGGCGAGCTACGTCGCCGAGCTAAGGCGACGAACAGGACAATGTGAGTTTGATGGTGACCTGGAGCAAATGCTCAGAGACTTTTTTGTACTGGGCATTGGCCACGAGACCTTCCGACAAAAACTTTTGACTGTAGAGACACCAACCCTCAGTAAGGCCATTGCGATGGCACAGGCGTTTATGTCCACCAGTGATAATACCAAACAAATCTCTCAGCACACAAGTGCTATCAATGTTCATAAATTAACTGGAACTGTGTTTGCGAGCAGAAATGTAGAGGGCAGAATCCAGGAATCTGCAACTGCCAGCAGGCCTCAGGTGACCCAGATGACTCAGAGTCCCCAACAAAGGATGAATGCAAGGCAATTCACACCTTGTTGGTGTTGTGGAGGCTTCCATTCAGCCTATTCATGCCGCTTCAAAGGGTATGTTTGCAAGAGCTGTGGAACAATAGGGCACCTCCAACGAGTTTGCAAATGAGCTGCTAGCTCTGCAAAACCTGCTAACCACCATGCGGCAGAGGAAGATCGGTCCATGGTGGATCAAAGCAATTTCAAGCCTCAGAGAGAGGAGGCAGATGCTGAAGTACATGGGGTGCACACCTTTCGAAGAAATGGCCACCTATAATGCTAAATGTAAAACTGAATGGCTTACCCATAGCCATGGAACTGGACACTGGCGCTAGCCAATCCATCATGAGTAAAAAGATGTTTGAGAGACTGTGGTGCAACAAGGCATTCAGACCAGCCCTGAGCCCCATCCACATGAAACTGAGAACGTACACCAAAGAGCTTATCACTGTCCTGGGCAGCGCCATGGTCAAGGTCACCTACGAGGACACGGTGCACGAACTGCCACTCTGCATTATCCCGGGCGATGGCCCCACACTGCTTGGAAGGAGCTGACTGGGCAAAATCCGCTGGAACTGGGATGACATCCGAGCGCTATCACATGTCGATGAGGTCTCATGTACCCAGGTTCTTAAGAAATTTCTTCCCTTTTTGAGCCAGGCATTGGAAACATTTTCCGGACGAAGGTGCAGATCCACTTGGTCCCAGAGGCACGACCCATTCACCACAAGGCGCGATCGGTACCTCACACGATGAGGAGAGAGTGGAAATCGAGCTGGACAGGCTACAAAGCGAGGGCATCATCTCCCCAGTGGAATTCAGCGAGTGTGCCAGCCCGATTCTTCCAGTACTCAAAAGTGATGGCACAGTCAGGATTTGCGGCAATTATAAAGTAACTATTAATCATTTCTCGCTACAGGACCAATACCCACTACCTAAGGCAGATGACCTATTTGCGACGCTGGCAGGAGGCAAGATGTTCACCAAGCTCGATATGACTTCGGCCTACATGATGCAGGAGCTGGAGGAGTCTTCGAAGGGCCTCACCTGCATCAACACGCAAAAGGGACTGTTCATCTACAACAGATGCCCGTTTGGAATTCGGTCGGCTGCAGGGATCTTCCAGAAAAACATGGAGAGCCTACTCAAGTCGGTACCACACACAGTGGTCTTTCAGGACGACATATTGGTCATGTGTCGGGACACCGCCGAGCACCTACAAAACCTGGAGGAGATCCTCCAGTGACTGGATCGCGTAGGGCTGCGGCTGAAGAGGTCGAAATGCGTCTTCATGGCAACAGAAGTGGAGTTTTTGGGGGGCATTCGGCCCACAGACACCAAGACAGAGGCTATCAGGAACGTACCCAGGCCACAGAATGTCACGGAGCTGCGGTCGTTCCTGAGACTCCTCAACTATTTTGGTAACTACCTACCGGGGTTAAGCACCCTTTTAGAGCTCCTACATGTGCTATTGCGCAAAGGTGAGAACTGTGTATGGGGAAAAAAACAAGTAATTGCTTTTGAGAAAGCCAGAAACATTTTATGCTCCAACAAGCTGCTTGTATTGTTTAACTCGTGTAAAAGACTTGTGCTAGCATGTGACGCATTGTCGTACGGAGTCGGGTGTGTATTACAACAAGCTAACGTTGCGGGCAAGTTGCAACCTGTCGCCTATGCTTCCAAGAGCTTGTCTAAGGCCGAGAGGGCCTACAGCATGATGAGAAAGAGACATTTGCGTTTGTGTTCGGTGAAAAGAAAATGCATCAGTACCTGTTTGGCCTCAAATTTGAGCTGGAAACCGATCACAAGCCCCTCACATCCCTGTTCACTGAAAACAAGTGGATAAATACTAATGCCTCAGCCCGCATACAAAGGTGGGCACTCGCACTATCAGCGTATAACTATACTATCCGCCATAGGCCAGGCACCGAGAACTGTGCAGATGCTCTCAGTCGGCTACCATTGCCCACCACGGGGGTGGAAATGGCACAGCCTGCAAACTTGATGATGGTGGAGCAGACCGCAGACTTGTTGATGATCATGGAAGCATTTGCAAATGATAAATCACCTGTCACGGCCCGCCAGATTAGGACTTGGAGCAGCCAAAATCCTCTGTTGTCCCGAGTAAAAAACTGTGTACTGCATGGGAGCTGGGCCAGCATCCCCGTTGAAATGCAAGAGCCAATCAAGCCATTCAGCGGCGAAAGGATGAGCAGTCCATTCAGGCACACTGCCTGTTGTGGGGTAACCGCATAGTGCTACCAAGAAAGAGTAGGGAGATGTTCATCTCGGATCTCCACAGCATACACCCGGGTATCGTAATGATGAAAGCGATAGCCAGATCCCACGTGTGGTGGCCCGGTATCGACTCTGACTTTAGAGTCCTGCGTACGGCAATGCAGCGTGTGTGCTCAGTTGAGCAACGCGCCCAGAGAGGCACCACTAAATTTGTGGTCCTGGCCCTCCAGACCATGGTCGAGGATCCATGTCGACTACGCGGTCCTGTTTCTCGGTAAAATGTTCCTGGTGATGGTGGATGCTTTTTCAAAATGGATTGAATGTGAAATAATGTCGGGAAGCACCACCACCGCCACCATTGAAAGCCTGAGGGCCATGTTTGTCACCCACGGCCTGCCTGACATACTGGTCAGTGACAACGGGCCATGTTTAAAACCAGTGCCGAATTTAAAGAATTCATGACTCGCAATGGGATCAAATATGTCACCTCGGCCCGGTTTAAACCAGCCTCGAATGGGCAGGCAGAGCGGGCAGTGCAAACCATCAAACAGAGCCTTAAATGAGTCACAGAAGGCTCACTCCAAACCCGCCTGTCCCGTGTACTGCTCAGCTACCGCACGAGACCCCACTCGCTCACAGAGGTGACCCCGGCTGAGCTACTCGTGAAAAGGACATTTAAAACCAGACTCTCACTGGTTCACTCCAACCTGCATGATCAGGTAGAGAGCAGGCGGCAGCAACAAAACGTAAACGATGGTCGCGCCACTGTGTCACGGGAAATTGATCTGAATGACCCTGTGTATGTGCTAAACTATGGACATGGTCCCAAGTGGATTGCAGGCACGGTGATAGCTAAAGAAAGGAATAGGTTGTTTGTCGTCAAACTAGACAATGGACAAATTTGCAGAAAGCACCTGGACCAAACGAGGCTGCGGTTCACAGAATACCCTGAACAACCCACAGCAGACACCACCTTTTTCGAGCCCACAACACAAACCCAAAAGATCAACGACACCACGCCGGACCAGGAAATCGAACCCATCACGCCCAACAGCCTAGCAAGGCCAGGCTCACCTGGCAGCCCTGCAGGGCCAACAACACGCCAACCCAGCAAGAGCACAGCCAACACACCAGAACAGACATTTGTACAAAGGCGGTCCACCAGGGAAAGAAAGACTCCCGAACGCCTCACCATGTAAATAGTTTTCACTTTGACTTTGGGGGTGGAGTGATGTTGTGCATCTGTAAAGCATGCACTCCCATGTTCCGCCACCAGGGAGCTCATCCCCTGAAGTCCCAAGGGATCCCAGCATCCCTTGGGAGCACTGTATATAAGCCGGCCCCTAAGGCCTGTTCCTCACTCTGGAGTGTCTTATTAAAGACTGAGGTCACTGCTACTTTGACCTTCCTGGGTGCAGCCTCATCTGTGTTAGGAACACAATACAATCCACTTGGAATACGCATCTACGATCACACAAGGAACATTTTACCCAACAACGGACCTGCGTAGTCGACGTGTACCCTAGACGGCGGTTTGGAGGGCCAAGACCATAAACTTAGCGGCGCCTCCCTGGATACATAGCTTAACTGCGAGCATGTATTACATCTGTGAACGCAGGACTCTGAGTCCGTATCGATACCGGGCCGCCACACATGGGATCTGGTTATCATTTTCATCATTACGATGCCTGAGTGGGTACTGTGGAGGTCATTGATGAAGGTGTCTCAGCCCTTCTTGGGGACCAGTACTCAATTGCCCCACAGAAGGCAGTCTTCTTGTATAGACATTTCATCTTTGCGCCGCTGGAACGGCTTTATCTCTTCCTGCATTTCCACTGGGACACTGGACCAGCTCCCATGAAGCACACAGCTTTTGACTAGAGATAATAAGGGGTCCTGGCTTGTTCAGGGTATGATCTGCCGGGCAGTGACCAATGATTGCTCACTCTCAAATGCTTCCATAACCATGGCTAAATCTGTGGGCTGCGCCATTTCCACCCCCGTGGTGGCCAATGGCAGCCTGCTGAGAGCATCGATGCAGTTTTCTGTGTTGGGCCTGTGGCAGATGGCGTAGTTGTATGCGGACAAAGTGAGCGGCGATCTCTGGATGTGGGCTGATGCATTGTTATTTATCCCTTTATTCTCGGAAAACAGGGATATAAGTGGCTTATGGTCAGTTTCGAATTCGAATTTTAGCCCAAACAGGTACTGATGCATTTTCTTTACCCCATAGACACACGCTAGCGCTTCATACTGTTGGCTCTCTCAGCCTTAGACAGACTCCTGGATGCATAAGCAACCGGTTGCAGTTTCCCGAAATCATTAGCTTGTTGCAATACACACCCAACGCCATATGATGACGCATCACATGCTAGTTCCAAACGCTTACATGGATCATACAACGCAAGCAATTTGTTTGAGCATACAATTTTCTCGTTTTTACAAAGGCATTTTCTTGGCTTTTGCCCCAAACCCATTCATCCCCTTTTTGTAGTAAGACATGCAGTGGTTCTAACAATGTGCTAAGACCTGGTAAGAAGTTACCAAAGTAGTTCAGGAGTCCTGGAGATGACCGCAGCTCCATCACGTTCTGTGGCCACGGAGAGTTCTCGATTCCTCCATCTTCGCGTTGGTGGGCCTGATGCCGTTCGCCGCAATCCTCCTTCCCAGGAACTCCACTTTAAGCGCCAGGAATACGCACTTCGAGGGTTTTAACCTGAGCCCCACACGGTTGAGTCAACTAAGAACCTCCTCCAGGTGCTGCAGATGCTCGACTGTGTTCCGACCTGTGAGCAAGATGTCGTCCTGGAAGACCATGTTGTGCGGGACCGACTTCAGTAAGCTTTCCATGTTTCTCTGGAATATCGCCGCTGCTGATCAGATTCCAAACAGGCATCTGTTATAAACAAAAAGACCTTTGTGCATGTTGATGTAGGTGAGCGCCTGCGATGATTTCTCCAGTTCCTGCATCATGTAGGCTGAAGTCAGATCCATCTTCGTGGACATCTCTCCTCCCACCAGCATTGCAAAGAGGTCGTCGGCCTTTGGTAGTGGGTATTGGGAGAAACGATTGATAGTTACTTTGTATTCGCCACAGATTCTGACGGTGCCATCTCCCTTGAGGACTGGGATGATAGGAGTGGCCCACTCGTTGAATTCGATCAGTGAAATGATGCCCTCTCTTTGCAGCCGGGCTAGCTCGATCTCTACCCTTTCTCTCATCATGTATGGTATTGCTCTCGCCTTGTGATGAATGGGTTGTGCCCCCGGAATTAGGTGGATCTGCACTTTTGCTCCTTCGAATTTCCCGATGCCTGGTTCGAACAGCAAAGGAAATGTATTTAATGCCTGGGCACACAAAGTGTCGTCAGTGGACGATAGCGCTCGGACATCGTCTCATTTCCAGCGTATCTTTCCCAACCAGCTCCTGCCAAGCAGCGTGGGACCATTACCTGGTATCACCCAGAGTGGTAGCTTGTGCACTGCTCCATCGTAGGAGACTTTTCCAGTAGCACTGACAATTACAGGAATCAGTTCTTTTGTGTAAGTTCTTAGTTTCATGTGAACTGGAGTTAAGATTGGTCTTGAAGCCTTGTTGCACCACCTTTCGAAAGTCTTTTTGCCCATGATGGACTGGCTCGTGCCCATGTCCAGCTCCACCGACACCGGGAGTCCATTTAGTTCAACATTCAGCATTATCGGCAGACAATTCATGGTGAATGTGTGCACCCCATTAACCTCTGCCTTCTCAATCTGAGGCTCCGGTTCGTCGTGATCCTCTGTGGATTTGTCCTCCCCTGCGACATGGTGGTTTGCAGGTTTAACAGGCTTAGCAGCTCCCCTGCACACTCGTTGGAGGTGTCCCATTGTTCCACAGCCCTTGCAAACGTACCCTTTGAATCGGCATGAATGGAAACGATGATCAGCCCCATAGCGCCAACAAGGTGTTAATGGCCTTGCATTCATCACCCTTGATAGTGGACTCTGACACAACTGCGGACGTTCAGCTGCAGGTACGTGTGACCTGCCCTGTACGTTACGATTCGAAAACAACATCACTTTGTTCACAGTACTTGTAGCAGCACTTGTGTGCTGAGAGATTTGCTTCGTATTGTCACTGGAGGCAATGAATGCCTGGGCTATCGCTATGGCCTTACTCAAGATTGGGGTCTCTACAGTCAAAAGTTTGTGAAGTATGGTTTCGAAGCCAATGCCAAGTACGAAAAAGTCTCTGAGCATGTGCTCAAAATGTCCTTCAAATTCGCAATGTCCTGCAAGGCGTCTTAGCTCAGCAACATAACTCGCCACTTCCTGACCTTCAGATCTTTTGTAGGTGTAGAACCGGTACCTCGCCATCAGAACGCATTCCTTCGGGTTCAAATGCTCTCGGACCAGTGTGCACAATTCGTTGTACGATTTCTCTGTGGGTTTCGCTGGAGTGAGCAGATTCTTCATGAGGCCACGTTGGTGCCCCACAGACAGTGAGGAGGATCGCCCTTCGTTTGGCAGTGTTCTCTTCCCCATCTAGCTCGTTGGCCACAAAGTCGCTCCACAAAAGTTTCCCAATCATCTCCCACCAAGAATTTTTCCAGGATGCCCACTGTTCTCTGCATCTTTGGGTTTGCTATCTATATCTCGTCGCCAGTTGTTATGTATGGAGAAAGAGTCAGACTGAATACTGTGAGCTCAATGTAAAGTGTGACCTTAGTCTTTTATTGCAGGTCTCCAGAGCGCCTCTCCAATCTGTGAGGCTTCCTTAAAAACCTGTGCTCCCAAGGGATTATGGGATCCCTTGGGACTCAAGGTGATGAGCCCTCTGGTGGCTGTACAGAGTAAATACAAGTTTACATATATAACAGTTATGTCTTTCGATGCTCTGATAATGACTCCACGAGGCAATGTATTGTACTTGAACTGCAGTGACCTTAGTCCATTTAATGTAACTCCAGAGTGAGGATCACACATGCTGGCCTGCCTTTTGTACAGATAATCGACAAGTCTCCCACTGCAGTCCCTCTGGTGGCACACCTTAGTGACCATACAGCTGGTGTACAAGTTTCCCATCGTAGTGCCCTCTGGTGGCACATCATATGTAATAGTACAAGCAGTAAACATGTTTGGATACATGACAGTTATATTACTGGACTAGTAATCCAGAAGCCTGGACTAATGATCGCGAGACATGAGTTCAAATCTCACCATGGCAGCTGGGAAACTTAAATTCAGTTAATTAAATAAAGCTGGAATAAAAGACTAGTATCAGTAATGGTGACCATGAAACTACCAGATTGTCATAAAAGCCCATCTGATTCACTAATGTCCTTTCGGGAAGGAAATCTACCATCCTTACCCGGTCTGGCCTATACATGACTCCAGACTCACTGCAATGTGGTTGAATCTTAACTGCCCTCTGCAGTTCAAAGCGGCGGTTCACCATCACCTGCTGAAGGGGAATTAGGGCTGGGCAATAAATGCTGGCCTTGCCAGCATCGCCTGCATCACATCAACAACAAAAAATATTCCCTTTAATTTTTGTTTGCCCCGTGTGGTCCCTTTAATGGGCTGCTCGGGACCTTCAACCTTCCGCGCATACATGGTTTTACTATTGAAAAGCCAGCTAGCCGGCCAGGCAGCTTAAAGGGAATGTTGAAGTGGAGTAAGGACCAGTTGGGATAAATGGTATGTTTCGGCACTGAAGATTCTGTTAGTGATAATTGGAGCTTTGTTTACCTTCAAAATTCAATAATTAAGCTGATTATTTTGCGCACAAGGGCACGTTTTAAAAGCTTTTGAAAATGATTTTTTCAACCTACTGTAGAAAACAGTCATTCGACCCAAAATGGGGTTATTGTAAGAAATAGCTATTAAATACAAAAATTCTTCAAGAACAGAAATTATGAAATGCAGCCGTGAATAGATGACAAAATTTACAGTGAGGTCAGATAACAAACACCAAGACAAATGGTCTCTTGGCCAAAACCAAAAAGGGATAAGACGTAAAATGCAAGACAGCAGAGGACGTTAGGAAAACACTGGACTCCTCTGAAGAAGACCTGATAACCTGACAGCATAGAGCCCACAAAACATAACAAGACATTTTCCCAGAAAGATATGAGACAAGGCCAGTCAGCCAGGCAGGGAGCAACAATTAGATCATAGGTGAGGGACAAAATGATTGACACCAGGTAATCACCACCCCACTGAAATAGAGTATAAAGGTAGAAGGCCCAGAGCGATATTGTCAGTCATTGACGGGTGAAAGCTTCCTCGGGGTGGACAAATGCTGGTGAATAACCTAACACGCTGATCAAGTTTAGCCTCCGGGGTGGACGAATGCCCTAACACCCCCAACTACTCGAGGGACAGACCAGGAGAAGTGGCTGCAGGATCCGCTGACCTGAGACCTCTACGCTGTCTCATCGGGCACCTAACCGTCTGTCCGTCCATCCGCCCGGTCGTGGCGTTCCGCTTCGGGGGTCGTACATCGCTCTCTACTGTCACGGGTAGTATGTCTATTACACTTATCCTAACTACATGTAATATCTGATTATTCTTTGAACTGTAGCTCTTTAATAAAATACCTTAAAACGCCTGAGAACTTTTGGGTATCTACGTGTGAATTGTGATCCTAATTCTTACACTTCTAAGCAATTGATTGCTCCAATATTACTAGCAAATGGTCCTATATAATTTTTAAAAGTCATTTTCAGTCATTTAAAATCGGGTTTCTCACAGGTGGTGGATTGACACCGCGATAATTTTTATTTAAATCACGTTTTAAAATGCTTCCCGATTGTGCTGATGCATGACAGATTTTGCGTTTGCCAATATGAGCGGAAACTCGAGATTTAAAAAAAAACTTCAAAACAGGCACAATTTTGGGCGCAATATGCGGCACGTTGCCCGATTGTACGCAAAGCGGAAACTCTACTCCAGTGTTGCTCAATATAACACAACTGCAGATTTAAAGCTGGTACAGTCTACCTGCAAATACAGAATACAACATACTTCAATATCAGTGACGCATCTTGAACCCGTCCATCCTGGATCACAATGGCATTCAAATCCATCCACCCAGTCGGTGCAACTATAAAATAAAGGGAAAGATTTTGTTAAATAGCCAAACATGCATAGATTTAAGTACAAAAATAATCTATAATTAAGGCCTCAATTTTAGGAACATATGAACAGGAGGAGGCCATTTAACCCCACGAGCCCATTCAATGGAATCTTGGTCTTTATTGCAAAGGGGATGGAGTATAAAAGCAAGGAAGCCTTGCTACAGTTATACAGGGTATTGGTGAGGCCACACCTGGAATACTGCGTATGGTTTTGATTTCCATATTTAAGAAAGGATATACTTGCTTGGGAGACAGTTCAGAGAAGATTCACTCAGTTGATTCTGGAGCTGAGGGGTTGGCTTTTGAGGAAAGGTTGAGTAGGTTGGGCCTATACTCATTGGAGTTCAGAAGAATAAGGGGTGATCTTATCGAAAGGTATAAAATTATGAGGGAGCTTGGCAAGGTGGATGCAGAGAGGATGTTTCCACTGAGAGGGGAGACTGGAACTCGGGGGTATAATCTTAGAATAAGGGGCCGCCCATTTAAAACTGAGATGAGGAGATTGTAAATCTGTGGAATTCGCTGCCTCAGAGAGCTGTGAAAGCTGGGTCATTGAATAAATTTAAGACAGAGATAGACAGTTTCTTAACTGATAAGGGCATAATAGTTATGGGGAGTGGGCAGGGAAGTGGACTTGAGTCCATAATTGGATCAGTCATAATCGTATTGAATGGCAGAGCAGGCTCGAGGGGCCATATGGCCTACTCCTGCTCCTATTTCTTATGTTCTTATGTTGAATAAGATCATAGACAGATTTTTGAAGGATAAGGGAGTCAAGGGTTATTGGGAGAGGGCAGGGAAGTGGAGTTGAGGCCACGCTCAGATCAGCCATGATCTTATTGAATAACGGAGCAGGCTCAAGTGGCCAGATGGCCGACTCCTGTTCCTATTTCTTATTCTATGTAACAAAAATATATCGATTTCAGCTTTAAAATTAACAATGGATTTAGCATTAACTGCCATTTACAGAAGAGAGTTGAAAACTTCTACCACCCTTTGCGTGTAGAAGTGCTTCCGAATTTTACTCCTGAAAGGTCTGACTGTCATTTTTAGGCGATGTCCCCTGGTCTTAGACTCCCCAACCAGCGGAAATAGTTTCTCTCTATCTACCTGGTAGGGGGTTAACAATGTGTCACTGCCATACATGTGGAACCAGATGTTTAGCTGGAATGGAACGGGGGTGCAGGGGGTCGTGTTCGGGATGGGACAGGACGGGGTGCGATCGGGAGGGAAAGCCCCATGGGGACTACAGCCCGAGGCCTGGGCATTCTAACACCGGGTCTCAATTAAATAACGCTGGAAAGACTCCCTCCCGATACCAACAGCACATAGATCAGGTGTAGCGGGCGGGTGCAGGGAAATTGTGTTGGGAGCCTTAGGACGTCGGGAACGATTCTCGGCATTAGCTTGCCACCAGGCAAGGTCTTTGGTAGTCGATGTCAGCACATAGAGGGAGAGCAAGAGGCAAGGCTGGGGCTGGGGAGGCCCAAGAACTACTTGCGGTGCCAGTGGGGAGGGGGGGAGGGGGGAAGAACTCCTCTTCCTTTGGGCCCACACGGAGATCTGACAAAAATCATTTTGTTAAACTTAACCCAGCCTCTCCTGGCCAGTCGCCGCCTCCCACCACGTTTCCTTTGACGGGTTTGACACTGGATGGGCATCCACCCCATGTGCCATCGTGAAACATCATGTTGCGGCACCGATACCGTTATCAGGCTGTGATTTTTGGATTTGAAGTAGGCCCGGGTTTGGCTGCAGCACAGCCTCGGCCTAGTTCAAGTCCGGCACAGATACATGTATCCAGGGTGGGAAAGGTACGGCCTCAAGGGGACTGGGCCGGATCTTAAATGCCTTCCTTTGCACCATTGTCACTAGACAGGAGGAGGGCGGGGCAGGGGGGGGGGGGCGGGGACGCGATTAAAAGTGAGGCCTTAACTCTCTGAATAATCAGAACTGGAAGAAATACTGTGCTGGTTGAACGCTGTCATCAGTATTTTGTGAGCGTGCATTGTACGGTGCAACATTTAGCCAGCTAATTGATACAGGGGCATGGTCTCATGAGCAATTGATTTTGTTTTTTGCCTATTGGACGGAGCTCCCTTTGGGCAAGTGCTTCCTGATTAATGGAACATTAAGCAGCACAAAAGTACACAGTAATAACCAATTGAAAAATATTAAGACCATAATTTTCTGTACTTGGGCGAGTCGAGAGTGGACAGTTGGTGTGGCGGGTCGTGACCTTGTTGTTGCATCCATCCCACTACTGAAATTGACTTTACGATAATGGCACCTATTAAGCCCGTCTTGCGAGTTACCCGACCCTATTAAATGGTGCGGGTCTGATGACGTCTTCGATGATGCGTTTTCAGCCAAGTTATTTAAAGGAGCCATGACCACATTGCATTTGAAGGTTCTTCCCGTAGTGTGCAGGCAGCACACTGGAGGGTTTCATTACTCCAAACACTTGGGAGAGATGACTGCACTGAGGCAGAGGGCTGCACCCAGGTTCTCCCATGACTCCCTCCATATGCTTGTGGATGGAGTCAGAGCACGCAAGGAGGTCCTCTTCCCTTCCAATGGGTGGAAGGAACCTTCCCAGGAGACAAAAAGAGCCTTGCTCCAAATTGCAATGGTGGTGAACAGCAAGGATGTGTGCAGGAGGACCTGGGTGCAGTGCCACAAACCTTTCAGTGATCTCATGAGAGCAGGAAGCATTAGTACAAAGCCACACTCAACTTCATAATATATATATACATATAGAAAGAGAGAGAGAGAGAGCAACATGGTTCAACTGGTGATTAGTAAACTAGTTTTATTTGAAATACTCAGACCACAAGGCTGCAAATCGGTTATTAACACCATGCCAGGTAGTGAGCCCTCGACTATCCTTGCTCGTTGAAGATACAGTTGAACTAGCCGTTTGTTTTTCCTTCAGTTTGTCATGAGCCTTGGACTTGTTGTCCTCTGGAAGAAGTCTGCTGGTACAGTGGTGGTCACTGTGTACAGGAGCTTGTAGTAAATCTCTGCTGAAACCAGCGATCCTTTCAATAGTTCCTGTGCAGCAACCACCGCTTTCAGCTCCTGATGTAAGCGATGAACAAGAATCCCACTATGGAGTCATGTAAGATCAGGTACTGGGAGGGAGGTCAGTGTGGACGTGGACCCTCATGGCCCCACTGCTGTGTGGCAAGGTGCTCTCCAGCTCCTTGCTAGCAGGGAAGTGCAGGTGGCCCATGATAGAGATGATGGTGAGAGGGGTCATGGAAGTGGGGGCACCTCTCAAAGCGCTTACATTTCTCTCCCATTGCTTCCCCCTCAGGCAGAGCCCCAGATGCCTCTTCGGACAGCAATGGCCGAGACTGCCCCTGCACAGTCACAGGAGGAGCAGACTTTGGTGAGGCCATCACAGGCTCCAAAACCCAGAGGACATTCGCCAAGAGTGTCTAAACAGTCGCAGCAGACTGCCTCTACTTCTGCTGAAGGCACAGGAGCAGCACCTCGTAAAAGCACGGGGAAGAAAAAGATAACACACAAGTAGTTTCACAAGGGTAGGTACTTGGGTGTTTTAGTCAATGTTAATGGAAAGTTTCCGTTAATGTATTGTCAACCATTAAAATCTTTATTTCCACCACTTTACTATCTTGGACACCCTCGTGTACACCTTTGGGAGAGGCTTAGTGAGGTGCAGTGAATGGTGAGACATAACGTGACCTCCAGCAAGGTGGCCAGTGGGAATGGAATGGCTTGGCTAGTGTTGGGATGCTTTATGATGTTGCTGTGGGGTTGGGCCAACCTGGCGCAGCATGTGGCAGCCATATGGGTGTACTGCTTAAAGTTAAATAAATCTGGACATGACGAGGCCATCCCTGGCTTCCCGGGCAACTATGTGCTCAGGTGTTGATGGGATCTGGCTCGCAGCCTCTTCCAGCTCCTGCTCCTCCTCATCTTCCAGCTGATGTGCCCTCCTCCTCCTGTGAAGAGACTGTGGGCAAAGTGCCTTGTTCCTCATGCAGTGCTAATCCTCGCTTCTGTGCTGTGTTGTGCAAAGTACAGCAGACCACGGTGATTCTAGAGGCCCTGGCTGGTGCGTACTGAAGGGCTCATCTATCAAGGCACCTGAAGCACATTTTGAGCATGCCTATTGTCTGCCCCATGACACATTTACTGGAAATGTGGCTTTCATTGTATCTCTCCTGGGCCTCAGTACTTGGCCTCCTCAAGTATGTCATGAGGAACATCTTCAGTGGATAGTCCTTGTCTCCAAGCAGCCAGATGGAAATTCTGTTTGGAGGAGCGAAGAGCTGAGGGAGGCTAGACTCAGGCAGGATGAAAGAGGCATGGCAGCTGCCCAGGAATTTGACACACACATGCATGATGATCTTCCGATGGTTGCAGACCAGCTGCACATTGAGGGAGTGGAAGCCCTTGCAGTTGACAGAGACTCCTGGGTGATGATGGGGTGCCCTGATGGCCACATGTGTGCAGTTGATGACGCCCTGCACCCGTGGGAAGCCAACAAGTATGGCAAAGCCAAGCATCCGCTCAGCAAAATTGGCATCATCAGTGGCAAAGTTGATCTAATTGGCTGACTTGCTAAAGAGGGCATCGGTGACCTGTGTGATGCATCTGTGGGCGGCTAACTGCGAGACGCTGCAAATATCTGCTGCAGATCCCTGGAAGGAGCCTGAGGTGAAGAGATTCAGGGCGCTGCTGACTTTGACAGCCACTGGTAAGGCATGTCCACCAGCTCCTCTGGGCTGCAGGTCTTGCTCCAGCAATCTGCAAAGATCTGCGACGAACTAGCATGATAGCCTGAGCCTCCTTTGGCACTGCTGCTCAGTCATGTTGAAGAAGCTCATCCTCTGCCTGTATACCCTGTATACCCTGTGTTGGGAGGTATCGCAACCCTGTGCTGATGCCCACTGTCCTGTGCAGCATCAGGTGGTTGAGGAGCAGATTGGTGATGTTGTTGTTGGTTTTGTTGGTGTGCCTGGTGCTGCTGGTGTTGTGGCTCATCATGGTCCAATTGTGAGCACCAAGGTGACACAGTATTAACGGCACCCATGCTTATGTAATAGATGGCAGGTCCAGCAGAGATCAGAGGAGCAACTGTCAATGGAGTGATGGGTTGTAACAATGAGGTGAGACTGCATGGAAACTTTGCTGGAAAGACTTGCAGCCTGCAGAAAGTTCAGTCTGTGCTAGGCATGCAGTCACCAATAGCTTCTGCCTGAAGAAAGTGATCAGCTGTGAGGTGGGAGCTTTTGTAATACATTTCATCCTGCTCTTATTCAAAAGAGTGCTGTGGCATCTTTCATATCCACCTGAGAGGGAAGACAGGGCCTCGAAAAACATCTCATCCGAAAGCCGGCACCTCCATTAGTGCAGCACTCCCTCAGTACTACACTGGGAGTGTCAGCCAACATTATGTGCTCAGGTCTCTGGAGTGGGACTTGAACCCCCAATCGTGTGACTCAGAGGCGAGTGTCATGGCTGATGGAGAAGTCATGGAAGAGAAGGACGGAAGGTGTATCATGCTCATTGTTGTGTATCTGTAAAGCATGCACTCCCATGTTCCGCCACCAGGGAGCGCATCCCCTGAAGTCCCAAGGGATCCCAGCATTCCTTGGGAGCACTGTATATAAGCCGGCCCCTAAGGCCTGTTTCTCACTCTGGAGTGTCTTAATAAAGACTGAGGTCACTGTTACTTTAACCTTTCTGTGTGCAGTCTCATCTGTGTTAGGAACACAATAACTGACGACGACTATACGAATCCAACGCAAAGAAGTAGCAAGCTGTGGGCATCCTGGAGAAGTTCTCGAAGGGTGAGGACTGGGACGCCGATGTCAAACGGCGAGACCAGTGCTTTGTAGCCAACGAGCTGGATGGAGAAGGAAGCGCTGCAAAAAGGAGAGCGGTCCTCCTCATGGTCTGTGGGGCACCGACCTACAGCCTCATGAAGAATCTTCTGGCTCCGGTGAAACCCACAGATAAGTCATATGAGGAGCTGTGTACACTGGTTCGGGAGCATCTTAACCTGAGGTAGAGCGTGTTGATGGCGCGGTATTGGTTACATGTGCCAGCGATTTGAAGGTCAGGAAATGGCGAGCTATGTCGCCGAGCTCAGGCGACTTGCAGGATAATGTGAGTTTGATGGTGACCTGGAGCAAATGCTCAGAGACTTTTTTGTACTGGGCATTGGCCACGAGACCATCCTACAAAAACTTTTGACTGTAGAGGCATCGACTCTCAGTAAGGCCACTGCAATAGCACAGGCATTTATGTCCACCAGTGATAATACCAAACAAATCTCTCAGCACACAAGTGCTATCAATGTTCATAAATTAACTGGAACTGTGTTTGCGAGCAGAAATGTAGACGGCAGAATCCAGGAGTCTGCAACTGCCAGCAGGCCTCAGGTGACCCAGATGACTCAGAGTCCGCAACAAAGGATGAATGCAAGGCAATTCACACCTTCTGGCGCTGTGGCAGCTTCCATTCAGCCGATTCATGCCGCTTCAAAGGATATGTTTGCAAGAGCTGTGGAACAATGGGGCACCTCCAATGGCGTGCACACATTTTCGACGAAATGTCCACCTATAATGCTAAATGTAAAATTGAATGGCTTACCCGTAGTCATGGAACTGGACACTGGCGCTAGCCAATCCATCATGAGTAAAAAGATGTTTGAGAGATTGTGGTGCAACAAGACACTCAGACCAGCCCTGAGCCCCATCCACATGAAACTGAGAACATACACCAAAGAGCTCATCACTGTCCTGGTCAGTGCCATGGTCAAGGTCACCTACGAGGGCACGGTGCACGAACTGCCACACTGGATTGTCCCGGGCGATGGCCTCACACTACTTGGAAGGAGCTGGCTGGGCAAAATCCGCTGGAACTGGGATGACATCCAAGTGCTATCACATGCCAATGAGGCCTCATGTACCCAAGTTCTTAACAAATTTCCTTCCCTTTTTGAGCCAGGCATTGGAAACTTTTCCGGGGCGAAGGTGCGGATCCACTTGGTCCCAGAGGCAGGACCCATTCACCACAAGGTGCGAGCGGTACCTAACACGATGAGGGAGAGAGTGGAAATCGAGCTGGACAGGCTGCAATGCGAGGGCATCATCTCTCCAGTGGAATTCAGTGAGTGGGCCAGCCCGATTGTTCCAGTACTCAAAAGTGATCACGATCAGGATTTGCGGTGATTATAAAGTAACTATTATTCTTTCTCGCTACAGGACCAATACCCGCTACCTAAGGTAGACGACCTATTTGCCAAGCTGGCAGGAGGCAAGACATTCACCAAACTGGACCTGACTTCGGCCCTACATGACGCAGGAGCTGGAGGAGTATTCGAAGGGCCTCACCTGCATCAACACGCACAAGGGACTGTTCATCTACAACAGATGCCCGTTTGGAATTCGGTCGATTGCAGCGATCTACCAGAGAAACATGGAGAGCATCCTCAAGTCGGTACCATGCAAGGTGGTTTTTCAGGTTGACATATTGGTCATGGGTCGGGACACGGTCGAGCACCTACAAAACCTGGAGGAGGTCCTCCAGCGACTGGATCGAGTAGGACTGCGGCTGAAGAGGTCGAAATGCGTCTTCATGGCAACAGAAATTGAGTTTTTGGGGAGAAAGATCATGGCGGATGGCATTCGGCCCACAGACGCCAAGACAGAGGCTATCAGGAACACGTCCAGGCCACAGAACGTCATGGAGCTGCAGTCGTTCCTGGGACTCCTCAACTATTTTGGTAACTTCCTACCGGGGTTAAGCACCCTCTTAGAGCCCCTACATGTGTTATTGCGTAAAGGTGAGAACTGGGTATAGGGAAAAAACCCAAGTAATTGCTTTTGAGAAAGCCAGAAACATTATATGCTCCAATAAGCTATTTGTATTGTATAACCCGTGTAAAAGACTTGTGCTAGCATGTGATGCGTTGTCGTACGGAGTCGGGTGTGCATTACAACAAGCTAACATTGCGGGGAAGTTGCAACCTGTTGCCTATGCATCCAGGAGCTTGTCTCAGGCCGAGAGGGCCGACAGCATGATTGAGAGAAGCATTATCGTGTGTGTTCGGGGTAAAGAAAATGCATCAATACCTGTTTGGCCTCAAATTTGAGCTGGAAACCGATCACAAGCCCCTCATATCCCTGTTCGCTGAAAACAAGGGGATAAATACTAATGCCTCAGCCCACATACAAAGGTGGGTACTCGCGCTATCAGCGTATAAATATACCATCCGCCACAGGCCAGGCACCGAGAACTGTGCGGATGCTCTCAGTCGGCTATCATTGCCCACCACGGGGGTGGAAATGGCGTAGCCTGCAAACTTGTTGATGGTGGTACAGCCCGTAGACTTATTGATGGTCATGGAAGCGTGTTAAATCACCTCTCACGGCCCGCCAGATTAGGACTTGGACCAGCCAAGATCCTCTGTTGTACCTAGTAAAAAACTGTACTGCATGGGAGCTGGGCCAGCATCCCTGTTGCAATGCAAGAGCTAATCAAGCCGTTCCAGCGGCAAAAGGATGAGTTGTCCATTCAGGCAGACTGCCTGTTGTGGGGTAACCGCGTAGTGCTACCCAAAAAGAGCAGGGAGAAGTTCATCTCGGATCTCCACAGCACACACCTGGGTATAGTAATGATGAAAGCGATAGCCAGATCCCACGTGTGGTGGCTCGGTATCGACTCTGACTTAGAGTCCTGTGTACTGCAATGCAGCGTGTGTGCTCATTTGAGCAACACGCCCAGAGAGGCACCACTAAGATTGTGGTCCTGGCCCTCCAGACTATGGGGGCCCGTTTCTCGGTAAACTATTCCTGGTGAAGGTGGATGGTTTTTCAAAATGGATTGAATGTGAAATAATGTTGGGAATCACCGCCACCGCCACCATTGAAAGCCTGAGGGCCATGTTTGCAACCCACGGCCTGCCCGACATACTGGTCAGTGACAACGGGCCATGTTTCACCAGTGCCGAATTTAAAGAATTCATGACCCGCAATGGGATCAAACATATCACCTCGGCCCCGTTTAAACCAGCCTCCGATGGGCAGGCAGAGCGGGCAGTACAAACAATTAAACAGAGCCTTAACGAGTCACAGAAGGCTCACTCCAAACCCGCCTGTCCCAAGTACTGCTCAGCTACCGCACGAGGCCTCACTCACTCACAGGGGTGCCCCCAGCTGAGCTACTCATGAAAAGGACACTTAAAACCAGACTCTTGCTGGTTCACCCCAACCTGCATGATCAGGTAGAGAGCAGGTAGCAGCAACAAAATGTCAACGATGGTTGCGCCACTGTGTCATGGGAAATTGATTTGAATGACACTGTGTATGTGCTAAACTATAGACATGGTCCCAAGTGGATCGCCGGCATGGTGATAGCTAAAGAAGGGAGTAGAGTGTTTGTAGTCAAACTAGACAATGGACAAATTTGCAGAAGACACCTGAACCAAACGAGGCTGCGGTTCACAGACTGCCCTGAACAACCCACAGCAGACACCACCTTTTTCGAGCCCACAACACACACCCAAAGGATCAACGACACCACCCCAGACCAGGAAATTGATCTCATCACGCCCAACAGCCCAGCAAGGTGAGGCTCACCCAGCAGCCCTGCAGGGCCAACAACACGCCAGCCCAGCGAGGGCACAGCCAACACACTAGAACAGACATTTGTACCGAGGCGGTCCACCAGGGAAAGAAAGGCTCCCGACCGCCTCACCTTGTAAATAGTTTTCACTTTGACTTTGTGGGTGGAGTGATGTTGTGTATCTGTAAAGCATGCACTTTCATGTTCCGCCACAAGGGAGCGCATCCCCTGAAGTCCCAAGGGACCCCAGCATCCCTTGGGAGCACTGTATAGAAGCCGGCCCCTAAGGCCTGTTCCTCACTCTGGAGTGTCTTAATAAAGACTGAGGTCACTGTTACTTTAACCTCTCTGTGTGCAGTCTCATCTGTGTTCAGAAGACAATAGTCACAGTCACGAAGAATGTAATTCCTGGCCTCAGCTAGGGGCATTTTGTGCTGTGGGGATGGCGGAATCAGATTGTTGGGACGGAATTTTGGGATCTATGGGCAGTGAGCTGGAAGGTGATAACCCTAACTATTTACTGCTGGGATACAACTATTTGCAATCGATATCAATGACTTGGAAGAAGGGACTGAGTGTAACGTAGCCAAGTTTGCTGATGATACAAAAATGGGAGGAGAAGCAACGTGTGAGGAGGACACAAAAAATCTGCAAAAGTACATAGAGAGGCTCAGTGAATGAGCAAAAATTTGGCAGATGGAGTATAATGTTGGAAAGTGTGAGGTCATGCACTTTGGCAAAAAAAAATCAAAGAGCAAGTTATTATTTAAATGGAGAAAGATTGCAAAGTGCCGCAGTACAGCGGGACCAGGGGGTACTTGTGCATGAAACACAAAAGAATAGTATGCAGGTACAGCAAGTGATCAGAAAGGCCAATGGAATCTTGGCCTTTATTGCAAAGGGGATGGAGTATAAAAGCAGGGAAGTCTTGCTACAGCTATACAGGGTATTGGTGAGGCCACACCTGGAATACTGCGTGCAGTTTTGGTTTCCATATTTACGAAAGGATATACTTGCTTTGGAGGCAGTTCAGAGAAGGTTCACTAGGTTGATTCCGGAGATGAGGGGGTTGACGTATGATGAAAGGTTGAGTAGGTTGGGACTCCACTCATTGGAATTCAGAAGAATGAGAGGTGATCTTATCGAAACGTATAAGATTATGAGAGGGCTTGACAAGGTGGATACAGAGAGGATGTTTCTACTGATGGGGGAGACTAGAACTAGAGGGCATGATCTTAGAATAAGGGGCCTCCCATTTAAAACTGAGTTGAGGAGAAATTTCTTCTCTCAGAGGGTTGTAAATCTGTGGAATTCACTGCCTCAGAGAGCTGTGGAAGTTGGGACATTGAATAAATTTAAGACAGAAATAGACAGTTTCTTAAATGATAAGGGGATAAGGAGAGCGGTGGGGAAGTGGAGCCGAGTTTATGATCAGCTCAACCATGATTTTATTGAATGGCAGAGCAGGCTTGAGGGTCCGTATGGCCTACTCCTGTTACTATTTCTTATGTACTACATTTCAGGGCCTTAAGGAGGGCAGGAAGGTGAGAGGTAATTAGAATGGATGGTGTGATGACGGTGTTTTTAAAAGGGAGTGAGATGGTGCTTCGGAAAGGGAAACCAGTGACCATATCAACTAAAGTGGGGGCCAAAAGGGGGAGTTGCGTGAACAGTGTGGGGGAGGGCTTAAATGATCAAAAGGTGGGTCTCATGGAAGAGACGATATGGGGGGGGTGGGGTGGAGACGGGGGGGGGAGATGGGAGAAAAATCTTCCTCCGACCTGGCAGTCGGATGACAAAACAAACCCTTGGGAGTTGCCTTCAGCGCCACCTTCCCTTTAAGGGCGGCCGCACCGCCCAGCCACAGCAAGGGTACCGACAACAAAAACTGTCGGAGGCACCGATCAGCGGCAGCGGCACTCCCGCGGGGCAATTTTCAAAAGGGTCAATTTCGGGAAGGGTTGCTGCCGGTCGATAATGGGTCGGCGCGTGCACGTCGCGGTGGGACAACAGGCGGAGTGGTCCCCTACACCACTTCAAAACTGAGGAAGGGCAATTTATAAAATGGCAGCCCCTCGGCGGAGACTCAGCAGCCAGCCTGCACCGACCCATGCCAAAGGGGCAATTTCGGCTCCATAGTGTCAGTCGTGGCTCAGTTGGCTGCACTCTTGCCTCTGAGTCCGAAGGTCGTGGGTTCAGGTCCCGCTTCAGGGAATTGAGCCCATAATCTAAGCTGAGGCGCAGTCCAGCACCAAGGGAGTGCTGCACTGTCAGAGGTGCTGTCTTTTGGATGAGTCGTTAATCAGGGCTCCTGGGTAACCTCTCAGGTGGACGTAAAAGATCCCTTTGCACCATTTAAAGAAGATCAGGAGAGTTCTCCCTGGCATCCTGGCCAATATTTATCCCTTGATTAGCTCCTAAAAACAGATTATCTGGACGACTGACATTGCTGTTTGTGGGACCTTGCTGTGTGCAAATTAGCTGCCCCATTTCCTACATTACCACAGTGGCTACACTTCAAAAAGTACTTCATTTAGGATGTCGTGATGTTGAGAAAGGTGCTATAAAAATGTGAGTTGTTCTTTTTATGAAGGAATTGTAACAACAGCCTTGACAATATTGATGTTCTCTTTAAAAAAAAAAAGATTTTTCTTTGGCAAAATAAAATTGCTGCGAGCCTATTAATATCAATATTAATTCAGACTGGAAGTGAAAATCACTTGAAATTATCAGCTCATTTCTACCTGTCAATTATGTTACCAGCGTAAGTACTACTTTCAGCTATATTAAAATCCAATTAATTGCCATTTATTGAAAATCTCCTTAAGCTAATCAACACAAAAGAACGAACAGCTTGTATCAATATACTGCATCTGCCATCCTTTAAGTTATTGTCTTGAATAAATGAACTAAAAGAGAAACTATCTTTATGATAATTAAGCACCAGAGAATTAACACAAGGCGTTTGTACATTTAACATGAAACAAATGTGAATCGTTGAAATATATAGCACTATTTTATGTACATAGCTGAGGGAAATTCATGCATGGAGACCATATCACATTTTGTAATTCATTTACATAAGAAGATAAGAAATAGGAGCAGGAGTAGGCCATTTGGCCCCTTGAGCCTGCTCCACCATTTAATATCATGGTTGATCTGATCCTAGCCTCAACTCCACTTCCCCGCCCGCTCTCCATAACCTTTAATTCCTTTATTATTCAAAAATCTGTCTATCTCCACCTTAAATATATTCAATGACCCAGCCTCCACCGCTCCCTGGGGTAGAGAATTTCAAAGATTCACGATCCTCTGAGAGAAGAAATTCTTCCTCATTTCTGTCTTAAATGGGTGACCCCTTATTCTGAACCTATGTCCCCTAGTTCTAGATTCCCTCATGAGAGGACACATCCTCTCTGCATCTACCCTGTCAAGCCCCCTCAGAATCTTATATGCTTTCAATAAGATCACCTCTCATTCTTCTAAGCTCCAATGTGTATAGGCCCAACCTGCTCATCCTTTCTTCGTATGACAACCCCTTCATCTCAGGAATCAACCTCCTGAACATTCTCTGAACAGCCTCAGAATATCACGGTGGTAAATGAACCATGGGAATCGCAGACTACGAACGAGGCAAACGTCTCGCAAGCGTCAAAAACAGATGTCAACAATGCGTATCTGGATGTGTTTAAGGGACTTGAGGCTAGATTTTACACATTGGTGCATATCGCCCAAAAATGGGCATTATTTCCAGCGTGGGCAGTAAAAATGGGTTTTCAGATCGTCGGCTTCTCGCCCATTCTCAAAGCATCTGGTCTCCATTCTTGAAATTGGGCATTATCGCGAGCGATATGAAATGCGCAATAGTGTTAAATCTCTCTGACCTTCTGCCGTAAAGTGTCGCCGTCCTTAGCAACAGCATGGCAACGCTCGATTCCCGCGATTCAGGAGGTCAAGGGTCATCATGACATGCGCAGAAGAGGAGACAGAGGGAGAGGGAGCTGAGAGGGACTGAAGGCATGTGTGGCTGTGGTGTGTGCTTGTTTGGCTGTTGTGGGAGGCATGACAGAGATTCACCAGCAGCAAAAAGCCTACTAAGCACCAAGAATATAGTTGGCACCGAGTTTTTGTCCAACAAATAAGATATAACATGGAAGGGATGGTGGAGGCCCTGGAGCTGGTAGCCAGGAACATTGGTGGCAGAGGGCTCCCAGTGGTTTCGGAGCGCGGCACTGGACCCCAAGGTGCTGCACCCCCATTGCAATGACACATGAGAGCCAGCAGCAACAGCTTGCTTCTGGCTCGGAGCACGTTCCCACCTCAAGACCATCCTCTCCCGTATCTGTCCAAGCAGCGGTTCGGCCGTCATCCCCTCCCCCCGCCAATGAAGCATCGCCTGAGGAGCTCCTCAGCCAAGTGGCTTAGAGTCAGGAGGGCAAGGGGAAGGGGTAGAGGTGGGGAGGAGAAGCGGGGGGGGGGGCGGCGGGGAAGGGTTGATTTTTACAGAGATACTGATGATTTCAGACAAATGTTCGGTTTAAATGTTTTTTATTTAACAAAACCTTGTAGCACATTGGCTCAGAAAGCTGCACGGTTATACGCTGGTGATTCCTTAACATCAAAGTGTATAATTACACTTAAATTCAATCAATTTAAACTTTAACTGTCACCAAGGTGATGCCCATTGTAAAGTCCTTATTCTACTGCATAAACCACACGAGGCACATTCTAGGGACAAGGTCACTCTGTGACCTCAACTCTTTATTTCAGCACTCCACAAGTGATGACCCTGCATGGGACCTCCCTTTATATACCTGGGAGATGAGGTTAGGAGTGTCTCCCACAAATTCACCCTTTGTGGTCAAGGTGTGCATCTCAGTTGTGTGTATACAGTAATACAGTGGTGTTACATTGTGGTTACATACATGACATCACCTTCCCCCCCCCCCCCCCGCACCCCAAAGTCTTGTGGAGATCAGAGGTTTAGTCTTTCAGGTGGTCTATGCTCCCTCGTGGAGCGCCGCAGTTGGGACTCTGGTTGTTGGACACTGACGTGAGTGTCTGTCACCTGTGGTGATACCGGCCTGTCCGGGCTGACCGCAGGGACTGTGCATTCTTCTGATTGCACTTGTTGCTCGTTCACTGGTGGTGATGTGAGCTCCATCCGATGGTCTTCGTCAGGTTCCTCAGTGTCGATGCAGAACCTTTTTTTTACTTGGTCCAGATGCTTACGGCATATCTGACCATTGTTGAGTTTTACCATGAGGACCCTATTCCCCTCTTTGTCAATTATAGTGCCCCCAAGCCATTTGGGCCTCATGGCGTGATTGAGGACGAATACAGGATAATTTATTTCTATACATCTCCCCCTCGAATTGCGGTGTCATGGTACTCGTTTTGTGACTTGTGCTTGCCCTCAACTATGTCAGTTAGGACTGGGTGAATGATGGACAACCGGGTTTTGAGTGTCCATTTCATTAGTAGCTCTGCGGGCGGGATTCCCGTGAGCGAGTGCGGTCGGGATCTATAGGCCAGCAGGAGGCGCGATAGGTGGCATTGCAGGGAGGGTCCTTGAATCCTGAGCATACCTTGCTTAATGATTTGGACCGCACGTTCCCCTGGCCATTGGAGGCCGGCTTGAATGGCATAGTCCTGACGTGGTTGATGCCATTGGCCGACATAAACTCCCGGAATTCGTAGCTTGTGAAGCATGGGCCATTATCACTAACCAGGATGTCCGGCAAGCCATGGGTTGCAAAGATTGCACATAGGCTTTCCACAGTGGTGAATGACGTGCATTAATTCAGAATGCTGCACTCAATCCATTTTGAGTACGCATCTACCACAATAAGGAACACCTTTCCCATGAACGGGCCCGCGTAGTTAACATGAACGCGGTGGGGCCAGGGCCACGGGCTGAGCAGGGCCTCCCTGGTGGCATTACCTAGCTGGGCACACGTCGTGCACCTGCGAACACAGTGTTGCAGGTCTGAATCAATTCCAGGCCACCAAACGTGTGACCGGGCAATGGCCTTCATCAGCACAATGCCTGGGTGCTCGCTGTGGAGTTCCCTGATGAATGCCTCCCTGCCCTTCTGGGGCATAACTACCCGGCTGCCCCATAGTAGGCAGTTGGCTTGGATGGAGAGCTCATCCATCCGTCTGTGGAACGGTCTGATCTCCTCAGGGCATGCTCCGTGTGCGGGCGCCCAATCCCCAGTCAGGACACATTTCTTAATCAGGGATAGGAGGGGATCTCTGTTTGTCCAGATTTTGATCTGGCGGGCTGTGATGGGGGAGTCTGCGCTGTCAAAGGCATCGACAGCCATGACCATCTCAGCGCTTTGCTCCACTGCCCCCTCAGTGGTGGCCAGTGAAAGCCTGGTGAGCGCGTCAGCGCAATTTTCAGTGCTGGGCCGGTGCCAGATGGAGTAGTCATAAGCAGCCAGTGTGAGAGTCCACCGCTGTATGCGAGCTGATGCATTGACATTGATAGCCTTGCAGTCTGACAACAGGGATGTTAATGGCTTATGGTCCGTATCTAATTCGAACTTCATACCAAAGAGGTACTGATGCATTTTTTTTACACCATAGACACATGTGAGCACTTCTTTCTCGACCATCCCATATCCTTGTTCTGCTTGAGAGAGCGACCTAGAGGCATAAGCCACAGGTTGTAGTTGCCCCTCAGCATTGCCCTGCTGCAACACGCACCCAACCCCATAGGACGATGCATCACATGTCAGAACCAATTTTTTACAGGAGTCGTACAGGGTCAACAAATTGTTTGAACAAAGTAGGTTTCGCGCCCGATCAAAAGCCAGTTCCTGACAGTCCTCTCAAAACCAATCGCAACCCTTACGCAGGAGCACATAGAGCAGCTCCAACAACGTGCTCAAGTTCGGCAGAAAGTTCCCGAAATAGTTCAACAGTCCCAGAAATGAAAGCAACTCCGATGTGTTGCAGGGCCTGGGTGCTCATCGAATCGCCTCTGTTTTGGATTCGGTCGGCCGAATCCCATCTGCAACAACCCTCCTGCCCAGAAACTCAACCTCAGGAGCTAAAAACACATATTTAGACTTCTTGAGTCACAGGCCAACAGGCCCAATCGGCGTAGCACCTCCTCCAGGTTGTGGAGGTGTTCCTTGGTGTCTCGACCCGTGATGAGGATATCGTCCTGGAATACGATCGTTCCAGGAATGGATTTGAGCAGGCTTTCCATGTTTCTTTGAAATATCGTGGCCGCTGATCGAATGCCAAACGGGCACCTGTTATAAATGAACAGTGCCTTGTGCGTGGTGATGGTGGTCAGTCGTTTAGATTCGTCGGCCAGTTCCTGGGTCATATAGGCTGAAGTGAGGTCCAATTTGGTGAACAGCTTGCCGCCTGCCAGCATGGCGAAAAGGTCCTCCACTCTCTGGAGTGGGTATTGATCTTGCAGGGACACCCGATTTATGGTGGCCTTGTAGTCGCCACAGATCCTGACAGAGCCATCCGCTTTTAGGACGGGAACGATGGGGCTCGCCCAGTCGCTGAATTCAACAGGCGAGATGATGCCCTCTCTCAACAGCCGGCCCAATTCGCTCTTGATCTTTTCCTGCATCACATACCTCACTGCTCTGGCTTTGTGGTGCACTGGCCTGGCGCCCGGGATGATGTGTATTACTACTTTGGTGCCTTTGAAAGTCCCGACGCCAGGTTGGAAAAGTGAATCGAATTGTTGTAGGGCTTGTGAGCACGAACTTCGCTCCACAGATGACTTTGCGTGAACATCCCCCCAGTTCCAGTTCATCTCGGCTAACCAGCTCCTCCCCAACAGTGCGGGACCATTACCCGGGACAATCCAGAGCGGCAGCCGATTTACTAACCCGTTGTGTGTGACAGCCAACATTGCACTGTCTAACACCGGAATGATTTCTTTGGTGTAAGTCCATAATTGTGTCTCAATACGTGCTAATTTGTGTCTACTGGCTTTGAGTGGCCATAGCTTCTCAAATTGCTGGACGCCCATTAGTGATTGGCTGGCCCCAGTGTCCAGCTCCATGCGTACTGGGATGCCATTTAATAAAACCCTCATCATCATTGGTGGCGTTTTAGTGTATGAACTGTTTGCCGCATGGACCCGCTGAACCTCAGCGTCCATCGATTTGCCCCAAAAGTCATCCTGCCTCAAAGGACCCTCTTCTGGTCCACCCGCCTCATATATTAATCTGGTTGCGGGCTTCCTGCACATTCGAGCTAAATGGCCACTGAGATTGCAGTGCCTGCAGACAAATTATTGAAATCTGCAAGATCTGGCTGAGTGTTTTCCTCCACACCTCCAGCATGAGTTAAAGTTTCCATTGTTGGGAACAAAGGGACTATGGCCAGGCATTCCGCGCTGACTGTCCCTTTGAATGCTCTTAAGTACCCTATTAGTGGGTGTCAATGGCCCCATCCCGGGCCGCATTGTCCGCTGTGATGGCGTAAATGTCCGTTCAGCCTGCCATTGTCTCTGTTGGAGTCCTACTCTGGGCTCTATTGCTGCCTGGGGAATGTCGGACTGCTCCTGCCAGCCTGCGGGGCTCTGAGTCGCATTGATGATGTTGACTCCCTGATCCATCACCACGTTAGAGGCAGAATTGCGCGCGTGTATTATTTTCGTCTCTTCCTCCCCCGCCATGAAAGTTTGAGCTAACAACACCGCCGCTTCCAAGGTCAAATCCTTGGTCTCAATTAATTTGCGGAAAATTCCTGCATGACCAATGCCCTCAATAAAGAAGTCCCTTAGCATCTCCCCCCTGCAGGCGTCTGTGAACTTACAGAGGCTGGCCAAATGCTGGAGGTCCGCTACGAAGTCCGGTATGCTCGGTCCTTCACGATGTCGGTGGGTGCAGAATCTGTGTCGGGCCATATGTATGCTACTCGCCGGTTTGAGGTGTTCCCCCGATCAGTTTGGTAAGTTCTTCAAAGGTTTTGTCTGACGGCTTCTCAGGCGCTAGTAAGTCCTTCATGAGTGCGTAAGTCTTTGGTCCGCAGCTGGTCAAGAGATGAGCCCTTCGCTGGTTGGCCGCTGCTTCACCCAGCCATTCTTTCATAACGAAGCTTTGTTGAAGCCTCTCAACAAAATCGTCCCAGTCTTCCCCAGTGCCGTTCCTCTGCACTACTGGTGGCCATTCTTGTGGGTCGTGAGTTCCCATTTCTCATTGCCAATGTAAAGTTCTTACTCTACTGCATGAAACCACACGAGGCATGTTCGAGGGACAAGGTCACTCTGTGACCTCAACTCTTTATTTCAGCACTCCACAAATGATGGCCCTGCATGGGACCTCCATTTATATACCTGGGAGATCAGGTACGGAGTGTCTCCCACAAGTTCACCCCTTGTGGTCAAAGTGTGCATCTAGGTTGTGTGTATACAGTAATACAGTGGTGTTACATTGTGGTGACATACATGACATCCATCATTGATGTATGACCTGCATACCCAGCAGTGTGTCAGTCTTGTAAATACCACCAACATTCTTTCAGGCAAAGTGCTCATTAATGAACTCCTGACATAAGGCTCTTGCAGCTATCATGCCACCACAGGCCCCTTCATGCAGTCCACAGGAGGGTGGGGGCATGGCTTTAGCATCAGCCTGATTGTCTGGGCCGATGTCAGCGTCTGCCTCCTCGTCCTCTTCTTCCTCTCTCTGGTGAGGTGGACTGTCAGACTCATCAGGCAATTCTTGTCCCCTCCTGATAGCCAAGTTGTGCAGCATGGAGTGCATCACCACAAATTGAGCTACCTGCTCAGGGTGGTATTGGAAGTTGCCTCCTGAGTGGTCCAGACATCTAAAGCGCTGCTTCAGCACTCCAATGGTTTACTCCATGATATTGCGAGTTGCTCTGTGGCTCTCGTTGTATCGCTTCTCGGCTTCGGTGTGGGTGTCACGCAGGGGATCATCAGCCAGGTGGCGAGGCCATATCCTTTGTCACCAAGTATCCAGCATTGACCTTGTGGCTAATTGTTAAACAAGTCAGATACAGTGCTCTCACGCAGGATGTGAGCATCATGGATGCTGCCTGGAAATTTAGCATTCACTGCCATTATAATCTGCTGGTGGTCGACAATGAGTTACACATTCAGGGAGTGGAATGCATTTCAGTTCCTGAAAACCTCTGCATTGCGGAAAGGTGCCCACATCATGATGTGCGTACAGTCTATTGCTCCATGCACCTTGGGGAAGTTTGCAATTCTAGAGCCCTCTCAGTCTGTGCCTCCCTGGCCGTAGGGAAGCTGATCAAGTCCCTCCTGCATGCGTACAGGGCTTCAGTGACCTGTCTAATGCAGCGATGTGTGACATGCTGAGACAGATCGCAAATGTTGCCAGCTGAGGCCTGAAAAGAACCTGACACGCAGAACGACAGTGCTGCGGTGACTTTGACCTTGACAGACAGTGCAGTACTGATGGTGCTGGCAGGCTGCAGATCTGCCCTTATCAGCTGGCATAACTCAGTGATAACCTCTTTGTGGAAGCACAGTCTCCAAAGGCAGGTGTTGTCAGGCAAGTTGAGGTAAGACCGCTTGTCCCTATACTTGCGGGGGGGTGTAACGTCTGGTCCTCCTCATCAGTCTGGCACATCTTACATTGGGCACATAATGCTATGGAGTGTACCTTCGGCCATCTCGAGTCTGCAGCATGTAATTGGTCATCAAGAGAGGGTGAGAAAGGACAGGCCCCATTCCAATAGCTCTCTGTTTCCACCGATTGGTCACAAAGAATGAATGTACCGACGAAGACACTTATTAAATTCCAATCGTTCACAGTATGGTGAAGATGTTTGTACAGATGTTCACATCACTTCCAAGGACCTCCAGAGTACATCCGAACTTCCCCAAGGTTGAAGCAGAGCAGCCTTTTAAAGGATGCGACATGTGATTTATAACACAAATAGACAGTTTCTTAAACGATAAGGGGATAAGGGGTTATGTGGAACGGGCGTGGAAGTGGAGCTGAGTCCATGATCAGATCAGCCATGATCTTATTGAATGGCAGAGCAGGCTCGAGGGACCATATGGCCTACTCCTGTTCCTATTTCTTATGCACTTATGTTCTAACATGGCATCCATAACGCTGTGATTAGCTCTGGTTAGCTCCATTTTTCCCGGGCGGTTTTTTGGGCGAGAGATATTGTGGGCGATATGTGTGCGAGGTGGTGAAAGTGACACTGGGCGATCTCATGGCCGTTAGTTTCGGCAAATGTGATCTTTACAACAAAAAAAGTGGGCGGTCCGTCTTATTGAATCTCGACATTAATTCCGTGTGGAAACTAACGCTGGCCGATATTACGGGCGTTGATTTCGCCCATTCTGATGATTCAGCCCACAAAAAGTGGACGGGTGGTATTATTTTTTCATGGCGTTAAGCACATAGGTAAAGTAACGCTCAGCGATAAATTTCCAAAAAGTGCCCGTCAGTTTCCATTTTGTGGCTAATTGGGCGATATATGGGAGTTATACAACATTTCAGCAGTAAAATGTACTTTAAGTGGGCATTAAGCACGCACACAAAGTGGAAAATCTAGTCCTTGGACACATGCCAGTGACAGTTCACCTTGAACTTAATGGCCCTGCAATCCCGGCCTCCCCGTACGGAGTTGGCAGCCAGGACATTCGCTTGGGCAAGATTGCGGTAGTTGCCCATCTCTTGCCCTGCGAATGTCCTGAAAACTCTTGCACTTGGTAAAAGCAGGCGTAGTCTACTTTTACCAGTTTTATAACATACAAAAACATATAAAAATAACATTTAAAAAACACATTTTAATGTTAAAAACACTGCCCACTAAGCTAAGTTTATTTTAAACCATAACTAAAAAACTTTTTAAAAAATCAGAAAAATATATTTTTTTCGAAGACATTTATTAACTTTAATTTAAATTAATGTTAAATATATGATGTTTTTTTTCTATTTTTTATTGGTGTTTTGGTGTGGGGGGCATGTTTTTCAATCATAATAATGAGAACTCCAACTTACGGAGTTCCCATTATTATGAATGAGAAAATACTTTACCTGGATTGGCTGCCCAGTGCCATGTGACTCCAGCTCCAGCTCTACATCCGATGCGCAGGGAGAGGAAGCCTCAGGACCAGGATTTCTGGTGGGCGCAGCAGCAAAAGGTAAGTGCGCATCTTTTCTCTAGAATTGAGTCGAACGCCCGCGGAAGAAGGAACCGGGATTTTAGGGCTAATGAATCAGCGACAAGCACACTACTACCACAGAGGTGCTACAGCACTTCCTGCACTGCAGGAAGGAGAAACAGTGTGACTCAAACAAACACGAGAAAGCAAAGAGTGGCAAAAAGTTTAGGTTCGGAAACAAGTCGGCATTCGTTCATATCAAGTCATTACAGAAGATGGCCGTGAGTATCGCAGAAATAGGAAACATCTGAGAAAGAGCGCTGAGACATTCAGCGAAACTCCAGAAATCTCAGTGACACCCACAGACGATCCGCTGACTACACAGCCAACTAACACGCGAAACAGCACTTCAATGACAACATGTGAAAACAAGGATATGTTGCCTGATATTTCCCCTCAGAACACTGATAAAGGGACAAGAGCGATCAGTGCACAGAACAACACTGAAACAACCAGTTTGAGGCAAAGCAACAGAATCCGCACAACACCAAAATACCTGGAGCACTATGTACAGAAATAAGAAATCATGGTCACTGGATACTTGTATAAAGAATTAATAAGACAAGAGTTTTGTTGTTGTTGTTAATCTTGTAGTTGTTTAATACATGTATTCATAAGAAGTTAACTACCCATTTATATTGAAGCTAACTTTAATTCATTTTTGTTGCTTATGAAAGAAAAGGTGTAATGAAATAATATATAGCGCCCTCTCGCTAGGAGGTATATTGAGAGAGAGGGTCTGTGAAGGAACACCATTTTAAGTTCCACATGGCTGTCTGAGATCTCCCAAATAAATATAGTTAATTTGAACTAAGAATGTTCAAGAGTATTCAAGAGACTATAAAATACAGCAAGAACATGAAATGGCATCTTTTAAAAACTGTTCATATAAAAGCATTTTTAATTTACTAAGAAACTGACTACCGTATCCCACTATAACGAGCAAATGGTTCTGCACAGTTTTTGAAAGTCATTTTCAGTCAGTTAAAATTGGGCTGCTCACAGGCGATGGATGGACACTCTGATTATAAAAGCTTACTTTTTATGATAAACCAATTTTCAGCTGTACTAATAATGCTGCACCATGTTACCACTCTTAAATATATCATGGAATAATTGTTATTCCAAATATATCTTTAAAAATAATCATATTTCAAACGCTCCTCGATTGCGCTGGTTGAAGGCAGATTTTGTGTTCGGTGATATACCAATCAGTTTGAGCAAAAACTTGTGAAAAAAATTGAACTTCTCAAAACTAGTGCAATTTTGTGCGCCCGATTGCGCCCAAAGTGGAAACTCTTGGTCACAGAAAATTAATCAACGTGATGATTTTTAGTTCTGGCCTCTTGCTCCACCATCGGCAGCCGTACCATCAACTGTCTAGGCCTGAAGCTCTAGAATTCCCTCCCTGAACCTTTCAGCCTCTCTACCAATGTTCCCTCTAATTTTCTGCGGGGCTGCACGGTCCCTTTAATGAGCTGCGCAGCCCTTTCAAATTTCCGTGCATGCGCGGTTCTTCCATTAAAAACTGGTGAGCGGCCTGTGTGGGAGCCCCAAACCGCAACGTGGTCATGCGGCCTGGCAGCTTAATGCGAATATTGCTCTCTATCTCTCTCTCCTCCTTTGTCGCTACTTAAAACCTACCTCTTCTGACTAAACATTTGGTCATCTGCCCTAACATTTCCTTATGTGGCTCAGTGTCAAATTTTGTTTGATAATGCTCCTGTAAAGCACCTTGGGACATTTTACTACGTTAAAGGCGCTATACAAATGCAAGTTATTGTTGTTGAAGTTATTCAGCATTCTTTAAGTATAAATGGTTAAGTAGGTTTTGGACACAAGAACATAAGAAATAGGAGCAGGAGTTGGCCACCTGGCCCCTCGAGCCTGCTCCGCCATTCAATAAGATCATGGCTGATTTGATCATGGACTCAGCTCCATTTCCCTGCCCGCTCCCCATAATCCTTTATTCCCTTATCGCTCAAAAATCTATCTATCTCCGCCTTAAATATATTCAATGACACAGCCTCCACAGCTCTCCGGGGTAGAGAATTCTACAGACTTACAACCCTCTGAGAGAAGAAATTCCTCCTCATCTCAGTTTTAAATGGGCGACCTCTTATTATAAAAGTAGGCCCACTAGTTCTAGTATACTCCATAAGTAGAAACATCCTCTCTGCATCCACCTTGTCAAGTTCCCTCATTATCTTATATGTCTCAATAAGATCACCTCCCATTCTTCTGAACTCCGAGTACAGGCCCAATCTACTCAACTTTTCTTCATAAGTCTACCCCTTCATCTCAGGAATCTACCAAGTGAGCCTCCAATGCAAGTATATCACTCCTTAAATAAAGAGGCCAAAACTGTACGCATTACTCCAAGTGTGGCCTCATCAATACCCTGTACAGTTGTAGCAAGACTTCTCTGCTTTTATACTCTATTCCCCTTGCAATAAAGGCCAACATTCCATTTGCCTTCCTGATTACTTGCTGTACCTGCATACTAACTTTTTGTGTTTCATTGACAAGGACCCCCAGGTCCCTCTGTTCTGCAGCAATTTATAATTTTTCTCCATTTAATAATAATTTGCTTTTTTATTTTTTCTGCCAAAGTGGATAACCTCACATTTTCCCACATTATACTCCATCTGCCAAATTTTTGCCCACTCACTTAGCCTGTCCATCTATATCCCTTTGCAGATTTTTTGTGTCCTCCTCACAACTTGTTTTCCCACCCATCTCTGTATCATCAGCAAACTTGGCTACATTACTCTTGGTCCCTTCATCCAAATCATTAATATAGATTGTAAATAGTTGAGGCTGATGGACTCAAGCAGGATTCCACTGGGGACCCAAGTTCAGCTTCAGTCACATTGATCTGAATTGAATTGAATCACCTTTCCATTTTCGTCACATCTGACCCCCTCAGACAAACTACAACAAATCAAATCACCCGAGCACTGTGGGGCAGAAAGCACGGGTAACTTCACATCAGGCTGCTTACAGCTGTCGCTGTATAAGGTGAGAAACATCGGACCAGGAGTAGGCCATTCAGCCCCTCGTGCTCGTTCTACTATTCAGATCATGGCTGATCTGTATCTTAACTCCATCTACCCGCCTTGGTTATGTAACCCGTACCACACTTGCCTAACAAAAATCTATCAATCCCAATTTGAAATTTCCATTGACTCCCAGCCTCAACAGCTTTTTAGGGGAGAGGGTTCCAAATTTTCACTACTCTTTGCGTGAAGAAGTGCTTCCTGACATCACCACTGAATGGCCTACTTCTATTTTTAAAGTTATACCCCCTTGTTCTGGACTCTGCCACCAGAGGAAATAGTTTATCCCCCTATCTACCCTATCAATTGATATTATCTTAAACACCGGAATTTGATCACCTCTTAATGAGTGGGATCTCCTTAAACGAGCTACGTTAACTGAATGTAAAAAAGGTGGCGAGGGAGAAATTGTCAACTTCTGTTCACACCAGGCGTGAAGTTGGAGGAGCAGCTCTCACAGCGTTGGGAGGTCCGAACCATCTTCAGGCTCGGGCCTTGTCTCAATGTGGTCGGGAAAGGCGTGACTGGCACTAAACGGGGTGCCCCGCTGCAGCTCGTTGGTTGCGGTAGGGTGGCAAATCGTCCAGCAGAGACATTACAACAGTGACTGCACTTCAAAAAATTGGCACTGAAGCAGACAGATCAGGAGAATGAACACATGGATAAATAGCTGGTGTGGGAAAGAGGGGTGCTTTTTCATGGGACAGTTGCACCAGTACTGGGACAGCAAGGAACTGTACGGATGGGAGGGGCTCAACTTGCACCGGGATGGGACCGGTTTTCTAGCAGAAAGGGCAAATAGGGAGGTGGCAAAGGCTTCAAACAATAAGTGGGGCGGGGGGGGGGGGGGGGGAGTGGTGGGGAATCTACCAGAAATGAAACCAGCTCAAATATAAACAAAATAGGAAAGGAGACTAAACTAAGGGAGGATATATATGGTCAGGGAATAAATAGAGTTATCGAACAGTAGTGTAAAAAGATGGTTAAAAATAAAGTGAGAGGAATTGCTATTAAAACGCTATCTGTACAGCAATGCACAGAGTTTCCATAATAAAACAGGGGAACTGGAGGCAATAATACATTGTGAGGAACCAGATAAAGTAGGGATTACTGAGACATGGCTACAGAAAAATCAGGACTGGGAATTAAACATTGCAGGGTATAATATATTTAGAAAAGATGGAGAGGGGAAACAGAAGGTGGAGTAGCTCTTCTTATTGGAGAAAACATAATGGCAGTAGAAAAATGGGATGCAATTATCAGCAAAACAGAAATAGAAATCATGTGGATAGAAATAAAAGATAATAAAGGATCACTTGCACTAATAGATGTAGTCTACAGACCAATTAATAGTGGAAGGGAGGTGGAGGAAGAAATACATAGACAATTTAGGGAAATTAGTAAAACACATAGAATAATAATGGGGGATTTCAACAACCCCAAAATTATTTGGCCAGAAAAGGCAGGTAAAGAGGATAAGGGAATGGAGTTCCTACAATGTGCACAGGATTCCTTTCTAACCCAATATGTAAGGAGCCCAAAAAGGGAGGATTCACTACTGGATCTAGTATTGGGGAATGAACCAGAGTAGATAAGAGAAGTAAAAGTAGGGGAACATCCAGACAATAATGACCATAATATAACACACTTTTTAAAAAATTGAGAAGGACATATGTATAATGAAGATCAGGGTAATAGATTGGAGAAAAAATGATTTGAGAGGCTGTGAATAGAACTTGGGAAAATAAAATGTATAACAATATTGGCAAACAGTGATATAGAACAGCAATGGGAAACATTTAAAATGGTTCAACCGAGTCCAGGGAAAGTATATTTTCTTAAAAAACAAGAGCAAGCTAAACACTAATTAGACACCATGGATGAATAAAGGCATAAGGGAACATTTGAGGGTAAGAAAAGAGGGATACATTAAGTATATGGACAGCAAGGGAAAGCATGTCAAGGGAGAATATGAAGAGATTAGGAGAGAAGTCAAAAAAACAAAGATGTGTTAATTTGCAACTCCTAAAGCTCTGATTGGTCTCATTGGATGACAAGTCCTGAGTGCTGAATTGTCCCCTTGGAGGACAAGACACACCCAACTGTTTCTCTGGAATGTGTAATTAGATCCTCCCTGCCTACGTAATCAGTTACTTTGCAAAGTGTAATTCGAGTCAGTCTGACTGCCTACTCCAGACACAACAGAGCTCACTTGGAACAGACAGGGCTCATCCTCACAGGTTAAGGCCTTCTCCCCCCCGTTCCCCCGCCACCCCCAAATGAGTCCCTGCCCCCACTGTCCAAGTTCCTGACCTCCTTCCCGCCCCCGTCAAAGTTCCTGACCTCCTTCTACCCCTGCGCAAATCTCTGACCTCCTCCCACCCACCCACATACCTAAATTACTCATCTCCCTGCCCATGTTCCTGATCTACTCCCCCCTCCACCCAAGTTCTTGATCGCCCCCACCCATCCTCCCCCACCGCACCCGGTGAAAGTTCCTGACTCCCTTCCCCCCCTCCCCCCCCCCCCCCCACAGCCGAGTTGCTGTCTTTATCCCCCTGCCCAAGTTCCTACTCTATGGATTCATAGCCTTCTCCCTCCAACAAATTCCTGACCTTCCCACCTGACCCCCTGCTGCCATCCCCCGTCATAAATGGGACAATGTGTGTGGGTCACGGATTGTTAACAGGTTTATTGGGTATGAAGTGAATAGCGACAGTATTGTGACTTCCAGATTTCGTCAAATCTTACCATCTTTATCATGTTCTCACTCTCGAGCCACCCCTTTAGACCTGGATCACTTTCTTCTGCCATCTCCATTGTGCTCTCCATATTCTTTACCCCCACCCCATCAAATCCCTGACCTCCTTTGCCCCTCTCTGATTCTACTCTACCCTCTCTCTCTCCCCCTCCCTCCCTCCGAACCCCCCTCTCTCCCTCTCTGATTCCCCCCTCTCCCTCTCCTCTCCCCCTCTGATTCCTCTCTCACCACCTGATCTCCCCTTTCTCCCCCCTCTCTCTCCGAACCCCCCTCTCTCCCCCTCTGATTCCCCCCTCTCCCTCTTCTCTCCCCCTCTGATTCCTCTCTCACCACCTGATCTCCCCTTTCTCCCCCCTCTCCCTCCGATTCCACTCTCTCCCCTCACTCTCCTCTCCCTTTCTGATCCCCCTTCGAATGCCCATCTCGCCCCCTCTGCTAACCCCTCTCCCCCCCTGCAATATCCTCTCTTTCCCCCGTCTTTCCCTTTCCCCCTCTCTCTCCCGCTCTCCCTCTGATTCCCCCCTCCCTCTCCCCTCTCTTTCCCCTCTTCCACTCCTCTTCTCCCCTCTACCCTCTCCCTCTCTCCCATCCTTCTCGCTCCCCCCTCTCTCTCCCCCTCCCTCTTCTCTCTCTCTCTCTCCCTTTCTCCCCCTCTGACCCCCCTCACTCTCCCCCTCTCTCCCTTTAATCCCTCCTTTCTCTCCCTTCTCCCGCTCCTCTCTCCTCCTCTCCCCTCTCTCTCTCCCCCACTCTCTCCCCCTCCTTCCCTCTCTCTCTCCCTCTCTCCCCCTCTGATCCCCAACCCCCACCCCCCTGATCCCCTCCCTCTCTTTCCCCTTTTGATCCTCTCTTCTCCCCAAAGGCCAATGATGGGCCTTGTCCCATGGAGTTGAACAAAGCATGGCCCATGATGCACAGTAGCCACAATTGTGGGGTATTGCACCTGGGTGACCAGACCTTGGTGAGAGTGCGCTTGCGCAGAAGGGGTTCGGGTGCACATGTGCAAAAGGGGGCAGCCACGCGCATGCGCAGAAGGGCACAAAAATATTCATGCAGATAATCACTTTGGAAAAACAATTAGGAAGGCAAAGAGGAACTATGAAATTAAATGATCAAGAAGCATTAAAAAAAAGTAAAATATTCTACTGGCACATCAACAAAAAAAGGAAAGTCAGGAAAGGAACAGGGCCACTAAGGGTGGAAGGAATAAAATCACAGGCAACAATAGAGAGATGGTACAAATATTAAACAATGACTTTGCTTCAGTATTTACCAGGGAGGCAGATCAGCTGACCATGACATCGGAAGATGAGATTAGAAATGATATAACCGCATTTAAAATAAAAAAGGGAGACAAATTAAATAAAGTAATCAAACTCAAAGAGGAAAAAAATCCCAGTCCAGATGGATTACATCCGCGCATTTTAAAAGAATCTAAGGTGGAGATAGCAGAACCATTACTATTCATATTTAATAATTCGTTAGAAAAAGGTGTAGTGCCAGAGGACTAGCAGATAGCTAATGAAATACCTTTAATTATGAAGGGAGATAGAACATGTCCAGGGAACTATAGACCAGTTAGCTTAACTTCGGTGGGAGGAAAATAAGGGAATCCCTACTAAAAGAGAAAATAGAAGAACATGTAGAAACCAAAAATATAATAATGAATAGTCAACATGGATTTCAAAAGGAAAAGTCTTACTTGACCAAACTCATGGAATTTTTTGAAGCGCTAACAGAGAAAGTAGACAGTAACAATGGATGTAAGTTATTTAGATTTCCAAAGAACTTTTGATAAGGTGCCACATAATAGACTAGTGAATAAGGTCAGAGAATGCGGAGTCAGGGGACAAGTAGTAGAATGGATAGCTAGCTGGCTTCAAGACAGAAAGCAGAGAGGAGGGGTAAAAGGAAGCTATTCACACCGACAGAAGGTGGAAAGTGGAGTCCCACAAGGATTAGTGCTGGGACCATTGTTGTTCACTATTTATATTAATGATTTAGACTTTGGAATCAAAATCACAATTTCTAAATTTGCGAATGACACCAAATTTGGGGGGGTTAGTCAATACTGAGAAGAACTCAATTACAATTACAAGAAGACATTAATCAACTTGCAAAATGGGCATATAATTGGCAAATTAAAGTCAACACAAATAAACGTGGGGCATTACATTTTGTTAAGAAAAATAAGGAGGTCACATAGTACTTGGAAAATAAGACTCTAAATGGGGTAGGGGAACAAAAAGATCTCGGAGTACAAAAAGACAAATCACTAAATGTAGCGACACAGGTTAATAAGACTACAAAAAATGCAAAGCAAGTACTAGGGTTTATTTCTAGAGGAGAGCTCCGAGAGAGGGAGAGTCCGAGTGCAGGAGAGTCCGAGGAGAGTCCGAGTTTGGGAGTCCGAGAGCGGGAGAGTCCGAGAGCGGGAGAGTCCGGGTTCAAGCATCCGAATTCGGGTGTCCGAGAGCGGGAGAGTCCAAGAGCGGGAGAGTCCGAGAGCGGGTGAGTATGAGAGTGGGAGAGTCCGAGTTTCGGGAGAGTCAGAGTTTCGGGAGAGTCCGAGAACTGGAGAGTCCGAGTTCGGGAGTCTGACTTCGGGAGTCCGAGAACGGGAGAGTCCGAGAGCGGTAGAGTCCGAGTTCGGGAGTCCGAGAGCGGGAGAGTCCGTGGGTTCAGGAGGTCGGTGAATTCAGAGGTCCGAGAGCTCGGTCAGTTCGGAGGCCGAGAGATCGGTGAAGTGAGTTGGTAAGTCTAACTAGAGGGATGGCAGGGCACCTCAGTCCCATGGAGTGCACATCCTGTGGCATGTGGGATGTCCTGGACGCTTCGCGCAGCCTGGACAACTGTGTGTGCAGGAGGTGTCTCCAGCTTCAACTACTCGAGCTCCGGGTTTCGGAGCTTGAGTGGCAGCTGGAGTCAATACAGTGCATTTGCGAAGCTAAGAGCTACGTGGATAGCACATTTCAGGAGGTTGTCATCCCACAGCTTAAAAGCGTGCAGGTAGAGGGGAAGTGGGTGACCACCAGATGAAGTAAGAATGCTAGGCAGGTTGTGCAGAAGTCCCCCTGTGAGTCCATCTCGTTTTCAAACCGATATTCACTTCTGAGCAATGGTGAGGGCGATGGTGCCTCTGGGGAGTGCAGCCAGAGCCAATTCCAAGGCACCACGAGTGGCTCAGCTGTTCAGGGAGGAGGGACGAAGAACAAAAGAGCCCTACTGATAGGGGATTCTATAGTTAGGGCAACAGACAGGCGTTTCTGCGGCCATAGACGTGACTCCCGAATGGTTTGGTGCCTCCCTGGTGCCATGGTCAAGGATGTCACAGAGCGGATGCAGGGTATTCTGCAGGGGGAGGGTAAACATCCAGAGGTCGTGGTCCATATCGGGACCAATGACATAGGTAAAAAGAGGAATGAGGTCCTACAGGCAGAATTCAGGGAGCTAGGAAGAAAATTAAAGGGTAGGACTTCAAAGGTAGTAATCTCCGGGTTACTACCGGTGCCATGTGCTAATGAGTACAAGAATAGAAGGATAGAGAGGATGAACACATGGCTGGAGAGTTGGTGTAGGAGGGAGGGCTTTAAATTCTTGAGGTGTTGGGACTGCTTCTGGGGGAGATGGGACCTGTACAAACCGGATGGATTGCACCTCAACAGCACCAGGACCACTATCCTCGTGGGGAGTTTTGCTGGTGCTGTTGGGGAGAGTTTAAACTAGCTTGTCAGGAGGATTGGAACCTGAGAATGAATTCAATGGGGAAGGAAGTAAAGCAGAAATTGGATAGCAAGAATCTAGAAAGTAAATCTGTAGGACAGAGGAAACAAGGCTTAGTAAGTAGTAAACAAGGAGGTCTTCCCCTGCTAAATGGTATATACATTAATGCAAGGAGTATAGCGAATAAGGTGAATGAGCTAAGAGCACAGGTAGATACTTGGGAGTATGACATTATAGACATTACAGAAACATGGCTGAAAGAGGGGCAGGTTTGGCAGATCAATATTCCTGGTTACAGGATTGTTAGACAAGAGAGAGGGAGGTAAAAAGGTGGGGGGGGCATCACAGTACTGAATAAAGAAACTATTACAGCGGTGAGGAGGGATGATATGTTAGAGGGATCATCAAATGAGATGCTATGGGTCGAATTGAAAAATAAAAAAAGGGTGATCACGCGGCTGGGCATATATTATAGACCCCTAAATAGCGGGAGGGAGATAGAGGAGCAAATATGTAGGCAAATTGCTGTGAAGTCCAAAAACCATAGGGTAGTAATGGTAGGGGATTTTAACTATCTGAATATTGATTGGGACAAATATAGTGTGAAGGGTATAGAGGGTGCGGAATTCTTGAAATGCATTCAAGAGAACTTTTTTAGTCAGTATGTAGCAAGCCCAACACAAGAGGGGGCGGTTTTGGATTAAGTTTTGGGGAATGAAGCTGGGCTGGTTGAAGGGGTATCAGTGGGGGAGCACTTAGGCGCCAGTGACCATAATTCAGTCAGATTCAAGTTTGTTATGAATAAGGACAAGGATAGGCCTGGAATAAAAGTCCCGAATTGGGGAAAAGTTAATTTTACTAAGTTAAGGAGTGAATTGCCCATAGTGGACTGGAAACAGCTACTTGTGGGTAAATCAGTGTCGGAACAGTGGGAAGCATTCAAGGAGGAGATCCGGAAGGCTCAGGCCAAACATGTGCCCTTAAAGAAAAAGGTTGGGAATAATAATTCTAGAGCCCTGGATGTTGAGGGACTTACAGGGGAGGATAAAGAACAAAAGGGACGCTTATGTCATATACCAACGGCTAAATACTATAGAATCTTTAGCGGAATATAGAAAGTTAAGAGGCAAAATTAAAAAGGATATTAGAAATGCTAAGAGAGAGCATGAAAAATTCTTGGCTAGTAAAATTAAGGAAAACCCTAAGATGTTCTATAAATTCATTAAGAGTAAGTGGGTAACTAAAGAAAAGGTAGGGCCTATTAGAGACCATGAGGGTAATCTTTGTGTGGAGGCGGAAGATGTTGGGAAGGCTCTAAATGAATACTTTGCATCTGTTTTCAGAAAGGAAAGGGACACTGCAGATACTGCTATCGAGGAGGAGTGTGATATTCTGGATGAAATAAATATAGTGAGTGAGGAAGTATTAACGGGTTTAGCAGCTTTGAAAGTAGATAAATCTCCAGGCCCGGATGAATTGCATCCCAGGCTGTTGAGTGAAGTAAAAGAGGAAATAGCAGAGGCTTTGACCATCATTTTCTAGTCCTCTTTAGATTTAGGCATGGTGCTGGAGGATTGCTAATGTAGTACCCTTGTTTAAGAAGGGAAAAAGAGATAGACCAAGTAATTACTGGCCTGTCAGCCTAACCTCAGTGGTGGGAAAATTATGGGAAAAAATCCTGAAAGACAGGATAAATCTACATTTGGAAAGGCAAGGATTAATTAGGGCTAGTCAGCATGGATTTGTTAAGGGAAGATCGTGTTTGACTAACTTGATTGAATTTTTTGAGGAGGTAACCAGCAAGGTCGATGAGGGTAGTGCGTAAGATGTAGTATATAAGTACTTTAGCAAAGCTTTGGATAAGGTCCCACATGGTAGACTGGTCACGAAGGTTAAAACCCATGGGATCCAGGACAAAGTGGCAAGTTGGATCCAAAATTGGCTTGGAGCTAGGAAACAAAGGTTAATGATTGAGGGATGTTTTTGTGACTGGAAGGATGTTTTCAGTGGGGTTCCACAGGGCTCATTACTGGATCCCTTTCTTTTTGTGGTATATAGCAACGGTTTAGATTTGAATATAGGGAGTATGATTAAGAAGTTTGCAGACGACACTAAAATTGGCTATGTGGTTGATAATGAAGAGGAAAGTCATGGGCTGCAGGAGGATATCAATCTACTGGTCAGCTGGGCAGAGCAGTAGCAAATGGAATTTTAATTCCGAGAACTGTGAGGTAATGCACTTTGAGAGGGCTGATAAGGAAAGTGTATACACATTAAGCGGTAGGCCACTTAATAGTGTAGATGAACAAATGGATCTTGGAGTGCTTGTCCACAGATCCCTGAAATTAGCAGGCCACGGGATAAGGTGGTTAAGAAGAAATACGGAATGCTTGCCTTTATTGGCCGAGGCATAGAATATAAGAGCAGGGAGGTTATGCTGAAATTGTATACTTTGGTTAGGACACAGCTAGAGTACTGCGTGCAGTTCTGGTCGCCGTATTATAGGAAGGACGTGATTGCACAAGAGAGGGTGCAGAGGAGATTTACTCGGATGCTGCCTGGAATGGAGAATCTTAGTTATGAGGGCAGATTGGATAGGCTGGGTTTCTTCTCATTAGAGCAGAAGAGGTTGAGAGGAAACCTCATTGAGGTGTTCAAAATATTGAAGGGCCTGGTCATAGTGGATAGTAAGGGCCTATTTCCATTGGTAGAGGAGTCTATTATGAGGGGGCATAGTTTTTAGGTGGTTGGTGGAAGGTTTAGAGGGGATTTGAGGAGGGGTTTCTTTACGCAGAGGGTTGTGGGGATCTGGAACTCACTGCATGGAAGAGTGGTGGATGCAGAAACCCTCACGACTTTTAAGAGAGGGTTGGATGGGCACTTAAAGTGCCGTAGCCTGCAGGGTTACAGGGATTAGACTGGATGACAATTTGTTGGCCGGTGCAGATATAATGGTAAGTACTGCAGAGAATTGATTACAGCCAGGGTGATCTCCTGGACTAGTTTCGATCGCCTGGATGGGCTGGAGAGGAATTTTCCCAGATTTATTTCTCCCTAAATTAGCCTGGGTTTTTATCTGGTTTTTGCCTCTCCCAGGAAATCACATGGCTCCGGTTGGGGTGGAGTGTAGAATGTTTCAGTATAAGGGCTGTTGCAGTTGTATGAGGCAGAATGGTTGGGCTGGGTGCTCTTTGCCTTTCCATCATTGTTCATAGATTTATATGTAACCTTCAGGGTTGCTGACCGAGGGCCTTGAGGCTCTTTGTCGGCCAGCGTGGACACAATGGGCCGAAATAGCCTCCTTCTGTGCTGTAAATTTCTATGTTTCTATGTATCGAATTGAAAAATAGAGAGGTTATTATAAACTTGTATTGAACCTTGATTAGACCACACTTAGAGTACTGTGCACAATTCTGGTTGCCATATTATAAAAAGGATATAAAGGCACTGGAGAAGGCGCAGAAAAGATTTACAAAGATGATACCAGAAATGAGAGGTTATACTTATCAGGAAAGGATGAATACGCTGGGTCTCTTTTCTCTTGAAAAGACAAGGCTGAGGGATGACCTAATAGAGGTCTATAAAATTACAAAAGGCTTTGATAGAGTAGACTCAGAGAATAATAGTTGGGCTGGATTTTCGGCTTTTGAGATTTCAGAGCAGTAATGGAGGCGGGGCGGTCCTGATAGCACACGTAAAAAGTTTGCGCCTCGTCTGCAAAATTCGTCAAAAAATGAGGTTCCATGATCAGAGGCGCAAAATCAGGTGTTGGATGGTCAGGTCTGGAGGATGATATGCTGGCGAACTAGTCATGCCCCCATTAAATTCTTTCAGTGAAGCTGCAATGGCAGATAAAACTGACGCTTCCAAGTCGGAGCTTCACGCAGCATGCTGTGCGCAACCATTGCAGTCAACGTGACCTGCGATGTGGAATCCTCCTCCCTCCCACTAACAGCGCCTGCTGCACCCTGGGAACGCCTGGTTTTTCAGAGGTTTCCAAGGACAGGTGTTTAATTGTGCATTAGGGACGAATTTTGCAACCGGGGCACTAGTGGAGCGATGCACGACGATTGATGTCATGATCTCAGTGAAACTAGAGGGCGGGGCAATGAGTTTTTGTGCCGATGCAAACCATGAGCCTAATTTGCCGGCCGGGCAGTAAAAGCTGCACGTCGTAACACCTAGAAACAGCCTTTACCGCCCCTCCAGGGATCAAACAGAGGCGCACTCGAGCTGAAAATACAGCCCTCTGAGTGCTTCCACTTGTGTGGAAGAGCAAAACTAGGGGTCATCAAGACAAGATAGTTTCCAAGAAATCCAATAGGGAATTCAGAAGGAATTTCTTTACTCAGAGACTGGTAAGAATTTAGAACTCGCTACACAGCGAGTGGTTGAATAGTATAGATACATTTAAGGTAAGGCTAGACAAGCATATGAGGGAGAAGGGAATAGAGGGTTATGCTGATAGATTTAGATGAGGAGTGATGGGATGAGGAGAGTTAGGAGGAGGGTCAAGTGCAGCTTAAATGCAGGCATGGACTGTTTGGGACGAATGGCCTGTTTCTGTGCTGTATACGCTATGTAATCCTATGGCTTGGTTTCCACCAATCTTGTGCTACAGTTACATAAGAACAGAAGAATTAGGGACAGGAGTAGGCCATTCAGCTCTTCGAGCCTCCTCTGCCATTCAATAAGATCATGGCTGATCTTTTACCTCAACCCCATTTTCCCCATATCCTTTGATTCCCTTAGTATCCAAAAATCTATCAATCTAGTCTTGAATAGTCTCAACAACTGAGAGAGTGGTGTGAAAGTGGAACTCTCTACCACAGAGAGTGGTTGAAGCAAACGCTATCCAAATGTAAATGCTGGAAGGCTTATCATTTTGAACTTACATGCCGTGAAGACAAGGGTTGGAAGCACACTCATCTACATTGTGTTCACAGTTCATTCCAGCAAATCCCTTCATACAGACACAGCTGTAGTGACTGATACCATCAATGCAGGTTCCTTTATTGTGACACGGAGCAGACACACAGTCATTGATATTAGCCTCACATCTGATACCTGAAAAAGAGAATAATACAAGGGCATTTCAGCTGGGCTGCAAATTGGTCCACCAATATATTCGGTTCACGGAGCTTACGCTATTGTCTGAATAACAGTGTGGAGGATGTGTCCTTTAAGTGATTGAAAAAAATCTGCCTGTTACATTAACCCATCAAAACTTGAACCTGATATAGTCAGAGTTAAAAATATAATGAAATGCATGAACGTCTTTTAGCTTGATCCCATAATCCAGGCAATCCTATATAGTAAACCCATAAAAAAACAGTTCGGCTGCAGCTGGAGCATCGGCCCTGAATTTGCCATCATGCTGTCTTTGAAACTGACCGCAAGTTTGGAATTATCACGCGCTAAATCCCGAACTTGCGATCTGTCAAGTTCCGACTTCACATCGACTTCGCTGCACGTTTCACCTCCTCATTCAAACCAACGTGCTGGCGAAAAGTGGAGTTTATTGTCCACCTACTGCACATTAATTGCCCTGAGAATTTTTATGTCTGGTGCAAACAGGCACAGGAGCCTGTTGCACAGCGTAAGGGCAGGGGGATATGAGAAAATTGTATTAGTTGGTGGCTGCTGACTGACCCGTTGAATATTTCCAGCATTTTCTGATTAAATATTTACTGGCCAGACATCTTTGCAGGTGTCAGAATCTTTCCCGATGAGTTTTTGAACCCAGAAATTAAGTACATTAAAAACCAGCAATAGGCACTCTACAGATTAGATATATTGGTTTAAGGGCAATGTCTTTGTGTGCCAATTATTTCTCAACATTTTACAATAAAAAAAAATGTATAGAAACGTTTTGTACTGGTGGTTTGCTACTTAATTGGCATAATTCAAAATATGGAGCATCTAATCTAATACCGAGTAGGTAAGAAATACCTAACAAATGCAGTATTATTAATTACACATAGTTAGTTTAATCAAATGGATATCTGGCATAACTAAAATATATATACCTACCTTTTCCAGATTGCTTCAACCAACATTTCCAATTAAGGGTTGCTATTAAATGCTACGTAGATTGCAAATATATGCCAGTGCAACGCTTCTGTCTTCCATTGACATATATGTACAATCGTGTTTTTAGCAATCTCCTCTGCTTTCTGATTGGCTAAAAGTCAGGTAGTGAACAGTGCAGCCCCCCCGTGTGATCCCAGGTTCGCATACCCACAACGGTGCGTCCGTGGGAAACACTGCTACGTCTGAACGTAACTTCTCCAAGGGGGCTTTGCACAAGATAAGTGCAAATTTGTTTGGATGTCGGTGGTGTACTCCTTAAGTACATCGCCGATTGCCAATTCAGGGCCATTGTGTCCAAGTCTGGGCACCACACTTTAGGAAGGACGTGAAGGCTTTGGAGAGGGTATAGAAGGGATTTAATAGAATGGTTTCAGGGATAAAGGAATATAGTTACGTTGATAAACTAGAGAAGTTGGGGCTGTTCTCCCTGGAGGAGAGAAAGCTGAGAAGAGATTTTTCAGAGGTGTTTAAAATCAGGAAGGGTTTACATAGAGTAAATAAAGAAAAACTGTTTTCAGTAGCTGAGGGGTCGATAACGAGAGGGCGCAGATTTAAGGCGATTGGCAAAAGAACCAGAGGCGACATGAGGAAAAACTTTTTTTGCACAACGAGTGGTTAGGATTGGAAAGCACTGCCTGATAGGGTGGTGGATACAGAGTTAGTAATAGACTTCAAAAGGAAATTGGATAAATACTTGAAGGAGAAAAAATTGCAGGGCTATAGGGAAAGAGCGGGGGAGTGGGACTAACTGGATTGCTCTTTGAAAGAGCCGGTGCAGATTATTATATAGAATTACATAGAATATACAGCACAGAAACAGGACATTTAGCCCAACTAATCTGTGCTGGTATTTGTCTCCACACGAGTCTCCTCTCATTCCATCTACCTTATCTCAGCCTTCCAGACTATCTTTCTATTCTTTTTCTCTCTTGTACTCAACTAGTTTCTGTTTAAAAGCATCTAAGCTATTTGCCTCAATCATTTCCTCTGGTACAAGTTCCACATTCTAACCACTCTCCGAGTAAAGAAATTTCACCTTATTTCTCTATTGGATTTATTATTAACAATCTTGTATTTATGGCCCCTAGTTTTAGAATCTCCCACAAGTGGAAACATTTTCTCCACATCTACCCTGTCCAAGCCATGAATAATTTTAAAGACCTCTATCATGTCTCCTCGAGGTCTTCTCTTTTCAAAAGAAAAAAGCCCCGATCTGTTCAATCTTTCCGATGGCTGTAATCTCTCAGTTCTGGTACCATCCTTGTCAATCATTTTTGCCCTTTCTCAAGCTTTTATGTCCTTTATATAGTATGGAGACCAGAACTGTGCACAATACACCAAGTGCAGCCTGACCAGGGTCCTATACAAGTTTAACTTAACGTCATTACTTCTATGGGCTAGAACCTCCACTTTTTTTTACCTGCTTAACGCCCACTTAACGCCCATTTTACCGCTGAAATTATGTATAACGCCCAGATATCGCCCATTTTGGCACAAAATGGAAACTGAAGGGCATTTTTAGGAAACTTAATGCCAACCGTTACTTTCCCCATGTGCTTAATGCCGGGAAAAAATATTACTGTCCACTCACTTTTTTTGGCAGAATCATCAGAATGGGCGAAATCAACGCCCATAATATCGCCCACTGTTACTTTTCGCACTGATTTAATGCCGAGATTCAATAATACCGCCCGCCCACGTTTTTTTTGTCGTAAAGAGCATATTTACAGAAACTAGCAGCCATGAGATCGCCCAGTGTTAATTTCAACACCTCGCACACCTCTTGGTAGTCTGTTGTATCCAACAAAGAAGTTGATGTGCTAATCATCAATGGCATGAGTCTTCAAGTGGCTGTAGAGGCCAATTCTGGATGCACATAGTCCCTTGCACGTCGGACAAGGGAAGTTCGATGTGCCTGATGCTGACAGTACTGCCACCTGATGTCGTCTATCTCTAGTGTCCCGCAGGCGTTGACATCGGCTTTCTTCGAAGGTCTGGCAGGCAGTCCTCGTGAGGGTTCGCCACTGGATTTTATTAGCTGCTGTATTCTCGAGGTCCTTTGGTCGGATGCCACAGTACTGGAGGTTAGCCGTGATGCAATCTTTGTAGCGCTTGCGGGGGCGCTCCTGGTGTCTTCGACCTTCACAGAGCTCGCCGTGAAGAAGCTGACGAGGGATCCTTGACTCATCCATGCGGATGACATGTCCAGCCCACCGGAACTGGGCTCGCATGATCATCACCTCAATGTTAGTTGATTGTGCTCTCTCCAGAACCTCAAGGTTTGACACCCGGTCTTGCCAGCGTATGTGGAGTATAGATCTGAGACTGCGCATATGGAAAGCTTCCAACTTGTTGATGTGACGCCTGTAGGGTGTCCAGGTCTCACATCCATAAAGGAGAGATGAGAGAACGACTGCTCTATACACCAACAGTTTAGTTGACAGTCGGATGTGGTGGTGACTCAACACCTTAGTGCGCAAGCGAACAAGTGCCTAGCTGGCTTTACAGATCCTTGCATCAATTTCCTTGTCCAAGGACCCACCACTTGATATTGTGCTGCCAAGGTACTTGAAGCTGTCCACTGACTTTAGTTGTATACTGCCGATGAAGACTGTGGGAGTAGGTGCTGTGGTGCAGGCCAGGAGCAGGCTGATAGAGAACCTCAGTTTTACTTAGGCTGATGATTAGGCCAAACAATTCTGTTGCCTCAGCAAGTTTGCTGAGTATGAATTGTAGGTCACTCTCCTTGTGTGCCATAAGGGCGCAGTCGTCAGCAAAGAGTGCCTCTAGGATGAGTCGTTTCCGTACTTTGGTCTTTGCAGCAAGAGGTCGAACAGTGAACCATCTAATCGATATTTCAGGTAGACCCGCATACATATCACCCACAATATCGCTCGCCCAAAAAAACAGCCAGAAAAGTGGAACTAACCGGAACTAATCACAGCGTTATGGACGCCATGTTCTAGATCACATGTCACATCCTTTAAAAGGCTGCTGTGCTTCAACCTCGGCGGAGTTCAAATGTACTCTGCAGGTTGTTGGAATTGATGTGAACATCTCTAAAACTATCTTGACCATACAGTGACCGATTGGAATTGAATAGGTGTCTTCGTCAGGACATTCCTTGTTTGTGACCAATCTTTAGAAAACAGAGAGATACTGCAATGGGGCCTGTCTTTTCTCACCCTCTCTTGGTGACCAAATGCATGCAGCAAACTTGACATCGCCGAAAGAATGCTCCACTGCATTATGTGCCCAATGTAAAATGTGACAGACTGATGAGGAGGACCAGACGTTACACCCACCACAAGTGCAAGGAGAAGCATTCTTATCTCGACTGGCCCGACACCACCTGCCTTCGGAGACTGCGCTTCCACAAAGAGGGTTATCACTGAGGTATACCAGCTGATAAGGGCAGATCTGCAGCCTGCCAGCACCAACAGTACTGCACTGTCCGTCGAGGTCAAAGTCACCGCGGCACTGTCGTTCTACGCCTCGGGTGCTTTTCAAGCCACAGCTGGAGACATTTGCGGACTTTCTCAGCATGCCGCACATTGCTGCATTAGACAGGTCACCGAAGCCCTGTACGCACACATGAGGGACTTGATCAGCTTCCCTATGACCAGGGAGGCACAGAGTGAGAGGGCTCTACGATTCTCCAGAATTGCAAACTTCCCCAAGATGCAAGGAGCAATAGACTGTATGCACATCGCGATGCGGGCACCTTTTCAGGATGATGAAGTTTTCAGGGCCACAAGGGATTCCACTCCCTGAATGTCCAACTGGTTGTCGACCAGCAACTTATACTGGCAGTGAATGCTCAATTTCCGGACAGCATCCATGATGCTCACATCCTGCGTGAGAGAACTTTATCTGACTTGTTTAACAATCAGCTACAAGGTCAATGCTGGATGCTTTGTGACAAAGGATACGGCCTCGCCACCTGGCTGATGACCCCCCCTGCGTGACACCCACCCTGAAGCCAAGAGGCGACACAACGAGAGCTACAGAGCAACTCGCAATATCGTGGAGAAAACCATTGGAGTGCTGAAGCAGCGCTTTAGATGCCTGGACCACTCAGGAGGCGAGCTCCAATACCAACCTGAGCAGGTCGCTCAATTCATGGTAGTGTGCTCCATGCTGCACAACTTAGATATCAGGAGGGGACAAGAATTGCCTATTGAGTCTGACAGTCCACCTCACCAGAGAGAGGAAGAGGAGGAAGAGGAGGCGGACGCTGACATCGGCTCAGACAATTAGGCTGATGCTGAGGCCATGCCCCCGCTCCCCTGTAGACCGCATGAAAGGGACCGTGGTGGCATGATAGCTGCAAGAGCCTTATGTGAGGAACTCATCAATGATCACTTTGTCTTAAAAAACATTGGTGTTATTTACAAGGCTGACACATTGCTGGGTGTGCAGGTGATACATAAATGGTGGGCATCACCTTGGTGACAGTTAAAGTTTAAGATGATTGAAGTGTAATTATACCCTTTGTTGTTAAGGAATCACCAGCGTGTAACGGTGCAGCTATCTGAGCCAATGCAGTACAAGGTTTTGTTAAATAAACAACATTTAAATCAAACATTAGTCTGAAATCATCAGTATTTCAGTACAAACCAACCCTTAACCCCCACCTCCCCCTCATCCCACTTCTCCTCCCCACCTCTGCCCCTTCCCCTCCTGACTCCAAGCCGTCTGGCCGAGGAGCTCCTCAGGCGATGCTTCATTCAGCCGGTGGGGGGTGGGAGGTGGGGGGGAGTCAGGGAAGTGAGGGCCAAAACGCTGCTTGGACGGATATGGGAGAGGACGGTCCCGAGGTGGGAACGTGCTCCGAGCCAGAAGGAAGGTGTTGCTGCTGGCTCTCATTTGTGGTTGGCAATGGAGGTGCAGTACTTTGGGGTGCAGTGCCGCGCTCTGGGACCACTGGGAGAAATCTGCCACCAGTGTTCCTGGCTACCAGCTCCAGGGTCTCCTCGATCCCTTCCATGTTATATCTTATTTGTTGGTCAAAAACTCGGTGTCAACTATGTTCTTGGTGCTTAGTAGGCTTTTTGCTACTGGTGGATCACCCTCGTGCCTCCCACAACAGCCAGACAAGCAAACACAACAGCCACACACACTTTCAGTGCCTCTGAGCTCCCTCTCTCTCTGTCTCCTCTTCTGCGCATGTCATGATGAACCTTGACCTCCTGAATCGCGGGAGTCGACCATTGTCATGACGTTGATAAGAACAGCCACACTTTGCGGCACAAGGTCAAAGAAATTTAACATTACCCCCTATTTCATATCGCTTGCGGTAATGCCCATTTCAAAAATGTAAGCTAGGTGCTTTGTGATAAGCTCATAATAAAGGATGAAACTGAATACTGTGAGCAATGAGTAAGTGTGACCTTAGCTCCTTATTAAAGTGCAGGTACCGCTTGGGTGGCCTGCTTATATACAGTGCTCCCAAGGGATGCTGGAATCCCTTGGGACTCCAACAGGTAGGCCTTCTGGTGGTGGTGTGATACAGGTTGCCGAGGGTTAAATACATAACATCACTCCCTCGTAAAATCAATAGTACACTTATTTACAGGGTGAGACGATCTGGGGCTTTTCGCTCCCTTGTCGATCATCTCCTTACAAATGCAGGTGTGGGTGAGTCGGTCAGTTCTTCACTGGGCTGCTGGGCAGCCGGCCTTGCCGGGCTTCTGGGGATGGTGAGTTTGGCTTCGTGGTCAACCATGATGTCAGTTGCCACGTGTGTGTGTGTTGGAGGGTCAAAGTTGGTGGCGTCTTCTTTGGGTTGCTGTTAGTGAACCGCAATTTGATTTGGTACAAATGCTTTCTACACGTTAGTCCATTGGCCTGTTTGACCTGAAACACCCTACTCCCTTCTTTGGCTATGACCGTGCTAGCGAGCCATTTGGGACCATGTCCATAATTGAGTACAAACACAGGATCATTGATTTCAATATCGCCTGACAAATTTACGCAGTCATGGTACATAATTTGTTGATGTCGCCTGTCCTCTATGTGATCATGGAGATCAGGGTGGACAAGAGAGAGCCTTGTTTAGAGCGCCCTTTTCAAGAGCAGCTCGGCTAGGGGAACCCCGGTGAGCGAGTGGTGTCCGGTGCGGTAAGCTGAGCAGCACTCGGGACAGCTGGGTCTGCAGGGAGCCTTCCGACACGCGTTTCAAGCTTTGCTTGATGGTCTGAACTGTCTGTTCTGACTGGCTGTTGGATGCGGGCTTGAACGGGGCAGATGTGACGTGCTTGATCCCATTGCGGATCATGAATTCCTTGAATTCAGCACTGCTGAAACACAGCCCATTGTCGCTGACTAGGACATCAGGCAGGCCATGTGTGGCAAACATGGCTCGTAGGCTTTCGATGGTAGCAGTGGACGTGCTTAAGACATTATTACACATTCAATCCATTTTGAATTAGCAGGACAACCAAGAACATTTCGCCTAGAAATGGGCCCGCATAGTCCACGTGTTCCTCGACCACGGTTTGGAGGGCCACGACCACAAACTTAGCGGTGCCTCTCTGGGTGCATTGCTCAGTTGAGAGCAAGTGTTGCACTGGCGCACGCATGACTCTAAATCTGAGTCGATGCCGGGCCGCCACACATGGGATCTGGCTATGGCTTTCATCATTACAATGCTGGGTGGGTGCTGTGCAGTTCACGAATGAACGTTTCTCTGCCTTTCTTGGGCAAGACCACGCAATTACCCTACAACGGACAGTCCGCCTGCAAGGATATTTCATCTTCGCGCCAGTGGAATGGCTTAATTGCCTCCTGCATTTCCGCTGGGACGCTGGATCAGCTCCCATGGAGGACACCGCTTTTTACCAAGGACAGTAAAGGATCCTGGCTGGTCCAGGTCCTGATCTGGCGGGCCGTAACGGGTGACTTTTCATTTTAGAATGCATCAATCACCATGAGCAAGTCTGCAGGCTGTGCCTTTTCCACCCCGGTGGTGGGCAATGGTAGCCAACTGAGAGCATCAGCGCAATTCTCTGTGCTCGGTCTGTGGTGAATTACATAGTTGTATGCCGACAGCGTGAGCGCCCATCTTTGGATGCGGGCAGAGGCATTGGTGTTAATCCCTTTGCTCTTTGAGAATAACGATACGAGTGGCTTATGGTCAGCTTCAAGCTCAAACTTGAGGCCAAACAAGTACTGGTGCATTTTTTTCACCCCGTAAACGCACGCCAGAGCCTCTTTTTCAATCATGCTGTAGGCCCCATCGGCCTTGGACAGACTCTTGGACACATAGGCGACCGATTGTAAAATCCCCTATTCGTTAGCCTGTTGTAGCACACATCCGACCCTGTATGACGACGCATCGCAAGCTAGCCCTAAACGTTTACAAGGGTTATACAGAACAATTAGTTTGTTAGAACATATCAAAGTTCTGGCTTTCTCAAAAGCAGCTTCTTGTGATTTCCCCATACCCAGTCATCTCCCTTGCATAGCAGCACATGTAGGGGTTCTAGTAAGGTGCTTAACCCAGGTAGGAAATTACCGAAATAGTTGAGCAGTCCCACGAGCGACCGCAGCTCCGTCACGTTCTGTGGTCTCGGTGAGTTCTTGATGGCCTCCGTCTTGGCGTCGGTGGGTCTGATGCTGTCTACTGCAATTCTTCTTCCCCAGAATGCGACCTCTGGCGCCAGGAAAACTTCGAGCGTTTCAACCTGAGTCCCACGCGATCCAACCGACTAAGAACCTCTTCCAGATTCTTCAAGTGTTTGATGGTGCCCCGACCTATAACCAGTATTACGTCCTGGAAAACCACAGTGCGAGGAACCGACGTTAACAGGCTCTCCATGTTCCACTGGAAGATTTCTGCGGTCGACCGAATCCTGAACGGGCATCTTTTATAGATGAACAGAACTTTGTGCGTGTTGATGCAGGTGAGGCCTTTTGAAGACTCCTCCAGCTCCTGCGTCATGTAAGCCGAGGTCAGGTCCAACTTTGTGAACGTCTTCCCTCCAGCCAGGATCGCAAATAGGTCATCTGCCTTGGGTAGTGGGTACTGGTCCTGTAATGAAAAACGGTTAATCGTTACTTTATAGTCCCCACAAATTCTGACCGTGCCATCACCTTTAAGTACTGGGACAATCGGACTTGGCCATTCGTTGAATTTCACCGGCGCGATGATGCCTTCTCGCTGCAGCCTGACCAGCTCAATTTCCACTTTCTCTCGGATCACATATGGTACTGCCTGTGCCTTGTGGTGGATGGGTCGCGTACCCAGAACCAAATGGATCTGCACTTTCGCCCTAGAGAAGCTCCCAATGCCTGACTTGAACAACGATGGAAATCTGCTCAGAATCTGGACACATGAGGCATCGTTGAAGGACGAAAGCGCTCGGATATCGTCCCAGTTCCAGCGGATTTTTCCCAGCCAGTTTCTACCAAACAGTGTGGGGCCATCCCCTGGCACAATCCATAGAGGGAGTTCGTGTACTGCTCTGTCATAGGAGACTTTGATTTCTGCACTGCCAATTACAGGGATCAGATTCTTGGTGTAAGTTCTTAGCTTGGTGTGAATGGGGCTGAGCTTTGTTCGGTGTGCCTTGTTGCACCACAGCCTGTCGAAGGCCTTTTTGCTTATTATGGACTGGCTGGCATCCGTGTCCAGTTCCATGGATACTGGAATTCCATTCAGTTCAACTTTTAACATTATTGGTGGTCATTTCGTGGTGAAGGTGTGTACCTCATACACTTCTGCCTCCTCTGTTCGAGTCTCCAACTCAGCCGGATCCCACCGTGGATCGATCTTCCTCTGCAACCTGGTGGTTTGCAGGGTTTGTAGGGTTTGCAGCTCGTCTACACATTCGCTGGAGGTGTCCCATTGTTCTGCAGCCGTTGCACGCATAGTGCTTGAAGCAGCATTGATGGTCCCGATGATCACCTCCACAATGCCAAAAGGGTGCGAACTGCCTCGCATTAATGATTGATGGCGGACTCTGGGTCGTCTGAGGTCGTGCAGCAACTGGCGAGTACTGCCATATGTATTCCTGTTCAAAAACGACATTATTTTGTGCACAGCACTGGCCAAAACCTCTTTGTGCTGCGAAATTTGTTTGGTGTTGTCGCTGGTGGACTTAAGTGCCTGGGCTATCGTTATGGCTTTGCTCAGATTCAGTGTTTCAACAGTCAATAGTTTGCGAAGGATTGCCTCATGGCCAATTCTAAGCACAAAAAAGTCTCTAGCATTTGTTCTAGGAATCCATCAAATTTGCAACGTACTGCGAGGCGCCTTAGTTCGGCGACGTAGCTCGCCACATCCTGGCCCTCCGACCGTTGACACGTGTAGAACTGATACCTCGCCATCAAAACGCTCTCCTTAGGATTTAGGTGCTCCCGGACCAGCGTACACAATTCTTCATTGGATTTACCGGAGCTAGAAGATTCTTCATGAGGCCATAGGTTGTTGCCCCACAGACGGTAAGGAGGATCGGCCCTCGTTTGGCAATGTTCTCGTCCCTTTCCAGCTCGTTGGCCATGAAGTATTGGTCGAGTCTTTCCATGAAGGCCTCCCAATCATCCCCTTCTGAGAACTTCTCCAGGATACCAACTGTTATGTCCTTACACACTACAGTAAATCAACACGAGGCACATACTGGAGACAAGGTCACTCTGTGACCTGTACCTTTGTTCACAGGACCAAGAAGTGATGACCCTGCGTGGAACCTCCCTTTATATACCTGGATGACTAGGTGAGGAGTGTCTCCCACAAGTTCATCCCCTGTGGTCAAAGTGTGCATTTCTTATGTGTATACAGTGTACAGTGTTGTTACATGATGGTTACAGTTACATGAAGGTTGCAAACATGACACCAACTGTTCTTTGCATTTTCGTGCGGTTGTTCATTATCTCATCGCCAATTGATAAGCTCATAATAAAGGATTAAACTGAGTACTGTGAGCAATGAGTAAGTGTGATCTTAGCTCCTTTAATAAGACTCCAGAGTGTAGGTACTGTGTGGGTGACCTGTTTATATATAGTGCTCCCAAGGGATGCAGGAATCCATTTTTGGGCGATAAGCACAAAAGTGGTTCTAGCCCTACACCCTTAGAAATAAATCCCAGTTTTGTTAGCATTTTTAATTGCTTTGTAAACATGTGATGATGCTTTTATCCCTGGATTCCTTTGCTCTTCTACCCCATTTAGTTTCTTATTTTCTAAGGTACAGTTGATGTTTCTATTTTTCCTACCGAAGTACATTACCTCACATTTATCGCCGCTCAAGTCCATTTGCCACTTAACTGCCCAGTCTGCAAGTTTTCTAAAGTCCTCAGTATTAGCTACACCCTCAATTTGGTGTCATCTGCAACTTTTTATTATGGGGTTACTTGTTCCTAAGTCCAAATTATTAACGCAAATTATGCATATCAGTAGTTCCAGCACTGAACCTTGTGGAACACTGTTTTCTACCTTCCTCCAATCTGACTACCTACCCTTTACCCCTACTCTCTACTTTCTATTTTTTAGCCAATTTTCTATTCATTCAGCTATTTGTTCACCGAGTCCACATCCACTAACCTTTGTCATGAGCCTACCATGTGGTACATTGTCGAAGACCCTTTGAGAATCCAAGTATATGATATCTACTGCATTACCCTTGTCTACTCTTTCCATTGTCTCTTCAAAGAATTCTATCAGGTTAGTTAAGCATGACTTAGCCTTTCAGAATTCATGCTGACTATTTTTTGTTATATTTTCTGTCTCACAAACTCTTCCATCACTTATTTTGATATAGAATCCAGTATCCTTCCTACAACTGACTGTTCGAGAGTTCCGAGGTTTTGTTCTATCTCTCTTTTGGTATACAGGAATAACATTCGTTTTCTGCCAGCCTCCTGGCACTATTCCTTCTTCTATGGAATATTGATATATATAAACTAGTTCCTCTGCTGTCTTCTCCCTAGTTTCCTTGAGGATGTGTGGCTGCATGCCATCCAGGCCTGGGGTTTTATCCTCTTTTAGTTTGGGGAGTTTGTCAATTATCTTCTCCCTTTCTATCCCAACTGTATTAATTTTCGTTGTCAGCGACTCTTCTACAGAAGTGTCTATTTCGTTATCTTCGTCAATAAAAATTGAGATAAAGTAACTATTCAATATTTCTGCCATTTCTCTGTCATTACCTATGAGTTTACCTTGCTCATCCTTTAGTGGTCCTATCATCAGAGAATCATAGAAGTTTACAGTACGGTAGGAGGCCATTTCGGCCCATCGTGTCTATGTCGGCCAACAAGAGGCTATCCAGCCTAATCCCACTTTTCAGCTCTAGGTCTGTAACCCTGCAGGTTACAGCACTTCAACTGCACATCCAAGCACTTTTTAAATGTGGTGAGGGTTTCTGCCTCTACCACCCTTTCAGGCAGTGAGTTCCAGACCCCCACAATCCTTTGCGTGAAGAAATGTCCCCTCAATTCCCCTCTAAACCTTCCACCAATTACTTTACATTTATCCCCTCTGGTTGTTGACCCGTCTGCTAAGGGAAATATATCTAGGCCCCTCATAATTTTATACACCTCAATGAGGTCTCCCCTCAGCCTCCTCTGTTCCAAGGAAAACAAACCCAGCCTATCTAATCTGTCCTCATAGCTAAGATTCTCCACTCCCGGCAATATCCTCGTAAATCTCCTCTGTACCCTCTCCAGTGCAATCATGTCCTTTGTGTAATGCTGTGACCAGAACTGCACGCAGTACTCCAGCTGTGGCTGAACAGTTCAAGCATAACCCACCTGTTCTTATATTCTATGCCTCGGCTAATAAAGGCAAGCATTCCGGATGCCTTCTTAACCACCTTATCCCTACTTTAATTTTCCTGGGTTATTTTTGTGTCATAAAAGAGCACTTTTATGTATTCCTTATATTCCTTGATAATTTGATTTTGTAATTTCTCTTTGCCTTCCTGATTTTTTAAAACATTCTCTCCTAATTTCCTCGTATTTCCCTTTGTCCTCCTCATTTAGTATCTCAGTATTTCTTAAATTCCTTCTTCTTTAGATTCACTTTTCCCTTTAGTTCTTTATTCATCCACGGTGCTCCATAAGTAGCTTATTTTTGTCTTTTACTGGAATACATTTCTCTTGAACGCTATTGATTATCCTTTTAAAGATTTCTCACTGCTTTTCTGTCTCCTTGCTTTTCAAGATTTTCTCCCAGTTTACCTTCTTTAGTTACACCCTCATTTCCTCATAATTTGCTCTTTTCCAATCTACTACCTTAATCTTTGTCCCACTTATGTCACTCTCGATCTTAACCTTGGACTATGTTGATTATATGATCACTACTACTAAGGCGCTCTCCTACTCTACAGGAACTATGGGGATATTTGGAAAGAGTGGGAGAGTGGGACGAACTGGATTGCTCTTCGAAAGAGCCGGTGCAGAATCGATGGGTTGAATGGTCTCCTTCTGTGTTGTACTATCCTATGATTCCACTGGCTAAAATTTGGTGTTGGCCAAGAAAGTTGCCAGTGAGTCAACGGTCGCCGAAAATGTCTGCCACACTAAGCCGAGTAAATTTGCCTGGGGACTGGAGAATGGTGGTGAAGTGCTTCCTTTGCAGCTTTACTGCAGACTTCTGAGGCGAAGTTCCTGTCTTGAAGTCCCGTTTGAGCTTTGCACAACCTCTGGGAGCGAGGCTGTGCAACTCGCAAGGAATTGTTAGCATTATGTCTCAAATAAAGCAATGTGACTGAGTACTGTAGACTTGAGTAAGTGTGACCTTAGTCTCTTTATTCTGACTCCAGAGTGCCGGCACAGCATGGAAGGTCTGCTTATATGCAGTTCTCCAAAGGGATGCTGGGATCCCTTGGGGCTCCAACAGATGCGCCCTCTGGTGGCGGTAGAATGTAGGTTAAAAGGTGTTGCATATATAACATCACTCCCCCCGCCACCACAAAGTCAATAGTACACTTATTTACAGGGTGAGACGATCTGGGCTTTCCGCTCCCGAGTCGATCGTCTCGGTACAAACACAGGTGTAGCTGAGTTGGTTGGGCCTTCGCTGGGCTGCTGCACAGCTGGCCTTGCTGAGCTGCTGGGGTTGATGAGTTCAGCTTCGTGGTCAACCGTGATGTCGGTTGCCACTTGTGTGTGTGTCGGAGGGTCGAAGTTGGTGGTGTCCTCTTCAGGTTGCTCGTGGCTGTGTGTGAATCGCAGTTTGGTTTGGTCCAAATGCTTTCTGCAAGTTAGTCCATTTGCAAGTTTGACCTGAAACACCCGACTCCCTTTGGCTACGACAGTGCCAGCAAACCATTTGGGACCATGGCCATAGTTGAGTACAAATACTGGGTCATTGACTACAATATCACGTGACAAATTTGCCCGATCACGGTACATGCTTTGCTGATGCCACCTGCCCTCGACATGATCATGGAGATCAGGGTGGACTCGAGAGAGCCTTTCTTGAGTGGCCTTTTCATAAGCAGTTCAGCAGGGGGAACCCCAGCGAACGAGTGGGATCTTGTGCGGTAGCTGAGCAGGACTTGGGACAGGCAGGTCTACAGGGAGCCTTCCGACATGCGTTTCAAGCTTTGCTTGATGGTTTGGACTGCCCGTTCTGACTGGCCTTTAAATGCGGGCTTGATTGGGGCAGATGACGTGCTTGATCCCATTGTGGGTCAAGAATTCCTTGAATTCAGCGCTGGTGAAGCACGGCCCATTGTCGCTGTCGGACATCAGGCAGACCGTGCGTGGCAAACATGGCTCGCAGGCTTTTGATGGTGGCAGTGGACATGCTTACAGACATTATTACACACTCAATCCATTTTGAATAAGCATCCACAACAACCAAAAACATTTTGCCTAGAAATGGGCCAACGAAATCAACATGGATCCTAGACCACGGTTTGGAGGGCCATGACTACAAACTTAGCGATGCCTCCCTGGGTGCATTGCTCAGTTGAGAGAGTGTTGCATTGGCGCACGCAAGACTCCAAATCTGAGTCGATGCCGGGCCACCACACATGGATCTGGCTATAGCTTTCATCATTACTATGCCTGGGTGGGTACTGTGTAGGTCGCTTATGAACATTTCCCTGCCTTTCTGAGGCAAAATCACACGATTACCCCACAAAAGACAGTCCGCCTGTATGGACATTTCACCTTTGCGCCGCTGCAATGGCTTGATCTCTTCATGCATCTCCGCTGGGACGCTGGACCAGCTCCTATGGAGGACACAGTTTTTTTACCAGGGACAGTAAAGGATCCTGGCTGGTCCAGGTCTTGATCTGGCAGGCCATAATGGGTGACTTTTCGTTTTCAAAATCCATCACCAAGAGCAAGTCTGCAGGCTGAGCCATTTCTCAGTGGTGGGCAATGGTAGCCGACTGAGAGCATCAGTGCAGTTTCTGTGCCTGGCCTGTGGCAAATTACATAGTTATATACAGACAGCGTGAGCGCCCATCTTTGGATGCGAGCAGAGGCATTGGTATTGATACCTTTGCTCTCTTGAGAATAGTGATATGAGCGGCTTCTGGTCAGTTTCTAACTCGAATTTAAGCTCAAAAAGATACTGGTGCATTTTTTTCATCCCGTAAACGCATACCAGAGCTTCTTTTTCAATCATGCTGTAGACCCTTTCGGCCTTGGACAAACTCCTGGATGCATAAGCGACTGGTTGCAATGTTCCCGATTCATTTGCTTGTTGTAACACACACCCGACCCCATACGAAGCAGCATCGCAAGCTAGCACTAAATGTTTACATGGGTCATAAAGAACAAGCAGTTTGTTGGAACATAACAGATTTCTGGCTTTCTCAAAAGCAGTCTCTTGTGATTTCCCCCATACGCAGTCATCTCCCTTGCATAGCAACACATGCAGAGGTTCTAGCAAGGTGCTTAACCAGGTAGGAAATTACCAAAAAATTGAGGCATCCCAGGAACGACCGCAGCTCCGTCACGTTCTGTGTTCCGGCACGTTCTTGATGGCCTCCATCTTGGCGTCAGTGGGTCTGATGCCGTCTGCCGCGATTCTTCTCTCTAAGAACTCGACCTCTGGCGCCAGGAAAACACACTTCGAGCGTTTCAACCTGAGTCCCACATGATCTAGCCGACTTAGAACCTCTTCCAGGTTCTGCAAGTGTTCGATGGTGTCCCGACCTGTGATCAATATGTCGTCCTGGATGTGGTGAATGGGTCGTGTACCGGGAATCAAGTGGAACTGCACCTTCGCCCCAGAGAAATTTCTAATGCCTGGCTCAAACAACGACGGGACTTGCTCAAAACCTGGGCACATGAGGCGTTGTCGATGGACGAAAGTGCTCGGATGTCGTCTCAGTTCCAGCGGATTTTTCCTAGCGAGCTTCTGCCGAACAGTGTGGGGCCATCTCCTGGTACAATCCCTAGCGGTCGTTCATGAACTGCTCCGTCATAGGAGACTTTTACTGCTGCACTGCCAATTACAGGGATCAGCTCTTTAGTGTAATTTCTCAGCTTGATATGAATAGGGCTCAGCTTGGGCCTTTGTGCCTTGTTGCACCACAGCTTCTCGAAGGCCTTTTTGCTCATGATAGACTGACTCGCACCCGTGTCCAATTCCATGGATACTGGAATTCTGTTCAGTTCAACTTTTAACATGATCGGTGGACATTTCATGGTGAAGGTGTGTACCCTGTACACTTCTGCTTCTTCCCTTTGAGTCTCTAGTTCAGTTTGATCTGCCATGGATCGGTCTTTTTTGGCAACATGGTGATTTGCAGGGTTTGCAGCTTGTCTGCACATTCGCTGGAGGTGTCCCATTATTCCATAGCCTTTGCACGCATAGAGTTTGAAGCGGCATTGATGAGCTCGATGATGACCTCCGCAGCGCCAACAAGGTGTTAATTGCCTTGCATCATCTGAGTCATCTGAGGTCGTGCAGCTGCAAGCGTGTACATTCTGCCATTTGCATTCCTACCTGAAAACAATGTTGCTTTGTGTACAGTACTTGCCAATGCATCTTTATGGTGTGAAATTTGTTTGATGTTATCGCTAGTGGACATAAATGCCTGGGCTATTGTTATGGCTCTACTCAGGTTCAGTGTCTCAACAGTCAATAGTTTGCAAAGGATAACGTTATGGCCAATGCCAAGCACAAAAAAGTCTCTTAGCATTTGTTCCATGAATCCACCAAATTCACAATGTCCTGCAAGGCGCCTTAGTTCGGCGACGTAGCTCGCCAGTTCCTGGCCTTTAGACCGTTGACATGTATAAAATCGATACCTTCAGATTTAGGTGCTCCCGGACCAGCGTACACAGTTCTTCATACGATTTGGTTGTTGGTTTCACCGGAGCTAGAAGATCCTTCATGAGGCCATAGGTTGTTGCCCCGCAGAAGGTGAGGAGGATCGCCCTTCATTTGGCAGCGTTCTCATTCCCTTCCAGCTCGTTGGCCATGAAGTATTGGTCTAGTTGCTCCACAAAGGCTTCCCAATCATCACCTTCTAAGAATTTCTCCAGGATACCAAAAGTTCTCTGCATTTTCACGTGATGGTTCGTTATCTATTACTCATCTCCAGTTGTTATGCCTCAAATAAAGCAATGTGACTGAGTACTGCAGACTTGAGTAAGTGTGATCTTAGTCTCTTTATTCTGACTCCAGAGTGCCGGCACAGCATGGGAGGCCTGCTTATATGCAGTGCTCCCAAGGGATGCTGGGATCTCTTGGGACTCCAACAGATGTGCCCTCTGGTGGCCGTAGAATGCTGGTTACAAGGTGTTGCATACATAACAGTTAGTAATTAACAGGGCTGTGAATTAAAGGGGCAATGCACTCAGAAGCAATACAAATTAAAATGAAGTTAAAAAAATTAAGGGGGCAAAATTGCCCCGTGCCCCGATTGGGGGCAGTAACCTCCCGGGGTTGGGATTTTTAGCGCCCAGCGCATAAGTCCCGCCCTGATGCAGAAATTGCCCTTACCGCCCCTGATAGGAAGCTGAGCGCAATCTTGCATGCTCTGCTTCCTGTGGGGGCGGGTCCCGGGGTGCTACTGGGGCGCCAATGCGCTTCAACTCCCCTCCCCTTTGATTAAAGGGGAGGGCCGCTGTGCACTCTGCACAGCCGCTGATGGCCACTGGGTCACCAGGGCAGCGAGCGACCAGGCCAGCAGCCTGGCACCCAAGACGGAGTGCTGGCCATGGTCGAGCCGACCCACGAGTTGTCTGACAAAAAAAGATGGCGGCACGAGGAGCTGGCGCCCTCCCCTTTAATCACCGCCCCAACAGTGGATGTCTGGCAGCTTCACCACCTGCGAAGCAATTTCCCTCGTTAAGGGGTCGGTACGCTTGGCAATGACATCATTGCCGGTTGCGCGGCAGCCCAGGGCGCTAACCGCGGATCGAGGCGCTGCCTTGCCGGCAACTTCCTGGGCAATTTCCCGGGAGCTGGTAGTACTCCCCTGCCCCGGGGGAAAACGGCCTTGCTCCCCAGAGGCGCTATTGAGGTTATAAAAAAGGGGCAATTTTGCCCCCTAAGTTTACAGCTTTCAAAAAAAATGCAACATTTAAAAAAAATTCCCAAATGGGTTTATTCAGCTCTTAAAGCTGAATTCCTTTCCGAACCTCACTCTCAGAAATGGCTCAGTAAGCCAAGAAAGGGTCACCCATGGTCAACCACGAAGCACTCCAGCTTTGTGCAGGGGGTCAACACTGCAAGAGAGGTCCTCCACCCACAGGGGCCAGGAGGCACCTCCAGTAAGAATGACATGGGACTACACCATCGAGGCCGTCACTGCCATCAGTGTTGCTCCCACCACCTGGTTCCAATGCCCAAAGAAGCTTCATAACCTCAGACCACTGGTCAAGGTCAGTGAATGCATCTTCAAAAGCCGCCTCCTACCAACTACACCATTAGCCTCTCACACTGCTCAATGCATGATCCCCACTCCCAATCACTCACCTACCAACAATCTCTACCAAACACGAGGCACACCTTCCATTGCTAGCCTCACCTTACCCCCTTGGAGGAGACGGTGCTGGCCATTCTTGGCAGGGGCATGGCTGAGCCCTTGGCCAGTGGCGGGTGTAAGGTTACTAATCTTCAGGAAAAAACGCAGACCATGAACTAAAAATTGATTGATACAAGCTTTGGAATTAAACTGGACAATTAAGGACATCCTGTGGTCAGAAACCAAAACTGACTTCATGCATAACAACAATGGAGTTGTTACGTGAGGCTCTGAACTGGATTGACCAGGGTGGGGAAAACAAACCCACTGGGGACAACGAGTCTGTAAAAGGACCGGACAATAAAGGACCAACCAGTCAAATGGATCGATAACCGAATTTCGGCACAGCGGGAAACTTATTCAAAACCTGGATATAAATATACGGACACAGACAAGCATGAGAAGCAACGGCAAGCAGAGATCACAGCAAAACAGAAGCAGGAGCAAGAGCAGAAGAAGCAACAGCTAAAACAGAAGCAGGAGGAAGAACACAAAAAGAAACAGCAAGCAGGGGCACTGCAGAGAACGGACAGAAGAAGAGCTGCAGCCAGGGCTGGTGATTGTACGTCTAAAGTCAAATTTCTCTCAGCCGTCTAGTTCTGTAGTTTTAGTCATTTTTTTTGTTGCGTAATAAAACGAACACTGGGTTAAGCCTAAAACTTTGTGCCACGTGATGTCCTTTCCCACTCTAAGTTCCGAGGTCTAAGAATCAGAGTAGAGTGGAAAACAAACACCTCACAAGATGCTGGTATCCTCATACGTTATCCTCCTTCTGGCATGCCTCTCCTGCTTTCCTGCCCTCCACTCACCACAACTCCAGCCTTGTGCCTTCCTCATTTCATACGCCCAACAAATGTAGCCTGCCCAGCCAGTGGTTGACCAAGAAGGGGGAGTGGAGAGTGAAGAAGAAAAAGAAACACCTTACTTGATTTGACACTCCCAGCCACCAGCTCTACAAGGTCGACCAGCAATGCCATTGGCAGTGCCCCCCCCCCGCCCCCAATTAAAGTCAGCAGCCTTCCACCAGTGCTGCAACCACTGGGGTAGCACTGCATGACATCAGTAGGATAGGCAAAGACACACACACAAGACAGTCACTAAGAGACTGCATAAGGGAGATGAGTTGATTTCTTGATGCCATATTAGATGGATAAATGTTAAAGTTGGATTGGAAAGTTTACATTGTGGCAACTTTTATTTCAGCTTTGTGGCCAAGAGGACACTGTGATGGTCACTAACAGAGGGAAGGTAAGGTGTGGGAAAAATTTTGAAAGGGGAATTGAGGATATGATCACTGGTATTGCAGGTGGCTGATTCCATCCCGGATATCCCGGTCTGTTTGGGTCGCATCCTTCCTTCTGCTTCCTCCTCTTAGGCTTCTTACTCTTATGTGTCTTACAATTCCCTCTGTGAGGGAATGCTGCAAATCTGAAATGACAGCATAAAATGCTGGAAATACTCAGCAGGTCAGGCAGCATCTCAACCTAAGACGTGAACTCTTTCTCTCTGCACAGATGCTGCCTGACCTGTTGAGTATTTGCAGCATTTTCCGTCTTCTCAGAGGCCTTCCTTTACCATCTGAGGCCTTGCAAGTGTCCAGCAGCACTCCCTACACACTTAAAAAAGCTTTTAACATCTATTGCAGCAAGCCACTACTTCAATAAAATTTACAAAAAGCACAGTCCAAAAGCTTAAATCCAAACTTACCTGAAGGATGTGTGTGTCCTGATAAGAGGTGCTTTACCTGGCGTGCTTGGAACCCAGCGCTGGGATTGAAGTTCGGTGTGGTGATGGTAAGCTGGTGTTGCACGCCGATTGATGTCATTGAGCTGCCATTTTTTCTGTCAGGGCGCTGCCAGTTACCAGCAGTGCCAAGAGGGACACGAATGTAGTGGTCGCCACAAGACCTGCCACCAGCTAGCGAAAGAGCAGCGGCCGCCATTTTATTGTCATTTCATGGCAGTACGGAGTGGCACTCAACAGCCGAATTTCTAGCCCTAATTTTAATTGCCATTAATCCAGTACAAAACTGGATATTTCTTGAAAGAGAAACATTTCAAATTAAGCACTGTCAGATCAACAGGTTGCGAAAGATTGGACATCCATCTCAGCTGACAATGGCAGCATAGTTCGAAATAAGTAGTCTTTGTACAGGATCAATACCACATACAATTTACAGAAATTACTTGGCAAGAAATAGCAAAGGTTCAAATCCATCAAACTACAATAATTTATCTACTAAAGAACAGATCACGAATGTCAACAATTTTGCTACGAAGCCAAGTGTTGTTTAAAAAGCTATTCTGAACTTCCCCGATGCCTCAGGATCTTTAGAGGGTGAATTCCAGAGCTCAGGGCCAAGACGCCTGAAGCCAGAGCCGCCTATGGTGGGATGAAGAAAATTATCAAAATTGGAGGAGCGCATAGACCTCGGCAGGTTGTAGGACTGGAGTAGGTTACAGAGATACGGAGGGGCGAGGTTTTGGAGGAATTCGAAGATGAGGATGAGAGTCGGTGGACTAGGAGCTAATGGAACAAAATGTATTATATATAGATATATATATGATATAGAGGCACAGGATAGAGTGCAGAGAAGATTCACAAGGATGATACCAGAAATGCGAGGGTGCACCTGTCAGGAAATGATGAACAGGCTGGGCCTCTTTTCTCTTGAAAAAATCAGGCTGAGTGGTGACCCAATAGAGGTCTTCAAAATTAGGTAATTTAAAATTTATAATTTAAATTATGAAAGATTTTGATATAGTAAAGATAGGAGCCGAAAATCCCTATCGAACCTCTTCGGGGCCGGGCATTCTGGGCCTGATGTAGAAATCCCGCCCCGGAAACAAAATTGCGGTTACCACCCCTCATTGGATGTAGAGGGCAATGTCGCGCGCTCCACCTCCTCTCGGGGCGGGCTCGGGCGCATCGCGGAGTGCTGCGTGGCCTCGCCACGTAGCATTTCAATGGCCCTCACCTCCCGTTAAAGGGGAGGGACGCTGCGAGCCCTGCAGGCCCTTTGATAGCCTCCACTTGGCAACCAGGGCTAAGGGGTACCGTGGATGCAGTCCAGCACCAAAACAGAGTGCCGTGCTGCATTATTGGTGCCCGGACCCCACTACATCGCTGCAAAATGGCCTGATCGGTAAGGGGTAGGTAAAACAAAGATGGAGTCGCGCAACGCAGCGCACCTCCCCTTTAACTTTCGCCCCGCGATGGGTGTGCGGCTCGGTTCATGACCTGTGTGGCTGGCGCAGGCATTGTCCATGGCGACCTCATGCAGCGCTGGCCAATTTCTGCTGTGGGGTGGATACGGGCCGGTGGCAAAGCGGCCCAGAGCAATATCGGCGGGATACGCCACAACTACATTCGCGCCTCCGCGAACTCCTGCGCAATTTCACAGGAGCCGGTAGCACCCACCTTCCCTCCCCCACCGCCCCCAAACCCTCCACCGACGAAAACACTTTTGCGTCTTGTTAGCGCCCCCTGGAGGCATTAATGGGAGGCGCACAACAGGGGAATTTTGGGCCCCATAATCTTTACCCAGAGAGTGGTGAGAATATGGAACTCACTACCACGGGGGTGGGGGGAGGGGGCGAGGGGTGGGGGGATTGAAGCGAGTAGTATGGATACATTTAAGGGGCAGTTAGATAAGCATATGAGGGAGAAGGGAATAGAGGGTAATGCTGATAGATTTGGATGAGGAAAGACAGGAGGAGGCTTGAGTGGAGCATAAACACCGGCATGGACTGGTTGGGCCAAATGGCCTGTTTCCGTGCTGCATGTCCTATGTATTTTATGGATAAAAGTTTCTGTCAGGCAGTCACTGCCGTGTTACTGTAAAATTAATAATAATTTCTGCACCAAAAGTTACTGCCGCTTATAAAAGCAAACTGATTCCAGGTTCCGCAATATTTTGCTGCTGTGTTGAGTTTTGTTCTGCCACATTTTATTGACTGCTAAACTTTACTGTCATCTTTGTGCTTGTGATATATTCACAGAACACAGCACACACAGCTTCCTAACATGGCAGGCAGCTCTTTCGGAAGCCTCCAGAAATCTGCCTGGTTCTGTTTATTATTAACGCTGCACTTGCAGTACACAATATGTCCACATCCACAGTGTGGAGCTACAAACATTACAAGCTTACAGACATTACACTTCTCCCTCCTTAATGAAGAAGCCATCATAACAAACATCATACATAACTTTCATGTTTATACATAACACAGGATAAAAACTTATTTTTTTTCCATATTTACAAATTTAACTTTACCACTTGCTTTCTGTTTCGAAGAGGATACCTTCGCTCTTGAACAGAACCTTCCAAACATGGTGTTGAATCTAAACTCATTCGAGGCTCATCCTGAGGAAAGTTTTCCTCCATGCAATTTCCTTCATTTTCATTTGAACTCACTCTAACTTCAGGGTCTTTGTTTTCCTGACTCAAACTCAGACTTTCATTCTGATTCTCTCCTGGATTTGTTTCCAGTACATTGGATTTAGAATTTGCTACTGGTGTATCAAAACTATCTGATGAGTCAGAAATAATTGAATCATTCCCAACTTCAACTCCTTCCATGCCTTTAGGTAAAATATGATCGATATGAACAAACCTAACCTGTCCATTATCAAACATCTTTACCAAATATGTGTGAGGACCACATATCTTCACCACTCTTCCTGGTAACCACTTTAACCAGTTATGGTGATGGTTCTTCACTCTCACCTTCTGGTTTAATTTCACACTTCTTTCTTTTACTCTACCTCTATCAAGATTCTCTTTCTGTCTTAATTGTGTCTCTTCTACGGACTGTGCCAAATTTGGCTTTAACAACGAGAATCTGGTTCATGTCTGTCGTTTGAGAAACGACTCTGCTGGTGTTCTACCAGTAATTTTATGAGGAGTATTTCGATATGTAATCAAAAAATTAGCCAATTTGTGAACCAATGACAACTGTCGTTTCCTTGGATTTGGATCTAACATTTGTTTTATGAGGGCACATTTTACAATTTGTACAGTGCACTCTGCTGCACCATTTGAAGCAGGATGGTATGGTGGAACCTTGGCATGTTTCACACCATTTTTGCTCGTGAATTGTACAAATTCTTCTGAATGAAATTATGGTCCATTATCTGAAGCAATTTCTTCAGGGAGGCCAAATGAAGAAAATAATTTTTGTAAAATGTCCAATGTTTTACTTGTTGTTATTTTCCACATTGGAAACACCTCAACCCACTTCGAATGGCTATCAATCACAGTGAACAATTGCCCTTCTAACTCAGCAACATCAATATGTAGCCTTTGACATACCCTGGGAGATCATTGCCATGGCTGTAATGGTACTGGTGGTGGTTGCTTGCTTACCGATTGACATGTCGTACACTGACTCACGATGTACTCTATATCTTTATCAAGACCTGGCCTCCATAAATAACTGCGTGCAAAACTCCTGGTCAAGCACATTCCCAGGTGCTGGTCATGGAGATCTCCTAATAATTTGGACCTGAATTTATTTGTTATAACCACTCTTGCACCCCACATGATACAATCTTTATCAACTGATAATTCATTCCTACGAATGAAGAATGGATGTATATTGTTGTCTGTTAACTGGTTTGGCCATCCATTTGCAATACACTCATACATCTTTGACATCACTGGGTCACGTTTGGTTGCTCTACCAATCTCTTCAGCTGTGACTGGCAGCTCATCAATGTATGAAAAATAAAAAACTTCTTCCCTATCGGGTGTAACTTGTGATGGGGAAGACAATCTAGACATTGCATCAGCATTACTGTGATCAGCTGATCGGCTGTATTCAATATCATATGTATATGCTGACAAAATCAAAGCCCATCTCTGCATTCGGGCTGCAGCTAATGTTGGAACTGGGGATTTTGGATGGAGGATTGCTGTTAGGGGCTTATAGTCCGTAATGATGGTAAACTTACGATCATACAAGTATTTGTGAAATTTCTTGGCCCCAAAAATTAATGCCAAATCTTCCCTTTCAATTTGCGCATAATTACTCTCACTGGCACTGAGAGTGCATGAAGCAAAAGCAATTGGTCTCTCCTCCCCACTGCTTCATAGATGAGAGATTACTGCCCCAACTCCATAGGGAGAGGTAGCTTAATCTCCTTAGATATGGCATAATGAACTAACATGGTGCTCTCTACCAATCTGCTTTTACACTCCTTGAATGCTGTATCGCATTCTTTTGACCACTTCCAATAGACCTGTTTTTTCAAAAGTTAATTCAATGGATGTAATACTGCAGCCAAATTTGGTAGGAACTTCCCATAATAGTTCAAAAGACCCAAGAATGAACGAAGTTCAGTGACATTCCTGGGAGTGGGTGCATTTCTAATTGCATCCAATTTTCCCATGTTTGGATGTAAACCATCTTTGTCCACTCTGTACCCTAAGTACTCCACTGAGTTTTTAAATAACTCACACTTACGAGCAGACACTCGTACTCTGTGCTTCTCTAGCAGTTTGAGGATTTCATTCAATATATTATTATGAATTTGCCTATTTGGTGCTGAAATTAGTATGTCATCCACATAACATACTACCCCTTCAATACCTTGCAAAATCTGGTTCATCACCCTTTGGAATATGGCAGGGGCGGAAGACACTCCAAACGGTAGCCTATTAAATTGATATAGGCCTAGATGAGTATTTATAGTCAAACATGACTTGGACTCCTCATCTAGTTCAAGCTGTAAGTAGGCATTCATAAGATCCAGTTTTGAGAAGATCTGACCACCTGTCAGTGTTGTGAACAAATCTTCTATATTTGACAATGTATTGGGGACATTACCCTCTAGAACCTGGTTTACGGTTACTTTATAATCACCACACAATCTTACCTTACCATCGGACTTAGGTACAACAACAGTGGGTGTAGCCCAATTACATTGATCTATCTTACAAATAATGTTCTCAGTCTCTAGTCTTTTGAGCTCTTGCTCAACTTTCTCCTTGAGTGCATATGGTACGGAACGTGGCTTGTAGTAAACCGATCTAGTGTCCTTCTGTAACCTGACTCTCGCCTTGAAGCCTTGGATCGGACTGCCCATTTCGCAGAACATCTTCGGATACTTCTTGATAACCTCATCCGTTGATGAAAATCTCGCTTCCACACAGAAAATCTTACTCCAATCCAGCTTCAGTGAGCTCAACCAATTTCTTCCTAATAAGGCAGGCTTGTCTCCTTTCACTACTATTAGAGGCAATTTCTGAAATTGATCTTTATATTTAACCGGTACGGTGATACGATCTATCACAGGAATTTTCTCTCCTGGGTAGCCTCGCAGCTCTATCTTGTATTTCTCCAGTTGAAAATCACGCAATTTGTCACGATATAGTGACTCCGGTACTACACTCATGGGTGCACCCGTGTCAATTTCCACTGGTATCTTGAATCCCACAACATCTATGTGGATTTTGATGCTTTCCGAATCGCTGACCGTTAACCTCATGCTCCTGATGACGTGTAACTCTAACATCTCCTCATCCTGTTGTTCTTCCATGCTATGTAGTCTCTTGGGATTTCTACTCATAGCTTTGAACGCTCGACACATAGCTTTAAAAGCTGGTTTACCCTTCAGTCGGCATGCCTTCGCAAGATGCCCAGTCTTTCTGCAGAAAAAACACTCTGCCTTCACGTATGGAGAGCTTTGAGCAATGTGTTGTCCCAGTCACCTATAGCACGACTTCGACGCTCTGTTAGAATTTCCAGTTTCTGAGTCAAGTCATCCGTCATCAATAACTTCCTTCTGATCGCATCATTTTTCACCCCACAAACAAAATGATCCCGTAATGCTCGGTTTTGAAAGTTTCCAAAATTACAGTGCATCGATAGCTTTTTTAATGCTACGATGTAATCACTGATACATTCATCAGCCTTTTGATTCTGAATCCCGAAACGATAGCTTTCAGCAATTTCCAATGGTTTGGGGTTATAGTGCTGCTCCAGCTTCGTTAAAATCTCTTTAAGCGTTGTGTCCTTTGGCTCGTCAGGCACAAGCAGATTTACCAGAGTGTCATATAATGCCGGACCTGCCTCCGATAAGCAGATCGCTTTCTTATGTTCCAACACGGCCTGGTTCATAACTGCATTGTCTGGAACTTTGATTATGTTATTTGCATTGAAATACATTTCCAGCTGATCCACATACGCTTTAAAACGTTCCCGGTCGTGTCTATATTCCCCCAAATGTCCGATTACACCTGCCATTTTAATCTCTAGCTGTTCACACCGTGTGCTATATTTTACCTCGAATTTTGTAGCTATTTTTCCAAAGACAGAAACTTTCAAAGTCTCTCTGTCGGCTGGCTGAATCCTTCACCAAAAAAATTTAAGCTTTAAATCATCCGAAAAATCCCATCTCAATCGCCAAATGTGATATATTCACAGAGCACAGCACACAGCTCTTTCAGAAACCTCCAGAAATCTGCCTGGTTCTGTTTATTATTAACCCTGCACTTGCAGTACACAATACGTCCACATCCACAGTGTGGAGCTACAAACATTACAACTTTACAGACATTACAGTGCTAATGAAGCACTAGCGGGTCACCTGTGGCATTGCTCCTGGTAAGTTGGATGACGTGCTGTTTTACAACAAAGGGAGCATTAAATCTGTAACATAAAATCCTATACAGACTTAAGAAAGTAATATTGCAATTTTCTAGCTTACTTAAGGCATCACATTTCAGGTGTTACTTCATTCTATTTGCAAATGTTGTGTCTTACTTCTATGTACATCATGGAATCACAGAGCGCAGAAGGAGGCCTTTCAACCCTTTGTGACTGTGCCGGCTCTTTGAAAGAGCTATTCACATAGTTCCACTCCCCCTACTCTTTCCCCACAGCCCACTGCATTTTTCCCCTTCAAGTATTTTTCCAATTCGCTTTTGAAAGTTACTATTGAATCTGCTCCCATCGCCCGTTCAGGCAGTGCGTTCCAGATCATAACGACTCACGGCGTAAACAAATTCTCTTCATCTCCCCTCTGGCTCTTTTGCCTATTATCTTACATCTGTGTCCTTTGGTTACCAACGCTTCTGCCAGTGGAAACAGAGGCTCCCCATTTACTCTACAAAACACCTCATAATTTTGAACACGTCAATTAAATCTCCCTTAACCTTCGCTGCTCTGAGGAGAACAAACCCAGCTTCTCTAGCCTCTCCATGTAACTGAACTTCTGCATACCCGGTACCATTCTGGTAAATATCCTCTGCATCCTCTCCAATACCTTGCTATCCTTCCTAAAGTGTGGCAACCAGCATTGAACACAACACTCCAGCTTCGGTCTAGCCAATGATTTGTAAAGTTTTAGCATAACATCTGGAACTTGTTATCAATTCGACCAGACAAATGGACCTATTCTCATTGCTGGCTCGAAGTATCTCTGGTTCAAAAGCATGTTGCCACTTGCAGCACACTGAGTGAGTGTGGGTCGACACACTGTGGTGCCATAATGGGATCAAAACTCCCAGACTGGAGCAGTAGATGGTGCTGTAAGGCTAATTTTATGGAGCATTGTTTGAATCTAAAAATATATATTTGCTACCAACATCTCCCAGCATAGAATTTCTCGATCTTCAAAGATTTGAATAAGCTCAGTCCATGGTTCTCAAGATTAACTCCCACACTGCAAATATACATTTGATTTTAAACATTAAAAATAGTGCAGGGTCTGCTCGTCTTACTGTAAATCGTTCACTTAAGGGGGCTTAAGGAGTTAACAATTAAAAAGGGAAGTGGGCTGATTTCTTGCATGTTTTGTATCTGACACAATGGACTAGAAATTCAATGGTACGGCGCCTATTTTTCAGGTGCCAATTGGGGGCCAAGGTATCCAATATGGCGGGAGGAGGCGCGCACTCATCGCGCGTTGGACGGAAGCTACTCGCATATTGGTAAAGGAAAAAAAAGAGGCGGCCAGGGCTCGAATCTGAAACAGGCGTTAACTCCACTGCGTACGTAAATAACGCTTGTCTGAGGTCATTTTGGTAAAATTGGGCTACCCTGTAAGCAGGCGAGCCGTGTCGGTTATCTTCAGGAAACCATGCGGCCTAATCTATATTTATTAAAACATATTATCCAACAGGTGCAGGACTTCACATCCCAGCTCCTACCTTCTCCTGAGGGCAAACAACTCGATCATAGCCACTTCCAATTCCCGATGGTCCCCTTCCAATCGTCCCACTCCCACTCCGGATCCCCCCAACTCACCAACTCCACCTATAAATCATTGCTACCTCCCTCCCCAATTACTGCCCCTCCCTCTCCTGATCACTGCCCCTCCCTCTTACCATCATTGCCCCTCCCTCTCCCGATCACTGCCCCTCCCTCTTCCCATCAATGCCCCCTCCCCCTCCCGATCACTGCCCCCTCCCTCTCCCGATCACTGCCCCCTCCCTCTCCCCATCACTGCCCCCTCCCTCTCCCCATCACTGTCCCCTCCCTCTCCCGATCACTGCCCCTCCCTCTCCCGATCACAGCCCCCTCCCTCTCTCCATCACTGCCCCCTCCCTCTCCCCATCACTGCCCCTCCCTCTTCCCATCACTGTCCCCTCCCTCTCCCGATCACTGCCCCCTCCCTCTCCCGATCACAGCCCCCTCCCTCTCTCCATCACTGCCCCCTCCCTCTCCCCATCACTGTCCCCTCCCTCTTCCCATCACTGCCCCCTCCCTCTCCCGATCACTGCCCCCTCCCTCTCCCGATCACAGCCCCCTCCCTCTCTCCATCACTGCCCCTCCCTCTTCCCATTACTGCCCCCTCCCTCTCCCGATCACTGCCCCCTCCCTCTCCCCATCACTGCCCCCTCCCTTTCCCCATCACTGCCCCCTCCCTCTCCCGATCACTGCCCCCTCCCTCTCCCCATCACTGCCCCCTCCCTCTCCCGATCACAGCCCCCTCCCTCTCCCCATCACTGCCCCCTCCCTCTCCCCATCACTGCCCCCTCCCTCTCCCGATCACTGCCCCCTCCCTCTCCCCATCACTGCCCCCTCCCTTTCCCCATCACTGCCCCCTCCCTCTCCCGATCACTGCCCCCTCCCTCTCCCGATCACTGCCCCTCCCTCTCCCCATCACTGCCCCCTCCCTCTCCCAATCACTGCCCACTCCCTCTCCCGATCACTGCCCCCTCCCTCTCCCCATCACTGCCCCTCCCTCTCCCCATTACTGCCCCCTCCCTCTCCCGATCACTGCCCCCTCCCTCTCCCAATCACTGCCCCTCACTCTCCCAATCACCCCTTCCTCTTCCAATGGCTGCTCCCTCCCTCTCCTGATGGCTGCCCCTCCCTCTCCCGATCGCGGCCCCTCCCTCTCCCAATTACTGCCCCCTACCTCTCCCCATCACTGCCCCTCCCTATCCCGATCACTGCCCCCTTCCTCTACCCATCACTGCCCCTTCCCCTCCCCATCACTGCCCTCTCTCATTTCTTTCAACAGACTGTTGGAGCATGGTAAAAGTGGCTCAGTATAAGCCGACCTCCGTGAAGTGTTATTTGAGTCATTTCCACCATCATACTGAACTGTTCTGAACTAGTTATATCTTTTGTGATTATGTGCCACAGAAGGGAAGCCAAACGTAACATTTTTCAACATGAATCAGTAATATACTTGCAGATTAAGTTACCGGAGATGGCTAACGTAATGGATAGTTCAAATTGATTCAAAGGTCTCTGATATGTTTCAACAAACAGAAGGAATTGAGGATAATGGTCGAAAGCATGCAAGGATTGAGATCATTGAAGAAGGAACAAGCTTGGTTGACCCAGTTGAGGTCTTTATTCCTAAAAATTCTATTTGTTAGTTAGTGCTGGCTATACAACGTTCCTAATAGAGACAACATTCAGCTCATTAAATTGCCTGGCCAGCTATAATATAATTAACTGCAGAATAATCTTGTCACTTTTTATAATAAAAGAACTGTTGTGCAGTTCCTTCACTGAGGCATTGTTGGTGTTTCCTCTGTCCTTCAGACTGCTTATGCAACATCCAATCTTGGATGAGCTGAAATTTCCTCTAATTGAACTTTGGGAGGACTGGAGCCATTGTCTTTGGTCCCATACTCTGTATAGTAGCCGCCAACTTATCTCTTATCCCTGGCCAGACTCAGGCTGAACCAGATTATTCACGACCTCGGTGTTCTCTTCACCCCTGAGTTGAGTTTCCCACCCCATATCATCTCCATCACATACACCCATCACTTCCACCTTGTTACACCTCTGTAACACTGCATGTGCATGGTCCACTACCTTAGCACAGCTACAGCCAACACCCTCATTCGTGCTTCTTTAACCTCCAGACTTGATTGCTACAATGTTCCCCTGACCAGTTTCCAATCCTCTGCTCTGAATAAACTTCAGCTCATCCAAAATCCTGCTGCCCATCCTACCCTGTCCTGCTCACCAATCTAACCCATTCCATCTGATCTGCATTAGCTTGTGGTCCTCAATGCCTCAAATTCCCATCATGGTGTCTTTCCTCCCTGTCTCTTAAACTTCTCTGGCCCTATAACCTTCCACCTCAACTTCCCAAGGCTCTGAATCCAGCCTCTTGTGCAAGCCCCCTTCCTTTGCCCCACTACTGGCAGCTGTGCCTTCAGCTGTTTCTGTCTCGCATTCTCTCCCTAAACCCCTCGGTTTCTCCACCTCCCTCTCCTCCTCGGAAACCCTCCTTAAGACAGGTCTCATTGACCACCTTCGTCTGGGGCGGTAGCACACAGCGGATGGTAGAGAATTCGCTCGATTGAAGTCACTGGCTATGAAAATCGGTCAGATTTGCCTGTTTTTGCGCCGATGCCCGAGATGAATTTATACCTCTGTGTGAAATACCATGGGAGATCGACACTAATGTCAGCCGAGGCTCAGTGCGAAGCATGCTCACTTCTGAGTCGGAAGGTTGTGAGTTCTAATCCCCAGTCCAGAATCATAGGCACAAAATCTAGGCTGACACCTCAATGTAGTACTGAGGGAGGGTTTCATTGTCAGAGGTTCAGTCATTCGGATGAGATGTTAAACCAAGGTCTTGTCCACCCTCCCGGTTGGATGTAAAAGCTCCCGTGGCATTATATTTCAAAGAAGAGCAGGGGTGTTCTCCCTAGTGTACTGGCCAATACTTATGCCTCAACTAATTACAATACAATCAGATTATATGGTCATTGTCACATTGCTATTTTTGGGATCTTGCTTTGTGCAAATTGGCTGCTACTTTTCCTGCATTACAACAGTGACTACACTTCAAAAACGTACTTCATTGGTTGTAAAGCGCTTTGCCAATGTCCTGAGGTCATCAAAGGTCTATATAAATGCAAGTGGCATTTGGAGGGAGCAGCGTGCGGCAACCTGGCCTGGCCTGGAAATCAGCATGGTCCGGCCTGCAAGTCCATCAGCAGGTCGGGGTCATTGGAGGGAGCAGCGTGCGGCAACCTGGCCTGGCCCAGAAATCGCCACGGTCCCGGCCTGCAAGACCATCAGCAGGTCGGGGTCATTGGAGGGAGCAGCATGCGGCAACCTGGCCTGGCCTGGAAATCAGCATGGTCCGGCCTGCAAGTCCATCAGCAGGTCGGGGTCATTGGAGGGTGCAGCATGCGGCAACCTGGCCTGGCCTGGAAATCAGCATGGTCCGGCCTGCAAGTCCATCAGCAGACCGGGGTCACTGGAGGGAGCAGCGTGAGGCAGCCTGGCCTGGCCTGGAAATCAGCATGGTCCGGCCTGCAAGTCCATCAGCAGACCGGGGTCACTGGAGGGAGCAGCGTGAGGCAGCCCAGCCTGGAAATCAGCGCCGTCCGGCCTGCAAGACCATCAGCAAGCCGGGGCCACTGGAGGGTGCAGCATGCAGCAACCTGGCCCGGAAATCGGCACGGTCCCAGCCTGCAAGACCATCAGCAGGCCGGGGCAATTGGAGGGAGCAGCGTGCGGTGGCATACCACTGCAGGGAGCAGCACGTGCTGCTGCAGGAGGGCGATGGCTATGAAGCAAGCTCATTGATTGCAGTGCGGGCAGGCACAGCAGGAGGGGCGAAGGACTGGCAAGAGTCCGTAGAGGGAAGTGACCGGGGCCCGGGAGAGGCGTGAATCTGGGGCCCAGAAGAGGCGAGGGCCCAGGGGCAGCACGGGGCCAGCCCACACTACGATATGTGTGCGCACTCGGTCTGTGCAGCAGACCTGGACCCCAGTTAGTCCTGGGTAATCCTTGCCTCTGGACCAAGACCTAACTCTGTCAAGCCCGTGTGGTGGCCGGTGTGCTTCGGCACCACACGTTAAAAAAATCCATGCACAGGCATCTTCCACCCTTCACGATGTAGTTCAGGATCTGGAATATTAGATCCTTCATTGAAACACTAGTGAACTCATCCCTTTTTGGCGTGGAAGCAAGTCATCCTCACTTCAAGGGACTGCCGATGATGACGATAAATGCAAGTCCTTGTAATATGAAAAAAAAAGAATGTTTCTATGTGATTTTTCTTTTGTATCTGGTCTGACCCATTGCATATAAGAAAGTTAACCAATGTTTGCTATCTGAATTGCATCTGTGCAATACTGAGCTTTGGCATTGCTCCTTTCTAAGTTTGGTTTCAATACATCTTCCAACAAGTTACCGTATCCATTCAGCTGATTTCCCCTGCCCCGGTGGGAAAAGGAATTCTGCATTTCCAGACAAGCAGCAGATAATTAACATTTTGTAATTAAACCGGTTTGTCAGTACTTTGCTGAGATGTCCCCATTTCGACTGCTTTGATTGAGTCATACCCAGTTAATGAATTAATTTCTGCTTTAATGGTTCTGTACAAACACTGTAAAGCCATACGACTTTATTGAACAAAGGCAAATTAGGTACAAAAATTGAATTAGTCTTTAAATAATTGCTTGGGTTCATTTCTGATGTTGCACTCACTGTCCCGTGGGGAAACTATTTTACGATCTATATTTGAAAATATAATTCATTGCTTTCCAAATGTTCCCAGGCAAAAGTGGGGAGATCTTGCAAAGTGAAGGCCTTTTTGTGATGTGGGTTGCAGTGTAACAAAGGCTGAGTAGCCAGATTTTAGTTTCACTGTACAGCTGCCCATAGATTCTCCCTCTATCACTGGCACACCGTGGCTGCAGTGTGTACCCTCTACGGGATGCAATGCAACAATTTGCTACTGTTTCTTTAGAAATAGGGGGCATAGTTTCAATAAGGGGTCGCCCATTTAGAACTGGGATGAGGAGAAATTTCTTCTCTCAGAGGGTCGTAAATCTGTGGAATTCTCTGCCCCAGAGAGCTGCGGAGGCTGGGTCATTGGATATATTTAAGGCGGAGATCGACAAATTTTTGAACGATAAGGGAGTGAAGGGTTATGGGGAGCGGGCGGGGAAGTGGAGCTGAGCCCAAGATCAGATCAGCCATGATCTTATTAAATGGCGGAGCAGGCTCGAGAGGCTAAATGGCCTACTCCTGCTCCTATTTTTTATGTTCTTATGTACTTCTGCAGCACCTCCTAAATCCGCGACATTCATCACCTCGAAGGACAAGGGCAGCAGTTGCATGGGAACACCGCCATCTCCAAGTTCCCCTGCAAGTCACACACCATCCTGACTTGGAAGTATATCGCCATTCCTTTATCATCGCTGGGTCATATTCCTGGAACTCCCTCCCTAACAGCACTGTGGGAGTACCTTCACCACACGGGATTGCAGCAGTTCAAGAAGGCGGCTCACTACCACCTTCTCAAGGGCAATTAGGGATGGGCAATAAATGCTGGCCGTGCCAGCGACGCCCATTTCCGAGAATTAATAAAAAAAGATCACTTCCAATTTCACCTCAAGGAATAGTAAATCAAGGGACTAGTGCAGTGGGCAGAACAATATTCTTCTGCCTCTGGATCCTGCGTTCAAATCCAGTTCAAAGTGATAGGATGAAAGTCTCAGCTCTCTGATAGCTAAAAATTACCACAAAATGAGCCTCAGTCTGTTTGCTCAAGGTTACAGCTTGGCAACACAGAAATTACCCATAATTTGGCAACAGTTGACATTGAGGTAGCAACCTCATTCAGAGGCCAGCCAGTAAGATGGCCGGAGGGAGAAATTAAAATGTCACACAGATGCAGTGGATAAAGTGTCGATGACGGTAATCTGAAGGGAAGTACCTCCGACAGTGCACTGAGGTGTCAGCCTAAATTTTGTGCTCGAGTCTCTGGACTGGGACTTGAACCCATGAACAACTGAGCTGCGGTTGACACCTGTGTTGTGGGGGGGGGTCTATCCCGGGCTCCCGCCAGAACAACGACCACCCCCCGCAAGGGTCTCCATTGTCTTTGGGGAATTCTGGAATTACAGCAGAAAACGGGGGAGAATCCGTTTAGATTTTCAGGAGGGGGAAGTTGCATGGAGTGGATTTAACGTCTGTTGAGCTGAACTGAACCGAAGAGCAGCATCTTTACCTAAGTTATCCAGCTACTGTTTCCCACATTACAACAGTACAGCCAAAAGTACTTCATTGGCTGCAAAGAGCTTTGAGACGCCCAGTGGTCATGAAAGATGCTATGTAAATCCCAGTATTTCTTTACTGCCATCTTGGATAGGGTCCTTGGAGCCGGCTGTTTCAAGTGAGAAGCCACTTTAAATATGTAAATCAGAGTCGTATCAACAGGCAACTGAGGGGGGGCGTGGCAATTTCAGCTGGGGCCACTTTAAATATGCAAATCGGGGTCCTATGGCATTTCTTGGACCCAGACCGCACAAACGGGCAAAGCATGTGCCAAGTAGGCTCCCGCACATTCGTTCCTGTGTTGAGCGGCCCCAACCAGCGGTTCCTAAAGGGATCATTTAACAAGTGTCCCAAAATATCAGGGACCACTTCAACTGCAGATTAACCCGGAGTGAAAAGAAATGCTTCAGAATTGGGCATTCTGAGGGTTTTCTTTGGATAAGGTAAATGAGTGGGAAACATATTTTCCACTGGTTGGTGAGTTGGTAACTAGAGGGCCTCAGTTTAGAATCATTAGGAGAACAATGGAGGGAGAGGTAGGGAAGGATTTTTTTTAAGCAGAGGGTTGTGAAGACGTGGAATGAATGACCAGAAGTAGCGGGGGTGATCACAGAACCCATAACAGCTTTTAAAAGGGAAGGATAAATAGTTGACCAAGAACAATTTTCTGTGCAAAAGCGGAGAAATGGGATTAGGTGGAAAAATCTTTCAAAAGAGCGGGCACCGGCCCGACGGGCTGAATGGCCTCCTTCTGTGCTGAATGATTCTACGGGGCATTCAGATATAGGCGGACAAAATTTTTAGCTTTTAATTTTTGTGGGGACCAGATGGGGCAGGATTAGCTGTTGGGCCAGGCTCGCCACCCACATCCCCGCTCCCCTCCTACCCAACCCGGGGATCACCTCCCTTAAACAGTCCTGGCCAACTTCCTGCCCTCGCAAACTGGTGAGTATGACTTGTGAGTGCTGGTTTGGCTTGCGCAGTTCACCGGTTGTATGCAGCTGGGACCTAGGCCTTAAAATGGCCTGGTGGCGACAAAATAAACGACCACATAATGGGGCCAAAATTGTCCCTTTCTATAAGGCCTCTGGCCGCCATTTAAAAAATTGCCCTTCCTCAGGTTTGGAGCGGTGTAGGGGACCGCCAAACCCATTTTCCCGCCACGGCATGCACGTGCCGACCTCTTGCCGATTGGCGGTGACCCCTTCCTGAACTTGCCCCTTGGGAAATTTCACCTTTCCCAGAATTGCCCCATGGGAGCGGCATCGCCGCTGGTCGGTGCCTCCAAGAACTTTTGCTGTCGGTACCCTCTCTGTGACTTGGTGTAGCGGCCGCCCTTAAAGGGGAGGTGTTGCTACCGGCGACGCCACGTTAGTTGCTCTTCCCGCCCCCCCCCCCCCGGAGCGGTGTCTTCTTGCAGCAACCTGGTGGGCAATGGAATGGGTGATTGGACCCGTGCCCTTAAATTCCATTGGCGTTCCAACATGTTATGCCAACATGCCAACAAGGCTCTTGGCCTTTATTGCAAAGGGGATGGAGTATAAAAGCAGGGAAGTTTTGCTGCAGCGATACATGGTATTGGTGAGGCCACATCTGGAATACTGCGTGCAGTTTTAGTTGCCATATTTACGAAAGGATATACTTGCTTTGGAGACAGTTCAGAGAAGGTTCACTAGGTTGATTCCGGAGATGAGGGGGTTGACTTATGAGGAAAGGTTGAGTAGGTTGGGCCTCTAATCATTGGAATTCAGAAGAATGAGAGGTGATCTTATCGAAACGTATAAGATTATGAGGGGGCTTGACAAGGTGGATGCAGAGAGGATGTTTCCACTGATGGGGGAGGCTAGAACTAGAGGGCATGATCTTAGAATAAGGGGCCGCCTATTTAAAACAGAGATGAGGAGAAATTTCTTCTCTCAGAGTGTTGTAAATCTATGGAATTCTCTTCCTCAGAGAGCTGTGGAAGCTGGGAAATTGAATAAATTTAAGACAGAAATAGATAGTTTCTTAAACGATAAGGGAATAAGGGGTTTATGGGGAATGGGCAGGGAAGTGGAGCTGAGTCCATGATCAGATCATTCATGATATTATTGAACGGCGGAGCAGGCTCGAGGGGCCGTATGGCCTACTCCCGTTCCTATTTCTTATGTTCTTATCTTCTTATGCCACTGGCCCGACAATTATAGCCGCGAGTTCAGCCGGGCTGCCAACAGACAGCCTGGCCCCCCCTCTTGTTCGTGGGCAGTGGATCACCACGCTACAGTGAATAGAGGAAATTCAGGGGAGGAAAAGAAAGAAAGATTTGTACTTGTGTAGCACCTTTCACAACCTGAGGGCATCCCAAAGTGCTTTACAGCCAATGGAGTACTTTTTGAAGTGTAGCTACTGCTGTAAATGTAGAAAACACGGCAGCCAATTTATACACAGCAAGATCCCACAATTCAGCAATGTAATAATGGTCAGATGATCTGTTTTAGACGCATTAGTTGAGGGACAAATATTGTCAGAGTGAACTCCCTGCTCCCCTTCTTTGAAAAAGTGCCATGGAATCTTGTACATCCACCTGAGAGGGCAGACAGTGGGGTCTTGGTTTAACATCTCACCTGAAAGTACTCCCTCACTATTGCACTGGAGTGCTAGCCTGGATTATGTGCTTGTCTCTGGAGTGGGATTTGAACCTCTTACCTTCTGAATCAGAGGTGAGAGTGCTACCCACTGAGCCACGGCTGACACTCTCGGCCAATACAAGGGGGCCCAGTCAGTCACTCTTGCAGATTGGAAAATAAATATTTATCTGTTGCTTTCACTATATTTCCAGCAAAAGTCTAATGAAGAGTGGGCTTGGCTTGCACAGGAAATATAGGCGTTAATTTTCTGCTTGAAAGAAAAGATTACTTTACTCCGTAGTCATTGGGACATAGACAACAGCTGACTGTAAGTGGTTTTGCCCTTGGTGGTTTCGAATCACCCCCCCCTTACAACAGTTCTAGACACTGGAATTATAGTAGTGAACAGAAATACACAGCTATAGCCAGATCTTTCGGACTCAACCATCACAATGCTTTTATTCAAGTTAAAGCACACACCTGCACCCAGTAAAAACACACCCTGGTGGTATAAAACAAGCAAACACAGTACAACACACAGCCCTGGCCCATCTGAACAGGCCCCTAATGCAAAGTACCCACGACTAAAACATCCCTGCTTGGTTCGATAGTGCACCACTGAATCTGTTCAACAGACTGTGCGTACACCTATGATCCTTGCAGAAAACCTCCCCACTAAACCCCTAAGGATTGGTTGGGACAGACTATGCGGTGGTCTTAAAGATGCATGGGCTGGGATAAATGCTCACCAGTTACCCCTCTGCCTTACTTGCTGCTTCTCCCGATGAGCGTATCTTCTGGTTCTGTACCAATCTGTGGTATTCAAGTCCAGCCTCAAGGTCAGCTTCCCAGTCGAAATAGCGAGGCTCTCTTTGCTTGTAGATGGTGTTTCTTCTCTCCGTCCCAGACAGAGTGCACAGTCCTTGTGCATTGATTGAAGCAAACAAGCGTAAACGAGGAGAGAGAGAGATGGCAGCCAAACAACTGCCTCTGTTATACCTGCAAAATGCTTCTGAATTCCTCGTGCCAAAAATCAGTCCTTCGCCTGAGGCAGTCCAACTAAAGAGCACTGAATCATGTCTTCGGCCTGTTCCTTTGTTACTGGGCTGTTTCCTCAAAAAGGCTGCAACAAGTCTGGGTGGTTGAAAAGCTTCCTTTACGTCTTGAACACCAACAATCTTCTTGATCTCTCACTGATTACGATGCAAAGGGCCCCCCCCCGCCCCCTCCGCATCAACCATCTTCCTGCCATTTCAGCCATTGATCCATTCCTGCCCACCTGATGTGTATTCCTGTCCCACGTCATGCTGTCTGTCCTTCTGCAGTAACAGCCAAGTTAAAAGCAATATCCAAAACCCAAAGTCCAAAAGTTTATGCTTTTGCTGTCGATGTTTTCGCCGAATTCTTACAGGCCTATAAATATTTTCTCTTTGCTTGTACACATCAGCCTATAGGAATGGCCAGTGGCATGTTAGCATAACATGTTGGCATAACATGTTGGAGTACCAATGGAATTTAAGGGCATGGGTTCAATCACCCACACCATTGCCCACCACACTGCTCCAAGAAGACGCCTCTCTGTGGGGGTTGGGGGGGTGCGAAGAGCAACTGGGGAACGGGAGTTCACTACAGCTGTCGTTCTCATACCTCATGGCTTGCTTTATACGGACGCTAAATTTCGGCCCGGGCCTCTTTTGCACCTCACGTTAGCAACTCAGGAGGGCGATAACGGGTTGCTAATGACGTACCAACCGGGAGCGGCGAAAGTACCGACTCCACACTTTACCGCCCCCAATCTCCTGTGCCCCAGAGATCGTGACATCATCCGGTGCGCAGCGCTCCATTATGGCCCCGGATCGTAAATTCGCTTCCGCCTCCTGCAGCATCGCCGGGCGTCAAAAAAGGCCGCTGCAAGAGGTGTTGTGAGCTCGGCCGGCTGTTTGGGTAGCGCTAATTAAAGGCAGCGGTGGTGGTCGGGTAGGTCCCAAAAAAATGTCACCCCACTGTGCTGCTTTTTGAATTGTCCCAATGCCGCTATTGATCTGTTCGAGTGCTTGGACTGATCTTCGCGGATCGCAGCTGCCGTAGCCAACCACTCGGAGCCTTACCTTGAAACTATTTCAGCATTGGCCCTTCTCTTTAAGGGAGGGAAGGAGCCCGTGAATCCGGCAGTGCTGCATGGGACATTGTGCAGCGTTCTGCCGCTACTGCCCCTCTTGCCTGGTTTAGTACTCCAAGGGAAGTGATCACGCTTGATGTAACACACCACTTCCCTCCTGGAGCGCTAAACTGAACTTTCGCGTCCGCTGGAATCGGGTAACGCCCGGCGATACTTTGGTGTTCCCGCAAAAGGGTCACTATTTAATCTCTAGCACTTGGGCTTTATTGCTTTTAGCTTGGAGACAATTTTAGAGAACCCATCATAAACTGTACTTCATGCCCGGCATCGGATAAAACTTAAGTGCACTTATAAATCTCAATTTGCAGATATTGAAATGTAAGCAGATTTTGCAGAATCATAAATAATCAAATTAAAAATAAAAGACTTGCTTGACTTAATTTGTTATTGATTTGGTCGGAGACATTGAAGGGTCACAACACAGAGCTCGAGGTGCCTGAAATCTATGTTAGGTCAGCATTTCTTTACAACCTATAATTTTAGAAATTATTTCTAAATTGCAGACTATAGCTGGGAGAGCATCCAGTGGTGCGAACTTGAATAAGTGAGGACCTTATTAATATGTTCTCCCTTTTCAAAAAGATAGATAAAAGCCATACCATTGACATGCACTGCTGCTCATCAAGCGTAAGACGTATTGTGTGGATATATCTCGATTCAACTTACAAATAAAAGCAAGCGCATCCTCTTAAAAATATCATGCTCTCACATGCATACACACATGCACAAACATGCACACAAAATGCAATTGTGCACACATAACACACATGCACAAACAGGCACGCACAAACACATACACACGCACATACACAAAAGTGTGCTCACGCCAACAACTGCACAAACACACAGGTCCATGCACAAACGCACTAACGCACATGTACAAGCCCACATGCACACACCCATACATGTGCACATTCAAGGATGTCTGCCAAATACTTGCACACTTTTCATTTTATAAACACTCGAAATTTGATCACTCTGCATCCATTTTACAGATGTAAAAAGCAGGTGGGCAGAACAATGGCAAATGGAATTTAATCCGGAGAAGTGTGAGGTAATGCATTTGGGGAGTGCTAACAAGGCAAGGGAATACACATTCAATTGCAGGACACTGAGAAGTGTAGAGAAACAAAGGGACCTTGAAGTGCATGTCCATAGATCCCTGAAAGTAGCAGGCCAGGTAGATAAGGTGGTTAAGAAGACATATGGAATACTTACCTTTATTAGCTGAGGCATGGAATATAAGAGCAGGGGGGTTATGCGTGAACTGTATAAAACACTGATTAGGCCACAGCTGGAGTACTGTATGCAGTTCGGGTTGCCGCGTTGCAGCAAGGATGTGATTGCCCTGGAGAGAGTGTGGAGAGATTTACGAGGATGTTGCCAGGAGTGGAGAACAGATTGGATAAGCTGGGTTTGTTTTCCTTGGAGCAGAGGAGCCTGAGGGGAGACCTCATTGAGGTGTATAAAATTATGAGGAAGCTAGATATAGTGGATAGAAAGGGCCTATTTCCCTTAGCAGAAGGGTCAACAATCAGGGGGAATAAATTTAAAGTAATTGGAGAAAGGTTTAGGGGGGGATTTAGGGGAAATTTCTTCACGCAAAGGGTTGTGGGGGTCTGGAACTCACTGCCTGAAAGGGTGGTAGAGGCAGAATCCCTCACCACATTTAAAAAGTACTTGGATGGGCACTTGAAGTGCCGTAACCTACAGTGCTATGGACCTAGAGCTGGAATTTGGGATTAGGCTGGATAGTCTCTTGTTGGCCGGCATGGAAACGATGGGCCGAAATGGCCTCCTTCCGTGCTGTAAACTTCTCTGATTCGATTGCTTCTGTTTTTAGCAGGAGTCCCTGTTAAAGATTTCTGAAAGCGATGAGCCTAAAAATGTTCAAGTCAGGAGAAAGAAAGGAAGTTTGAGTTGTGGAATAAGTCACTTTCAAAGTGGACGGCAGAATTGATTTGTTTCTGGAGAGACAAGTGATGGAAGATATTGTGAGAATACAGGTATGCTGCCCATTTCATAACTCGCACCAAGCCCCGCTCACCCATCACCCCTATGCTCGCTGACCTACATTGTCTCCTGGTCCGTCAACGCCTCGATTTTAAAATTCTCTTGCTTGTGTTCAAATCCTACCTTTGGTATCTGTGCCTTCAGCTGCCCAAATCCAAAGCTCTGGAATTCCTTCCCTGAGCCCGCCGCTTCCCTACCTCTCCTCCTTTAAGACTCTCCTTAAAAAATATGTCTTTGACCAAATTTTTGGTTACCTATCCGAATACCACTTTTTGTGACTCGGTGTCAAATCTTGTTTGGTAATGCTCCTGTGAAGCGCCTCGGGAAGTTGTACGGTGTTAAAGGCCCTACATAAATGCAAGTTGTTGCTGATGTAAGTTAAGGTTTTGTTGGGCCTAATATACTTTCCTGTTCCTAAATGTTCTTACTCTCTTAATGGGGATTGGGAAAGGAAGGAAGAAAGAGAGGAAGAGAGGAAGAGAGGATGGAAGAAAGATAGGGAGGAAGGAAGGAAGGAAGAAAGAGAGGAAGGAAGAAAGGAAAAAAGAGAGGAAGGAAGGAAGAGAGGAAGGAAGGAAGAGAGGAAGGAAGGATGGAAGAGAGGAAGGAAGGAAGGGAGGAAGAGAGAAAGGAAGGAAGAACAAAAGAGAGGAAGGAAGAGAGGAAGAAAGAAAGGAAGAAAGGAGGAAAGGACGGAAGGAAGGAAGGAAGGGAGGGAGGGAGGGAGGGAGGAAGGAAGGAAGAGGGAGGAAGAAGGGGAGGGGGAGGGAGAGAGGGTGGGAGGGAGAGAGGAAAAGGAGAGGGGAGAAAGAGGGGAGGGCAGGGGAGGGGAGGGGAAGGAAGGAAGGATGGAAGGAAGGAAGAAAGAGAGGAAGGAAGAAAGGAAGAAAGAGAGGGAGGAAGAAAGGAAGAAAGAGAGGACAGAAGGAAGAGAGGAAGGAACGACAAAAGATACAAAGGAAGGAAGGAAGGAAGGAAGGATGGAAGGAAGGAAGGAAGGAAGGAAGGAAGGAAGGAAGGAAGGAAGGAAGGAAGGAAGGAAGGAAGGAAGGAAGGAAGGGAAAGGAAAGAAAGGAAGGGAAGGAAGGAAGAAAGAGAGGAAGGAAGAAAGAGAGGAAGGAGGAAGGGGAGAGGGAGGGAGGGGAGAGGAGAGTGGAGGGGAGAGGGGAGGGTAAGGGAGGGGAGGAGAGTGGAGGAAGGAAGGAAGGAAGAAAGAAAACCTATTGATTATAATGTATATATGCACCTGTTTTGATGTAATGTACTCCCTCAGGGCAACTTGGCAGCAACAACAATAAAACAACACAACTCTTATTAACTGGTACATATTTTACAGCAAACTGTAATAACTGACATATTGATTCGAATGTCTATGTCTTCTTCATTATTCAAACTTGTGATTGTTGAAGTCACAGCAAATGATTACATTTTCCATTCCTTTAAAGCGGTGACACAAACCCAATATAAATAGCTGCTCTGGGCATATATCACTCCACACACCTTCTAATTGTCTCATCTTTGCTAAAGGACTTCTCGAGATGCGTTGCCAATGAATTGCTTTTAACTGAAAGAACTATTCAGCGAATTGAAAATGGATGATGTTATGTATGCAACACCTTGTAACCAGCATTCTACCGGCACCAGAGGGCACATCTGTTGGAGTCCCAAGGGATCCCAGCATCCCTTAGGAGCACTGCATATAAGCAGGCCTCCCATGCTGTGCCAGCACTCTGGATTCAGAATAAAGAGACTAAGGTCACACTTACTCAAGTCTACAGTACTCAGTCACATTGCTTTACTTGAGACATTAAAGATGGCTTCACTAATATTGGACTCCCTATTGGTAAATAAACAAGGGTATTCTGTATCCAACTGCTTCAACACTTCCTGCAGCAAGTCACACACATGGAGCCCAAAAAAATTCAGCATCGAATGACACAAGTGAGCAGCAGAGAGCAGTGGGTGCCCAACAATGAGAGCTGCTGACAAAGCACACCACTTCGCAAACCTGCCAGTGTCATTGTATGTGGAAACAGTTCATCTAAACATTCCTGATACCTGCGGAAAATCAAAGACCTTCAAACCAGTGAAAATATCAATGCACGCGTTCCCTTTTGGATGAAAACCAAAAAAAGTGCAAGATTTCTGTCCTGAATTAAGACTATTCCCAGTTTTGCCTAATATTTCAGAAAGCTGCAGGAAGGGCAATGCAGCTGTATGTTCCCTCTGGCAGGTGCTCTGTGGAGGAGTTACTGTTCTCAGCAGAGCTTCAGGGAATAGAACAAAATGATTTGCAATGTACTGAGCATGTGCCTAATATGGAAGCTGCTCTGCTGGGGTTTGGGGCATCTATGTCAGACTTTAATCTCCAAAGGCCATTATTCTGTAGAGACTTTTTCTTCAACACTATTAAGGCTGAATTTGTAATGCAGAGTGTAAGCGGAAGGAAAGTCGTTTTGACGAGAGCCTGAATGAATAATGCAGCAATCGACCACAATTTGTGTATTAATAATAATCTCTCAACAGCTTGATTTATTTTGCATTGATATAGCACCTTTAACGTGGTAAAACATCCTCAGGTGCTTCTCAGCAGCGTATTAGCAAACAAAATTTTGACACCGAGCCACATAAGGAGATATTAGGACAGGTGACCAAAAGCCTGAGCAAAGAGGTAGGCTTTAAGGAACGTCTTAAAGGAGGAGGAGAGAGAGGTAGAGAGACGGAGAGGTTTGGAGAGGGAATTCCAGAGCTTTGGGCCCAGGCAGCAGAAGGCACGGCCGCCAATGGTGGAGCGATTAAAATCAGGGATGCTCAAGAGGCCGGAATTGGAGGAGCGCAGACATCTCAGAGGTTTGTAGATTGCAGAGATAAGGGGGGGGGGGGGGGGTGAGGCCATGAAGGGATTTAAAAACAAGGAATCGGACGGGTTTATTGTGTGTCTGTATGTTTCTCTGAGCATGGTATTTCAGTTGCATCATCCTGTAATAGAAGAGACAGGTTGCAAAGTGTATATGTTGCATTGACATTCAGGCAGCATTCCTATACCTGTGAATCCATGGGGACAGAGACAATGGTAGCCTCCAGGCACATTGTAGCAGCTGCCATTGTGCAGACAAGGTAGCAGCTCGCACTCATTCACATCCAGCTCGCACAAAGTCCCGTAGTATCCCACTGCACAATTACACTGGAACCTGAGGGGAGAGAGACACACATGCGTACACAAATTAAATCAATAACCGAGTGTGAATGTGATAAAACACCTTGCATGTTATCCATCTGTCTCACTATTGATTCTGGTCCTGCTTCTATTCAGGTACTGAGGTGGTGTGATTGGCTGATGTTGCTAATTTTTGTTTGGACTCTCTTTGGAGTATTACCAGTGTAAAACTTGATTTGTTTCAGGCACTGCTCGCTTTTCTACACAGGCTGTGTTGGATACCAAGTGAAAATCAATTACATGCACGCAGAGGGTACAGCTTAGAGAGGGGCGGTACAGAGTGACATTGGACTCTGAGTCCTAAAGGTTATGTCTCACTTGAAGTTATGCTCCATATCAAACTGCTCCCTGGTTGCTAAGCCCCGGTTACACTGGTAGACTCTGAGTATTTGCTACATCTATTATAGACGCAGTGATCTTAAAAGAATTATAGCTTTTCCAACAAAATTGTTTTGCCAAACAGCAGTAATATTTAATGCTGGGTGGGAGGGGGGGTTCTCTGTTCCCAATACACATATCTGGAAGTAATCGTAGAAGGTACGTTGGGAGATTACACTGATATTTCGGGGTTGTTGGTATGGGTGTGCCTGTGCTGGATATGACACACTGGGAACCAAGATAATATGGTGATGATCCCCAGGCTCAGTGGTAGCGTGCTTGCCTGAGTCAGAAGGTTGTGGGTTCACGTCCCACAGGTGAAAAAATGATTTACTTGCACTTCTTGCAATTTAGTCTACTGTATTCGCTGCTCACGATGTGATCTCCTCTTGGGAGACCAAACGCAGATTGGCAAATGCTTTGCAGAACACCTCCATTCAGTCCGCAAGGGTGACCCCAAGCTTCCGGTCGCCTGTCACTTTAATTCTCCACTCCACTCTCACTCTCACTCTGACCTTTGCCTCCTACACTGTTCCAACGAAGCTCATCGTAAGTTCGAGGAACAGAGCCTCATCTTTCGATTCGGCACTTTATAACCTTCTGGACTCAACATCGAGTTCAATAATTTCATAACCTCTGCCACCATTTTTTCCAGACGGCAGCTATTAATGATTCTGCTATTTCCATTTACAACTCTTCGAGATTTGTCTTTTGTTTCTTTACTTGTCCCGTTATCATTTTCTTTTGCTTTGTACAAGCATCCCTTTTGTCATTCAATCCCTCCTGCCTTCCACCCTATCATAGACCTTCCCTTTTGTTCTTTCTCCCCACGCCCTTTTCCTGCCCCTGCTTAAAACCTGTTACATCTCTAACTTTTCCCAGCTCTGATGAAGGGTCACCGACCTGAACCGTTAACTCTGTTTCTCTCTCCACAGATGCTGCCTGACCTGCTGTGTACTTCCAACATATTCGGGTTAGATTTCAGATTGCCAGCATCCCCAGTATTTTCCTTTTGTCGGAGTCTTGCAGCGTTGGGTAGCTGGCCTTTAGGAGTCTTTAGCAAGGAAAGGTTGTTATCGTGAGTTGGCCTACTTTTACCTTCTTGGACAGGAGGGCTGGTTAGGGTGTGATGTGGGGATAGGGGACAATCTATCCCCCCTGACAATGGGAAATGGCTCAGGCCGTTTGATGCATCTACAGCAGTAGATGGAGTCGATACATTCCTTTCATACCTCCGACAGATGTTTCCCTAATATATTTTTGCAAGATGAAAAATTAGGTAAATTGCTTTTGAATCTTAAAGGTGTATGAAGGGTGATTAATTATAACACTGGCTTCTGTTAACTAAGATTGGAGTGACCTTCTGCACATTAGGAATATTGAGCAATAATAATTCACCATCCATTCGATGAAAGCACTGCAAAAATGCTTTGTCATTAATAAGACTCTCGGAATAAACAAAGGTAAATGGTTATTTTTTTTTTAATTGCGCCTTTTAAATCATTACAGCATTCGGGCAGTCGAGCTGAGGCCATTGGTCAGAGTCACTTTCTAGGCTTATACTAGAAAGATGTCTACAACTGAGGAACAGTACCCTAACCTGACTTAGCACCTCTCTTGATGAGAGACGGGGGTGGGGGGGGCGGGGGGGGGCAGGGGCGTCGGAGAGAACAGAAGTGGAGAGAAAATTGAAAGGTTAAACTATTAAATTATTCAAATTAGTCTCCAATGATAAGAGCCAGAAAATGAGCATCCATTTTTATTGCAGATGAGGTTTGGAATCATTGTTAAGTAAAACAGATACAAAACGATTTGAACTTAAACTCATAGTTCCCTTTTATAATAAACCCAAATGTTAAGCCAAAAAAAACCCATCCTCAAATATATTTTATTTGGTTCCTTTTCATTCTTCGGGCTTTTTCTGTTTAAACAGTGAGTTCTGATAATATCAGCCAGGAGGAGCTGCTGAGCTTAATAACATAGAAGGGTTGAATTAATGTCTACAGCTGGCAAGGCAGGAGTGAGTCTGCTTTTCCCGCACTCTCCACGAGGAAGCCATACTCACGGGGATGTGTGGATTGGAGACAGGGCTCCGACATGCGGACCCCCCCCCCCCCCTCCGAGTCTCTGACCAGCACTCCCCAGGAGCACAACTCTGCCCCACTGGGAGTGCGGAGATCACAGAATCACCCCTTACAGGCTCGCTGGAGCAAAACAGATTAGTATCTCCGGCCTGGATATTCCCACTGCTTTCAGCAATTGAGCAGATTTAGTGGTCGTGGTAACCTTGCTTATTTGGAGGAACAGTGTTAAATCTGTCACCAGCGGTGCAATTTAAAGCTGAAAACGGCATGTTTGCCACTATCCCACCGGTTTATTATGGCCCACTGAGTCTGGCAATTAGATTATGGATGATCTGTATCTTATCTCCATCTACCTGCCTTGCTTCCATAACCCAACAAACTTGACCAACAAAAAATCTAGCAATCTCAGTTTGGACATTTTCAATTGACCCCCAGCCTCAACAGCCCTTTGGGGGAGAGAGTTCCAGATTTCCACTGCCCTTTGTGTGAAAAAATGCTTCCTGACATCACCCCTAAATAGAAACATAGAAACATAGAAAATAGGCACAGGAGCAGGACATTCGGCCCTTCGAGCCTGCACCGCCATTCAATATGATCATGGCTGATCATGCAATCTCAGTACCCCACCCCTGCCTTCTCTCCATACCCCCTGATCCCTTTAGCCGTAAGGGCCACATCTAACTGCCTTTTGAATATGTCCAACGAACTGGCATCAACAACTTTCTGTGGCCGAGAATTCCACAGGTTCACAACTCTCTAGATGAAAAAGTTTCTCCTCATCTCGGTCCTATATGGCTTACCCTTTATCTTTAGATTGTGACCCCTGGCCTAGCTCTAATTTTAAGGTTACGACCCCTTGTTCTGGACTCCCCAACAGAGGAGATATCTCTATCATCTTAAACGCCTCAATTATACCACCCCTTATTCTACTATTCTCAAAAGAATACAAGCCCAGTCAGTGCAACCTGTCCTCATAATTGAACCCTTATAACATTCTGATGAATCTATGCTACATCCCCTCCAAGGCCAATATATCCTTCCTGAGGGGCAGTGCCCAGAGCTGAATGCAATACTCTAAATGGGGTCTAAGCAGGGCTTTATATATTACTGTAACATAACCACAGGAAAACATTGGCCCTTTTAAATCTGTAAAAGAGGCCTTAAAATGCATAATAGAATAACGTCAATGCAACGTCAATTGGGGACTGTCTGTGAACTTGGGCCTTTGGAACACATATACCGAATGGTCAGAATTCCACATTCAGCAAATACTAATGTTTGTTACTATCAGTAGATTGATGTCCTAAAACTATGGTTATAAGGATTGTTATATAATACACCAGCCAATAATCTTGCTCTTTTGCTCTTTCCGTCTCCCTCTTTTTTTGACCCTGTATTTGTGTAAAAGCTGTACATCTCAAAACGTCTCCCAATACTAATGAAGGGTCATCAACTTGAAACGCTAACTCTGTTTCTCCCCCACTGATGCTGCCGGACCTGTTGAGTGTTTTCCAGCATTTTCTGTTTTAATCATAGCTAATGATCTTAACTGATGGTAGAAGTTGAAATTTCTCTTTCCCTCCCAAAATTGCGGGAGTTCTGCCTTTTCAATGTTCCCGACCAGCGTTTATCAGTTTGTGCTTTCCTACGTTTTTAACAGTCAAGTCCTGTGAACAAGATGTTACTTAACTGTAACAAATCACAGCCAACTTCAGTGTACCTGTGAGAATAAGTCTTTAACACCTTCAAAAACAGCTAACGAGCTACTTAATTAGTACAAGTGGTGAGAAGTTTTTTGTCGCAAGCAAAGGTACAAATTCAGCACTTGACTGCCTCAGAGCAGACTCCCAGGACATTGACATGTGGGGATTGTATACTATTCGCACATTGATGGAATAATAGTCCTAACTAGAGGGTTGTTAGTAGGCTAAACAAAGGCCTGTAGCTTCAGGTTTGTAGCAATCTAACCTCTCCAATACCTAGGGTTGACAACTCTGGTTGGATACATTTCTGGAGGTTTCAACACATGACCTCCCGTCTCCAGCCACTCCAAAAGCAGCCCCCGTACCATGCTCCTGCCATTGGTCATCTGACACCTCCAATCACGCACCGCCCCGCCTTCCCTCACCAACTGGAAAGTGAACGGACTCTTCACTACCTGATTGTATGATTCCTGACTGTCAATCAAACAACCATTTTTATTTACCATCTCCAATATTGTTATATTTGATATTTTATAATACAGCAGAGGAGGACAAAGGGTTTAATTAGGAGGGAGAAAATAGAGTACGAGAGGAAGCTTGCTGGGAAACTTAAAAACTGACTGCAAAAGCTTCTATAAATATCTGAAGAGAAATAGATTAGTGAAAACAACCATAGGTCCCTTGCAGTCAGAATCAGGTGAATTTATAATGGGGAACAAAGAAATGGCGGACCAGTTAAACAAATACTTTGGTTCTGTCTTCACGAAGGAAGACACAAATAACCTTCCGGAAATACTAGGGGACCGAGGGTCTAGTGAGAAGAAGGAACTGAAGGAAATCCTTATTAGGCGGGAAATTATGTGAGGGAAATTGATGGGATTGAAGGCCGATAAATCCCCGGGGCCTGATGGTCTGCATCCAAGAGTACATTAGGAAGTAACCCGAGAAATAGTGAATGCATAGGTGATCATTTTCCAACAGTCTATTGGCTCTGGATCAGTTCCTATGGACTGGAGGGTAGCTAATGTAACACCACTTTTTAAGAAAGGAGGGAGAGAGAAAACGGGTAATTATAGACCGATTAGCCTGACATCGGTAGTGGGGAAAATGTTGGAATCAATTATTAAAGATGAAACAGCAGCACATTTGGAAAGCAGTGACAGGATCCATCCCAGACAGCATAGATTTATAAAAAGGGAAATCCTGCTTGACAAATCTTCTAGAATTTTTTGAGGATGTAACTGGTAGAGTGGACAAGGGAGAACCAGTGGATGTGGTGTATTTGGAATTTCAAAAGGCTTTTGACAAGGTCCCACACAAGAGACAGGAAGCAGAGAGTCGGGATAAACGGGTCCTTTTCAGAATGGCAGGCAGTGACTAGTGGGGTGCCGCAGGGCTCAGTGCTGGGACCCCAGCTATGTACAATATACATTAATGATTTGGATGAGGGAATTGAGTGTAATATCTCCAAGTTTGCAGATGACACTAAGCTGGGTGGCGGTGTGAGCTGTGAGGAGGATGCCGAAAGGCTGCAGGGTGACTTGGACAGGTTAGGTGAGTGGGCAAACTCGTGGCAGATGCAGTATAATGTGGATAAATGTGAGGTTATTCACTTTGGTGGCAAAAACCCGAAGGCAGAATATTATCTGAATGGCGGCAGATTAGGAAAAGGGGAGGTGCAACGAGACCTGGGTGTCATGGTACATCAGTCATTGAAAGTTGGCATGCAGGTACAGCAGGCGGTGAAGAAGGCAAATGGTATGTTGGCCTTCATAGCTAGGGGATTTGAGTATAGGACAGGGAAGTCTTACTGCAGTTGTACAGGACCTTAGTGAGGCCTCACCTGGAATATTGTGTTCAGTTTTGGTCTCCTAATCTGAGGAAGGACGTTCTTGCTATTGAGGGAGTGCAGCGAAGGTTCACGAGACTGATTCCCGGGATGGCAGGACTGACATATGAGGAGAGACTGGATCGACTGGGCCTGTATTCACTGGAATTTAGAAGGATGAGAGGGGATCTCATAGAAACATAAAATTCTGACGGGACTGGACAAGTTAGATGCAAGAAGAATGTTCCCGATGTTGGGGAAGTCCAGAACCAGGGGACATAATCTAAGCATAAGGGGGGTGAGCCATTTAGGACTGAGATGTGGAGAAACTTCTTCATTCAGAGAGTTGTTAACCTGTGGAATTCCCTACCGCTGAGAGTTGTTGATGCCAGTTCATTGGATATATTCAAGAGGGAGTTAGATATGGCCCTTACGGCTAAAGGGATCAACGGGTATGGAGAGAAAGTGAGAAAGGGGTACTGAGATGAATGATTAGCCATGATCTTATTGATCGAAGGGCCGAATGTCCTACTCCTGCACCTATTTTCCATGTTTCTATATTTCTAACTAATAAATGATAGTGTTCAAAGAAAATGAAGAAAAGAACACACAATATTTTTTTTACTGCCCTTGTGACCTTTCTCCTGGGGATTAATCTATAATTCCTGGAGACTCCAAGACAATCCTGGAGGGTTGGCAACCCATTAATACCCTCACCATGCAGGAAGGAAGAGAGTTATTAAAATATAAAAACAAAGGTATTTAAATTGTTCAATTGGTATGGTTCATAGAATCATAAAAAAATTACGGCCCATTGTGTCCGTGCCGGTCAAGAAAGGGCTACCTAGCCTAATTCCCCCTTCCAGCATCGGGTCCATAGCCCTGTAGGTTACGGCTCTTTAAGTGCGCATCCAAGTACTTTTTAAATGTGATGAGGGTTTCTGCCTCTACCACCCTTTCAGACAATGAGTTCCAGACCCCCACCACCCTCTGGGTGAAATGTCTTTTGTCAACTCCCCTCTAATCCTTCAACCAATTACTTTTAATCTATGTCCCCTGGTTATTGACCCCTCTGCTAAGGGAAACAGGTCCTTCCTATCCACTCTATCCAGAACCCTCATAATTTTATACACCTCAATTAAAGATCATTACATCAACTTTGCATTACAACTTTTTATAGAGTTCTGAAAACTGGATAGCTTGTGATATCATCATCATAGGCAGTTCCTCGGCATCGAGGAAGACTTGCTTCTACTCTAAAAATGAGTCCTTAGGTGGCTGAACAGTCCAATATGAGAACCACAGTCCCTGTCACAGGTGGGACAGATAGTCGTTGAGGGAAAGGGTGCATGGGACAGGTTTGCCACACGCTCTTTCCGCAGCCTGCGCTGGATTTCTGCATGCTCTCGCCGATGAGACTTGAGGTGCTCAGCGCCCTCCCGGATGCATTTCCTCCACTTAGGGCCGTCTTGGGCCAGGGACTCCCAGGTGTCGGTGGCGATGTTGCACTTTTTCAGGGAGGCTTTGAGGGTGTTCTCAGTTGACATATTCTCAGCTGATATACATATCTGATGAATTGAGTAGGAGTCACTGATCCACATTTTCTCCCTGGCTAATCCTGACTGATCCAATAATCTGCGTATAGAATCTGACAGGCAGCTAAATCACCAAGGTTACCCACTTACACTCGCCATGAACAGATATCATATCTGTTGTTGTTGAAAGTAAGAGCTAGTGCTACTGCAATGCTGCAGATCTGATTTGTCCATGAAGAATATAATGTAGCTCCCTTGGTGGTATGGTGGGTGTAGCCATTGCCTAGTGTCGCACTGAGCCACACAGACCAGAGGGAACCAGGCCTGATTCCTGGTTTGCAGCGGCTTATCTCAGCTAGGGTGAAGTAGGGCGTGTTATAACTGATGCTCAGTGGCGCTGAGCTAGGGAACGGGAAGCTAGGCCGCAGTTCTTACTCCATTGACAGCTACTGCCTTATCTGTCCTTCAGATGAGATGATAAACCGAGGCACCTTCTGCCCTCACAGGTGGAGGTAAAAGATTGCATGGTGCTATTTAGAAGAAAAACCGGGGACTTTTCCCCGCTGTGCAGGCCAATATTTTTCCCTTAACTGACAGCAAAAAAAACAGACTATCAGGTCGTTATCACATTGATACTTGCTGTGTGCAGATTGGCTGCCGCGTTTCCTACATTACAACAGTGACTACATTTCAAAAGTACTTCATTGGGTGTACAGCACTTTGGGACGTCCTGAGGTCATGAAAGGCGCTATATAAATGCAAGTTCTTTCTTTTCCTTTTCTACTTTTTTGTCAGCTGTGGGTCAGTGGGTAGCACTCTCGCCTCTGAGTCAGAAGGTTGTGGGCTCAAGTCCCACTCCAGGGACTTGAACACATAAATCTAAGCTGACACTCCAGGGCAGTGCTGAGCGAGTGCTGCACTGTCAGAGGTGCCGTCTTTTGGATGAGACGTTAAACCGAGGCCCTGTCTGCTCTCTCAGGTGGACATAAAAGATCCCATGGCACAATTTGAGGAAGAGCAGAGGAGTTCTCCCCGGTGTCCTGGCCAATATTTATCCCTCAAATCAACATAACAAAAACAGATTATCTGGTCATTGTCGCATTGCTGTTTGTCGAGCTTGCTGTGCGCAAGTTGGCTGGCGCATTTCCCACATTACAACAGTGACTATACTTCAAAAGTACTTCATTGGCTGTAAAGCATTTTGAGTAGTCCAGTGGTCATGAAAAGCGCTATATAAATGCAAGTCTTTTTTCTTTTATTAAAAATCGTGCCTGTTCAGATGTTAAATGAGAGCAGGATTGGGCTTGGATACGTGTTGGTGAGTTGGTTACTAACAGTAAATGCCTAAGCTCACACAAGAATGGTCTGTTGGTTGGGATTAAAGAGATCCTGCAAAACTTTTCTCTAGCAAAGGTTTACACCTTTAGAAGTGGGGAGAAAAGGGAACAAAATGAGCTAGCACTTCACAGCCAGTAGAATAGTTTTCAAGTGTAGTCAGTATGATAATGTTAGATGGCAGACAATTTGTGTACAGCAAGGTCCCACAAACAGCAAATGAGCTGAATGATCAGATAATCTGTTTTAAGTGTCTTACTTGAAGGACAACACCTCCGACAATGCAGCACTACCTCTGTACTACACTGGAGTGTCAGTCTAGGGTCTTGAAATAAATTTCAGATTCATTTCTACCACTCTGCTCAGGACAAGTATGATGATACTAGTTGAGCTCAGCTAGCCTGCACAGCCAAACCCCATTTCGAAGACCATTCTTGGACTGACTGTTTCCTCATTGCATTTGTTATGCAAGGTCGGCTTACCATCATTACTATCATTACCATCATTACCATTCCCACCATTACCACCATTGCCATCATTACAAGGACACAAGTAATGATATTTAATACTATTTCTCTTGCTTATCTTTCCACCTTTTCACTTCCTGGGGAAGTTCTTGACTTTGAGCGGTAGTATAATACGGGTGAAAGTGAATCGGTAGCTCATGTTACATGTGTCTTGATTGAAGTCAGTAGAAATTAAACCGGGAGAGATGTAAAGTGGGTTGCCAACTTGCTATCACCCGTTTTACATTATTGAACAAAGACAGCACCTCACAAATCCACGACCTCTACCACCTAGAAGGACAAGGGCAGCAGGCGCATGGGAAAACCATCACCTCCAAGTTCCCCTCTGAGTTACACACCATCCTGACTTGGATATATATCGCCATTCCTTCATCGTTGCAGAGTCAAAATCCTGGAACTCCCTCTCTAACAGCACTATGGGAGCACCTTCAGTACACGGACTGCAGCGGTTCAAGAAGGCGACTCACTACCACCTTCTCCAGGGCAATCAATGATGGGCAATAAATGCTGGCCTTGCTAGCAATGCCCACATCCCAGAAACAAATTTAAAAAAAATCAACCTCCAGTTCTCCTGTGCTGTATAGTCACTACAGTCGGCCACCTCATCTCAGAACTCCACTTGTTCCACTGTGACTTTTTTTTTTAAATACTGGCAAGTGTAGGTAAAACAGCAGGGTCAACAGCGCAGGACATCAGCAAGAGCAGGAGAGAAGTTAAGGTGAATGAAGAAGTACACCATTTTTCCAGGATGTCGTGGATCCTCTGCCGAACTCACTGTATTCACTGGAGTTCAGAAGAATGAGAGGGGACCTCATAGAAACGTTTAAAATCCTGACGGGTTTAGACAGGTTAGATGCAGGAAGAATGTTCCCAATGTTGGGGAAGTCCAGAACCAGGGGTCACAGTCTAAGGATAAGGGGTAAGCCATTTAAGACCGAGATGAGGAGAGACTTCTTCACCCAGAGAGTGGTGAACCTGTGGAATTCTCTGCCACAGAAAGTGGTTGGGGCCAATTCACTAAATATATTCAAAAGGGAGTTAGATGAAGTCCTTACTACTCGGGGGATCAAGGGGTATGGCGAGAAAGCAGGAAGCGGGTACTGAAGTTTCATGTTCAGCCATGAACTCATTGAATGGCGGTGCAGGCTAGAAGGGCCGAATGGCCTGCTCCTGCACCTATTTTCTATGTTTCTATGTCACGGCGGACAAGCGGGATAACCTCTGTGGAAACCATGCATGGTCTACATAGACCATGATGCTTCAGGTAAGCAGATGCAATGCACACCTCCCCACACCCAAAAATGGTGCAAAGATTGTTTTTAATTTATTCATTCTCAGGATATGGAGATCGCTGGCAAGGCCAGCCTTTATTGCCTATCCCTAATTGCCCTTGATTGGTGAGCTGCTGCAGTCCTTGTGGTGAAAGTTCTCCCAAAGCGCTGTTAGGAAGGGAGTTCTAGGATTTTGAACCAGCGACGATGAAGGAACGGCCAATATATTTCCAAGTCAGGATGGCGTGTGACTTGGAGGTGGTGGTTTTCTCATGTGCCTGCTGCTTTTGTCCTTATAGGTGGTAGAGGTCATGGGCTTGGGATGTGCTGCCAAAGCAGCTTTGGCGAGTTGCTGCAGTGCATCTTGTAGATGGTACACACTGCAACCATGGTGCGCCGGTGGCGGAGGGAATGATTATTTATGGTGGTGGATGGGGTGCCAATCAAGCAGGCTGATTTGTCCTGGATGTTGTCGAGCTTCTTGGGTGTTGTTGATACTTCACTCATCCAGGCAAGTGGAGAGTATTCCATCACACTCCTGAGATGAGCTTTGTAGTTGGTGGCAAGGTTTTGGGGGAGTCAGGAGGTGAGACACACGCCGCTGAATACCCAGCCTCCTAATGTGACTCTGATCATTGTTATTTCATCAGCAGGTGAGTGCAGTTGAGGCATTCATTGGGTTAAATTCCTTTGAGAGTTATGGGTCCTTCACATCTACAAAGCACTGCCAGGAATAGCCTACAGTTCTATTGACAATACATCTGCTTGTGTTATTTTTACAGTTCCTGCTACCAGTGATCTATTGCATCAGTGAAAATAAACCCATTACAAATGTGCAAGGGAAAAATACTCACAGTCCTTGCTATGCTTCGCACTACCCATGTCTTGCAGAAATTAAACACACTGTGCAACTCCAATACATCTCAGAAGATTGTGTGACTTTTAGCCAGAACTTTAATCTGAACTTGAAGAATCAAGAATCTCCTATTTCAGAGCTGCATTGGGCTAAAGACCAATTAAAAGTCACATGCTACAAGAAACTCTGACCCCTGCTAGTATAAGGAATTTTAAAGTCACTCTTTCATAGAAACATACAAACATAGAAAACAGGTGCAGGAGCAGGCCATTCAGCTCTTCGAGCCTGCACCACCATTCAATATGATCATGGCTGATCATGCAACTTCAGTACCCCATTCCTGCTTTCTCTTCATACCCCTTGATCCCTTTAGCCATAAGGGTCACATCTAACTCTCCATGTTACTCTGGAAAATGGCTGCAGCCGAGCGAATCCCGAAAGGGCACCTGTGGTACATAAATAGCCCTTTGTGTGTGTTGATGCACATCAGTCTTTTCGAAGATTCAGCCAGCTCCTGTGTCACGGAGGTTAGGTCCAACTTGGTGAACAACTTCCCTCCAGCTAACGTTGCGAACAGGTCATCCACCTTGGGCAGCGGGCACTGGTCCTGTAGCGAAACTTGGTTAATCGTTACCTTGTAGTCTCCGCAGATTCCGACCATGCCATCGCTTTTCAACACTGAAACAATTGGACTGGCCCACTCGTTGAATTCGACTGACGATATGATTCCTTCGCGTTGGAGTCTGTCCAGTTCGATCTTGACTTTCCCCCTCATCATGTACGGAACCACCCGAGCCTTCTGATGGACGTGCATTGGGGCCCAGATAGATCTGTACCTTGGCGCCTGTGAAGGCGCCTGGTTCGAATAGTGAAGGAAGCTTGCTCAACACTTGAGCACACGAGGCGTCATCCCTGAAGGCAGTGCTTTGATGTCGTTCCAATTCCATCTAATCTTTTCTAGCCAGCTTCTGCCGAACAGCAATGGGCCATTGCCTGGAACAATTCACAATGATAGGTCATGCACAGCTCCATCATACGATACCTTTACTGCTACACTTCAAATGACCAGTGTGAGCTCTTTGGTGTAGATTCACAGCTTTGCATTAATCGGGCTCAGTTTGGGCTTTATTGCCCCACAGTTTCTCAAAAGCCTTGTGGCTCATTATTGACTGACTTGCACCCGTGTCCAACTCCAGGGATACTGGAACTCCATTAATTTGACTTTCAGCATTATAGGAAGGCTCTTGGTGGTGAAGGTATGTACCCCATACACTTCTTCCTCGGGTTAAATTGCCTGTGCTGTGTGATCCGTGCTGGATCGAGCATCCTCTGCCACGTGGTGTGTCGCAGCACATTTGCACATACACTGGAGGTGCCCCATCATTGCACAGCCTTTGCACACGTAGTGCTTGAATCGACATTGATGGGCCCGATGATTATCCCCGCAGCGCCAACACGGTGCTAATGGATTCACATTCACCCTTGACGGCGGACTCTGAGTCATTACAGGTCTTGCAGCCGCAGACGTATAAGCTCTGCCATATGCAGTTCGGCCTGCTAGCGACGTCATTTTATGCACAGTACTTGCCGGTGAGGCCTTATATTTTAAACCCACAGACGGTGAGGAGAACTGCCCTGCGCTTGGCCACGTTAGTGTCTCTTTCCAACTCGTTGGCCACAAAGTACTGGTCGAGACGCTCGACGAAGGCTTCCCAATCATCACCCTCTATGAATCTCTCTAATATTCCAACGGCAGCCATAGTTGCGTGAAGGTGCGTATTCTATTACTCGTCGCCAATTGTTTTGTATAGAAGAACTCCACGAGGCTGAGTACTGTGAGCTAAACTTAGTGTGACCTTTGTCTTGTTTATTACAACTCCAGAGTGCCTAAACAACATGGCAGCCAACCTTTTATACTGGCCCTGGACTCCAACAGTCGCGCTTTCTGGTGGCAAGTATTACTTGGTTATATACATAACAACGTCTCGGCCTGGTTTTCGTGGAGGCAGCCAGCCCGACACTGATTGTGTTCAGGGTGACCCAACACTGCACAGGAGGCTTTAAACAGGCATGAGGCCCCTCATTTGCACAGGCACAGGGCCCGAACACCTGTTTCAGACTTGGGCACTGCATGCCTTTTATTCTGCCTGCACCAATATGGCAGGTGCCGCACCTCCGGCTTGTAATGAGCGTGCACTTCCTACCCACCATGTTGGAAACCCAGGCGCCCGCTTCGTGCCTGAAAGAATTTCTCAGCCCGTGACTCAGCTAGAGGAGAAGGAGATGCGTGAACACAGCAATGAGAAAACAGATGGGAGAAATAATTAGTGTCCAAATTAAATATACTTCATTTTAATTGTTTACTTTCATAACTGCAGCCTCAATAAGCAGTCGCATTCCTCCTCCCTGTTGCCCCCGTAACAGGATACATTTGTCCTTATTCAACGCCATAAATGGCTTCTTTGATCTTCCTGCTTAGTTCTGCCCATCTGTTTCCACGTGCTCCTACACCACTAGACAGAACATGTATTTGAAGAGCTCAGTTCACCACAGGGCATTGTCTCAATAATTACTTATGTCAATGCAGAAGAGTTCAGTCACGTCTGAAGCTTTCGAAAGAGACTTTGCGAGGTTTTTGCTGGATTGCTAGCTCTCGCCTGGAGATCAGCATTTGTTTAAAAAAGACTTTGTGAGCACTCGAGAACTGGTGGTGAGCCACCTTCTTGATTAAATGGCTTGCTAGGCCATTTCAGACAGCAGTTAAGAGTGCTACGGGTCTGCAGTCACATATAGGCCAGACCAGGTGAGGGTAGCAGATATCCATCCCTAAATGACATTCATGAAACAGTTGGGATTTTATGACAATCGATAGTTTCATGGGGCTAGAGTTTCCCTAACCTGTTTTCTGGAGCCCTCACCCGATGTACGCTGCCTTTGTCCGGCTCCAAACGTGCCGAAAAAAGACATCGGTATTCTGGCCGCTCCCCAGCCTCTCCTCTGTCGTGGCACAGCGTGGCCCAATGGATTGGGGGCGGAGACACCCCCGGTGCTGAAAACAGTGCCGGGACCTCTGCACATGCGCGCTTGAGTCTGCGTGCATGTGCAGTAGCTCCTGGCAGGCCGTTTCTGCAAACGCGCGCTGCAGGCTGTGTGGGAGGGGCCTGAAGCACACTGTCCCTAGCCCTGACCGAATGGGCTCCCTCATCGGCGGCCCGCTGTGTTCCCTCAGGTAGGACTTGTATTTTTTATTTGTTATTTACTGATTGATTTTGGTGCTTTAGGTGCAGGGTTCCTTCTATTTTATTTGTTAATTAATTGCTTATTACTTTTTGTGTTTGGTGCTTGGTGGTGCTTCAAGTGTAGTTACTTGCACCGATTCCTTAACTCTAGCTAAGGTTTTTGTGTACGGACAGAAGTGGCAACATACGATGGCCTAAATTAGTTTGGAGCAACTATTTGCTGGCCAAATGCCTAAAACAGGCGTAAGTGGCTGGGAACGCCCCCTTTTGAAAAAAAAACGGAACTAAAAAAAAAGCCTAACTAACTCACTTACACTGGCGCAAATTAAATGGCCAGAATTGCAACTAAAAAGATAGTCCAGAAAAATCAAGTTGCTCCAAAAAAAGAGGAGCAACTCCTGGGGGAACTTGGGCCCATTGTCACCATTATTGATACTAGTTTTTTTATTCTAGATTTATTTAATTGAATTTAAATTCCCCATGCTACCATACCTCTTTCTTACTGGCTGACTGAGTGAAGAACATCACCTGGCGTGATATTGAAAAGAAACAAGCAAGGTGCGTTCCCAGGTTTAATTCACCAACGACATAGATTTACATGGAATTTACAGCACAGAAACAGGCCAGAAATTCGGCCCAGCAGGTCTATGGTGGTGTTTATGCTCCACATGAGCCTACTCACACCCTACCTTATCTCACTGTGTTGAGTTGGTTGGTCTCAACCAGCCAATAGTGGGGACAATAGATTTGGCCAACGAGGGGCAAAATCAGCCAGGCTTCTGGCTCCACAGGACTAACCAGTGAGTCCTGCTGGAAAGGTGCAAATATGTGAGTGAGGAAAGCACTGAGACCGGCTCTGGTATCCCTCTGTAGTCAAGTAGCCTGCTGACATTCAACGGGAACGGGGTGGGGTGGGGGGGGTGTTGGCGGGGTTAACCCATCAAGTGTCAGGAACTGCCTGTCAAGAATAGAGCGGGAGGGCAGTTAAAATAGCTGGGCCAAGACTTACCTCCCCCATTCCTGCTCCAGTCAAACCTTCCAACATCTTAACTGAGCCGTTTCGTTAGGCGGCCAAGGCTCCTGCCTGACTCAGGTGGGAGCCTCATTTGGGTATGTCCATGACGCCCATAGGATCCTGATGGCATTTTAATGGCCAACTGATCTCTAGATTTAATGGCACTCCACTCAGTAAAACCTGGCATGGAAGAAGAGGAGTCTCTCTAAGGTACATTATATTGATTACATAGAATGTACAGCACAGAAACAGGCCATTCGGCCCAACTAGTCTGTGCTGGATTTATGCTCCACACGAGCCTCCTCCCACCCTACTTCATCTCATCCTATTAACACATCCTTTTATTCCTTTTTCCTTCATGTGTTTATCTAGTTTCCCCTTAAAAGCATCCATGCTATTCACCTCTACCTTGTGGTAGCGAGTTCCACATTCTCACTGCTCTCTGGGTAAAGAAGTATGGAAGGTGCATTCGATACTTTGCTTAGTGGGACCAGGCAGAACAGGGCAGGTCCTATGGCCTTCTACTAATGAGGGTACAACCTAAGTCAGGCAGGAGCCTTGGAGGCCTAAAGAAAAGGAAGAAAAGGCCCAGTTAAGACTGTGGAAGGTGGGAATGGAGCAGGAATGGGGTATGGCTATTTTACCTGTGTTCCCGCTCTGTACCTGACAGGTGGGATGGACTAAACAACGCTCTTTGAATGTCAGCAGGCTACTGGGGCCAAACAAGGAAACACAAGGCCTCTGATGTCCCAGGTTCCCTCCCCACCTGTGAAATGTCCCCATTTCACATCCACCGCACCCTCCACCCCCCGCCCCCAACCGACAACGTACCTCAGTGCCTGCGGAAACTCTCTGGGCCGCGGGCCTTCGACCTGCCCAGCTGGCCAGGGGGATGTCAATGAGGCTCGACCATTAAAAAGGCCTCTCACAGAGACTCCCGGGCGGGAAGGCCATGAGCTCTCCCCCCCCCACCCACTATTACCGCCCCCCAGCCCCGCGCCACGCCACGCCCCCCTCCTCCTCCTACCATGCCCCGGCTTACTGCTCGGGTGTTAAAATCCACCCTTCACATATAAAGGATGGCCCATTGGGCGTTGGATGTTGCCACTGGATCTGGAACACAAACCCAGAGTGTATAACAAAATATACCCAAATAAACCCTCCCAAAATCACCATTAGAAATGCGTATTTCACAAATTATTTGGTAAAAAGAGTTTAAGTTTCTCCCAGATTAGGCTTATATTTAGATTTGAAAAAGCCAATTATTTCATCGAAATTTACGGCACAGAAGGAGATCATTCGGCCCATCGTGGCTATCAAGACAGTCCCACTATCCAGGTCTGGTCCGTAGCCCTGTAGGTTACAACACTTTAAGTGCACATCCAAGTACTTTTTAAATGCTATGAGGGTTTTTGCTTCTAGCACCCTTTCAGGCAGTGAATTTCAAACCCCTACTATCCTCTGGGTGAAAATAGTTCTCTCCTCAACTCCCCTCTAATCTTTCTACCAATTTAAATCTGTTCCCCCTGGTTATTGACCTCTCTGCTAAGGGAAATAGGTCCGCCCTATCCACTCTATTTAGGCCCCTCATAATTTTGGACACTTCACGTAAATCTCCCCTCAGCTTCCTCTTTTCCAAAGAAAACAACCCCAACCTCTCCAATCTTTCCTCATAGCTAAAATTCTCCAGTCCTGGCAACATCCTCGAAAATCTCCTCTGTACCCTCTCTAGTGCGATCACATCTTGGTATTCGGTATTTACAAATCCAACTCTTCACAAAATGTGCATTACAATCCAGCCATGTGCTGCAGTCATGCAGTAGAACATCGAGCGCCATAGTACAGAAGTTGTTGGGTTAATCCTACATTTTTCAACAACAAGTACATAGGAAACGTGAGCAGCGTTGCCTGTGTGGTGAGATTTAACGAAGTACGGTATAGACAGCAGGTCGGGTAAAGGTCTACACCTGGATGCCTGTGGCATACTCATGGTGACGACTCTTCGTGACCTTGTTGCATGAGCCGATGGGAATACTGTGCTAATTGTCAGCTACTGCAACTACCAGGAGTTGGAGTGAGTCATTATAGAACATAGGAATTGGAGTAGAGCATTCAGCCCATTGAGCCTGATGGGCCATTCAGTTACATCGTGGCTGATCTGTACCTCAACTACATTTACCTCAACTCCATTTAAGGATTTACAGATTTTAAGGTTGAAAGAAATATGCACAGAGATTAGACTCTGGGAAAATCTCTCATGAAGGCGTTTTTGCGCAATGATTCTTACAGGATTGCCAATAATGTACTGCAGTATGCTGGACAAGAGAAGGGGAAAGAAACTACAGCTCAAATTTAAGAGGCAAGTGGGTAAGTTAAATTGACCTGCTGCTTCTGGAGCAAGCATTAATCCTGTAGGTAGCCATGGTGATGGATTTTGGAAAAGCTCAAAGAGGGAAAATGCAAATCATTGGTGAAGATTTACAAGTATTGGTGACTTTAATTCTGAGATTTGTGCAACATTTAGCAACAGGATAGTTTAGGCAAAAATTGGAGAGCATTAAAAAGCTGCCGGTGCCGCCAAAATTAATGATACTGGCAGGACTGGTAAATTTGTGCTGGTTGCTAATTAACATTAACCCAGCACTAAACTCAGTGTGCAAGGCCAGTTCTGTGGTCCCTTAAAGAGGAACTGCCTTCTAAAATGAATTTTTGTTTTTAAAAATAAGCAGCTTTTAGCCCTTAGAGCTCAAATACCTTCTGTTAAAAAATTTAACATTAAAAGGAATTCTGAAAAGCAGTCTTCAGCTCTTAAAGCTGAATTGCCTTCAGCATCTTAAAAGATAAGGAAAAGTGCTTCAGCACAAATGACTCAGTAAGTCAGGGGCGGGGCACCCAGGGTCTTGCACGCAGTGCACCAGCTTTATTCATGGGGTCAACACTGCATGAGAGGTCCTCTACCCATTGGGGTCAGGAGGCCCTCCAGAAAGAATCACAGAGGCTGTTACTGGAAGCCAGGTTAGTCTCATTCCCCATCTCTAGTGCCCAAAGAAGCTTTATGACCTCAGAACAGTGGTCAAGGTCAGTGTTTGCACCTTCAAAAGCCATCTCCTACCAACTGTATCACTAGCCTCGCATACTGCACAATGCACTCCCCACCCCCACACACAAATCAATCACCTACCAACAATCTCTACCAAAGACAAGGCACCTCTCCCATTCCTAGCTTCACCTAATCCCCTTGGAGGAGACGGTGCTGGCCATTCTTGGCAGGGGTACGGCTGAGCCCTTGGCCAGCGGTGGGACTGAAAGGATAAAAGACGCTGGTACCCTCACACGTTATCCTCCTTCTGGTATGCCTCTCTTGCTTTCCCACCCTCCCCTCACCACAACTCCACCCTTGTGCCTTCCTCATTTCACACATCCAAGAAATGTAGCCTGCCCAGCCAGTGGGTGATCAAGAAGAGGGAGAGGAGAGAGAAGAGGAAGAAAAGCTTGATTTGACACTCTCAGCCACCAGCTCCTCAAGGTTAACCAGCAAAGACATTTGTAGTGTCCCCCACTGAAAGTCAGCAGCCTTCCAGCAGCCATGCTGCAGCCCTTAGGGTAGCACTACTTGACATTCGTCAAATGGTATGGTTAGATGTATACAATTGGATTGGAAAGTTTGCTTTGTGGTCACTTTTATTTCAGCATTGGCCAAGAGGACACTGTGATGGTCAGTAACAGAGGGAAGGTAACGTGTGGGACAAATGTTGAAAGGGGAATTGGCATTGTGGTCACTGGGACTGCAGGTGGATAATTCTATCCCGGATATCCCGGCCAGAAAGGAACTATCTGGGTTGCATCCTTCCTTCTCCTTCCTTCTCTTCTGCGCCTTCCTCTTCTGAGTCTTCCTCTTCCCTCTGCAAGTGGATGCTGGAACTCTGAAATAAAGAAAATACTCAACAGGTCAGGCAGCATCTTCACCTGAGATGTGAACTCTGTTTCTCCTTCCATAGATGCTGCTTGACCTGCTGAATATTTTCCAGCATTTTCTATCTTCTCAGAGGTCTTCCTTTACCATCTGAGGCCTTGCAGCATCCAGCAGCGCTCCCTGCCCTTTAAAAACTTTTAACGTCTATTGTACCAAGCCACGAATATAAAAATCCAGTCCAAAAGCTTAAATGCTAACTTACCTGAAAGATGTGTGTGTCCGCTTAAGAAGTGTTTCTGTCAGTCTGCTGCATGCTTGCTTTTCAGAGCGAGCTTAGAACCCAGTGATGAACTCTGCACAAATGTCCAAGTCCGCAGAGCATGATGTTAATTCAGCATGCGTCATGCTCTCCATATTCGCATGTCCAAGGGCAACAAAATGGCGACCGTCGAGTCCTACGCTAGAGAAGGCCGATTGAGCAGAGGCTGCCATTTTATTTCAGGAAACTGGCAATAACTCATGGTGGAAGGCTGTGGGTTCAATTACCATGCCATGAAACTTGAGCACAAAATCTAAGCTAATGCTCCAGTGCAGTACTGAGGGTGTGCTCTCAGTTGGGGGTGTTACCGTTTGGATGAGATGTTAAACCGAGGCCCTGTCTGCACTCTCCCGTATCTGAAGAAGAGCTTGGGAGTTGCCCCGAGTTTCCTGGCCAATGTTTATCCCTTCACCACCATCTAAACAAGATGATTTAGTAATTTATTTCATTGCTGTTTGTGGGAGCTTGCGATGTGCATGTTAGCTGTCATTTTTCCGACATTACAACAATGACTACGCTTCAAAAGTATTTCATAAAGTGCTTTGGGATGTCTTGGGATTGTGAAAGGCGCTATATAAAGGAAAGTTTTTCTTTCTTCTTTCTAAAGTCGAAGGCCATTGGAAAAATCCTGGAGACCAGAATAGTCCTGGAGTCTCTAGGAATTGACGATTAATCTCCACGATACTGGTGCGTGCAAATGTGATTGTTTTTTCATTTTGCTTGAATTCTTTCATTTATTAGTTGTAAAAATATAGGAAGCGAGGGGAAAAAGGGCTGTTCCTCGAACAGTCAAAATGAATCTCGTTGGGTAAAAATGGCCAGAATTTCCCCCTAAATACACAGGTGGGTTTGGGGCGTGGGGGCAGTTAAATTGTTAAAAATCGGATTCCCGACCCGATCCCATCTCCAACCCCACCACTTCCGGAGTATGGCAGGGGAACGCGGGAGAAGAATATAATAAAAATAAAAACCAATGGATAAGAAAGCTTCAGTCAAGCACGCAAGTCTAATGCACTTTACAGCAATCACAGTAAACCTGCTGACTCTCAGTGGGAGGTTTAATTACACCATGCAATTTTATCGTTGTCTAGTTTTATTAATGTCTAAATGATTTGCAATGCAACTGGCTGAAACCTAACCTGGCAACACCTTGATTTTTTTTTAACTTCCTTAGCCTATGTCAACCTGAAGTTTTAATTCTGAGCTGTGATGCATTTTCTGGTTGTGTTCATACATAATGTAATAGCCTAAATTAATCTAGTGGAGCACAGAGTGAGGAATAGACAGCATGTGGGAGAAAAATGTTTCCACTCAAATGGCACTAAATTTGGTGGAAATAGAGCTGTACCTCACCTTGCTTCTTAGCTGGTGTAATGTAAGCACCTGTGAGGATGCTCACAGGTTTGTGGAGCTGTTCGCGGTGTCCACTGGTATGCTCGCGGCCTTCCGCGAGAGGTGGGCGCCGGAGGGACTAGAGTGCATCGTTACCCCCGGCAACCAAATTTTAATTTGATTTTATATATTTTAAAGTTTAATTTGTTTTAATTGCCAGGTTTTAGTGCCCCCCTCCCCTTTTACAGGGGTCACTTGTATTTATATCTCTGGTTTTACTGCCCCCAAAAAAACAAAAAAACCCCACAAAAATCACAAAAAAAAACAACAAAAAAAAGGGCATGTGAAAAGTGTTTAGAGTGTCCCCCAGAGCGGGGGGGGCACTTGACTTAAATGTTTAATTTTGTCCTATCAAAAGAGTTGTGGAGCTGTTGAGTTGGGAGTGGCTTAGCCAGTCACGTGATGTTCACAAGCCTCAATAAAACCCCAATCAGTTGGGTTCAGGGGATCCATAATGAGGCAGGTGGTTGAGAGCCTGGTGGATGAACTGGTAACGTGTAGTGTGATTGTTAAACCTTTGTTAATAAATCAAGTAGTTCTTAATAGCAATGTGTTGCTATGAATTCTTAAGCAAAGAACCCATGAAGCAAATACACTGCAGCTGGGACCATTCTTCACCTGGAGCATTAGTCGGTACAATCAGATAGGAACTTGAGTGGGCCATTCAGTCTCTCTCTCTCTCTCGAGCCTGTTAAGAACATAAGAACATAAGAAATAGGAACAGGAGTAGGCCATACGGCCCCTCAAGCCTACTCTGCAATTCAATAAGATCATGGCTGATCTGATCATGGACTCAGCTCCACTTCCCCACCCACTCTCCATAACCCTTTATTCCCAAATTACTCAAAAATCTGTCGATTTCCGCCTTAAATATATTCAATGACCCAGCCTCCACAGCTCTCTGGGGCAGAAGAATTCCATAGATTAACAACCCTCTGAGAGAAGAAATTCCTCCTCATCTCAGTTTTAAATGGGCGGCCCCTTATTCTGAGACTATGTCCCCTAGTTTTAGTTTCCCCTATCAGTGGAAATATCCTCTCTGCATCCACCTTGTCGAGCCCCCTCATTATCTTACATGTTTCGATAAGATCACCTCTCATTCTTCTGAACTCCAATGAGTACAGGCCCAACCTACTCAACCTAAATTCATAAGTCAACCCCCTCATCTCCGGAATCAACCTAGAACCTTCTCCGAACTGCCTCCAATGCAAGTATGTCCTTCCTTAAATACGGAGACCAAAGCTATATGCAGTACTCCAGGTGTGGCCTCACCAATAACTTCCTCCCCTTTGTATTCCAGCCCTCATGAGATAAAGGCCAACATTCCGGTAGCCTTTTAAATTACTTGTGCTGTACCTGTCCATGAGTTTTTGACGATTTGTGTCGCTGGTCCGTTAAATCTCTTTGCTCCCCCACAGTATCTGCTGATACAATGGCTGCACAGATGTCTGTGGCCGCAGCTGAGTTCCCTCAGAAGACTGAGACATTGGGCACAGGGTCAACACGAAAAGCTTGGCAAAATTCTATTGAATGAAATTCAGCAGCTGGGCTGCCTTGGACTGGTTCCGGAGCTTCAGGGCTTTTTGGCCTCATCCAATTTGTGAAAGGTTATATCAAGATGATAGACTAATCCCCTCTTGGCAACATGTCTTCCCTTGCACGGTGTAAATGTTTACCCTGCAGCGGTGCCCAATTCTTCTCATTATGCCTCAATTAGTTGAGCCCTCAGTGTGACTCTTGCTCTTATCGGAGTGCAGCTAATTTAAGAGCAAGAAATTGGAGGATTGTGGACATTTCAATGCCAGTTTTAATAAAGTGACTGCGCTTTAAAAATAATGAATTGCTCAAAGAGCAGAAGTTGGTTAAAGGTATTAACAGCAAAAGATGATGGGAAACTGTGAGTTTACAAAGAAATATAAAATGTTGACGACTGTGAGCAGGCGGCTCAGGGACAAGTACACATTGTGCAGCAGGAAGATAAACCCCAACAAATATTTAGGGGCCAATTTTCCACATGGCCAATTTTTGGCGCAGTTGTAGAAGTACGTCCGATTATTTAGTGGTCGACTGCGTCAAAAGTAAATGTTTCAAGTTTCGCCAGAATAACCTTTCATTTTGGAGCAGCGCAGATTGTGCTTAAGCTCTGTGGGTAGAGCTTAAGGTCTGCGCTGAAAAACGGAGGTTGCCAGGGTAACGAGGGACACACTGCAGGGCTGAGGCTACAAAGTGAAACATACAAGATGTAGTAAGACATCAGCAATTGCAGAGCCCCGGTGCTGGTGCCGTTGCTAACCCGGGGCGAAAGGACACCCGCCCCTGGTGCCGTTGCTAACCCGGGGCGAAAGGACACCCGCCCCTGGTGCCGTTGCTAACCCGGGGCGAAAGGCCGCCCGCCCCTGGTGCCGTTGCTAACCCGGGGCGAAAGGCCACCCGCCCCTGGTGCTGTTGCTAACCCGGGGCGAAAGGACACCTGCCCCTGGTGCCGTTGCTAACCCGGGGCGAAAGGCCGCCCGCCCCTGGTGCCGTTGCTAACCCGGGGCGAAAGGCCACCCGCCCCTGGTGCCGTTGCTAACCCGGGGCGAAAGGCCGCCCGCCCCTGGTGCCGTTGCTAACCCGGGGCGAAAGGCCGCCCGCCCCTGGTGCCGTTGCTAACCCGGGGCGAAAGGCCGCCCGCCCCTGGTGCCGCTGCTATCCAGGGCGAAAGGACCGCCGGTGCTGCTGCAATCCCGGACTGAATGCCCCCCCACCCCCGGTGCTGCTCCTATCCCGTGCCGAAAGGCCCCCCCCGCACGATCCCCCAGCGCCATTCCTATCCCTCTGCAAAAAGACTTCCCACCCTCCAAAACCTAACTCAAGTCCGCATCTTCTCTGCGCCGATTTTCTTAAGTGCAGGTAAGGTTTTTCAGAACAGTGCACTGCGCCGTTTTTGAAAAAAATCCTCGTTGGCCAAACTCGCTTTAATGGCCAGAAATGACGCTACTGGCAGGCGGCACCCTCAGTGACTTCCAAAAATCGGGAACTGAAAAAAATCGTCTGTAAGTAGTTTACGATGGCGCAGAAATCTTGGCGAAATTTGCTGATTTAGGTCTGCTGCAAAAAGAACGGTGGACGCCAAAAAAATGGAGCAGAATGGTGGCGAAAATAGGGCCCAAAGAAACTTGGCTGGTCAAAGAGGGTGGGGAGATGGCACGCATCGATGTAAACCAGTGGAAGCAAAAGGCACGTGATATGTGTGTATGGGATTGATGGACAAGACATGTCATGCCAGTGATAGACGAAGTACATCACGGGTTCAGCCTATGACGAGGGGGTTGTAAAGAAGAACACTTTAACTCCCTCCTGTACTGCAGTTGGCGGGGATGAAGTTCACCATCTCACAAGCAAGTAGATGTCAGAAGCGTACCCTTGTAGACAAGGGCGTGATCAATTCTTCGTTTCGTGTGTTATACGACCCCTCCTTTTAAGGTTGTATTGTTGTTAAATGTGTTATGTCTTTGGGTGCTCTGATAATGACTCCACGAGGCAATGTGTTGTACTTGAACTGTAGTGACCTTAGTCCTTTATTGATAACTCCAGAGTGAGGATCACACCTGGTGGCCTGCCTTTTAGACTAGGCCTGGCACACCTGTACAGGTAACCTACAAGTCTCCCACTGAGGTGCCCCCTGGTGGCACACCTTGTAATAGTACAAGCAGTAACCATGTAGGATACATGACATCACTCTCCCCCCAAACCATTAGTACAAATCGCCTTCATGCATTGACTGTGTTCTGGGCTTAGCTCTAACTGGTTGACGCTTGGAGGTCGTTTCCATCTTGGGTGCGTAGGTGTTGTTTCGTTGGCAGCGGCGGTGCTGGTGGTTTCTGTTTGTGCGTCCATGACCACTCCATTCTCTCCACCCCCACATATAGATTATGCCGGTGGCTCATTACATTCATATACATTCAAGTCCAGAAAAAAAAATTTGCATTTACATCATTACATTTGTGGTACAGTTGTGAGGCAAGTACATTTGACTGGTGAGGTACATACGTGATATATACTCGGAATCAGTGTGTGAGGACAAACTAGTAGCAGAACTGCTGGATGGTGTCCAGGTAGTCTGGTGGCGGCGCGGTGCCCAGTGCTGGCAGTGGGAACCCGGTTGGCTCAAGTTGCCTGCTCTCGGGCCTTTAGCATTTCTCCTAGCCTCGGGCAGGTTCACAGATGCCTGTGACCTCCCTGTCCTTTCCTTGCGCCTCGCCTCACTGGGCAGGGTATCGATACCGATGCTGTTGCCCTCCTGAGATCGCTTGCTCTACAGTTTGTATGTATTGGCTGCTTCTGGCCACACTCCATGGTGCAGAACTCTGGTCCCAGGGATGCAGGCTACTACATTGGGTAACTGGCTGGACCTAGTGCTCCCGATGGGTGTCTGCCCGCTGCACTGACTATATGCAGTTGAAATCCTACATTGCACAACGTTTCATTACTCATAGTAAATAACCTGTAGCTCCGATCGCGATCGCGCGATTTTACAGCTCTGATCATCAATTGCACATTTTACACCAAACTCACAGTTACTATTACATTGGTTGAGAGTGTGGAATTGTCCCTTTAAGTGCGGTGGGTTGCAGGCCTCCTTTAAGAGAGCCTTGCTATCTTTACTCCAATCCTCTTTCTTCACTTGGTACCACGTGTTGCTCCATCAGCGCTGCACCTCGTGGTTTGGGCGCCAACTTTCCTCCATCCACGATGTCAACTGCGGAGATCCTCTTCTCCCCAGGTTCTGCCACCGAAGCTGGGAAGTCACCTCTGGATCTGATTTTCTTCCTCCGGAGTCCTGCCACTGGAGCCTGGAAAGTGCATTCGTGTCATCTCAGCTGGATCATCTCCACGCAGTCGTGCTGAACGGTCTGTACCTCGGGTGCTGTGCTGGCCTGCTCTCTGGTGCTGGGTCCACTGTTAGGTGAGAGCTTGCTTTGCCTCTGAGCGCGGAGGACGTCGATCGCTGGAGGGGTGAAATCTTCCCAACTCCAATGGATCTTCTCCATCCACCTTCTTCCGAGTAGCTTTGGTCCATCACCTGCAACAATCCACAGAGGTAGCTTGTGCACCATGCCATCATGGAGTATCTTTACATCCGCACTACCAACGACTGGGATAAGTTAATTGGTGTAGGTGCGCAGCTTTGCCTGAACCGGGACCAACTTGAGTCATTCAGCCTGATTGTCCCACAGCCTCTTAAAGGCTTCTTGACTTATTGCTGACTGGCTCGCCCCCGTGTCCACTTCCATGAAGACTGGAACGCCATTTATCTCGACTTCCATCCTCAACGGGGAAGGCTCGGTGGTGCAGGTAAACATGCTGTACACCTCATCGTGGGGCTGAGCTGCCTCTCTGACTATCGCTTCATAATCTGCACTGGATTCATGGCCATCTGCAGACTCTTCATCAACACAGTGAGTCATATTTATTTTACATATTCACTGGAGGTGGCCTTTTGTGCTGCAGCCTTTACACGCATAGTCTTTAAAGTGGCACTGGTGAGCCCTGTGATTCCCTCCGCTACGCCAGCATGGAGCTACTCGGTTAGCTCCCCTCGGCGGACTCTGAGTTAAGGGACTCGGGGCCTGTTCTCTCTTCCCTGAGAAGCTTCATGTTCTACAGTCCAGCCTCTAAAAGGCGCCACTCTGTGCACAGTACTTGCCGGGTTTGAGTCCTGAGGATGAGTCATCTGCCAAGAGCCGCAGGTTGAGGTCATGAGTGCCTGGCTCACGGAGATGGCCTTCTGCAGTGTGACTGTGGTATCTGCAGACAGTAGCTTATGAAGAAGGCTCTCGTGGCCGATTCCAATGACAAAGATATGACGCAGCGCTTCGGTGAGGTGGTCGCCGAAATCACACGGTGCCGCCAGCCTCCTGAGGTCTGCAGCATATTTTGCGATCTCCCTGGCCTTCGGGCCGTCGGTGTGTATAAAACCGGTGTCTGGCTGGAGGATGCTATCTTTGGACTTGAGTTGTTCTTGGATCAGCGTTACAAGCTCCTCGTATGTCTTGGTAATTGTCTTTGCTGGTGCCAGCAAGTCCCTGACGAGGCCATAGACAGTGGGCCCATAACTGGTTAGCAGGATAGCTCTGCGCTTATCAGCCAGTGGGGCTGGATTGTTGCCTGCCAGGTTGTTTGCTATGAAGAAATGGTCGAGCCTTTTCACAAAGGCGTCCCAATCATCACCATCGAAGAACTGCTGCAACGTACCAAGGGTAGCCATTTTCGAGTGAAGGTCCGTAATCTCGTCGCCAATTCTTATGTCTTTAGATGTTCTGATAATGACTCCACAAGGCAATGTGTTGTACTTGAACTGTAGTGACCTTAGTCCTTTATTGATAAATCCAGAGTGAGGATCACACCTGGTGGCCTGCCTTTTATGCTAGGTCTGGCACACCTGTACAGGTAAGCTACAAGTCTCCCTCTGAGGTGCCCCTTGGAGGCACACCTTGTAATAGTACAAGCAGTAACCATGTAGGATACATGACAATATGTTTATTGTACTATTATAGAAGTAATAAAGCATTATTGATTTTAGCAATACATTGACTTATGTCCATGAATGAGTGTCCCGAGTTCGAATTGAAAATCTAAAGACATTATAGTGAAATCCTACAAAGTGGCTAAAATCCTACATAAGTTGCAGCAATATATCAACAACAAAACATTGCATTTATATAGTGCCTTTAATATAGTAAACCGTCCAAAGGCGCTTCACAGGACTGTTATCAAACAAAATTTGACTCCAAGCCAAATAAAAAGACATTAGGGAAGGTGACCAAAATCTTGGTCGAAGAGGTAGGTTTTAAGGAGCGTATTAAAGAAGGAGAGAGAGGTAGAGAGGTAAAGATGTTTAGGGAGGGAATTCTAGAGTTTAGGTCCTTGGCAGCTGAAACCGCGGCCAGAAATAGTGGTGCAATTAAAATCAGGAATGTTCAAGAGGCCAGAATTGTTGGAGTGCAGACATCTCGGGGCTGGAGGAGATTATAGAGATAGGGAGGGGCGAGGCCATGGAAGTCTTTGAAAATAAGGATGAGAACTTTAAAATAAAGGTGTTGGTTAACCGGCACCTAATGTAGGTCACACAGGGGCGATGGATGAACGGGACTTGCTGCAAATTACGACACAGGCAGTAGAGTTTTGGATGACCTCAAGTTTATGGAGGGTAGAACGTGGGAGGCCGCCCAGAAGTGCATTGGAATAGTCAAGACTAGAAGTAACAAAGGCATGGATGAGGGTTTCAGCAGCAAAAGAGCTGAGGCGGGCAGAGTCGGGCGATGTTACCAGCAAAAGACACTATTAGCATCGCAAATGTTCCTCTTATTGTTTTGGACAGTTCCAACCAGGTGATTTATACCTATCTGCGTTATATCAGGGGTAGATGACTTGGGTTTCTCTGTAGCTAGTCTTGTGAGTATCAGTAATTCTTAGTTATAACTCAGCACTGTGTGTAGACCCTGCACTGAATCGTAGTCTCGGGCTGGTGCACTTGGAGCAAAGTCCAGGTGAACTGTGACCTCGCTCTCATGTTCACATGCCATTGCTCTGGATGGCTATTTCAGCAAGCAGGTAAAGTGTAGCCAAATTTTAAATATATAACATAGACAGTGTCTTCGTAAAGCATGTAGAAATACTTGAATATTGTAGTTAAATGGAACTAAAGGGGGAGAAATTTGGGTTATTTGCGCCTCCCGTTAGCGCACCCGGGGGTGGGGGCAAAAGGGGCGCAAACGACTTCTAGGCCAGGGTGCAGCGCCGCTACCGACTCCCGCGAAATTCCGCGGGAGGTAGCGCCTGTGCCGAGTTACTGCCGCGGCACCCCGCTCCCCAGTGGTGTAGCGGTGGCCCCTTCTCCCCAATGCAGAGTCGGCAACGTGTCGCCAGGGCTCCGTGCCTCTCTGCGCGCCAACCCCCGCCCCCGAGCGGAGGTGAAGCACGAGAATCTGCGCTCACCTTCCTCTCGGGGGGCGGTCAGCCCAATTTAGCTGCCGGTGCGGGATGTCTGCGCCTGGCACAGGACGTCACGCCTCGCAGCTGTTACCGCCCCCAACCGGGATGGTACCCAATTTTGCCCTCCACGGTGTTGAGGGAAAAATGGGTCAATTTTGCAAAAGTTTTTGTTCGCAAGAGACTTTATTTTGTTTTGTTCCTTTCTGTGATAATCATATAGACACACATTTTCAACCCTAGTTCTTAAAACATTGGGGATCATTTCAAACCCAACCACCCGCCCACCTCTGATTTGAATGGAGGCAGGGTGTGGTGTGGACGACCAATCCACGGATTGGTGGTGTCTAGGTCGGTAAAAGCTTTTAAGGAAGGAGGCTGTGCACCTGCACTTTAATGGGCTTTTTACTTTTTTAACTCATGTTGGCCGGGTTTCCTGGGCCTTGGGAAACCCGACAGGTATAAGGAGGCAAGATGGGCCGGATCCATGAGGTAAATGACTTTGCAGCGCTGCTTGTGGGCTAGGAGGAGCCAGGAGTGCTTCCTCCAGGCTCAGCAAGCTAACCTGCTTCCCTCCCTGCGATCGTCGACTCCCGAAATATTCTCCACAATTTCGCTCGTGATCACTGTTGACACCAAGCTTCCTTTCCCCAAATCTAACATCACTAACATTGCTCAGTTTCACACCTGATTATGAATACTCCTCCCTCATTGAAATGTATTTGTATCTAAACGTACTTGCTCAAATTTTCACTGGTACGTACCCGTTTTCAAGATCCAGACAAGAGGCGCTATTTCTGCAGGGTCCAGATAAACATTCGTCGATGTTTGTTTCACAATGTGTCCCAGTGAATCCCAGCAAACAGTGACATCTGGCAGAGCATAAGGAGAATAGAGGGAATACCAAACATCAGAACAGAGGCTGACAACCATGTCAACATCACAGTCAAAACGATCAACAGCAAAAGAGAATGAGTAATTATGCAATCAATTAACCTTCATGTCAAAGCATCAATGAAGAGAGTTTTTGTTATTAAAACTGAGTCAAATTCATGATTGTGAAATGTAGCTATGTAATAAGTAAGTTATCAGCTGTGGGTCAGAGACATGAGCAACTCATTTTGTCTGACACCCCCAGTACAGTACTGATGGAGTGCTGCACTGTTGGAAGCTACTGCCTTTCAGATAAAACATTAAACCCTCTCTGCCCTCTCAGGTGGACGTAAAAGATCCCATGGCACTATTTTGAAGAAGAGCAGGAGCATTCTCCCCAGTGTCCTGGCCAACATTTATTGAACAACATCACCCGAAGAGGCCTCGCAACAGCCGATTCTCAGCGCGCGATGCGCATGCAACGAGAACCGGCATTTGCGATCTGTCAAGTCTTTTGACAGATCGCACGCATCCCCGGGAGGAAGGGCGTCTGTGGGGCACAGATTGGGCTATTTGCCCAACTCCTGCCCAGCCAATGTCTTTCAAACTCTTACACCTGATAAAAGCAGGCGTATGGCCTATTTTTACCAGTGTAAGAGTTTTAAAAGATAGAAAAATTCAATTATTTCACAAATTTTTATATTAAAAACCCTGTCCATTGAGGTAAGTTTATTTTAACCCTATTAAAACATTTATAAGACATTTTCAAAAAATAAAATTTCCTAAAACATTTAATTTAATTCAATTTCAATTAATTTTAAATATGTGAGGTGTTGTGTAACGTAAATCGACCAGCAAGTTTTGGACATTCGCAACTCGTAGCGTTTCTCAATTCACTGAACTTGTCGACCAATTTGTGCATTAATAACAGCGTGCGTTGTTAGCACATTGTTATTTTTGCAGCAGGATCTGGCCCAATATATCCTTGTTTACAGCTCATTGAGCAGCTAAATGAAGCCCGAAAGGATGTTTATTATTTTCATCCGAATATGATCATGGTCGGTAATGTGAGGACTAAGTTAAATTGCTAATTGAAATACAGTCGTGGTGTAGCCAACAACAAATCATAATTCGTTGTCACAAATCCTATTGACTTTCCTATTCATTTTGTAAGCGTCAGGCACGATTCTACCGCTCTCCGTTTCAGGCAGCTTGTTGCAGATCGGATCTTTCTGTTTCCCCACACAGCGGGGCGATGTTGCTGCTTGCAGTTGAAGTCCCCTCAGAGCTGACGCTGAGACACAGAGCTACTGTTACTGTTTCCATTCCTTGCATTTACCTGTAGCTGTTGACCTCATCCCAGCAGCGACCCCTGTTCTGGCAGGGACTGGAGAGGCACTCGTTGGTGTCAATTTCACAGTGAGCTCCTTTGAATCCTGAAAAGATAGAGACGAGCGCGGATCAGTGAGCTTCAGTACATGGTGTGAAGGACAGCATCAGTGATAACATTGGCCCCCGGGGGCACAATCTTAATGGAACGAGTAACCCCCAATAGCCTATCTTATCTTTCAGACTTCATGTGCACCATCCCACTTAGACCATAAAAAAACTCAATCTCATTCTTTAAAAAGGAGCTGGATTGGCAGAAATGGGGATGCATTCTGCTCGCTGAATCTACACGAGAGAGGGGGGAAAAATAAAGACTTCTTTCAAAATATATTTTTGCTATTATGGATGAGTTCCTACATTTAAAGTCACCGATATTCATGAATTTTAAAATTCTCATCCTTGTTTTCAAATCCCTCCATGGCCTCGCCCCCTCCCTATCTCTGTAATCTCCTCCAGCCCTACAACCCTCCGAGATCTCTGCACTCCTCCAATTCGGAGCTCTTGCGCGTCTTCGATTTTCATCGCTCGTGGTGCTAAACTCTGGAATCCCCTCCCGAAACCTCTTCAACTCTCTACCTTGCTCCTATCCTTTGAAACCTACCTCTTTGACCAAGCTTTTGGCCACCTATCCTAATATCTCCTTAAGTCCTTCTGTCAAATATTGTTTGATAGTGCTTCTGTGAAGCCCCTTAGGGCGTTTTACTATATTAAAAGTGCTCTATAAACGCAAGTTGCTATTGGTGAGTTTAATAAATTAAAGATCGTAGCCCAAGTTCCACCTTGTTCAGATGCTACCCTGGGATGATACTCATGCAATGCCTGTATTTTTGATACATTATTCATTGTGATTCCATCTTATTGCTGCCAGGAGTAGTAATTTCATTGTTGGCTCTGTAATTTTATTAAAGGGAATGTAAAAATAAATTAGTTAAAACTAGCTTATTCAGTGCTAGAAATTCCCCAGCCTGTTATTATTTGCTAAATAACGATAAAATAGTGAATAAATAAAAATAAAAAAGTCACCATCTTTTAAGGGGGTAAATTTGTCCACAAAATACGGTGGTTCCTAAAAAATGGCATTCTATGACGATTGGCGTTAAAAACCACGATGTCTTCAACTTTAGCCCTAGGCCTAACAACACGAAAAATACAGGCCCTGGGAGGGGAGAAAACACACAAAAAAAAATTGCAAAAAACAAAAAATCAAGAATCACAAAAACATTTACAACACCCTTAACGAAGTAATCGCTGCAAAATAATGAAAAAATAAAAACTTTAACGTACCTTTTTTTGCAGGTCTTCCTACTTACCGACATTTCTGAGGCCTGCTTTTCTTGTGCGTTTTTATTTCTAAAAACGGGGTTCGTCGAATGGCCAAACGTAGGCAGTGCGGGTTTTTTATTTGCGTTGCACAAGGGCGATCCGTTTTCTGGCGATATTTTGAAAACGCCATTCTTAAGGTTTGGGAAATTTTTAACAATTTATTTTTCGACCAAAAAAGCACTTTTAACACGAATAAATCGTTAGGTTGGGGAAAATCTAGCCCAAAGGGTGCCGCAGTATTTGGCACGGGGATATAAAGGTGTAATGAGCTATGCACTGGCAACAAAAGGGCAACAGAATTCAGAATATTGAAATATTTCTTTGGGAATTTGTTTGCCTCATAACTTGATGGGAACAGTGCGTCAGCAATGGTTTACTGGTTTGTTTGCTCCCAGCTTCAGTCCCTCATTTGTGGAAGTTTTGATGCTAAAATTCACTTCAACACCCCTGGGCTCAAGAGGGAAGAAAACATTTTAAAAAATCAGCTGGGGTTGCAGCTCCTGATTGCTATCCTGCGACTCCCACTGGGAATTGTGCGCATGTATGAGGGGATGCCAGGCACGGACACTTTAATTCCCTGTCCCACTCGCACTCTGACCTCGGCCTCTTATACTGTTCCAAGAAAGCTCAACGTCAGCTTGAGGAATAGCACCATAACCTTTGCCCCCATTTTTTTTGGACGCCAGCTGTTGATGATTCTGCTATTCCCATGTACACCTCATCTCAAACCATCTTTTTGTTTCTTTACTCGTCCTTTACCAACTCCTTTTGCCTCGCATCATCATCCCTTTTGTCTCTCTAATCTCTCCTGCCTTCCACCCTATCACAGACCTTCATCTTTGTTCTTTCCTCCCTTCCCCCCGCCCTTTCCTTGCCTCTGTACTTGCTTAAAAGCTGTTATATCTCTAACGTTTTCCAGTTCTGTTGAAAGGCCATCGACCTAAAGCGATAACTCTCTTTTTCTCGCCACAGATGTTGCCTGACCTGCTGAGTATTTCCAGCATTTTTTGTTTTATTAAGGACAGGAGCTGGCTCAGCTGTGACTCTCAGCACCCCTGATTGAACAGCGGTGACAATCACCAGTTTCTTAACTGATCTGCAGGATCTAGCGGAGACATTGTTGGTGATATACCTCTAGCGACTTGAGGTGTCTTCTGCACATCGTCCATGCCTCTGAGCCATACAGGAGGGCGGGTATTACTACAGCCCTGTAGACCATGAGCTTGGTGGTAGATTTGAACTCTTTTCCTGCAAATCCCCTGGGAGGACAGACGCACCAACATCAGTGTCCTTGTCCAGGCTAACAGCCCCAGCATCGAAGCACTGACCACACTCGATCAACTTCACTGGGCAGGCCACATGGTTCGCATGCCAGACACAAGATTCTCTAAGCAATTGCTCTATGCGGAGCTCCTTCATGGCAAACGAGCCAAAGGTGGGCAGTGGAAACGTTACTAGGGCATCCTCAAAGCCACCCTGGTGAAGTGCGACATCCCCACTGACAACTGGGAGTCCCTGGTCGAAGACCGCCCTAGGTGGAGAAAGTGCATCCGGGAGGGTGTTGAGCTCTTAGAATCTCAACGTCGAGAACGTGAAGAGGTCAAGCGCAGGCAGCGGAAGGAGCAAGTGGAAAACCAGTCCCACCCCCCCTTCCCCCGACAAATGTCTGTCCCACCTGTGACCGGGTCTGCAGCTCTCGTATTGGACTGTTCAGCCACCAAAGAACTCACTTCAGGAGTGGAAGTAAGTCTTCCTCGATTCCGAGGGATTGCCTATGATAATAAGGGATGATCTTAACTGAAGGGGTTATGGGGAGCGGGCAGGGAAGTGGACCTGAGTCCATGATCAGATCAGTCATGATCTTATTGAATGGTGGAGCAGGCTCGAGGGGCCGTATGGCCTACTCTTGCTCCTAGTTCTTATGTTCTTATGTTCTTATTTTTTATTAGGTTCGGGTGCGAACCTAGGTTCCTACCAGGGATCAGTGCCTTGAGGGGCGAAAGGGTGAGAAATGGGTCGGGGGGGGCGGAGAAAATATCGAGGAACTGAATCCATTTTAGAACAGTGAACTAAGACGCCCATTTTAAATGCATTTTTTAAAAACATTTTATAAGGGAGGGAAGAGGAGAATTGTTTTATGCAGCGAGTTTTTAGGATCTTGCTGAAAGGGCGGTGGAAGCAGATTAAATAGTAACTTTCAAAGGGGAATTGGATAAATACGAGAAAGGGAGAACATTTTACAGGGCAATGGAGAAAGAGTGTGGGAGTGGGACTAACGGGAGAGCTCATTCACAGAACCAGCACAGGTACGACTGGGTAAATGGCCTCCCCTTCTGTGCTGCAGGGTCCTATGATTCTCTGTTCTCAATGTAAAATGTGCCTCTCTCTCTCAGCTAACACAAAGAACGTGATGATTTCTAATACATTCTCACACTTCCATTTTCAAATCCTGTAAACTCTCTGAAACCAAAATCCGATCTTCATCCAGCGCAAACATTTTGGTGTCCGGCAGCAATTATTGAAAATTTAAAACAATATGCAAAGGGCTTAGTCAGGAGTTGCACAATCTAATTCCTTGAACAAATGACATTGTATTAAAAGCCAGCATCCTTAATAGCATGCCAGCCGCTCTATTATTCATAAAAATTAATTTTATCATGTGAATTTGAAAGGAATATGAATTGCTTATGTCTGTTTCCAATCATCTCCTCGATCCCAATCTACTCCATGAAACAAATGAATGGCAGAATAAATTAGGGACAATATCCTTATCGCAAGTTTCTGCAGCAGCCATTAATTCCCACCTACACGTTTCCCCGCAGAGTGATGCTAATAGCTGTGGTTCGACACTGCCAAAGCAAGGGAGAAAATAAAATAAACATGCTTGAAACCAGACCGTCACATCCAGTTCAAACTGGAATACGATTCACGGCACCAAGTTGCAAAAACTCCAAACTGAAACAGCTATTGAACAAAAAAGTACTTGCTGACAGCAACGGGCTGGGTTAGATATCGGGAAGGCTCTCTCATTGCAGAGGGTCGCCGACTAATTTGTTGGCTGGTGCAGTGAGTGTAGGACACTGATGTTGGTGCGCCTGTCCTCCCAGGGGATTTGCCGGATCTTGCGGAGACATCATTGGTGATATATCTCCAGCAACTTGAGGTGCTTTCTGTACATGGTCCATGTCTCTGATCCATACAGGAGGACAGGTATTACTACAGCCCTGCAGACCATGAGTTTGGTGGTAGATTTGAGGGCCTGGTCTTCGAACACTCTTTTCCTCAGGCGGCCAAAGCCTGCACTGGCGCACTGGAGGCGATGTTGAATCTCCGCATCAATATTTACCTTTGTTACTAAAAGGCTCCCGAGGTATGCGAAGTGGTCCACGTTGTCGAGGGCCGCGCAGTGAATCTTGGTGGGGCAGTGCTGTGCGGCGAGGACAGGCTGGTGGAGGACCTTTGTCTTATGGTGTTAAGCCATGGATCTTTGTCTTCTGCTTTCATATGCCTCGGTGAGTACATCGACTATATCCTGGAGTTCAGACTCAGAATGTGCACAGACGCAGACGTCGTCCGCGTACTGCAACTCAACGACAGAGGTTTGGGTGATCTTGGAACTGGCCTGGAGGCAGCGTAGGTTAAATAGCTTCGCACTGGTTCTGTAGTTTACTTCCACTTGAGCGGGGAGCTTGTTGACTGTGAGGTGAGCATGACAGCGAGGAAGATTAAGAAGAGGGTTGGAGCGATGACGCAGCCCTGTTTGACCCCGGTCGGAACGTGGATTGGGTCTGTAATGGAACCGCTGGTAAGGATCGTGGAGCAGGCGAAGGAAGTTAACAAACTTTTGGGGGCATCCAAAACAGAGGAGGATGCTCCATAAGCCCTCACAGTTGACAGTGTCAAAGGCCTTTGTAAGATTGAAAAAGGCCATGTATAAGGGCTGGCGCTGCTTCCTGCATTTTTCCTGCAGCTGTCGCGCTGCAAAGATCATGTCCGTTGTGTCCCGTAGGGGACGCAATCCACACTGTGACTCCGGGAGGAGCTCCTTGGCCACATGGAAAAGACGGTTGAGGAGAACTCTAGCGACAACCTTCCCAGTGGCTGATAGCAGGGAGATTCCCCTGTAGTTGCCGCAGTTGGACTTGTCGCCCTTTTTAAAGATGGTTACGATCGCTGCATCTCTGAGATCTTCCGGCATGCTCTCCTCCCTCCAGATGAGAGAGATGAGGTCATGTATCCGTGCCAACAGCGCCTCTCCACCATATTTAGCACCTCAGCAGGAATTCCATCCGCACCCGTAGCCTTGTTATTCTTGAGCTGTTTTATGGCTTTGCCTACTTCATGCAGCGTTGGAGTCTCACTGAGGTGGTGGCGGGTCGCATGCTGCGAAATGGAGTTGAGAACCCTCGAGTCAAAGGCAGAGTCTCGATTGAGGAGATCTTCAAAGTGCTCCTTCCAGTGGGCCCTGACAGCCTCGGTGTCCTTGATGAGTGGTTCCCCGTTCTTGGCCAGGAGTGGGGTGGGGCCTTGTAAGTTTGGACCGTAGGTGGCCTTGATTGCAATGAAGAATCCTCGCACATCGTGGCTGTCAGCCAGTTGTTATATCTCCTGTGCTTTCTCCATCCACCGCATGTTCTTTAGGTCCCGGGTTTTTTGTTGGACCTCAGCCTTGAGCCGTCTGTAATGTTGCTTTGCAGCTCCCGAGTTGGGTTGTTGCTTGAGGCTCAGAAATGCTGTGCGCTTATGATCTATTAGTTCTTGGATCTCCTGATCATTTTCATCAAACCAGTCCTGATGTTTCTGGTTGAGTAACCAAGTGTCTTTTCACAGGCACTGGCTATGGAGACCTGGAGGGCAGACCAAGCGCTGTGGGCATTCAGCATCTCAGGGTCATCAAGTCACGCTACATTAGCTGTGAGGCGCTGGCTGTATAGGGCTCTCTTAGCTGGGTCTTTAAGTGCCTTGGCATTAACTTTTTTGCGGCACTGCTTCCCAAACGGTCGGTGAGATGTTGGGAATTGCTGCTCGTGGACACTTACCTCCTGGAACTCGCCATTAATTCCACATTTGGGGTCGGAGAGGAATTTCCCTCGAGTTCCTCCCCTTGAATTGCCTTCGGGTTATTTTTTTTCTATTTGTTTTGTGTTTGTTCTCTCCCAGGAAACGCTGGTAGGTGGTGTACTTAGAGTATTGTGATGTTTAGTTGCAATATTACTGAATCTGTTGTTTTTTTCCATTGAATCATAGAATGCTACGACACAGGAGGAGGCCATTCGGCCCATCATACCTGTGCCGGCTCTTTGAACGAGCTCTCTAATGAGTCCCACTCTCCTGCCATTTCCCCAGAGCCATGCAAATATCTCCCCTTCAAGTATTTATCCAATGCCCTTTTGAATGTGACTATTGAATCTGCTTTTCAGGCAATTCACTCCAGATCATAGCAACTCGCTGTGTAATAAACAATTGTTCTCATCTCCCTTCTGGTTCTTTTGCCAGTTACCTTAAATCTGTGTCCTCTGGTTGCCTGACAGTGGAAACAGTTTCTCCCTATTTACTCCAGCAAATCTCTTCATAAATTTGAACATCTCCATTAAATCTCCTTCTAACTATCTCTGCTCCGTGGAGAACAATCCCAGCTTCTCTAATCTCTTCACATAACTGAGGAACCTCATCCCTGGGCCCATTCAAAAGAAAACAACCCTAGCTTCTCCAGTCACGCCAGGAGTAGCTCATTCCTCATACCATTCCAGGAAATCACCTCTGCACCCTCTCCAGGACCTCCAGGCAAGTTATTATTTAAATGGAGACAGATTGCAAAGTGCCGCAGTGCAGCGGGAGCTGGGGGTACTTGTGCATGTAACACAAAAGGATAGTATGCAGGTACAGCAAGTGATCAGGAAGGCCAATGGTATCTTGGCCTTTATTGCAAAGGGGATGGAGTATAAAAGCAGGGAAGTCTTGCGATAGCTATATAAGGTATTGGTGAGGCCACACCTGGAATACGGCGTGCAGTTTTGGTTTCCATATTTACGAAAGGATATACTCGCTTTGGAGGCAGTTAAGAGAAGGTTCACTTGGTTGATTCCGGAGATAAGGGGGTTGACTTATGAGAAAAGACTGAGTAGGTTGGGCCTCTACTTATTGGAATTCAGAAGAATGAAAGGTGATCTTATCGAAATGTATAAGTTTATGAGGGGGCTTGACAAGGTGGATGCAGAGAGGATGTTTCCACTGATGGGGGAAATTAGAACTAGAGGGCATGATCTTAGAATAAGGGGCCGCCCATTTAAAACTGAGATGAGGACAAATTTCTTCTCTCAGAGGGTTGTTAATCTGTGGAAATCACTGCCTTCGAGTGCTGTGGAAGCTGGGACATTGAATAAATTTAAGACAGAAATAGACAGTTTCTTAAACAATAAGGGGATAAGGGGTTATGGGGAGCAGGCAGGAAAGTGGAGCTGAGTCCATGATCGGATCAGCCATGATCTCATTAAATGGCGGAGCAGGCTCGAGGGGCCATCTGGCCTACTTCTGCTCCTATTTCTTATGTTATGTTCTTATGTTGACATCCTTTCTAAAATGTGGAGCCCAGAATTGGACACAATACTCCAGCTGGGGCCTAACCAGTGTTTTATAAAGGTTTAACATAACTTCCTTGCTTTTGTAATCTATATGGATAGGAATTTCTCGGGGGGGGGGATCAGTGGACACGTTTGGTGGTGGGTCGGGTGGGAATTCTTTTTTGAATACGGGTCGGGAAGCTGTTGTCAACCCGCGACTACACTACATTCACAGATGCCGGGTCTGCCAGAGCTGAACAGATACGACACGCAATGGCGGGGGAGGCAATTTCGGTCATTATGACCTTCTTAATAGACCTTTAATCAGTTTTTTGAACTCATTTTACCATTTTACAAGGTCGCCCATGGAGTCTACAATGCTTGGGGATCACATAGAAACATAGAAAATAGGTGCAGGATTAGGCCATTCGGTCCTTCGAGTCTGCACCACCATTCAATAAGATCATGGCTGATCATTCCCTCAGTACCCATTTCCTGCTTTCTCTCCATACTCCTTGATCCCCTTAGCCGTAAGGGGCATTTCTAACTCCCTCCTGAATATATCCAATGAACTGGCATCAACAACTCTCTGCGGCAGGGAATTCCACAGGTTAACAACTCTCTGAGTGAAGAAGTTTCTCCTCATCTCAGTCCTAAATGGCCTACCCCTTATCCTAAGACTATGTCCCCTGGTTCTGGACTTCCCCAACATCGGGAACATTCTTCCTGCATTTAACCTGTCCCGTCCCGTCAGAATCTTATATGTTTTGATGAGATCCCCTCTCATCCTTCTAAACTCCAATGTATAAAGGCCCAGTTGATCCAGTCTCTCCTCATATGTCAGTCCCGCCATCCCGGGAATCAGTCTGTTGAACCTTCGCTGCACTCCCTCAATAACAAGAATGTCCTTCCTCAGATTAGGAGACCAAAACTGAACACAATATTCCAGGTGAGGCCTCACCAAGGCCCTGTACAACTGCAATAAGACCTCCCTGCTCCTATACTCAAATCCCCTATGGAGGCCAACATTCCATTTGCCTTCTTCGCCGCCTGCTGTACCTGTATGCCAACTTTCAATGACTGACGAACCATGAAACCCAGGTCTCGTTGCAACTCCCTTTTTCCTAATCTGCTGCCATTCAGATAATATTCTGTCTTTGCGTTTTTGCCCCCAAAGTGGATAACCTCACATTTATCCACATTGTACTGCATGTACCATGCATTTGCCCACTCACCTAACCTGTCCAAGTCACCCTGCAGCCTCCTAGCGTCCCCCTCACAGCTCACACCACCACCCAGTTTAGTGTCATCTGCAAACTCAATTCCTTCATCCAAATCATTGATGTATATTGTAAATAGCTGGGGTCACCGACGTTCCGCTCCACCTCCTCGACACACCTCGAACTCCCTGTTCGACACTGGGCCTTTATCGGCCTCACCGACATCCTGCTCTGCCTCCTCGACACACCTCAAACTCCCTGTTCGACACTGGGCCTTTATAGGCCTCACCGACATCCTGCTCTGCCTCCTCGACACACCTCGAACTCCCTGTTCGACGCTGGACCTTTATAGGCCTCACCGACGTCCCGCTCCACCTCCTCGACACACCTCGAACTCCCTGTTCGACACTGGGCCTTTATAGGCCTCACCGACGTCCCGCTCCACCTCCTCGACACACCTCGAACTCCCTGTTCGACACTGGGCCTTTATCGGCCTCACCGACGTCCCGCTCCGCCTCCTCGACACACCTCGAACTCCCTGTTCGACACTGGGCCTTTATAGGCCTCACCGATGTCCCGCTCCACCTCCTCGACACACCTCGAACTCCCTGTTCGACACTGGGCCTTTATCGGCCTCACCGACATCCTGCTCTGCCTCCTCGACACACCTCAAACTCCCTGTTCGACGCTGGCCTCTTGTAGGCCTCACCGACGTCCCACTCCGCCTTCTCGACGCACCTTGAACTCCCCCGCTCGACGTTGGCCTCTTGTAGGCCTCACTGACGTCCCATTCCACCTGCTCGATGCACCTCAAACTCCCCCGCTCGACGCTGGCCTCTTGTAGGCCTCACCGACGTCCCACTCCGCCTTCTCGACGCACCTTGAACTCCCCCGCTCGACGTTGGCCTCTTGTAGGCCTCACCGATGTCCCGATGTGACTATGAATTGATTTCTTTACTTGATAGCTGCAAATGTGCGATCAAAGTTCCCATCTCACAGCTGTTCACTTTCCAAGATCAAAAGCTGTTGCATACTGCATTTGGAAGGTTAATTGAGCTTTATGCAGGTCGCAAGAGTTTGGGGTAAACTCTCTATCCAGGGTCACCTCATTGGAACAAACTCGCTCATCACTGACAGATCGTTTCTGTCAACTCAAGTTCACCTGCCATCTGTTACATCAGCATCGGTGCCTTAGAAACTATTTCACATTGGTCCTCAGAATCCCACCACAATCAGCCCCAACACCAGCAGCACCAGGTACACCAGCAGCACCAACAACATCACCATAAGCCTTGCAATTAACTGATGTTGCACAGGACAGAGGGCATCAGAACCTGACTACATTGCTACCCGGAACGCCAGGGATGACCTCACCATGGCCAGATTTACTTTACTTGATGCTGCCACATGATGCACCAGGTTGGCACCACCCCACACCAACACCATAAAGCATCCTTATAATGCCCAAGCCATTCCTTTCACACTCATCACCGTTATGTCGCACCATTCACTGTAACTCACTAAGCCATTTTCAAAGGTGCACACAAATCTGTCCAAGAAGGAAACGTGTTTAAAATAAAGATTTCAATATTTGACAGCACGTTAATAGAAACTTCACATGAACATTGGCTAAAACACCCAAGTGCCTACCCTTGTGTGCTGTTGGTTGGTTGGTATGATTGGACAAAGATGAGGATGAATGTGAGGGGTGGCTATTGAGATGGGGAAGAGAGAGAGACAGGTGGAGGTGCAAGGTAAGTTGGTGTAAGGATGAGTAGGAGTAGGGTAGGGAAGGCAGAGTGATGGGGATGTGATGAGTAGCACAGCAGGATGAGGTTAAGTGTGGCTTTGCAGTAACATTTTGTGATCCTCTGAGATCATTGAAAGGTTTGCGCCACTGCAGCTAGGTCCTTCTGACGACATCCCTGCTTGTGTCCTCCTGTGCAATTGGCAACCAGGCTGCGATGATCTCCTGGGGAGATCTCTGCCGCCGACTGGAAGGGAAGAGAGCTTCCTTGCGTACTGTAACTCCATAAGCATATGCAGGGAGATATGGGAGAGCCTGAGTGCAGCCATGCACCTCTGTGCAGTGCTTGTCAGTGTTTGCAGCACCTCAGTGCTGTAGAACACTGAAAGCACAAATGTCCAAATTAATTTGCGCATGGTCCCTTTAAGGCTGATGACGCATCATCAAATTATGTCATCAGGCCCGCTTCCTTCAATTGGCCGACAAAAATGCCCAATCACGGTAAAATCATTACACAGAGTGGGCTGGAGCCAGCAGCGAGGTTGGGATTTGCCACATACCCCGGCTGCACTGGACCTACCGAGGTCGGGGAAATCATGGCCGATCTCTCTGTTCGTAAAGCCAAAGATCCCCGATGCTATTTTAACAGCCTTATCAACTTGTCCTGCCACCTTCAAAAATGTGTATACGAAAAGCCCCAGGTCTTTCTGTTCCTGCACCTCCTTTAAATTTGTAGCTTTAAAACTAAATTCAAATTCTGGATTTGAACTTGTACTGAACGGATTACGCATCCAGTAACATAACCACGACACTACAATATCCTCCGACACAAAGCTTCCACACAATCCCCCTGGTCCCTGCTCAGCATCTGCTACAGACGGCAGCTAAGATTGGAATCTCACCAGCTGAGGAAGAGCAGGAATAAAACCCACCTTCTAGTCCCTCAGACACACAGGCCTAGACTCACTGGTACAGGTGGCTAAGCTCGGCAGTGGTGTGCGATTTGCCGTGGCCAGCTCACTGGTATGGCTATTCCCTGGTTGTACGTGCATGTTTCTGAAGCTAAGTCGCCGAATGGCGGGTCGGAACAGTATAATTCAGTAAAACTGAAGGGGAGACAGGCAATTAAAAATAAGCGGGAGAGCAGGAGGCCGGGAATTTCTCTCCGCCTTTGTAATGGCCCAAAGGTCATTTCGACCCATTGAACACCTTTGCTTGGTTTAAAAGGGAGCGGGGGTTGGGGGTTGGAAGGAGGAAACATAGAAACATCGAAAATAGGTGCAGGAGTAGGCCATTCGGCCCTTCGAGCCTACACCGCCATTCAATAAGATCATGGCTGATCCTTCACCTCAATATCCCTTTCCTGCTTTCTCTCAATACCCCTTGATCCCTTTAGCCGTAAGGGCCATATCTAACTCCTTCTTGAAGGGACAAGCAAGAAATGAAGGGAAGAGGCAATCCGAATATGAAAAGAAAGAACTTGCATTCATGCAGTGTCTTATACAACATCAGGAGGTCCCAAAGTGCTTTACAGCCAATTGAGATACTTTCTGACGTGTTGTCACTGTTGTAATGTAGGGAACACGGCAGCCAATGTGTGCACAGCAAGCTCCCACAGACAGCAATATGATAATGACTCGATGATTAGTTTTTTTTAGTGATATTGGTTGAGGGACAAAGATTGGCTTAGGACACCGGGGAGAACTCCCCTGCTCTTCGTTGAGGGGGGAAGATGGGGGTCTCGGTTTGACGACTCATCCGAGAAACTCCGGCAGTGAAGTCGGAAATTAACATGCTCCCCCGCCGGTCTCGCCTAGGCAGCACTCGGGAATGCTGAAATGGCTCCAATGCTTCTGAAATAAGGAGATAAAGAGGGGAGGGGGAAAACATCAACTAATCAACATTGCACGTGTGCAAGGGGGGGGGGGGGTGAGGCTTGACAGTGGTGCTCCCCACTTTTTGAATAGTCCGGCAGCACTCGCCACACATATAAAGGAAAGGGGCAGATGTTGAATCACCAATGGTCTGATGGCTGTGCTTCTATGACAGGAGGGAGGCGGGGCAGGGCGGCATGGAGCGGTGGGGAAGAGATCTAAATTGTAAAATGAAATGTTGAGATGATCTATCAGCAAGCAGACCTCAGGGCTGCCTTTATCATATAAAAAAGCATCGAGCGAAATAAGGAAGCACTTTCTGTGCAAGTAAAGTGCACTTAAAAATATATATTAAAACAAAGTAAATCCTACAAATGCAATGCATGTTTTTTTTTTCTTTTGATAAGCTTTTAGATTTGTCTTTTAAATTGTAAAGATTTTTTTTTTTTCCAAAGCTCTTAATACTGCCACCTTGCTCCGCTATTAAATTAAGCAGCATCTCAGGCATATGTCTGAAAATGGGAATAACTTTACTTTGATAATATTTAGTGGTACAGGTGTCAGGGTAATAAGCACATTTAAATGCAACCATTTGCTGGCACTGCTTGTGCAAATCACTCAAGCTTAGGCTTCAAATTGCAAATCGATAGCAACCATAAATGATCTGATCCAGGCAAATTTTTTAACGGTACTGGGGGTTGTGTCTCTTATTGCCTGCGCAAATGACTTAGCATCAAATTTCATTCCTTGACCTTGTTCCCTTGGCAGGATGTATTGGTTTCAGATCCTGAACGTAGCAACTGAATTTCTTTTTTACATTTCTAAAAAAGCCTGCATCATTGGATCAATACCAAAGTACAAAACGCTTATAAAGTAACATCAATAACCACTGTGCAATTGGCTAACAGTTTTACTGGATGTTCCAAAACTTTTGACAAATAAATACTAAAATAATCTTTCAAACCGAGTCAAAACAATAAATGAATTTAGCTCTGGACAATGCTGTCATTTTCGAGAAAGGACCTGAGGGAAAATTAGTCCAATCAGAGAGAATGTAAAGTGAGTGTCCTAATAGCCAAAGTGACATTCAGGTTTCCTTCAGACTGCTGCTGGTCTCCTGAAGCAGTTTTGAATTTGCTAGATTCAAATTCCAAGAAAAATGCTATTACTACGGATTGCATGCTAATGGCCTGTTCTCTCTCGTCACAGCCTTCAAGGCATCCAATAGCTTCTTTAAATGGTTGGTTTGGGGCAAAAATTCTGATTGATTAATTCTTACCTTTCTTGCACAAGTTTTTTTGATTGAAGATTTCTTATTCAGTAAGGGTAGGGACGCTGACCGCCATGCGTGTCGGGAACTGTACACGTTCAGTTTAAGATCTTCTGCCCCTTCACCTGAGTTCAATTAAAAAGTAGGACCTCAAAGGTAGTAATCTCTGGATTGCTACCAGTGCCACATGCTAATCAGAGTAGAGGGAGCAGGATAGTTAGAATAAATACGTGGCTGGAGCAGTGGTGCAAGAGGGAGGGATTCAAATTCCTGGGACATTGGAACCAGTTCTGGGGGAAGTGGGACCTGAACAAAAGGGACAGTTTGCACTTGGGCAGGACTGGAACTGATGTCCTGGGGGTAACATTTGCCAATGCAGTTCGGGAGTGTTTAAACTAATATGGAAGGGGGATGGGAACCTCTGCTGCGAGATAGAGTGAAGTAATATGGAGTCAGAAACAGATGGTAGAAAGGTAAAAAGCAATAGTGGAAGGCCGAGTAAACAAAGGCAAGAAAGAAAAAAGGTCACACTACATCATAATTCTAAAAGGACAAAGGGTGTAAAAAAAAGAAGCCTGAAGCCTTTGTGTCTTAATGCAAGGAGTATCCGCAATAAGGTGGATGAATTAACTGTGCAAATAGATGTTAACAGATATGATGTTATTGGGATTACAGAGATGTGCCTCCAGGATGCTCAGGGCTGGGAACTCAACATCCAAGGGTATTCAACATTCAGGAAGGATAGAATAAAAGGAAAAGAAGGTGGGGTAGCATTGCTGGTTAAAGAGGAGATTAATGCAATAGTTAGGAAGGACGTTAGCTTGGATGATGTGGAATCTATATGGGTAGAGTTGCAGAACACCAAAGGGCAAAAAACGTTAGTGGGAATTGTGTACAGACCTCAAAACAATAGTAGTGATGTTGGGGAGGGCATCAAACAGGAAATTAGGGGTGCATGCAATAAAGATGCAGCAGTTATCATGGGTGACTTTAATATGAATATAGATTGGGCTAACCAAACTGGAAGTAATACGGTGGAGGAGGATTTCCTGGAGTGCATAAGGGATGGTTTTCCAGACCAATATGTCGATGAACCAACGAGGGGGAGGCCATCTTGGATTGGGTGTTGTGTAATGAGAGAAGATTAATTAGCAATATCGTTGTGCGAGGCCCCTTGGGGAAGAGTGACCATAATATGGTGGAATTCTACATTAGGATGGAGAATAAAACAGTTAATTCAGAGAGCATGGTCCAGAACTTAAAGAAGGGTAACGTTGAAGGTATGAGGCGTGAATTGGCTAGGATAGATTGGCGAATGATACTTATGGGGTTGACAGTGGATGGACAATGGCAGACATTTAGAGACCGCATGGATGAACTACAACAATTGTACATCCCTGTCTGGCGTAAAAATAAAAAAGGGAAGGTGGCTCAACCGTGGCTATCAAGGGAAATCAGGGATAGTATTAAAGCCAAGGAAGTGGCATACAAATTGGCCAGAAATAGCAGCGAACCTGGGGACTGGGAGAAATTTAGAACTCAGCAGAGGAGGACAAAGAGTTTGATTAGGGCAGGGAAAATAGAGTACGAGAGGAAGCTTGCAGGGAACATTAAGATGGACTGCAAAAGCTTCTATAGATATGTGAAGAGAAAAAAAGGTTAGTAAAGACAAATGTAGGTCCCCTGCAGTCAGAATCAGGGGAAGTCATAATGGGAAACAAAGAAATGGCAGACCAATTGAACAAGTACTTTGGTTCGGTATTCACTAAGGAGGACACAAACAACCTTCCGGATATAAAAGGGGTCAGAGGGTCTAGTAAGAAGGAGGAACTGAGGGAAATTCTTATTAGTCGCGAAATTGTGTTGGGGAAATTGATGGGATTGAAGGCCGATAAATCCCCAGGATCTGCTGGACTGCATCCCAGAGTACTTAAGGAGGTGGCCTTGGAAATAGTGGATGCATTGACAGTCATTTTCCAACATTCCATCGACTCTGGATCAGTTCCTATGGAGTGGAGGGTGGCCAATGTAACCCCACTTTTTAAAAAAGGAGGGAGAGAAAACAGGGAATTATAGACCGGTCAGCCTGACATCGGTAGTGGGTAAAATGATGGAATCAATTATTAAGGATGTCATAGCAGCGCATTTGAAAAGAGGTGACATGATAGGTCCAAGTCAGCATGGATTTGTGAAAGGGAAATCACGCTTGACAAATCTTCTGGAATTTTTTGAAAATGTTTCCAGTCGAATGGACAAGGGAGAACCAATTGATGTGGTGTATTTGGACTTTCAGAAGGCTTTCGACAAGGTCCCACACCAGAGATTAATGTGCAAAGTTAAACCACATGGGATTGGGGGTAGTGTACTGGTGTGGATTGAGAACTGATTGTCAGACAGGAAGCAAAGAGTAGGAGTAAATGTACTTTTCAGAATGGCAGGCAGTGAATAGTGGGGTACCGCAAGGTTCTGTGCTGGGGCCCCAGTTGTTTACATTGTACATTAATGATTTAGGCGAGAGGATTAAATGTAGTATCTCCAAATTTGCAGATGACACTAAGTTGGGTGGCAGTGTGAGCTGCGAGGAGGATGCTATGAGGCTGCAGAGTGACTTGGATAGGTTAGGTGAGTGGGCAAATGCATGGCAGATGAAGTATAATGTGGATAAATGTGAGTTTATCCACTTTGGTGATAAAAACAGAGAGGCAGACTATTATCTGAATGGTGACAGATTAGGAAAAGGGGAGATGCAATGAGACCTGGGTGTCATGGTACATCAGTCATTGAAGGTTTGCATGCAGGTACAGCAGGCGGTTAAGAAAGTAAATGGCATGTTGGCCTTCATAGGGAGAGGATTTGAGTACAGGGGCAGGGAGGTGTTACTGCAGTTGTACAGGGCCTTGGTGAGGCCACACCTGGAGTATTGTGTACAGTTTTGGTCTCCTAACTTGAGGAAGGACATTCTTGCTATTGAGGGAGTGCAGCGAAGGTTCACCAGACTGATTCCCGGGATGGCGGGACTGACATATCAAGAAAGACTGGATCAACTGGGGTTGTATTCACTGGAGTTCAGAAGAATGAGAGGGGATCTCATAGAAACGTTTAAAATTCTGACGGGTTTGGACAGGTTAGATGCAGGAAGAATGTTCCCAATGTTGGGGAAGTCCAGAACCAGGGGTCACAGTCTAAGGATAAGGGGTAAGCCATTTAGGACCAAGATGAGGAGAAACTTCTTCACCCAGAAAGTGGTGAACCTGTGGAATTCTCTACTACAGAAAGTTGTTGAGGCCAATTCACTAAATATATTCAAAAAGGAATTAGATGTAGTCCTTACTACTAGGGGGATCAAGGGGTATGGCGAGAAAGCAGGAATGGGGTACTGAAGTTGCATGTTCAGCCATGAACTCATTGATGGCGGTGCAGGCTCGAAGGGCCGAATGGCCTACTCCTGCACCTATTTTCTATGTTTCTATGTTTTTATGTTTACTCACTGGCCGACAGCCCCACTTCTGCTGGTTTGGACCAGACGTAATGGTGCCAGTGCTACGCCATATCCCAACTGAGGGGCATGGAGTGGGAACTGAGAGGTTCTACCCATCAGGAAACACTGAACAGGCTTGGGCACTTTACTTTAGAAAAGGGAAGATTGAGGGGTGACCTGATAGAGGTCTTCAAAATTACGAAAATGTTTGACAGGGTATGTGTAGAGAAAATGTTTCTATTTGTCGTGTGGTCTGGGAAGGGGTCCATCATGAGGGGCCATAAATATAAGATAGTCACAAATGAATCCAGCAGAGAATGCAGCAGAAACTTCTTTACCCAGAGAGTGGTGAGAATGTGGAACTCGCTACATGGAGCAGTTGAGGCGAATATCATAGATGCATTTAAGGGGAAGCTCGATAAGCACACGAGGGAGAACGTTATGTTGATAGAGTGAGGTGAAGTAGGCCGGAGGAGGCTCATGTGGAGCGTAAATTCCGACATAGCTGGGAGAGAGTTCCAGATTTCAACTACCCTTTGTGTGAAGAACTGCTTCCTGACATCAGCCCTGAACGCTCTGGCTCTAATTTAAGGTTTCCCCTGCTTATCAGCTCCTTTAACCATCTTATACGCCTCAATTCGATACAAACAGTAAACCCGGGAATGGCCACTCAAAAGGATAATGAGGATCAGTCAAGACGTTGTCCAGTCTGATTTTGCTCAATATAACTGAAATGAAATGAGACAGTGGGAATAGTTAAAAAAAAAGGCAGAAGTGAGGTGCCATATGCTGAGGTAACCTGGCATGCACAATATTTCTATTTTTTTTCTGCATTCTCATTTGAAGTGAAGTGACTTGCAGCCAAATTTCACCAGAACTGCTCAAAGGCATCAGTCTGCAAGAACACTGGCCTGGAAACTGGGCTACTTACCGCCACCCGTTGGCAGCACATTCCTGAAAACATGGCGGCTTCCGCTCGAATGCCCCTTCCTCCGGCTCAGGTCTCAGCGGCTGTCATTTTGGTGAAGGCTGTAGTGCTGCCACTAGCAACGCTGGCCCGGGACATGCAAATCTGGAGAGCATGGCATCAATTGGCATGCAATGCTGACTTAACATCACCTCAGCGAACTATGACCTTTGCGCTGAGTTTAGCGCTGGGTCCTAAGCGAGCGTGCAGCAGACTGACAGAGACACTGTCAGCAATTAATAAGAACATAAGAATTAGGAACAGAAGTAGGCCATACGGCCCGTCGAGCCTGCTCCACCATTCAATAAGATCATAGCTGATCTGATCATGGACTCAGCTCCACTTCCCTGCCAGTTCCCTATAACCCCTTATTCCCTTATCGGTTAAGAAACTATCTATTTCTGTCTTAAATTTATTCAATGTCCCAGCTTCCACAGCTCTCTGAGGCAGCGAATTCCACAGATTTACAACCCTCTGAGAGAAGAAATGTCTCCTCATCTCAGTTTTAAATGGGCAGCCCCTTATTATAAGATCATGCCCTCTAGTTCCAGTCTCCCCCATCAGTGGAAAGATCCTCTCCGCATCCACCTTGTCAAGCCCCCTTATAATCTTATACGTTTCGATAAGATCACCTCTCATTCTTCTGAATTTCAATGAGTAGAGGCCCAACCTACTCAACATTTCCTCATAAGTCAAAGCCTCATCTCTGGAATCAACCTGAACTGAAGTGTCTCCAAAGCAAGTGTATCCTTTCGTAAATATGGAAACCAAAATTGCACGCAGTATTCCAGGTTGTAGAGTTGCAAAATTCATGGGAAACCCCCCCAGCCCCACCAGTGTTTGGACTCATTGGAAAGGAAATTTAATTTGGAGCTATCTACCAGAAAGTTTGAGATCCTAAAGTGCACATGGAAGAAACTACGAGTTTTAATCGAATTTGGGATTTTACAAGGCAGGTTGGGTCCGTGTGGGAAGGGCTAAGAACTAAAGGAGAACTATCCTTCAAAAGAAATCAGTTTTGAGTATTGAAGCTGTCTGGGGTATTGAAGCTAAAACAACTTGTCTGGGGAATTGTGTAAACTCAAAAACCCTTCTCCCCAGGAGACATTAACATCACAACAATCAACCCAGAGAAAGCCAGCTGTCACCCTGAGCAAGAAACCAATCCAGCATATACATAATGACAATGGCACATCCAGCCCACATGGAAAACCCAGGCCTAGGCAGACATTGCAAACACCAAAGCTAATTTTTCCCCATCAACAAACAGATTTTAAAGATCGACACATCCAAGGCAGGTTAACATTTAATGAGCCCACCAAAATATGACAAAGAGATATCAAGCCCGCCAAAATTTAAACAAAGAATTGGGGCTGATTTGGCGCGAAGATTAGAACAGCTCCAAAAGTATAACTGGGGCACTGTTTTAAGGAAGGTATGCTTTTTGCTTGAGAGGACAATATCAGCATCAAAGAGCATCAAGAAGCGAGGAGAGAGAGACCACCGCAGCAGTCGGAACAAGCCTCTCCAGCCTCAACAACACTACCAGGGCCACATTGCCCTGCTATCGAAAAGGAAGGAAGAACTTCACCATCGCAGCAGCAACCGACCACAGCCAATGTGGTACCATTGAAATCATGCTTGACAAATCTTCTGGAATTTTTTGAGGATGTTTCCAGTAGAGTGGATAAGGGAGAACCAGTTGATGTGGTATATTTGGACTTTCAGAAGGCGTTCGACAAGGTCCCACACAGGAGATTAATGTGCAAAGTTAAAGCACATGGGATTGGGGGTAGTGTGCTGACGTGGATTGAGAACTGGTTGTCAGACAGGAAGCAAAGAGTAGGAGTAAATGGGTACTTTTCAGAATGGCAGGCAGTGACTAGTGGGGTACCGCAAGGTTCTGTGCTGGGGCCCCAGCTGTTTACACTGTACATTAATGATTTAGATGAGGGGATTAAATGTAGTATCTCCAAATTTGCGGATGACACTAAGTTGGGTGGCAGTGTGAGCTGCGAGGAGGATGCTGTGAGGCTGCAGAGCGACTTGGATAGGTTAGGTGCATGGGCAAATGCATGGCAGATGAAGTATAATGTGGATAAATGTGAGGTTATCCACTTTGGTGGTAAAAACAGAGAGACAGACTATTATCTGAATGGTGACAGATTAGGAAAAGGGGAGGTGCAAAGAGACCTGGGTGTCATGGTACATCAGTCATTGAAGGTTGGCATGCAGGTGCAGCAGGCGGTTAAGAAAGCAAATGGCATGTTGGCCTTCATAGCAAGGGGATTTGAGTACAGGGGCAGGGAGGTGTTGCTACAGTTGTACAGGGCATTGGTGAGGCCACACCTGGAGTATTGTGTACAGTTTTGGTCTCCTAACCTGAGGAAGGACATTCTTGCTATTGAGGGAGTGCAGCGAAGGTTCACCAGACTGATTCCCGGGATGGCGGGACTGACCTATCAAGAAAGACTGGATCAACTGGGCTTGTATTCACTGGAGTTCAGAAGAATGAGAGGGGACCTCATAGAAACATATAAAATTCTGACGGGGTTAGACAGGTTAGATGCAGGAAGAATGTTCCCAATGTTGGGGAAGTCCAGAACCAGGGGTCACAGTCTAAGGATAAGGGGTAAGCCATTTAGGACCGAGATGCGGAGGAACTTCTTCACCCAGAGAGTGGTGAACCTGTGGAATTCTCTACCACAGAAAGTTGTTGAGGCCAATTCACTAAATATATTCAAAAAGGAGTTAGATGAGGTCCTTACTGCTAGGGGGATCAAGGGGTATGGCGAGAAAGCAGGAATGGGGTACTGAAGTTGAATGTTCAGCCATGAACTCATTGAATGGCGGTGCAGGCTAGAAGGGCCGAATGGCCTACTCCTGCACCTATTTTCTATGTTTCTATGTTTCTAAAACACCGCGATCGACCAACTCCGAAAAAAACTCCTCAAATAAGAAACTGAAGATTTGAAAGTTTCCACTCTGCAATCTAGGCCTGACTACCAACAGGTGAAAACATTACCTAAAGAGACTTTGAAACCTGTTTCGAACAAAAGAAAGTAGGTACTTACCCCATAAGTCCAAAACGCGCTCTACTGCATCAGCGGACACCACCCAACTAGAGATTGCACAGTAAGAAGTCTTCCTATGTTTGGGGTACGGCAAGCAGAACCTACAGAATCCAGTGAACCCCGAAATTGCGAACCACCGCCAACTACCAGTAATGGATTGGTGAGCATAGTCCCTGTTTTCTCTGGAGTTTAACCTAGTCAGAGTTAGGCATTGGGAGGTGGAAGGTGTATTATTTCTGTAACCCCTTTGAATGTGTGATTTCGTGTACTTTATTTGAATGATTACAAGTTTGACATTCTATTTTCTTGCCTTTAAGAAAATTGAAGTTCTTTGCACCAAACCAGTTGTCTCTTGCACTTTGTCACATCCCCCAAATAAATCCAAAGTCTAGAACCCAGGGAGTGAGAGTGATTCGAACCGCTCAGAAGGTCAGAGGTGAACCTGACCCCACACACCACCTCCTACAAGGTGTGGCCTCACCAATACCTTATATAGCTGTAGCAAGACTTCCTTGCTTTTATATTCCATCCCCTTTGCAATAAAGGCCAAGATATCATTGGCCTTCCTGATCACTTGCTGTACCTGCATACTATCCTTTTGTGTTTCATGCACAAGTATCCCACTGTACTGCAGCATTTTGCAATCTTTCTTCATTTAAATAATAACTTGCTCTTTGAATTTTTTTCTGCCAAAGTGCAGGACCTCACACTTTCCAACATTATGGGCCCAAGTTTCCACATGATTTGCGCCTGATTTTTAGGAGCAACTGGTGGAGAACGGACTATCTTAGAAATCGCAATTCTCCACATTTTTTTTTCTGCAGTTCTCGTCAGGTAGAACAGTTCTACTTTGGAACAGAATTTTTTTTCAAAAGGGGGCGTGTCCAGCCACTGACACGTGATTTGAAAGTTTCCACAGTGAAAACATACTCCAAACTAAAGTAGAATGGAGCAAGTGAAGATTTTTGTAGAACTGAAAAAACCTGTTCTATATATTAAAAAATCAGGCGCAGGTTACAAATTAGGCGTCCAGAACGAGGTGGGGGGGGGAGTGGGGGGGGAAGGGAAGTCATTAAATTCGATAATAAATCCTTATTTATACTTATACAAATATTATACAAATAAATCCAACCTGAATAAACATTTATAAGCAAAGAAAAGATTAAATAAACCATCTTCCTACCTGTGTGAAAGTGCTTCAGGCAGGCCTTTCGGGACCGAAGGCTGAACGGGCCGGCCCGAGACTTCGGGCAGGGCCCGTCCCCAGCACCAGATTTACAGGTAGGTGGCGTTGGGTTGGGTCGGGTCGGGGAGGTTCGGTTCGGTTCGGGTCGGGGGGGGGGGGGGGAGGGAGAGAGGGAGTGAGAGGGGGGGAGGGAGAGAGAGGGGGGGAGGGAGGGAGGGAGAGAGAGAGGGAGGGAGAGAGAGAGGGAGGGAGAGAGAGGGGGGGAGAGAGGGAGGGAGGGAGAGAGAGGGGGGGAGGGAGAGAGAGAGAGAGAGAGGGAGGGAGGGAGGGAGAGGGAGAAAGGGAGGGAGAGGGAGAAAGGGAGGGAGAGGGAGAGAGGGAGGGAGAGGGAGAGGGCGAGGTCAGGTCGGATCCAGTCCGGGAGGGGGAGTCGGGTCGGGTCGGGTCGGGTTTAGTGGCGGGGGGTCGGGTCGGGTCGAGTCCAGGCGGGGAGGCGGGGAGCGGGAACAGGAGCGCGGGTCGGGTCGGGTCCAGTCGGGGGGGGGGGGGGGAGCGGGTGTCGGGTCTGGTCCGGAGGCGGGGGGGGGGGGGGGGCGGGGAGCGGGTGTCGGGTCTGGTCCAGAGGCGGGGGGGGGGAGCGGGGAGCGGGTGTCGGGTCTGGTCCGGAGGCAGGGGGGGGGGGGCGGGGAGCGGGTGTCGGGTCTGGTCCGGAGGCGGGGTGGGGCGGGGAGCGGGTGTTGGGTCTGGTCCAGAGGTAGGGGGGTGGGGGGCGGCGCGGGTGTCGGGTCTGGTCGGTGGGGGAAGCAGGAGCTGGCCGTGGGAGGAGCCTTATTCACACAGCCCCAGTGAGGCCATTCAGCCAGGGCTCGGGGCTGCGTGCTTCGGGCCCCTCCCACACAGTTCTGTCTCTGGAGCTACTGCACTTGCGTACCCACTGTAGCGCGCATGTGCAGAGGTCCCGGCACTGTTTTCAGCGCAGGGACCTGGCTCCGCCCCCCCACAGCTCGTGCTGCGCTGCGCCGAGGGCCAGAGGACCTGCAGGGAGGTGGAGAATACCGAGGATTTTTTTAGGCGCACTTTGTGGTGCGAAAAACGGGCGTCCAGGTCGGTACTGCGCTGTTCTAGGCGCGTGTGGAAACTTGGGCCCTATATTTCATCTGCCAAATTTTTGCCCACTCACTTAGCCTGTCTATGTCCATTTGCCCTTCTTAAAGGGACTGGATTTTTAAATATTTTATTGAAGTAGTGGCTCGGTGCAATAGATGTTAAAAATGTTTTAAATGTGCAGGGAGTACTCCTGGATGCTTGCAAGGTTTTGGATGGTAGAGAAATGCCTCTGGGAAGACAGAAAATGCTGGAAATACTCAGCAGCTCAGGGAGCGTCCATGGAGAGAGAAACAGAGTTCACATCTCAGGTCGAGATACTGGCCTGACCTGCTGAGTATTTCCAGCACTTTATGCTGTCATTTCAGATTTCCAGAGGCAAGCAGAGGGAAAAGGAAGGCACAGAAGAGGAGGAAGCAGAAGGAAGGATGCAACACAGACAGCCCCTTTCTGGCAGCGCTATTATTTTTGGTGGCCATTAACTCCGGCTTGTGTTGCCCCGGCAGGTTTCCAGTGCTCTGGAATTTCTAGGCCACGATCATAATTGATCAGATGGATTGAAAACTGGTCGGACAATCACCAACCAGAGTGTCACGGCATCACCAAACAGGGATTGTATACGATTGCCCTTGCTTATGTTCCGTAACCCTATCACATTGCCCAGCCAAAATGAGCCTTTTCCCTTTCACTTGAGGAACAAAGTGATTCACACTTTGGGATACCACCTTCAACTCCAAGCTATTGATTCACCGATATAATTAACATCCAGCCATTATGCTGACAACAAGCCTCCCTGCATTCATCAAGATGACGAGTAACTTATCTCAATCCAGGGGTGCCTTCCGGAGAGAAATCGCTGACCAATTAGGCTATTTCTGACCCATCTCTATTACCACCCACACCCTCCTGCCTACTACACCCAATCCTAATGCACGCACTGACTGCCCATGGAAACAAGCGCTGCCCCAGCTCACATACTAATTCACTTTTAAGCTCCCACCACTTCTCTGACTCTGCATGCGTCAATACACTTTTGCTGCTGTTGACGTGCTGAACTATTCCCTTGCCCCTACCTTCAATGGGCTCGTTCGCAAACAATCACTCATCATCTCCCACTGCTGCAGTCCCTACCTTCACTCCCTCAAGTTAGACGGTTGCATACTCGAGTGTTCCTGGTGCACAACGAGTCACTCATTGCCAGATCCTGTTCGACTACATTAATTGCCACTGTGCCTTGCCCTCAGGAAAAATTGCCAAATTCTCCGGGAGTGCCAGGACAATTCAAGGCTTCACTTGGCCAACTGACTCATCATAACCCTGTTCCCTGCCCCTCCCACACTCACTCCCAATACTGAGAACAAAGGACTCACGGATTTCTTCATCTCTAACATTGAGGCCATCCATGAAATTACCAGTGCCATTATCTTCCCTTCCTCATTCAAGGCTTTAAAGAGTCCTGGAATTAATCTTGAAACTCTGAACAAATATTTTGTATCAATCTTGATGGAAGAGGACATTAACAATATTCCGACAATGAATAGTCTAAGGGCTATAGTGGGGGAGGAACTTAACATAATCACAATCACTCAGGAGGCGGTGCTCAGTAAGATAATGGGACTAAAGGCAGACAAATCCCCTGGACCTGAGAAGTAGCAGCAGGGATTGTGGATGCATCGGTTGTAATTTACCAAAATTCCCTGGATTCTGGGGAGGTCCCAGCAGATCGGAAAACTGCAAATGTAACGCCCCTATTTAAAAAAGGAGGCAAACAAAAAGCAGGAAACTATAGACCAGTTAGCCTAACATCTGTGGCTGGGAAAATGTTGGAGTCCATTATTAAAGAAGTAGTAGCAGGAAATTTGGAAAAGCAAAATTCGGTCAGGCAGAGTCAGCATGGATTTATGAAGGGGAAGTAATTTTTGACAAATTTGCTGGAATTCTTTGAGGATGTAACAAACAGGGTGGATAAAGGGGAATCAGTGGATGTGGTGTATTTGGACTTCCAGAAGGCATTTGACAAGGTACCACATAAAAGGTTACTGCACAAGATAAAAGTTCACAGGGTTGGGGATAATATATTAGCATGGATAGAGGATTGGCTAACTAACAAAGAACAGAGAGTCGGAATAAATGGTTTATTCTCGAGTTGGCAACCAGTAACTAGTGGGGTGCCGCAGGGATCAGTGCTGGAACCCCAACTATTTACAATCTATATTAACGATTTGGAAGAAGGGACTGAGTGTAACGTAGCTAAGTTTACTGACAATACAAAGATGGGAGGAAAAGCAATGTGTGAGGAGGGCACAAAAAATCTGCAAAAGGACATAGACAGGCTAAGTGAGTGGGCAAAAATTTGGCAGATGGAGTATAATGTTGGAAAGTGTGAGGTCATGCACTTCGGCAGAAAAAAAATCAAAGAGTAAATTATTATTTAAATGGAGAAAGATTGCAAAGTGCTGCAGTACAGCGGGACCTGGGGGTACTTTTGCATGAAAAACAAAAGGATAGTATGCTGGTACAGCAAGTGATCAGGAAGGCCAATGGAATCTTGGCCTTTATTGCAAAGGGGATGGAATATAAAAGCAGGGAAGTCTTGCTACAGCTATACAAGGTATTGGTGAGGCCACACTTGGAATATTGTGTGCAGTTTTGGTTTCCATATTTACGAAAGGATATACTTGCTTTGGAGGCAGTTCAGAGAAGATTTACTAGGTTAATTCCAGGGATGAGGGGGTTGACTTATGAGGAAAGGTTGAGTAGGTTGGCCTCTACTCATTGGAATTCAGAAGAATGAGAGGTGATCTTATCAAAACATATAAGATTATGAGGGGGCTTGACAAGGTGGATGCAGAGAGGATGTTTCCACTGATGGGGGAGACTAGAACTAGAGGGCACAATCTTAGAATAAGGGGCCGCCCATTTAAAACAGCGATGAAGAGAAATTTCTTCTCTCAGAGGGTTGTAAATCTGTGGAATTTGCTGCCTCCGAGAGCTGTGGAAGCTGGGACATTGAATAAATTTAAGACATAAATAAACAGATTTTTAATCGATAAAGGGTTATGGGGAGCGGGCGGGGAAGTAGAACTGAGTCGATGATCAGATCAGCCATGATATTGAATGGTGGAGCCGGCTCGAGGGGCCGTATGGCCGACTCCTGTTCCTATTTCTTATGTTCTTATGTTCTTAACCACTCTTTCAGCCTCTCACGCATTCCAACCCAATCCCATGTCTTGCTCTTTTGATTCCCTCCCCACTCAACAGCTCATCTTGGCCGCCATGTTAACTGAGATTGTTAATGCATCCATCCCATCGGGCATTAGCCCTCTCCTATTCAAATATGCCGTTATCATTTCTCTCTGGGCAAGAACATGGCAATTGGAATATAATGTGGAGAAATGTGAAGTTTCGGTTGGAAAAATACAGTGAGAGATTGGGAAATTGTGGTGTTCAGAGGGACCTGGGTGTTCTTGTACACAAATCAGTGAAATTTAACATGCAGGCACAGCAAGCAATTAAGAAAGCAACTGGTATGTTGGCCTTTATTGCAAGAGGATTTGTGTATAAGAGTAAAGACCTCTTACTGCACCTGGAGTATTGTGTACAGTTTTGGTCTCCTTACCTAAGAGGTCCAGGAGAGGCGTGAGTCTGGGGCCCAGAAGAGGCGAGGGCCCAGGGGCAGCATGGACCAGCCCACCCTGCTATATGTGTGCTGCACTCGGTCCGTGCAGCAGAGCTGGTCTCCAGTCATCTTGGGTAATCCTTGCCACTGGACCAAGACCTAGCTGTGTCAAGCCCGTGTGGTGGCTGGTGTGCAATGGCCACCACACGTTAAAAAAATCTAACCACAGGCATTTTCCACCCTTCACGATGTAGTTCGGGTCTGGAATATTAGTTCCTTCATTGAAACACCTGTGAACTCATTCCTTTTTGGCGTGGAAGCAAGTCATCCTCACTTCGAGGGACTGCCTATGATGATGATAATGATGATGACCTAAGAAAGGCTATACTTGCCTTAGAGGGATTGCAACAGAGGTTCACCAGACTGATTCCTGGGATGGGGGAATTGTCCTATGAGGAGAGATGGAGTCGACTAGGCCTATATTCTCCTGAGTTTAGAAGAACGATAGGTGATCTCATTAAAAACATACTAAATTCTTACAGGTCTTGACAGTGTAGATGCAGGGAGGATGTTTCCCCTGGCTGTGGAGTCGAGAACCAGGAGTCACAGTCTCAGAATAAGCAGTCGGCCATTTAGGACTGAAATGAGGAGAAATTTATTCATTCAGAGGGTGGTGAATCTTTGGAATTCTCTACCTCAGAGGTCTGTGGAGGCTCAGTCATATATTCAAGTCCTTAATTGGCTGTAAAGTACTTTGGGACATCCTGAGGTTGTGCAAGTTATTTTTTCTTCACAAAATAATAAAAAGAACTTGCATTTGTACAGCAGCTTTCACTGTCAGGGCATCTCAAAATGCTCTACAGCCAGTAACTAACTTTTTCAGTAGAATCACTGTTGTTTTGGAGGCAAACCAGGTCGCCAATTTGCATGCAGCATAGTCTCACATAGAATTAATGATATATTTGGCAAAATATCCCTTTTAGATGATGGCTGAGGGATAAATGTTGGGCAAGGACACTGAGGGGAATTCCCTGGCTCTTATTCGAATCATGCCGTGGGATCATTTGCCTCCACTTGAGAGGGCAGACAGGGCATCAGATTTAATGTCTCCTCTGATAAAACCCCACCTCCGACAATATAGCACTCTCTGTGTACTGCACCGAAGTGTCAGCCCAGATTATGTACTTGAGTCCTGCAATGGGGATATATCATAAGGAAATACTCACAGTGACACCTTACCCGCTTTGCATGAAGATTTTGATTTGCTGGTAAAACAATGCTATAACGTTCATGGTGCAGGGGTCTATGATATTCTCATTGACGGGCAAACTGCACAATTCTCACTGGTGAAGAAAGTCCAGGGGGTAAAAACTGCGCCCCCACCCCGTTTCGATGGTTTTTACCGCAGCTGCAGTTCAGGTCACCTCTTGAGCGACCTTCGGCTCTTTGTTCTTTTTTTTCCTTGGATCTGGAAGTCGCTCTTAATGGGGACGGTGAGTACACGAGAGGGGCGGATACACGGTGGTGGCAACACCTGAGGGGCAGAAGTTGGGCAGAGTGAGTGAGTGCAGAGGCAAAGTGCAGAGTGAGTGCCGCGATGATGTTATCATGGCTCTGCGTCACCATGACTCTCCCCTTCACTTAAAGGGGAGTGCCTTCGTGATTTTAAAATTTCGGCCCACTGGGCCATCAGGGAGGGTTTCGGCCGGGCCAGAGGCCTGGTACTCAAGAGGGGGTGCCAAGCTGCCTGTTGGCGGCCTGGCCGAACCTGGGGGGGGTATAATTGTCGGGCCGACATGGCAGTCGGCCAGCAAAACAAAACATGGCGGCAGCGGCAGTACATCCTCCCCTTCTATGTTAAGGGAAATCACACCACCATTGCAGAAGGCCACGGCCTCAATGGACCACCGGGAATAAACAGGTTTTGCCACCACCGGGTGGGCCGAAGATTTTCAGAGGAAAATGTCAGCGTCGTGGGTGAGGTAGATCGGGGTGCGCACGGTGATGATGCGCTTACCATGGATCGGCAGCAGCAGAACGGTAAGGGAGGGATCGGAGCATCCGGGAAACCTCAGGAAGGCAGTTGGGCTAGCAGCGGCCATTTCACAAAAAGTCAGCGGCCACTCCACTCCGCAGGGTGGCCGCCAATTTGCGATGGTAACAGGCCTTAAGGAGAGGGGCAATTTTGGCCCCCAGATGTTAAGCAATCTCAAAGCTAAGGGTCCCGAACTTGGTGGAAACTAAGTTCCATCCAAGTGCCACCCAAGGGACCGCTGAGATACCTGACGGTACTTTGGCTGGAAGTTTCATGAAAAAATCCTGGAAAGACCGCCCAGTGGCAAAAAAAAGGGCTTATGCCATTAATCTCCCAATCTCGGCAGCAAATGCAATCCTCGGTAAAGTACCGCCGAGGATTGAGTCGGGCCCAGGGAGGGAGGAACAGATAAAATTAAACATTTCCAAAAAATTAAAAAAAACACTGGAAGACCTTCAGGGGACCCCATCCACCTATATCCCTGGTCTTCATACTTACCGTTGAGGTTAGACCTGCCTTCACGTGATAGTCCTTCTACCCTGCTGCAGCGGACTCCCGCCCGGACCAAACTGGCAGCTCGGCGGGTAGGAGGACACTTACGCGCGTTGCACGCCAGCGGACGGTCCCCAACCGTCTTCCCTCCCCACCAGTGGGAGGCCTCCATCAAACTCCCTCAGAGGGGAGACCGCCCAGAAAGCTCGGCGGCAGAGAATGGTGTGTCGACCAAGTTCAGGGCCAAGGATCTTTGTGTTCAGATGTTTGGCTGTTCACTCACACAATGCAGAGAACTAGCGATTGTGATTCTTGAATGGATCACCTTGGCTTCATGCAGAGAGGCAATTGTCTCCTGGCGAACTCTTGTCAAGTGTCTGAAATATTACACCAGACTTGAAGTAATTGTTTCGATGCAGCTGGCATTTTGCTGTTACTGTAACTTGAGAACAAGGCCAGCAGAAAGACCCAGTGTGAAACAACTGAAGCTGGATTGGACAGGGCCTGTTACATTGCTTATGGTCTTCATTTCCACAGCAATCACCTTTCTGATGTTGGATTGCCAGTCCCAATTCAAGTCATGGGTGAGTCACAACTTTTTTGCAACTGATCATCTGGAAAATCAAAGCCAATCTTTGTAGCCTCGCCACCAACTCTGCTCCAAGTTTTTGAAGGCACAGAAAGTAGGGGAAAGGTGGTGAAGATTAGCGAGGGACTGCTAGAGTGTAGGGCTGAGGCAGCTGAAGGCTTGCCACCAATGGTTTTGACAGCATCTTGGCTGAGGTAAGAAACATGGAAACATAGAAAATAGGTGCAGGAGTAGGCCATTCGGCCCTTCGAGCCTGCACCATCATTCAATAAGATCATGGCTGATCGTTCACCTCAGTACCCCTTTCCTGCTTCTCTCCATACCCCTTAATCCCTTTAGCTGTAAGGGCCAAACATAACTCTCTCTTGAATATCCAATGAACTGGCATCAACAACTCTCTGCTGTAGCGAATTCCACAGGTTAACAACTCTTTGAGTGAAGATGTTTCTCCTCATCTCAGTCCTAAATGGCTTACCCCTTATCCTTAGACTGTGTCCCCTGATTCTGGACTTCCCCAACATCGGGAACATTCTTCCTGCATCTAACCTGTCCAGTCCCATCAGAATCTTATATGTTTCTATGAGACCCCCTCTCATCCTTCTAAACTTCAGTGAATACAGGCCCGGTCGATCCAGTCCCTCCTCATATGTCAATCCTGCCATCCCAGGAATCAGTCTGGTGAACCTTCACGGCACTCCCTCAATAGCAAGACATCCTTCCTCAGATTAGGAGACCAAAACTGAACACAATATTCAAGGTGAGGCCTCACCAACTCCCTGTACAACTGCAGTAAGACCTCCCTGCTCCTATACTCAAATCCCCTAGCTATGAAGGCCAACATACCATTTGCCTTCTTCACCGTCTGCTGTACCTGCATGCCAACTTTCAATGACTGATGAACCATGACATCCAGGTCTCGTTGCACCTCCCCTTTTCCTAATCTGCCGCCATTCAGATAATATTCTGTCTTCGCGTTGTTGCCCCCAAAGTGGATAACCTCACATTTATCCACATTATACTGCCCACTCACCTAACCAATCCAAGTCACCCTGCAGCCTCTTAGCGTACTCCTCACAGCTCATACCGCCACCCAGCTTAGTGTCATCTGCAAACTTGGAGATATTACACTCAATTCCTTCATTAAATCATTAATGTATATTTTAAATAACTAGGGTCCGAGCACTGAGCCCTGTGGCACCCCACTTGTCACTGCCTGCCATTCTGAAAAGGACCCATTTATCCCGACTCTCTGCTTCCTGCCTGCCAACCAGTTCTCTATCCACGTCAGTACATTAACCCCAATACCATGTGCTTTAATTTTGCACAACAATCTCTTGTGTGGGACCTTGTCAAAAGCCTTTTGAAAGTCCAAATACACCACATCCACTGATTTTCCCTTGTCCACTCTACTAGTTACATCCTCAAAAAACTCCAGGAAATTTGTCAAACATGATTTGCGCTTCATAAATCCATGCTGACTTGGACCGATCCTGTCACTGCTTTCCAAATGCGCTGCTATTTCATCTTTAATAATTGATTCTAACATTTTCCCCACTACTGATGTCAGGCTAACCGGTCTACAATTACCCATTTTCTCTCTCTCTCCTTTCTTAAAAAGTGGTGTTACATTAGCTACCCTCCAGTCCATAGGAACTGATCCAGAGTCGATAGACTGTTGGAAAATGATCACCAATGCATCCACTATTTCTAGGGCCACTTCCTTAAGTACTCTGGGTTGCAGACTATCAGGCCCTGGGGACTTATCGGCCTTCAATCCCATCAATTTCCCTAACAGAATTTCCTGCCTAATAAGGATTTCCTTCAGTTCCTCCTTCTCATTAGATCCTGGGTCCCCTAGTATTTCCGGAAGGTTATTTATGTGTTCCTTCGTGAAGACAGAACCAAAGTATTTGTTCAACTGGTCTGCCATTTGTTTGATCCCCATTATAAATTCACCTGAATCTGACTGCAAGGAACCTATGTTTGTCTTCACTAATCTTTTTCTCTTCACATATCTATGGAAGCTTTTGCAGTCAGTTTTTATGTTCCCAGCAAGCTTCCTCTCATAATCTATTTTCCCCCTCCTAATTAAATCCTTTGTCCTCCTCTGCTGAATTATAAAATTCTCCCAGTCCTCAGGTTTTCTGCTTTTTCTGGTCAATTTATATGCCTCTTTCTTGGATTTAACACTATCCTTAATTTCCCTTGTTTGCCACGGTTGAGCCACCTTCCCCATTTTATTTTTACTTCAGATAGGGATGTACAATTGTTGAAGTTCATCCACATGATTTTTAAATGTTTGCCATTGCCTATCCACCGTCAACCCTTTAAGTATCATTTGCCAATCAATTCATGTCTCATACTATCAAAATTACCTTTCCTTAAGTTCAGGACCCTAATCTGAATTAACTGTGTCACTCTCCATCTTAATAAAGGATTCTACCATATTATGGTCACTCTTCCCCAAGGGGCCTCACAGAACAAGATTGCTAATTAGTCCTTTCTCATTACACATCACCCAGTCTCGGGGGATGGCCAGCCCTCTAGTTGGTTCCTCGACATATTGGTCTGGAAAACCATCCCTAATACACTCCACAAAACCTCCTCCACCGCATTGCTACCAGTTTGGTTAGCCCAATCTATATGTAGATTAAAGTCGCACATGATAACTGCTGTACCTTTATTGCACGCATCCCTAATTTCTTGTTTGATGCTGTCCCCAACCTCACTACTACTATTTGGTGGTCTGTACACAACTCCCACTCACGTTTTCTGCCCTTTGGTATTCCGTAGCTCCACCCATACCGATTCCACATCATCCAAGCTGATATCCTTCCTTACTATTGCATTAATTTCCTCTTTAACCAGCAACACCACCTCACCTCCTTTTCCTTTCTGTCTATCCTTCCTGAATGTTGAATACCCCTGGATGTTGAGTTCCCAGCCTTGGTCACCCTGGAGCCAAGTCTCCGTAATGCCAATGATATCATATTCGTTACTTGTTGCCTGCGCAGTTAATTCATCCACCTTATTACGAATATCCTCGCATTGAGGCACACAGTCTTCAGGCTTGTCTTTTTAACACACTTTGCCCCTTTAGAATTTTGCTGTAATGTGGCCCTTTTTGCTTTTTGTCTTGTGTTTCTCTGCCCTCCACTTTTACTTTTCTTCTTTCTATCTTTTGCTTCTGCCCCCATTCTACTTTCCTCTGACTCCCTGCACAGGTTCCCATCCCCCTGCCATATTAGTTTAACCCCTCCCCAACAGCACTAGTAAACACTGCGCCTTGGACATTGATTCCGGTCCTGCCCAGGTGCAGTCCATCCAGTTTGTACTGGTCCCACCTCCGCCAGAACCGGTTCCAATGTCCCAGGAATTTGAATCCCTCCCTTCTGCAACACTCCTCAAGCCACGTATTCCTCTTAACTATCCTGCAATTCTTATTCTGACTAGCACGTGGCACTGGTAGCAATCCTGAGATTACTACCTTTGAGGTCCTACTTTTTAATTTAGTTCCTAGCTCCCTAAATTCGTCTTGTAGGACCTCATTCTATTTTTTACCTATATCGTTGGCACCTATCTACACCACGACAACTGGCTGTTCACCCTTCCCCTTAAAAATGTCCTGCGGCCGCTCCGAAACATCCTTGACCCTTGCACCAGAGAGGCAACATACCATCCTGGAGTCTCGATTGCGACCTCAGAAACGTCTATCTATTCCCCTTAAAATAGAATCCCCTACCACTATAGCTCTCCCATTCTTTTTCATGCCCTCCTGTGCAGCAGAGCCACCGACGGTGCCATGAATTTGGCTGCTGCTGCTCCCCCCTGATGAGTCATCCCCCCCAAACATTCGCCAAAATGGTTTATCTGTTTTGCAGGGAGATGACCGCAGGGGACCCCTGCACTACCTTCCTTCCACTGCTCTTCCTGTTGGTCACCTATGGCAGTCTATGTTATGGAGGTGGAAATAAGTAATTTTAAGCTTAATTCAGGGGTCAACAGGGTGCCATGGTTATGAATTGTATGGTACAGTGGTTATGAATGGTTTGGAGGTGAGGTTATGAATGGTTTGGTGCAGTGGTTATGAATGGTTTGGTGATACAGTTATGAATGGTTTGGTGATACAGTTATGAATGGTTTGGTGCAGTGGTTATGAATGGTTTGGTGATACAGTTATGAATGGTTTGGTGATACAGTTATGAATGGTTTGGTGCAGTGGTTACGAATGGTTTGGGGCTGAGGTTACGAATGGTTTGGTGCCACAGGTATGAATGGTTCAATGACACAGTTATGAATGGTTCGGTGTCGCCTGACTGAGTGGCCATGAGAGTGGATGAAATCAGGGACATAATCTTAGAATAATGGGCCGCCCATTTAAAACTGAGATGTGAAGGAATTTATTCTCTCAGAGGGTTGTAAAACTGTGGAATTCGCTGCCTCAGAGAGCTGTGGAAGCTGTGTCAGTGAATAAATTTAAGTCAGGGTTAGACAGTTTCGTAACTGATAAGGGAATAAGGGGTTGTGGGGAGCGGGCAGGGAAGTGGAGCTGGGTCCATGATCGGATCAGCCATGATCGTATTAAATGGCGGAGCAGGCTCGAGGGGCCGTATGGCCTACTCCTGCTCCCATTTCTTATGTTCTTATGTAATAGAGCAGGGTTTGTGGCGAGACAGCAAACAATGGCTTCAGTCTTCAGTTGGAAGAGTCTGTGACTTATTTAAAGTCAGAGTAGGGTAAGCTTCTAAATTGTTGCCCAAACCAGCCCAAGAAGAGACAAAAGTTATGAACCAATTTTTCACTGAGCAGTTGACCTGTGTACAGATCAACACCAAGGCAGGATGATTCACCCCGAATTCTGACAGTGAAGACTCTAATAGTTGAACCATAGTTGAGAGCAAGTCATTGGTATTAAGTTTTGGATTGCTTTAGCAAAGAGCTGATACAGACATGGTTGGCAAAACGGCCTCTTTCTGTGCTGTAAACTTCTATGGCTGTAATGGATTTAAGGGAAGAAGAGTGGGTCAATTGCACCAGGATCCTCAGCACGTGATGCTTAAACAGGGCTGAGACAGCAAGCTTCTCTTCCACTTGTTCACTTGAGAGATGAGCACAGTGCACAATCTGAGCACTATTCTGATCTGTGCCAATGCAACTCAGCACTAATACCGATCACACGACCTCTTTTCTCAGACAGTGCAAGCGTAATAGATCATAGAGTAATTTAATTTTACAGCAAGGAAGGAGGCCATTTCGGCCCATTGTGTCCGCGCCGGAACAAAATGAACAGATGAAGGGACCAAAAAGGAAATACATTAAATAAGACACCAATCTTTCCCAATTTTCTTTTATGCCCTCTTTTTAAACTTATTTGCGGGTTTATTTGAGACTCTTTAGAAAGGCCAGATTTTAAAAGACTGCCTCTAAAGCTTTACTGGGGCAAATTTAAGAAGAAGACAGCTTTTTTTTAAAAACCGTGACATTGAACCAACACTTTTGCAGCAAAAGAAATGACAGAACCCGGAGTATCACCTTCAAGTTGAAAATTTCAATAACTTAGCTGCTTTTGATCCAAATTCTATGAAATTCGAAGGTGCGTTTTCTGCATAAATTTACATATTTGTTGCCGTGTTGGAAAATTGTGATGAAGAAGTGTTGGCGGGACTGACATTATGCAGAAATTGCATAAAAACGTACATTCAATAGATGTGGAAATTTTAGTCTACAAGACATATGAAAATTCCCATTATAAAATGCAATGATCTCGTAGCCTTTAGTGCTTGCAGAATAATTTATTTCCAGTCATAGTGAAACAGCACTGTTCTCTGTAAACTCTTTTCAAAAGAACATTATTATCTGAGCAATGATTCTCGACATCACTGATGAGATAACTACCGTAACTGGAAATGAAAAAAATACAAAAGCAGTGCCCTGACTAACTCAAATATAAACATGCCTCATTATAGTACAAGCACACACAATATATTACTTACCGACCTTTACTTTATGGCAGGTTGTAATACTATTCAAATTTTGGGGAAAATTAAGTTGTATTCATGCAACTCATGATATACTCTATTTAGGATGATATGAATTTTGCAAGTTAATGAAATGTTTATGACTATTTAATATTATTCTGATAGTTCCCTGAAATGTCGGCAGAGCTTCATTATTTGTGGTGAACTGCAGGCATTTGGCATTCTGCTCCCTTTCCAGCTTCAGTCTGTGGCTCAGAGGTTTATTTTGCTGCAATGCTTCTGTGTTGCAGCAATTATAACACAGTACAAAGAGATTGTGTGGCTGTGCTTTTGTGTTAAAGCCAAATAGAAATAAAGTTAGATAGTCAGAAGTTACCCTAATCGGGTGGGGCCACAATTTTAGAGTGGGGGGGGGGGGCGCATAATTAGGGGACAATGGTTTTCTGCCTCTTTTAAAATCCTCGAGTAATCTAGGCTGATGCTCCACTGCAATACTGAGGGAGTGCTGTACTATCGTAGGTTTTTAAAAATTCGCTCCTGGGATATGTCGCTGCCAAGGTCAGCATTGGTTACCCATCCCTAATTCCTCTTGAGAAGGTGGTGAACCATCTTCTTGAACTGCTGCAGTCCGTGAGGTGAAGGTTCTCCCACAGTGCTGTTAGAGAGGGAGTTCCAGGATTTTGACCCAGTGACAATGAAGGAAGGCGATGTATTTCCAAGTCAGGATGGTATGCAACTTGGAGAGGAACTTGCAGATGATGGTGTTCCCATGCACCTGCAGCCCTTGTCCTTCTAGGTGGTAGAGGTCGCGGGTTTGGGAGATACTGTCGAAGAAGCCGTGGCGAGTTGCTGCAGTGCATTTTGTAGATGGTACACACTGCAGCCACGGTGCGCCGGTGATGGAGGGAGTGAATGTTTAAGGTGGTGTATAGGGTGCCAATCAAACAGGCTGCTTTGTCCTGGATGGTGTTGAGCTTCTTCAGTGTTGTTGGAGCTGCACTCATCCAGGCAAGTGGAGAGTATTCTATCACACTCCTGACTTGTGCCTTGTAGGTGGCGAAAAGGCTTTGGAAGTCAGGAGGTGAGACACTTGCCACAGAATACCTAGCCTCTGACCCGCTCTTGTGCCACAATATTTGTGTGGCTGGTCCAGTTTGTGGTCAATGGTGAGCCCCAGGATGTTGATAGTGGGGGATTCGGTGATGGTTATGCCGTTGAATGTCAAGGAGTGGTGGTTAGACTCTCTCTTGTTGGAGAAAATCATTGCCTGGCTCTTAAGTGGCAAGCAACATTCGCGCCACACATCAGTCCAAGCCTGAATGTCATCCAGGTCTTGCTGCACGCGGGCCTGGAATGCTTCATTATTTGGGGAGTTGTGAATGGAACTGTGCAATCATCAGCGAACATCCCCACTTCTGACCTAATGATGGAGGGAAAGTCATTGATGAAGCAGCTGAAGATGGTTGGGCCTAGGACACTGCCCTGAGGAACTGCTGCAGCAATGTCCAGGGGCTGAGAGGATTGGCCTCCAAAAACCACAGCCATTTTCCTTTGTGATAGGTATGACTCCAGACAGACTCTAGCCAATGGAGAGTTTCCCCTCTGATTCCCATTGTCTTCAATTTTACTAGGGCTCCTTGATGCCACACTCTGTTAAATGCTGCCTTGGTGTCAAGGGCAATCACTCTCACCAAACTGAGCATCCCAAATAGGCTGGATTGGATTTGTCTTGCTTTTTGTGGACAAGACATACATGGGCAGTTTTCCACATTGTCGTGTAGATACCACTGTTGTAGCTATACTGGAACAGCTTGGCTAGAGGCACGGCTAGTTCTGGAGCACGTCTTCAGCACGACAACTGGGATGTTGTCAGGGCCCATAGCCTTTGCTGTATCCAGTGCGCTCAGCCGTTTCTTGATACCACGTGGAGTGAATCGAATTGGCTGAAGACTGACTTCTGCAATGGTGGGGACGTCAGGAGGAGATCGATATGGATCATCCACTCGGCACTTCTGGCGGAAGATCATTTTAGGTACGCCTGATGCTGCTTCTGGCATGCTCTTCTGCACTCCTCATTGAACCAAAGTTGGTAGCTGTTCAAAAAAGTTGGTCCCCTGGTTTGATGGTATGTCGGGCCATGAGGTTACAGATCGTAGGGGAATATAATTCTGCTGCTGCTGATGGCCCACAGCGCCTCATGAATTCCCATTTTGAGCTGCTAGATCTGTTCTGAATCTATCCCATTTATCACAGTGGTAATGCCATACAACATGAATGCCCTCAATGTTAAGACAGGACTTCGTCTCCACAAGGACTGTGAGATGGTCACTGCTACCAATGTGGTCATAGACAGAGGCATCTGTGACTAGTAGATTGGTGAGGATGAGCTCAAGTAAGTTTTATCCTCATGTTGGTTCAGTTACCACCTGCTGCAGCCCAGTCTGGCAGCTATGTCCTTCAGAACTCAGCCAGCTCGGTCAGTAGTGGTGCTACCGAGCTACCGAGCCACTACACCCAGAGGTCATTCTGTGTCCTTGCTGCACTCAGTGCGTCTTCCAAGTGGTGTTCAACATGGAGGAGTACTGCTTCATCAGCTGAGGGAGGGCAGTAAGTGGTAATCAGCAGGAAGTTTCATTGCCCAAGTTTAACCTGAAGCCATGAGACTTCAATGAGGTCCAGAGTCAATGTTGAGGACTCCCAGTGCCACTCCCTCCTGACTGCATACTACTGTGCCGCCACCTCTTGTGGGTCAGTCCTGCCGGTGGGACAGAACATACCCAGGGTATGGATGGAGGAGGATGGGACATTGGCAGAAAGGTATGATTCTGTGAGTATGACTACGTCAGGCTTTGCTCGACTAGTCTGTGGGATAGCTCGCCCAATTTTGACACAAGTCCCCAGATGTGGCTAACTAAAGAAATAAAGGACGGTATCCAATTAAAAACAAGGGCATACATAGTGACTAAAACAAGTGGGAGGATAGAAGACTGGGAAGCTTTTAAAAGCCAGCAAAGAATGTCTAAAAAATGATTAAGAAAGGGAAGATAGACTATGAAATAAACTAGCACAAAATATAAAAACAGATAGCAAGAGTTTCTATAGGTATATAAAAAGGAAAAGAGTGGCTAAAGTAAATGTTGGTCCCTTAGAGGACGAGACCGGGGAATTAGCAATGGGGAACATGGAGATGGGAGAAACTCGAAACAAATATTTTGTATCAGTCTTTATGGTAGAGGACACTAACAATATTCCAACAGTGGATAGTCATGGGGCTATAGGGGAAGGAAGAACTTAACATAATCACAATCACTAAGGAGTTGGTACTCAGTAAGATAATGGGACTAAAGGCAGATAAATCCCCTGGACGTAATGGCTTGCATCCTAGGATCTTAAGAGAAGTAGTGGCAGAGATTGTGGATGCATTGGTGGTAATTTACCAAAATTCCCTAGAATCTGGGGAGGTCCCAGCAGATTGGAAAACTGCAAATGTAACGCCCCTATTTAAAAAAGGAGGCAGACAAAAAAGCAGGAAACTATAGACCAGTTAGCCTAACATCTGTGGTTGGGAAAATGTTGGAGTCCATTATTAAAGAAGCAGTAGCAGGACATTTGGAAAAGCAAAATTCAGTCAGGCAGAGTCAGCATGGATTTACGAAGAGGAAGTCATGTTTGACAAATTTGCTGGAATTCTTTGAGGATGTAACGAACAGGGTGGAGAAAGGGGAACCAGTGCGTGTGATGTTTTTGGACTTACAGAAGGCATTTGACAAGGTGCCACATAAAAGGTTACTGCACAAGATAAAAGTTCACAAGCTTGGGGGTAATATATTAGCATGGATAGAGGATTGGCTAACTAACAGAAAACAGAGAGTCGGGATAAATGGTTCATTCTCTGGTTGGCAACCAGTAAATAGTGGGGTGCCGCAGAGATCAGTGCTGGGACCCCACTATTTACAATCTATATTAACGATTTGGAAGAAGGGACTGAGTAGCCAAGTTTGCTGATGATACAAAGATGGGAGGAAAAGCAATGTGTGAGGAGGACAGAAAAAATCTGCAAAAGGACATAGACAGGCTAGGTGAGTGGGCAAAAATTTGGCAGATGGAGTATAATGTTGGAAAGTGTGAGGTCATGCACTTTGGCAGAAAAAATCAAAGAGCAAGTTATTATTTAAATGGAGAAAGATTGCAAAGTGCTGCAGTACAGCGGGACCTAGGGGTACTTGTGCATGAAACACAAAAGGATAGTATGCAGGAACAGCAGGTGATCAGGAAGGCCAATGGAATCTTGGCCTTTATTGCAAAGGGGATGGAGCATAAAAGCAGGGAAGTCTTGCTACAGCTATACAGGGTATTGGTGAGGCCACAGCTGGAATACTGCGTGGAGTTTTGGTTTCCATACTTACGAAAGGATATACTTGCTTTGGAGGCAGTTCAGAGAAGGTTCACTAGGTTGATTCTGGAGATGAGGGAGTTGACTTATGAGGAAAGGTTGAGTAGGTTGGGCCTCTACTCGTTGGAATTCAGAAGAATGAGAGGTGATCTTATTGAAACGTATAAGATTATGAGGGGGCTTGACAAGGTGGATGCAGAGAGGATATTTCCACTGATGGGGGAGACTCGAACTAGAGGTCATGAACTTAGAATAAGGGGCCGCCCATTTAAAACTGAGATGAGGAGAAATTTCTTCTCTCAAGAGGATTGTAAATCTGTGGAATTCGCTGCCTCAGAGAGCTGTGGAAGCTGGGTCATTGAATAAATCAGGACAGAAATAGACAATTTCTTAAATGATAAGGGGATAAGGGGTTATGGGGAACGGGCAGGGAAGTGGAGCTGAGTCCATGATCAGATCAGCCATGATCTTATTGAATGGCGAAGCAGGCTTGAAGGGCCGTATGGCCTACTCCTGTTCCTATTTCTTATATTCTTATGTTCTTATGTCAGTGAGGAGGATCTTGCAGGGTCAACGGGGCTGGGTATGCTGTTATCATGTCTGAAGGGTGCCAAAGTCAATGCCAGGTGGTCCGTTCAGTTTTATTCTTATTATTGTTTTCTGTAGTGGTTTGTTAGGCCATTTCAGAGGACAGTTAAGAGTCAACCACATTACTGTAGGTCTGGAGTCATAGATAGACCAAACTGGGTAAGGACAGCAGATTTCCTTCCCTAAAGCGCATTAGGTAACCAGATGGGTTTGTACGACAATCCGATGGTCACCATTACAGATACAAGCTTTTTATTCCAGATTTATTTAACTTCTTGAGTTGCCGTGGTGGCATTTGAACTCGTATCTCTGGATCAGTGGTCCAGGCCTACTGGATTACTGGTGCAGAAACATAACCACTATGTGACTGTTCCCTTGCTATCTTTCGGATGCGATGTTAAACCGACGCCCAGTCTGCCATCTCAGGTGGACGGAAAAGATCCCATGACACTATTTTGAAGAGCAGGGGAATTTTCCCTGGTGTCCTGGCCAATATTTATCATAAAATCATAGAATCATAGAATGGTTACAGCATGGAAGAAGGCCATTCCACCCGTTGAGCCCATGCCAGCTCTTTGCCAGAGGACCTCAGTTAGCCATTTCCCTGTGGCACTGCAATTTCTTTTCTTTCAGGTTCTTATCCAACTCACTTTCGAAAGCAACGATTGAGTCTACTGCCACCACATTTTCAGGTGGTACATTCCAGATTCTAACCACACGCTATGTAAAAAAACATCTTCTTATGTCCCCTTTGGTTCTTCTGCCAATCACCCTAAATCTGTGTCCTCATAACTGAAGTCCCTCAAATCTGGAATCATTCTCATAAATCTTTTTTGCACGCTCTCTAAGGCCTTCACGTCCTTCCTAAAGTGCAGTGTCCAGAATTGGACACAATACTCCAGTTGAGGCCAAACCAGTATTTTATACAGGTTCATCATAATTTACATGCTTTTGTACTCTATACCTCTATTGCATGAAGCCGGGATCCCATATGCTTTTTTAACCACTTTCTCAACCTGGCCTGCCAACTTCAACGATTTGTGCACATATAGCCCCCAGGTCTCTCTGTTCATGCACCCGCTTTAGGAGTGTACCCGTTAGTTTATATTGCCTCTCCTCATTCTACCAAAATGTATCACTTCATACTTTTCTGCCTTAAATTTCATCTGCCATTGGGTCTGCCCATTCCAGCAGCCTGTCTAAGTCTTCTTGAACTCTATCCTCCTCACTGTTCAATATACTTCCAAGTTTTGTGTCATCTGCAAATTATAAAATTCTGCCCTGTACACCCAAGTCCAAATCATTAATATATATCAAGAAAAGCAGTGGTCCTAGTACTGACTCATAGGGAACACCGCTGTATACCTTCCTCCAGTCCGAGAAACACCCATTCACCACTATTCTGTTTCCTGTCACTTAGCCAATTTCATATCCATGCTGCCACTGTCCCTTTTATTCCATGGGCTTCAGCTTTGCTGCCAAGCCTATTATGTGGCACTTTGTCGAACGCTTTTTGGAAATCCATGTACACCACATCAACTGCATTGCCCTCATCAACCCTCTCTGTTACCTCATCAAAAAATTCAATTAAGTTGGTTGAACATGATTTGCCTTTAACAAATCCGTGCTGGCTTTCTTTAATTAATCCACACTTATCCAAGTTACTGTTAATTTTCTCCCGGATTATTGTTTCTAAAAGCTTCCGCACTACTGAGATTAAACTGACTGGCCTGTAATTGCTGGGTTTATCTTTACACCCTTTTTTGAACAGGGGTGTAACATTTGCAATTCTCCAGTCCTCAGGCACCATCCCTGTTTCTAAGGAGGATTGGAAGGTTATGGCCAGTACCTCTGCGATTTCTTCCTTCACTTCTCTCAGTGTCCAAGGATGCATCCCATCCGGTCCTGGTGACTTATCTACTTTAAGTGCAGCCAGCCTTTCTAGTCCCTCATCTTTATCAATTCTTATCCCATCCAGTATCTCCTCTACATTCTCCTTTACTATGTCTATTGCAGCATCCTCTTCCTTGGTGAAGACAGATGCAAAGTACGAATTTAGTTGCTCATCCATACCCTCTGCCTCCAGGTCTCTTTTTGGTCCCTAATCAGCCCCACCCCTCCTCTTACTACCCGTTTACTATTTATATGCCGATAGGAAACTTTTAGATTACCTTGTAGGTTAGCTGCCCGTCTATTCTCATACTCTCCCTTTGTCCCTCTTATTTTCTTTTTCACTCCTCCTCTGAACTTTCTACATTTAGCCTGATTCTCAGATGTATTCTCGGCCTGACATCTGTCACACATGCTCTTTCTCTACTTCATCTTACTTTCTTTCTCTTTCACCATCCAGGGATCTCTGACTTTAGTTGCCCTAAATTTGCCTCCAGTGGGAATATATCTCGACTGTACCTGAACTATTTCCTCTTTAAAGGCAGCCCATTGTTACACTACAGTTTTGCCTGGCAATCTTTGATTCTAATTTACCCGGACCACATCCATTCTCATCCCACTGAAATTTGCCTTCCTCCGATCAAGTATTTTTACTCAAGGTTGCTCCCTGACCTTTAGCTAATCTAAACCCCATGATACTATGATCACTGGTCCCTAAATCTTACCCTACTGACACTTGCTCCACTTGACCTACTTCATTCCCCATAACCAGATCCAGCAATGCCTCCTTCCTCATTGGGCTTATCTCTCAACCAACATCACTAGAACAGATTTACTAGTCATCATCACAAAACTGTTTATAGGATCTTGCTGTGAGCAAATTGGCTGCCATGTTTTTCCTACATTACCACAGAGACTACACTTCAAAAGTATTTAATTGGCTGTAATGCACTTTGGGACATCGTGAGGTTCTGAAAGGCTCTATATAAATGCAAGCTCATTCTTGCTTTTGGATTGATTGAAGCTTGATGCAGCATTAACACATTTGAGACATTAGTAGGGTTGATGTATCTAAGGAACAGGACTTGGCCATACAGACTAATGTGAATCAGCTCAAATGTCCACAGTGTCTCTGTGTTTGTATCAAATGGGAACATAGTGCTCAATTTTCCGCAGTGATTTGCGCTGTTTTTTTGGCGCACGCCGCTTTTTTTGGCCTAAGTTAAAAAATACAAGTTTCCCCAATCAATTTGCACTCAGTTACGATTTTTTTAGGTTCATTTTTTTTTTGAGTCAAAAAGGGCATAACCTGCCACCCACGCCAAATCTGGCCAGTTAGGCAAGTTTGGCCAGCTCAGAGTTACTCAAGTTCTTCTTAGGCTGGCGTATGTGACGTCTGTGGAAAAACCTTTTGGTGAGTTAAGAAAATCGGTGCAGGTAAGTAAATCTGCGCAGCAGATGCCCGGAAATCAGCAGCAGGAGAGGTGAGAGTGGGAGAGAGGGGGGGGCAAAGCCTTTTGGGGATAGTTAGGAGTGGGGACCAGGAGGGAGGAGGCTGTTCAGCCTGGGATAGGTGTGGGGACCGGGAGGGCATTCGGCCAGGGATACGTGTGGGGACCGGGAGGGTATTTGGCCAGGGATAGGTGTGGGGGCCAGGAGGGCATTCGGCCAGGGATACGTGTGGGGACCGGGAGGGCATTCGGCCAGGGATACGTGTGGGGACCTGGAGGGTAGTCGGCCAGGGATAGGTGTGGGGGCCAGGAGGGAGGAGGCCATTCGGCCAGGGATAGGTGTGGGGACCGGAACTGGAATGGGGGGGGCTGGGGACTTTAATAATTTAATGGAGGTAAGTTGCTGCAATGTTTAATGTGCTTGTGCTTGGTAAGTTGTTGTAATGTGCTTGTGCAGGTTGCTGTGAGCTGGCTGTAAGTGTCATTTTCCAGCCTCAGCCCGCATTGTGTCCCTGGTTACCGTGGCGACCCGATCTTTTTGGCGCAGATCAAGGCTCCACCCCTGAAACTAAGCAACAGGCTAGACAGCGCCAAAATGGAGGAATCAAATGGGGAAACTTGTAAGATTTTTTTTGGCATACTTGGACTCAAAAAAAAACGTGTGCAACTCTTCAAGTATGCCAAAAAACAGCTTTGGGGAATATTGAGCCCATTATCTCAGCTGATGAGACCATTTTTGTGAAACTAGATTGAAAATATTAGATAGAGTTTAAAGCAGAATGAGAATTTCTATTAGGCAAACGTTTTAGCGGTGCATCTATTAATTCAGATGCCCCAAGATGACTACTCTGTAATGAAACAAATTAAAGATGTTTCAGCAAGGGCTCAGGGGCCTCTGGTTTGTTAGTTCAAAAAAAAATGTTTTGAAGATAGAAAGAAAGAAAAACAGAGGACTAGAAGTTGGCTATCAGCGGCACGGGGAACGATCCCCGAGTCGGAACAGATGGGCCCGAGGCATACTCAATGGTGGGGCCTTGGGTTCTCATTTCCATGAGCTGCCTGCGAATATCCCTGAGCTGCTGTGTTGCTGACAGCGGGCGTCAGGTAGATAGAAAAATAGAAAATAGGTGCAGGAGCAGGCCATTCAGCCCTTCTAGCCTGCACCGCCATTCAATGAGTTCATGGCTGAACATGAAACTTCAGAACCCCATTCCTGCTTTCTCACCATACCCCTTGATCCCCCGAGTAGTAAGGACTTCATCGAACTCCCTTTTGAATATATTTAGTGAATTGGCCTCAACTATTTTCTGTAGTAGAGAATTCCACAGGTTCACCACTCTCTGGGTGAAGAAGTTTCTCCGCATCTCGGTCCTAAATGGCTTACCCCTTATCCTTAGACTGTGACCCCTGGTTCTGGACTTCCCCAACATTGGGAACATTCTTCCTGCATCCAACCTGTCCAAACCCGTCAGAATTTAAACGTTTCTATGAGGTCCCCACTCACTCTTCTGAACTCCAGTGAATACAAGCCCAGTTGATCCAGTCTTTCTTGATAGGTCAGTCCCACCATCCCGGGAATCAGTCTGGTGAATCTTCGCTGCACTCCCTCAATAGCAAGAATGTCCTTCCTCAAGTTAGGAGACCAAAACTGTACACAATACTCCAGGTGTGGCCTCACCAAGGTCCTGTACAACTGTAGCAACACCTCCCTGCCCCTGTACTCAAATCCCCTCGCTATGAAGGCCAACATGCCATTTGCTTTCTTAACCGCCTGCTGTACCTGCATGCCAACCTTCAGTGACTGATGTACCATGACACCCAGGTCTCGTTGCACCTCCCCTTTTCCTAATCTGTCACCATTCAGATAATAGTCTGTCTCTCTGTTTTTACCACCAAAGTGGATAACCTCACATTTATCCACATTATACTTCATCTGCCACGCATTTGCCCACTCACCTAACCTATCCAAGTCACTCTGCAGCCTCATAGCATCCTCCTCGCAGCTCACACTGCCACCCAACTTAGTGTCATCCGCAAATTTGGAGATACTACATTTAATCTCCTCGTCTAAATCATTAATGTACAATGTGAACAGCTGGGGCCCCAGCACAGAACCCTGCGGTACCCCACTAGTCACTGCCTGCCATTCTGAAAAGTACCCATTTACTCCTACTCTTTGCTTCCTGTCTGACAACCAGTTCTCAATCCACGTCAGCACACTACCCCCAATCCCATGTGCTCTAACTTTGCACATTAATCTCCTGTGTAGGACCTTGTCGAAAGCCTTCTGAAAGTCCAAATATACCACATCAACTGGTTCTCCTTTGTCCACTTTACTGGAAACATCCTCAAAAAATTCCAGAAGATTTGTCAAGCATGATTTCCCTCTCACAAATCCATGCTGACTTGGACCTATCATGTCACCATTTTCCAAATGCGCTGCTATGACATCCTTAATAATTGATTCCATCATTTTACCCACTACTGAGGTCAGGCTGACCGGTCTATAATTACCTGCTTTCTCTCTCCCTCCTTTTTTAAAAAGTGGGGTTACATTGGCTACCCTCCACTCGATAGGAACTGATCCAGAGTCAATGGAATGTTGGAAAATGACTGTCAATGCATCCGCTATTTCCAAGGCCACCTCCTTAAGTACTCTGGGATGCAGTCCATCAGGCCCTGGGGATTTATCGGCCTTCAATCCCATCAATTTCCCCAACACAATTTCCCGACTAATAAAGATTTCCCTCAGTTCCTCCTCCTTACTAGACCCTCTGACCCCTTTTATATCCGGAAGGTTGTTTGTGTCCTCCTTAGTGAATACTGAACCAAAGTACTTGTTCAATTGGTCTGCCATTTCTTTGTTCCCCGTTATGACTTCCCCTGATTCTGACTGCAGGGGACCTACGTTTGTCTTTACTAACCTTTTTCTCTTTACATACCTATAGAAACTTTTGCAATCCGCCTTAATGTTCCCTGCAAGCTTCTTCCCTGCCCTAATCAAACCCTTTGTCCTCCTCTGCTGAGTTCTAAATTTCTCCCAGTCCCCAGGTTCGCTGCTATTTCTGCCCAATTTGTATGCCACTTCCTTGACTTTAATACTATCCCTGATTTCCCTAGATAACCACGGTTGAGCCACCTTCCCTTTTTTATTTTTACGCCAGACAGGAATGTACAATTGTTGTAATTCATCCATGCGGTCTCTAAATGTCTGCCATTGCCCATCCACTGTCAACCCCTTAAGTATCATTCGCCAATCTATCTTAGCCAATTCACACTTCATACCTTCAAAGTTACCCTTCTTTAAGTTCTGGACCATGGTCTCTGAATTAACTGTTTCATTCTCCATCCTAATGCAGAATTCCACCATATTATGGTCACTCTTCCCCAAGGTGCCTCGCACAATGAGATTGCTAATTAATCCTCTCTCATTACACAACACCCAGTCTAAGATGGCCTCCCCCCTAGTTGGTTCCTCGACATATTGGTCTAGAAAACCATCCCTTATGCACTCCAGGAAATCCTCCTCCACCGTATTGCTTCCAGTTTGGCTAGCCCAATCTATGTGCATATTAAAGTCACCCATTATAACTGCTGCACCTTTATTGCATGCACTCCTAATTTCCTGTTTGATGCCCTCCCCAACATCACTACTACTGTTTGGAGGTCTGTACACAACTCCCACTAACGTTTTTTGCCCTTTAGTGTTCTGCAGCTCTACCCATATAGATTCCACATCATCCAAGCTAATGTCTTTCCTAACTATTGCATTAATCTCCTCTTTAACCAGCAATGCTACCCCACCTCCTTTTCCTTTTATTCTATCCTTCCTGAATGTTGAATACCCCTGATGTTGAGTTCCCAGCCCTGATCATCCTGGAGCCACGTCTCCGTAATCCCAACCACGTCATATTTGTTAACATCTATTTGCACAGTTAATTCATCCACCTTATTGCGGATACTCCTTGCATTAAGACACAAAGCCTTCAGGCTTGTTTTTTTAACACCCTTTGTCCTTTTAGAATTTTGCTGTACAGTGGCCCTTTTTGTTCTTTGCCTTGGGTTTCTCTGCCCTCCACTTTTCTTCATCTCCTTTCTGTCTTTTGCTTTTGCCTCCTTTTTGTCTCCCTCTGTCTCCCTGCATAGGTTCCCATCCCCCTGCCATATTAGTTTAACTCCTCCCCAACAGCACTAGCAAACACTCCCCCTAGGACATTGGTTCCGGTCCTGCCCAGGTGCAGACCGTCCAGTTTGTACTGGTCCCACCTCCCCCAGAACCGGTTCCAATGCCCCAGGAATTTGAATCCCTCCCTGCTGCACCACTGCTCAAGCCACGTATTCATCTGTGCTATCCTGAATGAAGTGGAGAAACAATCAGAAGGTGAGGGGTGGGGCGATTGGGAGATGAGCCACAGACATCACTTTTTCTGCCTTTACCAAAATGGCGCACCTCCAGCTCATATTGAGCATGCACACCCCACGCACTATATTGGATGCTTAGGCGTCCGTTTTTGCGCCTGAAAAACGAGCGAGTGCCATAAAATTTCCAGGTCAGAATGTGCAGGACAATCCAGGCCCAGGAGAAAATAAATCACTCTTGTGCTGCATTAGACAAATTGCCCTTTGTTATACCTCTAAAAACAATTGTCGGTGAAGCATAGTTACTTGCTAGTTTCTTAGCACATCTACGTGTATTTTTTTTAACCCGGTTAGGAATCAAATACAAAGGGAAATTCTCCCACGCCATCATTTTCTCGATTGATACTCGTCCGCCTGAACAATAATTGCTTCTCACCCAGCTGGCACATGCAGAGTGCAGTCCCGTTGCTTTGTGTGATACAGGTGGAGTTGCTCCGGCAGGGATTGTACGGGAAGTCACAGGGGTCATACTGCTGCTCACACAGGTTGCCAGTGAAGAATGGAGGGCAGATGCAGTCGAATTTCCCGGGGACGGCAGGTTCACGGCAGGTGGCACCATTCCAGCAGGGATTGGAATCACATTCATTCACGTCCTCTGTGCAGTCTGACCCTCTCCAGCCTGGGCTGCACATGCAGCTGTCAAAACATATTAAAAATAATGATTGTTAGTTCAACAAATCACTCGGCAACGGATAGCCGTACTGCAGTCCCGTACAATAACTCTTAAATGTTCCGACCGCTCATGCAACCTTACTAAAATGGAGCTCGTATGAAATACCTCGGACACCACACTGCAATTGAGAAGCTTCGCCGATATTTAATTTAGCAATGGAAGACAAAACATTTCAATCTAAAGATAGCATAAAAACATTAGGGTTTGTTTTTTACTCCATTAAGCACTAAAAGGATGCATTGTTCAAAAGCTCGAACGCTCGTTGGCTGCAAACTGAGTACAAAATGTATGCTTCTTTTTTTCAATTAAAATCTTCATCTGGAACAGAGGACCTATATCATTTAACAAATGCCCAAACTGTTCTCTTCAGTGCGGTTTTAACTCAAACACTCCCATTGATGACATTGTCATTTTCAGGTACATATGCCCAAATGGCACAAACATTACTTCTATTGTCTATATCAGGAGATAGCAGCAATGATTTGACTGCTTGCTGCATACGGTAACTACACTAACCTAATTGCAATGTTACTGGAGTGACAAATTGACAATAATTCACAAGAAAAATGAACTTATTTATAAAAAAGAGATTGAGGTTCAAATCATAGAATCAGATGGAGGCCATTCGACTCAGTGTGCCTGTGCTGGCTCTTTGAGAAAGCTCTCCAATTAGTCCCACTCCCCCTGCTCTTTTCCCGTAGCCCTGCTATTATTTTCTTTTCAAGTATTTATCCAATTTCCTTTTGAAAGTTACTATTGAATCTGCTTCCACCACCCTTTCAGGCAGTGCATTCCAAATCATAACGACGCGCTGTTTAAAAAGAAAATCACCTCATCTCCCCATTTGGCAATTACCTTAAATCTGCGTCCTCTGGCTACTGACCCTCCTACCTGCAGATAGCGTTTCTCCTTATTTACTCAATCAAAATATCAAAACCCTTTGAGCACCTCCATTAAATCTCCCCTTAACCTTCTCTGCTCTGAGGAGAACAATCCCAGCTTTACTCGTCTCTCCTCGTAACCGAAGTCTTTCATCCCTGGTATCAGTTTAGTAAATCCTCTCTGCACCCTCTCCAAGGCCTTGGCAATCCCAAAATGAATGTCCCCTGTTGATGATCTAAGATTGTGATTAAGTGTTTATTTTTGTGCTTTAGGGATTGTTTTCCCTGCACCTAGTGTAATCCGACTGTCCTGCTCATTCCAAAAACACTCTAATGTTCCCCCCTTTTCAACCAACTATTCACTTCCCTTTGAAAATAATTGCTGGATTCTGCTTCCACAATGGTTTGTGACAGTGAGTTCCACACTCTAACCACCCTGAGATAGATATTTATCAGTGCCCCCTAGGTGGTTAATGTGGCAGAAGGGTTTGCCCACCTTTGGAATGAAAATCAGGTGGGCCTTACACTCCACCAGATTATAACCCAGATAGTGAAGACACAAATCTTCAGTATAAAGAATGTTTCTTTCTAACCTCCCGTTTGATATATTTTTTGATTTATTTCCTCTCATTACCATCTTGCAGGGCAGTGAAAACAATATATTCACATTTAATAAGTTATTTGTCCCCCTCATTTTGCTATGGTACATCTGCAGTTCATATTAACGTTGTCACAGAGATTGTGGGAATTCTATTTGAGGTCAACAATCCCAGGAAAGTTCAATATTTCAGTGGAAAGTCTATTCTGGATATTTTTTGCGAAGTGGGTATTGACACCACTGTTTCACCCGGTGAGTTTGAGGCAGGGCGGGGACTCACAGCAAACAATCTACTTTGTAGCAAACAAAATCTATTGGGGCCGAAATTCAGGGTCCCGGGAAGGACCGTCACCGCGGGTTTTCGGCGGCCATTCAGCAAATCGAGTGGCCGCCTCGTTCCGGTCGATTGGCCTCCGCGACGCACTTTCGCCGTAAGCCGCCGACTTCCACCACGATATGGGGCTTGCGACCGTACTGATGTCATCAGGGTGCGCGCCGCTGCTACACAGCCACATCACCCAAATTCACCATAAAAAACAGAGCTGTTTGTTGGACAGTGTCTCCGCCAGCTTTTTGGGTTGGTACACTTTGTCGTGCTACTCGACACTGCTGGAGGAGGTGAAAGGAGGATTACCGCAATCGGGTATTTTTGGTGACAACTTTTTCTGTTGCTTTGTGCTCATTTGGTTAACATGTTCATCACTTTTGGAGAGTTTTGAAGTCTTTTAGCTCTCACTGATTAGTGGAGGCCTGTAGGCCTCATTCTGTGCTCCACAGAGGCCTGCTGTTCAGGGTCCGGCCTTCACACAGAATGGGCTCAGTGTTGGCAGGGGAACGCTTTGTCCACCTTGTGAGATGCAGGGCGGTACGCAGGAGAAGGCGGCACTGTTAGCAACGGGTAGAGAGGCAGCGGGCAAGGGAGGAAGCATCCATGGCTGCCCAACATCCAGAAGGGCCTGCAGATGGGCGCCGACCTCCACGTAGAGAGGGTGGCCAGGAGGAAGATGGCGTGAGGAGGAGGGTCAGGTACGCTGAGCCCCCCGCACCACATACTGGGCCAGGAGTCTTGCCAGCAACAGCCTGCAGAGGCTCCCGGCCATGAGGAGGAACAGGGAGAGAGCGATCAGCCAGCTGCCATGGGAGGTGTTCAGCACAGACCTGGGGGAAGGAGGCCCTACTGTCAAAGGGTCACAGAGTCTGCCGATGTCAGTTCTCCTTCTTGGAGTTCAGTGATGAGCAATGCTTGCGAAAGCTCAGATTTAGAAAGGACGTACTGAGGGAACTGTGCAACGTCCTGCACCAAGATCTGCAGCGTCACACAAAACTCAGGACCAAGGTCACCATAGCTCTCAATTTTTATGCTACAGGGTCTTTCCAGTGCGCGACTGCAGACATCTCGAACATCTCCCAATTCTCTGCCCATCGCTCCGATGCTCTGTATAGGAGAAGAGTGGACTATATCTCATTTCCGATGACCAGGGATAAGCAGGTGGAGCGGCAGGCCGGATTTGTCAGGATTGCATGGTTCCCCAGGGTGCAGGGTGCCATAGACTGCACACACCAGTGTGAACCTAAAACAACAACCCAACGCAGGAGCAGCAAAGCAGCTTTACAAATGGTTTAAGACCGAGGACCAACAAAAAACCCGCGACCTGAAGAATAGATGGTGGGTGGAGAAAGCACAGGAGATTCAGCAGCTGGCCGACAGCCATGATGTGCGAGGATTCTTCACCGCAGTCAAGTCCACCTACGGCCCAAGCACCCCAGCCCCACCCCACTGCTGGCCAAGAACGCGGAGACACTCATCAAGGACACCGAGGCAGTCAGGACCCACTGGAAGCAACAATTTGAAGATCCCCTCAACCGAGACTCTGCCTTTGACACGAGTGTCCTTGACTCCATCCCGCAGCATGCTACTCGCCACCATCTCAGCAAAACTCCAGCCCTGCATGAGGTAGAAAAGGCCATCCATCAGCTCAAGAATAACAAGGCATCGGGAGCGGATGGAATCCCCGCTGAGGCACTAAAGTATGGCGGAGAGGCACTATTGGCATGAATCTGGAAGGAGGAGAGCATGCCAGGGGCTCTCAGAGATGCAGTAATCGTGACCATCTTTAAAAAAGGGGACAAGTCCGACTGCAGCAACCACAGAGGAATCTCCCCGTTGTCAGCCAATGGGAAGAATAATCCTCAACTGTCTTCTCTGTGGCTGAGGAGCTCCCCCCGGAGTCATAGTGCAGATTCTGTCCTTCACGGGGTACAATGGACATGATCTTTACGAGTTGACAACTGCAAGAGAAATGCACGGACCCTTGTACATGGCCTTCTTTGACCTTACAAAGGCCTTTGACCCTGTTAACCGCGAGGGACTATGGAGTATCCTCCTCCATTTCGGTTGCCCCCAAAAGTTTGCTCCGCGACGACATGCAAGCCACGAGTGGAACTAAACTATAGAACCAGTGGGAACCTGTTCAACTTTTGTTCTCTCCAGGCTAGATCCAAGACCGTCCCATCCTCTGTTGCCGACCTACAGTACGCGGATGACGCTTGCGTCTGCACGCAGAGGCTGAACTCCAAGTCATCGTCAACATCTTCACCGAGGCATACAAAAGCATGGGCCTTACATTAAATATCCGTAAGACAAAGGTCCTCCACCAACCTGACTCCACCACACAGCACTGCCCCCCAGTCACCAAGATCCACAGCACGGCACTGGACAACGTGGACCACTTTCCATACATCAGGAGCCTATTATCAGCAGGGCAGATATCGACGACAAGGTTCAACACCACCTCCAGTGAGCCAGCGCAGCCTTTGGCCGCCTGAGGAAGAGTGTGTTTGAAGATCAGGCCCTCAAATCTGGCACGAAGCTTATGGTCTACAGGGCTGTAGTGATACCCGCTCTCCTGTATGGCTCAGAGACATGGACCATATACAGTAGACACCTCAAATCACTGGAGAAATACCACCAAAAATGTCTTCGCAGGATCCTGCAAATCCCCTGGGAGGACAGATGCACCAATGTCAGTGTGCTCGATCAGGCCAACATCCCCAGTATCGAAGCACTGACCACACTCGACCAGCTCCGTTGGGCGGGCCACAGTGTTCGCATGCCTGACCCAAGACTCCCAAAGCAAGCGCTCTACTCAGAATTCCTACACCGCAAGTGAGGCCCAGGTGGGCAGAGGGAATGTTTCAAGGAAACCCTCAAAGTTTCCTTGATTAATTGCAACATTCCCATCGACACCTGGGAGTCACAGGCCAAAGACCGCCCTAAGTGAGGAAGAGCATCCGGGAGGGCGTTGATCACCTCGAGTCTCGTCGGCGAGAGCATAAAGAAAAAATGCGCAGGCAGCAGAAAGAGCGTGCGGCAAACCAGTCCCACCCACCCTTTCCTCCAATGATTGTCTGTCCCACCTGTGACAGAGACTGTAATTCCCGTATTGGACTGTTCAGTCACCTGAGAACTCACTTTTAGAGTGGAAGCAAGTCGTTCTCGATTTCGCGGGACTGCCTGTGATGATGATGATGACACCAGCATAGGATCCTGGCTGTTGATGCCAGGTATTCAGGCAGCAGCCACGATTCCTTCATTCTGGGCCAGACCAGTGTTCCCGCCCTCTTCACCAGGCCAAATCAGGATTATGGATGGCTGCTTGGGGACAAGGGATATCCCCTGTCCACTTGGCTGCTGACTCAACTTGAGGACCCCAGGACAGCAGCCGAGCATGCCTACAATGACACGCATTCTGGCACCAGGTGCATCATCGAGCACTGCATTGGTATCCTCAAGCTGAGGTTCCGATGCCTGGACCGGTCTGGTACCACATTGCAGTACTCTCCTGCACAGGTCTCCACAATTGTGGAGGTCTGTCTGCTGCATGCTGCACAACCTGGCCTTCATGAGGGGCCAGCTGCTGGAGCTCGAACCAGCAGTACCACCTGATGAGGAGGAGGCGCAGGAGGAGGTAGAGGAGGAGGAGGCGGAGAAGGAGGAGGAGGATCCCTGTCGCCACCCAGGCAGGAGGCGTCGCCGCCATCGCAACTCTGCAAGGGAGGTGCAGAGACGTCTGATTGCTGCTCGATTCACATAATCTCATCCCCATATGACCCTTCAGCTCCTATTTTCCATGGCCATCCCAATGAGTGTCTTCACAAAGAATTGCCCACTCTCAAATGAAACACCTGCCCTGAAATATGTGCAAAAAATAAAGATTTAGAACATGATGCAAGTCAGTGCAAAAAGACAACAGAGCAAAAAACAGTACAAGAAAATAACATCATTTCTCACCCTTGTGCATCTCCTTATAGCACCTCTTACACGTGCCTATCCTACTACTATACCGAAGTGTCTCCCGTATGCCTGCCTCATGGGTCTGGGAAAGCTGCTGTGGTTCTTGTGTCGGAGCTACAGATGTCCTTCTCGGATGTCCTCGGCCACCTTTGGGCCTGGAAGGGTCGGGTACAGACTGGTCACCACCCTCCTGGGAGGGTTCAGTCTGGCTTGGCTCGAGCGAGGCCATGTGTGGAGGCACTGGCAGAGTGGCAGGTCTGGGGCCAGTAATGGTGTGATCATGAGAGAGCGCATCATCAGGATCCTAGTCCGAGGAGCCTGAGTCACTCCCCGGAGGCAGCACATTACCACCACCACCAAGCTGAGGGAGGCCTCCCGTGACCCGTGGTGGACCCAGCCGCGAACGCAACACTGAGGTGTCGGGTGGCATCAAGCTGAGACTGCATGAGAGAGCAGCCAAAGTCTCAAAGCCAGCAGACAAAGCAGCAGTTTGATGCTCCATGACAGCAGTAAGACGTTCCGTGGCCTGTTGCCCAGAGTGCATAAGAGTATTCCAAGCTTTCAGGGCCACAGCTTTCCTCTCCAATCCAGCACCGATGCGCTCATTCCCTCAAGCCTGTGCTGAAATAGCAGCTGACACATCACCTGCAGGTTGCGGCATCCGCACGGACAATCTGGAAGCCCAGCATCGCCTGCACACTGGCAATGATGGGCTCCATGGTGTGCGTAGACTTATCGACTGACTATACGGGCCAGCCCACACTGCAACATGTGCGCGCACTAGGTCCATGCAGCCGAGCTGGTCTCCAGTCATCTTGGTTAATCCTTGTCACTGGACCAAGACCTGTGTGGCCCCTGTCAAGCACGTGTGGTGTCTGGTGTGCAACGGCCACCTCACGTTAAAAAAGTCCACGCACAGGCATCATCCACCCTTCTGCATGTAGTGCGGGACCTGGAATATTAGGTCTTTCATTGGAACACCTGTGAACTCATCCTTTTTTGGCGTGGAAGCAAGACACCCTCGATAAAAGGGACCGCCTATGATGATGATGAGGTGCTGCAAACACTGATAAGCACTGCACAAAGGTGCACGGCTGCAGCCAGGCTCTCCCATGACTCCCTCTATATGCTTATGGAGGGTGTTACAGCAAAAAAGGAGGTCCTCTTCCCTTCCCATAGGCAGAAGAGACATCGGCAGGACACCAACGCAGCCTGGTTGCACATTGCACAGGAGGGCACAAACGGGGATGTAATCAGGAGGACCAGGCTGCAGTGGCACAAACCTTTCAATCATCTCAGTAGATCGTGAAACGTTACTGCAAAACCACACTCAACTTCATCCTGCTGTGCCACTCATCACATCCCCATCACTCTGCCTTCCCTACCCTACTCCTGCACGTCCTTACGTACACCAACTGACTTTGCACCTCCACCCATCCCTCTCTCTACATTATAACATCCCCATCTCACTAGCCACTCCTCACTCTCAAACTCATCCCACTCCAATCATGCCAACTAACAGCACACAAGGGTAGGCACTTGTGTTTTAGAAAATATTCATGTGAAGTTTCTGTTAATGTGCTGTCAAACAGTGAAATCTTTATTTGCTAGGTGAGTTGCAGTGAATGGTGAGAAATAGGAACAGGAGTAGGCCATTTGGCCCCTCGAGCCTGCTCCGCCATTCAATAAGATTATGGCTGATCTGATCTTGGTCTCAACTCCACTTCCCTGCCAGTTCCCCATAACCCTTGACATGCGTGTTATTCAAAAATCTGTTTATCTCCACCTTATATATTGAATGACCCAGCCTCCACCGCTCTCTGGGGTAGAGAATTCTACAGATTTACGACCCTCAGAGAAGAAATTCCTCCTCATCTCCATTTTAAATGGGTGAACCCTTATTCTGAAACAATGCTCTCCAGTTCTAGATTCCTCCATGAGGAGAAACATCCTCTCTGCATCTACACTGTCAAGCCCCCTCAGACTCTTATACGTTTCAATAAGATCACCTCTCATTCTTCTAAATTCCAATAAGTGTAGGCCCAACCTGCTCAACCTTTCTTCATAAGACAACCCCTTCATCTCAGAAACCAACCTATTGAACCTTCTCTGAACTGTCTCCAATGCAAGTATATCTCTCCTTAAATAAGGAGATGAAAACTGTACACAGTACTCCAGATGTGGCCTCACCAATACCCTGTATAGTTGTAGCAGGACTTCTCCGCTTTTATACTCCATTCCCCTTGTAATAAAGGCCAACATTCCATTTGCCTTCCTAATTACTTGCTGTAACTGTATACTAACTTGTTGTGTTTCATGCACAAGGACCCCCAGATCCCTCTGTCCTGTAACATTTTGTAGTCTCTCTCCGTTTAAATAATAACTTGCTTTTTATTCTTCCTACCAAAGTGGATAACCTCACATTTTCCCACATTATACTCCATCTGTAATTTTTTGCCCACTCAATTAGCCTGTCTATATCCCTTTGCAGATTCTGTGTCCTTTTTACAACATGCTTTCCCACCTATATTTGTATCATCAGCAAATTTTGGCTACATTACACTCTGTTCCTTCATCCAAATCATTAATATAGATTGTAAATAGTTGAGGCCCCAGTACTGATCTCTAGTTACAGTTTCCCAACTTGAAAATGACCCATATATCCCGACTCTCTGTTTCCTCCATACATGCTAATATATTATCTCCAACCCCATGAGCTCTTAACTTGTGCAGTAACCTTTTATGTGGCACCTTATCGAATGACTCTGGAAATCCAAATACACTATATCTACTGGTTCCTTTTATCTACCCTGCTCGTTACATCCTCAAAGAACTCCAGCAAATTTGTCAAACATGAGTTCCCTTTCATAAAACAATGCTGACTCTGTTTGACAACATTATGATTTTCTAAATGTCCTGCTACTACTTCCTTAATGATGGACTCCAGCATTTTCCCAATGAGATATGTTAGGCTAACTGGCCTATAGTTTCCTGCTTTCTGTCTCCCTCCTATCATGACTGGGGGTATTACATTTGCGGTTTTTCAATCCACTGTGACCTCTCCAGAAACCAGGGAATTTTGGTAGATTACAACCAATGCATCCACTATCTCTGCAGCCACTTCTTTTAAGATTCTAGGATGCAGGCCATCAGGTCCAGGGTACTTCTCCATCTTTATTCCATTAGTTTTCCCAGTACCTTTTCTGAGTGATTGTTTTAATTCCCCCTCCCCCCCCCCCATAGCCCCTGATTATCTATTATTATTGGGATGTTTTTGTGTCTTCTACCATGAATACCGATGTAAAATATTTGTTCAAAGTCTCTGTCATTTCCCAGTTTCCCATTATTAATTTCCCAGTCTCATTCTCTAAGGGACCAACATTTACTTTAGTTACTCTCTTCCTTTTTATATACCTGTAGAAGTTCTTATTGTCTGTTTTTATATTTCTTGCCAGTTTACTCTCAAAATCTATCTTTTCTCTCATTATTTTTTTAGTCGTCCTTTGCTGATTTCTAAAACTTTCCCAATCCTCTGGCCTGACACTAAACTTCGCAACATTGTATGCCTTTGTTTTCAATTTGATACCATCCTTAACTTCCTTAATTAGCCATGGTTCATTCTTCCCTTAAAGTTTTTGGGCCCGAAATTGGCGAAAGCTGAGTTCTGCCCAATTACCGTCCAAACGACCGCTGAGATCCTGACGGTACTTTGGACGGAAATTTCATGGAAAAATCTGGGAAAGACCGTCCACTGGCAAAAATGGGACTTATGCACTGGAACTGATTCAGGGTGGCAGCGAGCAGTAGCTCCCATTCTCGGCGGCAAATGCAATCCTTGGCAAAGTACCGCTGAGGATTGTGTCGGGCCCAGGGAGAGGGGGGGAATTGATGAAATAAAAAATGTTCAAAACATTAAAAAAAACACTCAAAATCTTTCAGGGGACCCTATCCACCTGAATCCCTGCAAAAAAAATAAAGAAAAGAAGTGGATTTTTTGCAGGTCTTCATACTTACCCTTGAGGTCAGACCTACCTCCATGTGGTAGTCTTTTCCCCTGCTGGAGCGGAGGACCGCCCGGACAAAACTGGCAAAGCAGTGGGCGGGAGTACTCGTCTGGGTGGCGCACGTCGGCGCACGCCAGCGCACAGTACCTAGCAGTCTTCTCTCCCCGCCAGCGGGAGGCCTCCACCAAACTCGCTCGGAGGGGAGACCGCCCAGAAACCTGGGAGACCGCTGAGAAAACTCGGCGGCAGCGGATGATAAGTCCACCAATTTCGGGTCCTTTCTTTCTCACTGAAATATACCTTTGCTGAGAGTTATGTAATTTCTCCTTAAATGTCTGCCACTGCTTATCTACCATCTTACAATTTAATTTATTTTCCCTGTTCACTTTAGCCAACTTTGTCTTCATACCTTTGTTATTGCCTTTATCTAAGTTCAGGACACAAGTTTGAGACCCAGATTTCTCACCGTAAAACTGAATTTGAAATTCGAACATGCTATGATCACTCTTTCCTATAGGATCCTTTACTATGAGATCATTAAATAATCCTGTCTCATTACACGTTACAGATCTAAAATAGCCTGTTCCCTGATTGGTTCCACAGTGTATTGTTCTAAGAAACCATCGCAAATGCACTCTATGAACTCTTCAAGGTTATCTTTGCCAATTTGATTTGTCCAATCTAGATGAAGATTAAAATCGGCCATGATTATTGCCGTACCTTTCTTACAAGCCTCCATTATTGCTTGATTTATACTCTGTCCTATAGTGTAGTTACTGTTAGGGGGCCTATAGATTACTCCCACCAGTGACTTATTTCCCTTATTACTTCTTATCTCCACCCAATTCTACATTTTGATCTTCTGAACCAATATAATTTCTCACTACACCACTGATCTCATCCTTTATTAACAGAGCTACCCCACGTCCTTTTTCTTTCTGCCTATCCTTCCAAACTGTCAAATACCCCTGAATATTCAGTTCCCAGCATTCGTCACCTTACAATCATGTCTCTGTAATGGCTATCAGATTATACCCATTTATTTCTATTTGTGTCATCAGCTCATCTTGTTACAAATGCTGCATGCATTCAGATAAAGAGCTTTTAATGTCTTTTTACCATTTTTTCCTACTCTGAATCTACTTTCTGATGCACTCATGTTTATACACTGGTCTCTTCCTGGTTATCATTACCCTTATCACTACTCTGCTCTCTTGCCTACTTCTTTCTCCTTGACTTTTTAAATTTCCCCTCACCTGAACCCTACCCCCAGTATTTAGTTTAAAGCTCTATCTATAGCCCTAGGACACCAGTCCCAGCATGGTTCAAGTGAAGCCCCTCCCAACAGAACAGCTCTCCCTTTCTCCAGTAGTGGTGCCAGTGCCCCATGAATCGAAACCCTTTTTCTCCCATAATGGTATCCCCCTGCAATGGTGATGAATGTGAAAGGAATGGCTTGGGCATTGTAGGGATGCTTTATGGTATGGGGTGGTGCCAACCTGGCACATCATGTGGCATCCAGGGTGTGCAGTGTCAAGTGAAGTAAATCTGGCTATGGTAAGGCCATCCCTGGCCTCCCGGGCAACAAAGTGACCGGGTGCTGATGCCCTGTGTCCTGTACAGCATTCGGTGATTGTTGTTGGTGCTGCTGATGTGCCTGATGATGCTGGTGTTGGGGCTGATCATGGTGGAATTCTGAGGATCAAGGTGAGATAGTTTCAAGGGCACCCATGCTGATGGAATAGATGGTGGGTGAAGTAGAGATGACGGAGGGCGATCTGTCAATGGTGGGAGAGGTAATTAGCTCAGACTGGATGGAGACTTGTGTAATGACTTGCAGCATTCTGAATCTGTAGTGGAAATGCAGTTTAGAGAAGCTAATGGTTAAAGGAACCTTCGCAATCAGCTTTAACTTGACATTTGAAGCAGGCAATTCATCAGCTGAAACAATGGCCAGTGACCTCGCGCCTCAGCTTCACTGACAAGATCTAGGCATAACGGGAAACCGGTGGGCAATCTGTCAAAATCAAAAAGCTTGGAAATAAAGCATTGTTAAATGGCTGTAAACAAGCCACTAATGATTTCAATTGCCTCCCCCACTGCTGTGTGCCCAGCATCAACCTGAAACGTTAACTCTGTTTCCTTCTCCACAGATACTGCCTGACCTGCTGAGTATTTCCAGCATTTTCTATTTTTTATTACAAAACTGTAATACAGCTCTAAGAAATCTAGGCCAGCTCAACATTTGAGCGCCTCATAGAATCATAGAATTATACAGTGCAGAATGAGGCCATTCGGCCCATCGTGCCTATGCCGGCTCTTTGAAAGAGCTATTCAATTAGTCCCACTCCCCTGCCCTTCCCCCATAGCCCTGCAAATTTCTCCTTTTTAAGTGTTTATCCAATTCCCTTTTGAAAGTTACTATTGAATCGGCTTGCTCCATCACAATGACTTGCTGCGTTAAAATTATTCTCATCCATAGCCCTGCAAATGTTGCCTTGTTCACTTGTTTCATGTGGGTAAGCACGCTATGGGGAAGAAGCAAAACATGAACTGAAGCTTACATACCTGGCCCAAGACGGCCCTAAGTGGAGAAAGAGCATCCGGGAGGGCACTGAGCACCTCGAGTCTCGTCGCAAAGAGCATGCAAAAAGCAAGCGCAGGCAACAGAAGAAGCATGCGGCAAATCAGACTCCCCACCCACCCTTTCCTTCAACGACTGTCTGTCCCACCTGTGACAGAAACTGTAATTCCCGTATTGAACTGTACAGTCACCTGAGAGATCACTTTTAGAGTGGAAGCAAGTCTTCCTCAATTTCCGGAGACAGCCTATGATGATGATGATGCCAACCATCTGATTTTTGCTTTGTTGAAAGGCGGTTTTGTATTTTACATCCATATCTGCACAGAGCAGCAATACCAAATCAATTTTTTTTGCTACATGAATGGAAACACAGGTTTCGAGATTGATCCTGGCAAAATAGGTTTTCCCTGAGCCAGCAACTTCGACTATTTTCTAACTGAATTTCATTTGCCACCAGTCTTGCAACAGTTTCTGTTTAGTGAAAACTATCGATTCGGTTTGAGATTCATAATCCTCTATCTCTCTCTGAAGTTTGCAATCATTTGCTGTAGACTCGTAAAGCTTGCTAAAAGGGAGATTATTTTGTCAAAAAGTCAAAGGTAGTTTCAATTAAAAATATTTTGCTATTAATCTGACAGGCACAGAAATGTTTAACTATTCAAGACTTTGACAAATAACTGTGCTGTTTGGAATAATTGCTACTTCGAATTTGAACTATGGACTGATCATTAGTTCAATGGCCAAATAGAAGCTCCAGTATTTATGCTGGTGAGGTTTATCAGCTTTTGTACGGAAGCTGTTCTCATCTTTGCATAGTTAATTATATAAAACTCAGTGGTCTTAAAACCTATAATTACAATTATACCACAGTAAATGCGCAGTTCTGGTCTCCATATTATAAAAAGGATGTCAAGGCACTGGAGAGGTGCAAAAAAGATTTACAAGGATGACACCAGAACTGAGAGGTTACATCTGTCAGGAAAGCTTGAACAGGCTGAGGCTCCTTTCTCTAGAAAAGTTTAGGCTAAAGGGTGGCCTGGTAGAGGTCTTTAAGATTATGAAAGTGTCGGCGTAGGGAAGATGTTGCCACTCATGCGAGTCCAAAACTTTGTGCCATAAATATAAGATAGTCACTAATAACTCCAATAAGGAATTCAGGAGAAGCTTCTTTACTCAGAGACTGGTTAGAATGTGGAACTTGCCATCACATGGAGTGGTTGAGGCGAATAGCAGAGAGCAGAGATGCTTTTAAGGGGAAGATAGATAAACGAATAGAAGGTTATGCTGATAGGGTTAGATGAAGTGGGGTGGGAGGAAGTACGTGTGGAGCATAAATACCGGCATGGACCTGTTGTGCCGAATGGGCTGTTTCCGAGCTGTAGATTCTGTGTCATTCTATGCAATTTCATACTGTATTTATAGACCAACCCTGCCCACTCTACACACACATGAACATATAGAATTCTATTTCTGTGAATGTTGCATCCTTAGCTGTCCATCAATTCAATGCATCTTTTTTGCTATTTAGGTTTAGTACTTACCGATAGCCATTTACAAGATCTGCACACGTTGCATTGTTCTGACAAGGTTCGGAAGCACATTCATTGACTCCTCGTTCACAGAAATCCCCTTCCCAGCCTGGAAGACACACACACTGGTAGCTCTGTGCAGGAGGAAAAGGAATGCATAGACATGTGGATTAAACCGTCATGGAAACGGCGATCCCCCCCACTTCCCCTCTCGCATAAAACCAATTTTGTGCTCCTGTTTGCAAACTTTTGGATTCAAGAACACAATTAGACACGTCTGAAGCGAGAGAACAGATTGAGGAATACGGTGCGAAGGCCAATAAGTGAGGTTAATCATTCAAAGCGAAACAGAGATGTTGGGCCTTGTCCTATGCCTAAAAGAAAAATCTCATTTTGTCATGTTCTTTTAAAAAAATATGCACATAGTTTATTTCCAGACACCTGGCTGATTCATTAGAAAAATGACAAAGACTATCACCCATTCAAACCCCCAATTCCTGCAAAGATATGAAAACTCTTATTGAAAAGCGATGGCACAATTAAGGACAAGAGTTGAATGGGTAACATCTGGTCTGCCTGATATTCCTGATTATCATCCTTACTTCTTTTTTCATCCATTTCTCCTTTTCAGCTATATTTTTTATTGCTATGTGCCCTGCTTGGTTTCTTGTGTCTAGTTTTCCTATTTCTCTTTTGTTTGCTTTCTTCATGTTTGATTTGCTTCTCCTTTCTTTCTCTCTGTGTCTTCCATTCCTCGTCCACTTGTATTTTTATCTGTCACTTGCCACAATTGGGCATCCACAATATAGTTAACACATCTATTAAAACTGACAGTAGCTTTCTGCCTCGGCCAACTCTGCAAAGCACAACCCAGCAGGCAGGACACAACTTTATTCAACTCGGCTAGGAGTAGGAGGGGATAATCGAGGGTGTCTTCAACATCTCAGAGTTCACTGCATTAAAACAGAATACATCAGGTGACAGCCTGGATTTAAAAATCGGTCTTGAAAATTAATTGCCAGATTACACTCAATGGGGGTAATTCTGACTTTGGGCGATTGTGTTAAACGGATGATAGCGTACGGCCACCAGTTATACATCTCTTCCCCAATTCTATTCCATTGACTTAAAAACCAAAATGAGACTGCATGATACTAGATAGTATATCACAGTATAACTGGCTGTCAGTCACAGTGTTAGTCATTTAGAATCAACTGATTCTCAATTGCTATGGAAAATATATGAAACCTGTATGGCATACGAGTGGTAATGATGTTAAAGGCACTCAAGCTAGGCTTCCTGTGACAAGCTATGACAGAAGGCCTACTGAGGATATTCAATTGAGTTGGGACCAGGCAGAGTTTTGAGTGGGATGTCTTGCAATTTCAGATGTGTAAACCAGACACAAATGCTTAGATATTCCAATTGGGCTTGTGTGAGAATCGCACCAGTATTGACTTGTCGTGCACTGACTATGTTTAGCCTTTGGTCGCCTGAGGAAGAGAGTGTTTGAAGACCAGGTCCTCAAATCCAGCACCAAGCTTATGCTCTACAGGACAGTAGTGATACCCACCCTCCTATATGGCTCAGAGACGTAGACTATATACAGCAGACATCTCAAAGCGCTGGAGAAGTATCACCAGCGCTGCCTCCGCAAGATCCTGCAAATCCACTGGGAGGACAGACACACCAACGTTAGTGTTCTCGATCAAGTCAACATCCCCAGCATCGAAGCACCGACCACACTCAACCAGCTCTGTTGGGTGGGCCACATTGTCCGCATGCCCGACACGAGACTCCCTAAGCAAGCGCTCTACTCGGAACTCCTACACGGCAAGCGAGCCCCAGGTGGGCAGAGGAAATGTTTCAAGGACACCCTCAAAGCCTCCTTGATAAAGTGCAACTCCCCACTGACACCTGGAAGTCCCTGGCCCAAGACCGCCCAAAATGGAGGAAGAGCATCCGGGAGGGTGCTGTGCGCCTCGAGTCTCGTGCGAGTCGAGAGCATGCAGAAAACATGCGCAGACAGCGGAAGGAGCGTGCGGCAAACCAGACTCCCCACCCAACCCTTCCTTCAACCACGGTCTGCCCCACCTGTGACAGAGACTGTAGGTCCTGCATTGAACTGTACTGCCACCTGAGAACTCACTTTTAGAGTGGAAGCAAGTCTTCCTCGATTTCGAGGGACTGCCTATGATGATGATGATGCACATACACACAGGGACTAATTGGATAAGTTCGGTAAGGTCCAAGACTAGGAAAGGCCAGTGATTGGGAGCACTCCCACTGGGGGGCAGGAAATCATGTGCTGCTGCACTATTTCAAAGTCCTGCCGCAGCTTAAAGGGGCAGGCATCAGGATTTGTCAAATTTGTAAGACAAAATCATATCTGTAAGCAGTGCAAGAGGCAAAAGTACAGCCTGTTTCTGTCATGGGACCACAAAAATTATCTTGGAAGAAGTGAGGCAGAGGAGGAGGGGGTTCCATTCAACAGATCCTGCCTCTGAGGCCGAGGGAATGAGAGAATGCGTGCACTAGTTCCCACAGAATAAGCAATGTGCCAAGTAACTGGAGGCAATGCAAGAAGAAGTTTAATAACCTTAGCAGCACAGATAAGGTGGAGAAAGCTCTGTTACCTCCCATTAGTTCAGTCTACTAAGCCTGTATGGCATTTACATTATCTCCTTCTCATTCTATCATAAAATATCTTCATTGCTTACCATGCATATCCTTTATGCAACTAAACTAACAACTTGCATTTATATAGTGTGGTTAATGTAGTAAAATGCCCCAAGGCGCTTCACAGGAGCATTTTATTAAACCGAATTTGACGCCGAGCCATATAAGGAGATATTAGGACAAGGGACCAAAATCTTGGTCAAAGAGGTAGGTTTTAAGCAGCGTCGAAAAGGAGGAAAGAGAGGTAGAGAGGTGCAGAGGTTCAGTGAGGGAGTTCCAGAGCTTAGGGCCCAGACAGCTGAAGACACGACTGCCAATGGTTGAGCGATTAAAATCAGGGATGCTCAAGTGACCAGAATTGGAGGAGCGCAGATATCTTGGAGGGTTAGAAACACAGAAACATAGAAAATAGGTGCAGGAATAGGCCATTCGGCCCTTCGAGCTTGCACCGCCATTCAATAAGATCATGGCTGATCATTCCCTCAGTACCCCTTTCCTGCTTTCTCTCCATACCCCTTGATCTCTTTAGCCGTAAGGGCCATATCTAACTCCCTCTTGAATATTTCCAATGAACTGGCATCAACAACTCTCTGCGGCAGGGAATTCCACAGGTTAACAACTCTCTGAGTGAAGAAGTTTCTCCTCATCTCAGTTCTAAATGGCCTACCCCTTATCCTAAGACTGTGTCCCCTGGTTCTGGACTTCCCCAACATCAGGAACATTCTTCCCGCATTTAACCTGTCCAGTCCCGTCAGAATCTTATACGTTTGTATGAGATCCCCTCTCATCCTTCTAAACTCCAGTGAATAAAGGCCCAGTTGATCCAGTCTCTCCTCATACGTCAGTCCAGCCATCCCTGGAATCAGTCTGGTAAACCTTCGCTGCACTCCCTCAATAGCAAGAACGTCCTTCCTCAGATTAGGAGACCAAAACTGAACACAATATTCCAGGTGAGGCCTCATCAAGGCCCTGTACAACTGCAGTAAGACCTCCCTGCTTCTATACTCAAATCCCCTATGAAGGCCAACATACCATTTGCCTTCTTCACCGCCTGCTGTATCTGCATGCCAACAGGGTTATAGGACTGAAGGAGGTTACAAAGTAGGGAGGGATTTGAAAACAAGGATGAGAATTTTAAAATTGAGGCGCTGCCGGCTGGGAGCCAATTTAGGGCGTGGTGCGAGTTTAAATTCGGACAGCATAGGCGGTAAGCACTGAACCTCCAGCCTTCACCTGAGAGTGTTACTTCACTCACACCTTGACCTGCACTTAGCCCTAAAAACAATCCTACTGTATAGCATTGTCGTGTGATGTGTCCACATGTCCTCCTGACACCAATTTAGGACCTTCATGTGTAACCATGGCAATAGGATCATCTTACCTCTTGTACTCTGGTTACTGGGGAAGACCATAATGAGTGAAAATAAAGTACCTGGCTTCATTTCTTGAGGAATAGGACACAAAAGCAGGGAGGTAATGTTAAATTTGTGTAGAAACTTGGTTAGACCACCCTTCAGAGTAATGTGTGTAGTTCTGGTCTCTGTTCTATAAAATGAATATTGAAGAACTGGAGAAAGTACAGATAAGAGTTACAATGATGTTACCGGAACTGTCAGGAAAGATTGAGCAGCTTGAGATGCTTTTCTCTGGAAAAGGGAAGGTGAAGAGGTCTTTAAAATTGTGAAGGGGTTTGATGGAGAAATTGTTTCCCCTTGTACGTGCGTCCAGAACCAGGGGGGATATATATATATAAGAAAACCACTAATAGATCCAATTGATAATCGCTGCGCTTAAATTTCAGATGTTAAATAGGTGCATGGCACACCAATTTAGCGGTGAGAAGGATTGTGCCCAATAGGCATATTTTTAGGGCACATTTTTTAGATGTCCCGGGCGGAACTCAACCACAAGTTGAAACAGTTTTGCCACGTCCAGCCTATCAAACCCCTGCGTGATTTAAAAGGCCTCTAACAGGTTTTCTCGTAGTCTTCTCATTTCCAGAGCTATAAGTTCCAGCCTGCTCAAACGTTCTTAATAGTTCCACCCATCTCAGTTCTAGTAACATCCTTGTCAATGTTTTCTGCACTTTCTCCAGTGCTTCAACAACCTTTTTTATAGTACGAAGACCCAATTGCAGACAGTACTCAAAGTATGGTCTAACCAAGCCTCTTGATAAATGTAACATTACTGCTCTGGTTTTATATTCTATTCCTGTAGAAATGAACCCCAGTACTTTGTTTCCATTGGCTCAATTTTCCCCAGTATTTGCTCCGTTTTCTTTTGGAGTAGGCTGCTTTTTCTGGCCTAACTTAAAAATCCCCAGTTTCCCCAATCAGTTTGCACCAGCATAGCTCACTTAATTAAATTTTTTTTAGGTAAGTTTTTTTTTGCTCAAAAGGGGGCGTTACCAGCCACCTATGCCAATTCTGGCCATTTTGGCGACTTTGGCCAGTACTAGTTACTCCAGTTCTACTTATGCCAGCGTATGTGGCCTCTTGAGAAAACCCTTGCGGACTAAAGAAATCGGCGCAAGTAAGTGCAGCAGATGCCCGGACAGCAACAGCAGGAGGGAAGAGGCCACTCGGCCTGGGATAGGGGCGGGAGAATGCACTGGGAGGCCACTCGGCCTGGGCTAGGAGTGAGTGGGAGTGAACTGGCCAGGATCGGGGGCCACAGAGTGGCGGCATTTCAACGGAGAGACTGTGGCTGGGAGGGGGGGGGGCAGGGGGGGAGGGTTACTCACCACAGCGGACCAGGAAGGCACCTCACTCGGGGACCAGAGAGGGTCGCAGACAGCCGATCTGAAGGCTTGGTGCCCGGGGAGGGGGAGGGGGGAGGGAGAGAGAGGTCACAAGACACAAGGGGGATGGTGGGGTGAGGGATAGAGAGTTCTGTTCTGTAATGTTGTGTTGTGTTAATGGAACATGTATCAGTTTTAATGTAAAATATATTTTATTCAAAAGTTTACAATGTACTTAACTTAACTTTAATAAAATTATTCTTGTATCAAACTTTACTCTTTAAGACCACGTAAAAACTTTAAGATCACTTATAAACTTGTAAATTTACATAACTTACAAGAAACTTTTAATTTGAGAACAGTTACAATGGTAACTAACAACATCAACAACAATAACAACAACAGCAAAGAAAGGCTGCACCCATCTCTCATCCCCCTTAGTCTAATACTGCCCGCTGTGCTTGGTCTTGGACTCGCCACCACTCCTGCCCGCAAGCGCTGGCATAGTGATTTTGGGCTTGGTACCGGTACCAAGCTTATTCCTTTTAATAGCCCGGGTAGTGAGCCCCTCTTGATGGTGGGGAACATCAGCGTCAGGTTGCAAGTTGTAGGGTCCGGCTTGGGGCTCTTTAGAGGCTGGTGTGGGGATTGCAGTGGGAGTAACAGTTGATTCTGTCAATGGGCGCGGGGTCTGGGCGTGTTCCCTTATTGCAGCAGCTAACTCACACATGCCGTCCCTCATGCGCCCTGACAGTGTCACAGCGGACTGAAACATTCTCTCCCTGATGGCCTGTACTACTCCTGACATTCCCTCCCTCATTGCCACTGCCATGCTTTGCACTACCTCTGACATTCCCTCCTTCATGGCCATTGATGTGGTTTGCACTCCCTCTGACATTCCCTCCCTCATAGACAATATTCCCTCGTTGATGGTCCCAGCGAGTGTTGTTATTTCTCCCGACAGTCCCGCTACCTCATCACGCACCCCACTGATGGTGCCCAGGAGTGATCAGGTAAGGTCAATACTCTCCGCACTCAATGCAATGATCTGAACCACATCTGTTGCATCTTGCATCTCTGGAGAGCGTGGTCGATTTCTCCTTCCCCTCACCCTGGGTCTGCCTTGCTGCATCCGACTGGGACCACAAACTCGGAAGGTGGGAAACCATGGAATGTCCCACCAACACTCAAACCACTAGTCACAGAAGGGGCTGCCATCTAAATGAGCAGCACCTCCTCCAAAGTCAGTACAACAGTGGGAGCTTCATCCAGCTCCATCCCCTCCCCCTCCCCCCCCCATGTTCTTGGTCTGGAGGGTTAGATTGGAAGATTTTCTCCTCTTCAGGCTCATCCTCGTCTGAATCTTCTTCTGCATCTTCAGGATTGGCCTCCGGTTCTGCAAAATATAACAGAACAGTCAAGTGGTTAGCAGCAGAGGAGGGGTGGCATGAGTAGGCTCACACATAGCAGGCCAGGCAGCAGGTTGATTTGAAGGCCATGATGAATTTGCAGGACTTACCCTCTCCCTCGAGTGTGGGCCCAGCTTGTGCAGTACTGATTGCTTTTCTCCAGGCAGGACCCATCAAAGCAGTGACCCTCTCTTCCAAGGGTGTCAGTGGATGCAGATTTTCTGGACCTCCTCCTGTTCGAGTTCTTTCCCTTTTGTTGTGGGCCAATTTCTTCTGCAAAGATGAAAAAAGCAACTTTTTAGAGAGGGTGTCTTTCTGCTGGTTGGGACATATACAGCTGGTCACATTTACAATTGCAATTGCATTGAATAAATGAAAATATTACTTACACTAACTACTTGACCAAGGTCCTGCCATTTCTTTTTACGGGGCTTCCAGATCTCTTGGTGTTCACCACTGCATAGAAATCTTCTGCAATTTTGTTCCAGAGTTTCTTAATTTCTTTTGGTGCCACTTTTATGTGACCTCTGCTGGTATCCAGCTTCTGCTATCTGTTCCCAATCACAGTAACTAGTGTCTCCACTTCTTCCAGCAAGAAATTATTTGTCTTTAGTCCACGTTGCTGCATTGCTATATTGAAGCAGTTGCTCTGAGACACTCATAGCACTTTTTCAATGCTGTTAGACATATACAGTACTGATTTTGCATGCAGCAGTGATTTTTCCAAACATAGCACTCCTTCTGGCATGCAGACACAAGTAGCTCTTTAAAAATGGCCGATTGCCAACTCGGAGCGCTACTGCACATGGGCGGCCATTTCAGAGACGTCAGGAACGTCATTTTTTTTCACCGCGCATGCGCAGACGTCCCGGCACATTTTTCCAGTGTAGAACGCAGGCTCCACCCCCCGAGGCAACTGGCCACGCTGCGCGGCTGCAGAGTGGAGGCCAAACAGCAACGAAAGTAGGAAGATTTTTTTCTGGAGCATCTCCTGACGTAATGAAGCGGCGCAACTTGGGTAAGTACGCTAGAAAATGGGCTTGGGGAAAATTGAGCCCCGTGTTTTATGGCCTTCTTCTGCAACCAGATGTATGGAGAAATCCATTGACACACTATTCAAGCATTTGGAAAAAAAAGGGTGAAGCCCAATAATTGTCACAAAGATTCTTGGGCTGAGGTTTCCAATGAACTTTCCTAAATGTTAACAGCAAAAAAAAAAGAAAAAAATCAAGTAAAATTATTAAGAAATGGCTTGAATATTTGACTATATTCTCACTGGGCACTTTAGATGATGCAGCTCAGGCCCAAACAAATCTGGATCCCCATTTGATATATGCGTGCAGATGACTCACTGTAAGGCATGCATGAACGATTGGGAAATTGTTTGAGTTGTCCAAATTATTACATCAAGACTTAAAATATATCCAATGAAACTCTGCGCCCATCATTGCCCCCAAACAGAAATGCACGTGATACGCAAATGGGGTGGAAATCATACGAACAATGACGGATGGGAATAGACCCTCTGGTCCATCCAGTCTGTCCCACACAAATGTGATACCTTGTGTATGACAATATATGCACTCCGCCCCACCTGAAACCATATGATCTGCTGGGAGAGGTGAAAAACCAGATAAAAAGCCAAGCCATTTTGAGGGGAAAACATCTGGGAAATTTCTCTCCTGCACATCTAGCCGATGAAAACTTGTACAAGAAAATCCAGCATAAGAACATAAGAACATTAAGAAATAGGAGCAGGATCAGGCCATTTGGCCCCTTGAGCTTGGTCCTCCATTCAATAAGATCATGGCTGATCTGATCATGGACTCAGCTCCACTTCCCTGTCCACTTCCCATAACCCTTTACTCCCTTATCGCTCAAACATTTGTCTATCTCTGCCTTAAATATATTCAATGACCCAGCCTCCACAGCTCTCTGGAGTAGAGGATTCCACAGATTTACAACCCTCTGAGAGAAGAAATTCCTCCTCATCTCAGTTTTAAATGGGCGACCCCTTATTCTGAGACTGGGGGCTAGAACCTCCACTTTCTTTGCTTGCTTAATGCCCACTTAATGCCATTTTACCACTGAAATGACGTAGAACGCCCATATCTCACCCATTTTGGCTCAAAATGGAAACTGACGAGCATTTTTCGGAAACTTATCGCCGAGCGTTACTTTCCCCATGTGCTTAACACCGAGAAAAAATATTACCGGCCGCCCACTTTTTTTTGCTGAATTCAACACCCATAATATCGGCCAGCGTTACTTTCCGCACAGAATTAACGCCGAGATTCAATATTAACGCCCACGCGGTGTTTTTTGTCATAAAGAGCATATTTACCCAAACTAGCGGTCATGGAGATTGCCCAGCGTCACTTTCACCACCTCGCACACATATCGCCCACAATATCACTCGCTCAAAAAACCACCCACAAAACGTGGAACTAACCGGGACGAATCACAGCGTTATGGACGCCATGTCGATCACATGTCGCGTCCTTTAAAAGGCTGCTGTGCTTCAACCTCGGCGGAGTTCGGATGTACTCTGCAGGTCGTTGGAGTTGATGTGAACATCTCTAAAAACGTCTTGACCACACTGTGACCGATTGGAATTGAAGAGGTATGTTCATCAGGACCTTCTTGTTTGTGAGCAATCGTTCGAAAACAGAGAGCTACTGCAATAGGGCCTGTCCTTTCTCACTCTCTCTTGGTAACCAAATACATGCAGCAGACTCAACATCGCCGAAGGAACGCTCCACTGCATTATGTGCCCAATGTATGAAGTGATAGACAGATGAGGAGGACTAGGCGTTACACCCCCTGCAAGTACAGGGGCAAGCGGTCTTACCTCGACTTGCTCGACACCACCTGCCTTCGGAGACTGCGCTTCCACAAAGAGGTTCTCACTGAGGTATGCCAGCTGATAAGGGCAGATCTGCAGCCTGCCACACCATCAGTAATGCACTGTCCGTCGAGTTCAAAGTCACCGCGGCACTGTCGTTCTACGTCTCGGGTTCTCTTCAGGCGACATTTGTGGACTTTCTCAGCATGCTACACATCGCTGCATTAGACAGGTCACTGATGCCCTGTACGCAGGCAGGAGGGACTTGATCAGCTTCCCTATGACCAGGGAGGCTCAGACTGAGAGGGCTCTAGGATTCTCCAGAATTGCAAACTTCCCCAAGGCGCAGGAAGCAATAGACAGTACGCACATCACGATGTGAGCACCTTTTCAGGATGCTGAAGTTTTCAGGAACCACAAGGGATTTCACTCCCTGACTGTCCAGCTGGCTGTCGATCACCAGCAAATTATACTGGCAGTGAATGCTCAATTTCCGGGCAGCATCCATGATGCTCACATCCTGCGTGAGAGCACTGTATCTGATATGTTTAACAATGAGTCACAAGGTCAATGCTGGATGTTTCAGGACAAAGGATATGGCCTTGCCACCTGGCTGATGACCCCCCTGCGTGGCACCCACACCGAGGCCGAGAGGCGATACGACGAGAGCCACAGAGAAACTCACAATATCGTGGAGAAAACCATTGGAGTGCTGAAGCAGTGCTTTAGATGTCTGGCCCACTCAGGAGGCGAGCTCCAGTACTACCCTCAGCAGGTAGCTCAATTTGTGGTGGTCTGCTCCATGCTACACAACTTGGCTATCTGGAGGGCTCAAGGATTGCCTGATGAGTCTGACAGTCCACCTCACCAGAGAGAGGAAGAGGAGGACGAGGAGGCGGACGCTGACATCGGGCCAGACAATCAGGCTGATGCTGAAGCCATGCCCCCACCCTTCTGTAGACTGCATGAAAGAGCCCATGGTGCCATGATAGCTGCAAGAGCCTTACATCAGGAGCTCATCAATGATTGCTTTGCCTGAAAGAACGTTGGTGTTATTTACAAGGCTGACACACTGCTGGGTGTGGAGGTCATACATCAATGATGGGCATCACCTTGGTGAGAGTTAAAGTTTAAGTTGATTGAAGTTAAGTGTGATTATACCCTTTGATGTTAAGGAATCACCAGCATGTAATGGTGCAGCTATCTGAGCCAATGTGCTACAAGGTTTGTTAAATAAAAAACATTTAAACCGAACATTAGTCTAAAATCATCAGTATTCCTGTACAAACCAACCCTTCCCCCGCTCCCCCCCTGCTTCTCCTCCCCATCTCGACCCCTTCCCCTCCTGACTCCAAGCCGCCTGGCCAAGGAGGTCCTCAGGCGATGCTTCATTGGAGGGGGAGGGGGCGGGTGAGGGCCGAAACGCTGTTTGGACGGATACGGGAGAGGACGGTCCTGAGGTGGGAGCGTGCTCCGAGCCATAAGCAAGATATTGCTGCTGACTCTCATGTGTTGTTGGCAATGGGGGTGCGGCACCTTGGGGTGCAGTGCGGTACTCCGGGACTAAAGAGAGCCCTCTGCCACTAGTGTTCCTGGGCTACCAGCTCCAGGGCCTCCTCCATCCATTCCATGTTATATCTTATTTGTTCGCCAAAAACTCGGTGCCAACTATGTTCTTGGTGCTTAGTAGGCTGTTTGCTGCTGGTGAAGCTCCATCATTCCTCCCACAATAGCCAACCAAGCACTCACCACAACCATATGCTTTCAGTCCCTCTGAGCTATCTCTCTCTCTGTCTCTTCTTCTGAGCATGTCATGATGGCCCTTGACCTCCTGAATCACGGGAATTGAGCATTGCCATGTTGTTGCTAAGGACGGCCACACTTTACGGCAGAAAGTCAGAAAAATTTAATGCGACCGCCCATTCGTTATCGCTCGCGGTAACGCCCATTTTCAAAAATGTAAACTAGGTGTTTTGAGAATGGGCGAGAAGCCGGCGATCGGAAAACCCTTTTTTAACGCCCACGTCGGAAATAATGCCCATTTTTGGGCGATAGGCTCAAAAATGGAGGTTCTAGCCCTATGTCCTCTAGTTTTAGATTCCCCTAAGAGTAGAAATATCCTCTCTGCATCCTCCTTGTCGAGCCCCCTCATTATCTTATATGTTTCAAATGATGAAACATGTAAGCATAATGAATCTCTGTCCCGGTTCCTAATCCATGATGTTCACTTTCCACCCAAAACTCAGATGTTACTGTCAATAGTCCACCTTACACAATTATTTCACAGTTTTATTGGGTGGCACCATCAATTATTAAATTTAATGGGGTTCGTAATAGATTTTCATCACTAGCAAAACACACATCAGGACTAAAGAAAGAAAAGAAACATTTTCATTTATGTAGCTCCTTTCATAACCACCGAACGTCTCTAAGCGCTTCACAGCCAATGTAGTACTTTTGGAGTGTAGTCACTGTTGTAATGTGGGAAATGCGGTAGTCAATTTGTGCACAGCAAGCTCCCACAAACAGCAATGTGATAATGACCAGATAACCTGTTTTAGTGATGTTGATTGAGGGTAAATATTAGCCAGGACACCAGGGATAACTCACCTGCTTTTCTTCAAAATAGTGCCCTGGGAATCTTTTGCGTCCACCTGAGGGGGTTGCCAGGGCCTCAGTTTAATGTCTCACCTGAAAGACGGCACCTCCGACAGTGTAGCACTCCCTCAGTACTGCATTGGAGTGTCAACCTAGATTTATGTGCTCAAGTCTCTGGAACGGGACTTGAACCCACAACCTTCAGACTCAGAGGCGAGTGTGCTACCCACTGAGCCACAGCTGACACTCAAGCCCGGATCTCACCCATTTCTGCATTGTCTCCCTCTCCCGATCTATGTCTAGTTATTGACTCAAGTAAAATGAGACCTCCCTATGTGGATGTGCTGGTAGCAGTTCCCTTGGGGAGAATACATGACAGGAATCCGGAATGATTGCTTCTTTCCATTCATTTTCCAGCAGGGCAGCAAGTGAAGCCAACACCGGAGGAGAACATTTAATTGTTTCTGTGGTTCTGTTCCAAAAATATGTATATTTAATCACCTTGAAGGCATTTCAAGGCTGGAGCGAAAAATCCCGTTTTAATAATCAATTGCAGAGAATTTCTTTTAAGTATAGCTGATGTGACATTAGTGTTGGCCACGATTACATTCAGCTTAAGATGAATCTGAAGACCTTAGTTACGTTGTCAGGTTTTTTTTGCATAAAGCTCATTGGTGCCTGGAGTGACTGTCTCAACGAAAAGGTCACATTTATTCCTGGAATGTTACAGAGCTTTGACGAGAAGCGGCATGGGTTTCACTGAGGTAAGTTGAATCTATGCACTTTATTAAAATTCAGGACAAAATAAAACATTCTTCCTCTGTTCCCTCAGGTCTTCCCAGGTCATGATCAGTTTAACTCAACCCCCTGCAATCAACGCTACACCGAAAAATGTCCCTTCTTGGTCTCCCTACATATATTCCAATACAGATTCTCTAAACACTCCAGTTACATAAAACACTGACAGCTGACATTTGAGGCTGTCTTCATTCTTACTAACTCCGACTGATACAAAGTGGACTTATGGCCATCTCTAAGTTTGATAAACCAGAATAAGAATTTCCCACTTAACAATACAAAAGCAAAAAAGGTCAATGCTTCCTTCCCCAAGACCTAACAAAAAAGGAGGTAATCTTAACTCTTAAATGTCAAAGATGGTCCCTGTAGGCCATGAAAAAAAAAGATTTCTCCCTGGCTTAGCATTTTAAAGGTGTTCTGATAGGAAATCGTTCTCTGCAGAAGCAGGACAAATACTGCAGCTGCTCGTATCAGATCTCTTAAGAAGGTGTAAAAAGGTCAGTGATATTGACCTGCTGATGAAACCCACGCCGAATTCTGGCATTGCCTCTTATCACAATCAGCTCTGCTGTGGTACAAAAACACAAAAACACAGAGATAGAAAGGGAACCATTCGTCAGAAAATCTGAAATAAACATTTTTTTAAAAGGCAAATACATCCGTTATTTGGGGAATGAAATTCCCCTGTTCTGCGCTTCCCGTAACCGCCTCGGGGCGCAAAACTGAGCGGGATTTAGCGGAGGGGCAAACACAATAACGACGTGTCCATGCCGGTAGCACCCGGGCAGCTGCCCCTCCGCCGATGACATCATCGCCGTGCACGGCGATCCCTTTGCGGCAGCCTCGCGGGTCGCGAACCGGGTGCCAATGACCCATCACGGGGCGAACCTTAAAGGGGACATGCGCTGCGCCATGCGCTGCCATCTTTATTTTTTCCTCACTCACCGGTCAGGCCATTCGCTGCTCCTATCTCGGGGTCCGGGCTGCCATCGTGCAACCCGGCACTCCGTCTCAGTGCCGGGCTGCGGCCACGGCCCCCCTTAGCCCTGGTGGCCCAGTGGAGGCCTTGAAATGGCATGCAGAGTTCACAGTGTCCCTCCCCATTAACGGAAGGGATGGGGCATTGAAACGCGTCAGCGCTATGCCGAGCGCTGCCGAATCCGCCCAAGTAACACCTCTGAATGCATCCCAAAGGGGTCACCTCCTGTGAGGGGCCATAACCGCAATTTCGTGGCCGGGGTGGAACTCCGCGCCGGGCGCAGGAAGTTTTGCCTCCCCTTGATTACCGCCCCCAAACTGGCCATAACCGAATATCACCCCCTTGGTGTGCAATTCGTCATAAAATTATTATTGTGGTCAAAGATCTGAGCCAGTTGGAACAAATCAGTTCCTCATAGATATAACCAAAAAAGGTGTGTTAAAATCTGTTTTGGTCTTATTATAATTATTATTGTAAAGGTGGAATTAAATAATATTTTCATTTTCCAAGGTGCTGTTGAGATCCCTTTGAATAATGCAAAGTGGACAAGAAGACCTGCTGGAACCCCAGAGGTTTACAATATAGAAGGAGGTCATTCAGCCCATCAAGTCTTTCTATGGTCTTACATTAGCCACCTGAGTGATGCATGCAGAATATTTCATCATCATAGGCAGTCCCTCGAAATCGAGGAAGACTTGCTTCCTCTCTAAAAGTGAGTTCTCAGGTGACTATACAGTCCAATACTGGAATTACAGTCTCTGTCACAGGTGGGACAGACAGTGGTTGAAGGAAAGGGTGGGCGGGGAGTCTGGTTTGCCGCACTCTCCTTCCGCTGCTTGTGCTTGGTTTCTGCATGCTCTCGGCGATGGGACTCGAGGTGCTCAGCACCCTCCCGGATGCTCTTCCTCCACTTAGGGCGGTCTTTGGCCAGGGACTCCCAGGTGTCGGTGGGGATATTGCATCTTATCAAGGAAGCTTTGAGAGTGTCCTTGAAGCGTTTCCTCTGCCCACCTGGGGCTTGCTTGCCGCGTAGGAGTTCCCAGTAGAGCGCTTGCTTTGGGAGTCTCGTGCCACTGACACTGCTGGTGACCCGTCTGCATGAAGGACTGTCAGCACGATATTGAGCACCATTAACCTTGACTACCACTGGTAGTGACAACCCTGTGGTGTAGGTGGTCCTTGCGGCAGCTGGCACCGCTCTGCAACTGGCTGCCCGCTGACACATATCCATGAAGACACTTCCCCACGGTCATTGCCAGGTAGTTGTACCAAGGTCTGCCGATGTGGTTGGTGATACCATGGCGGGTGTGACTCAGGTGCCTGCTGATCATCAATGTAACAATATACATATCTTTTCAAAATTGCTTTTAAATACGGAATGAAGACAGAGCAGCTAATGTCGGAATTAAGGTTTAAGCTGTGTGCTTGCAGATCCTATCTTTGATCACAATGACACTCTGGAGTAAAGTCATAGAGGCCAAAATTGCGTACCGCCCTATCTGGGGGCTGGTACCGGCCGCGAGGCGGGAGTTCCCGTGCCCGACGCGGAAGTCCCGCCCCGCGGCCTACATTTGGGTTACCGCCTCTGAGAGCAAGTGGAGCGCAAAATATGGGGCGGCAGCACGGCGGATATACCCTGCGAAGGGATGCGTAGCGATGCCGCATAAACAGGGCCCTCCCCTTCATTAAAGGGGAGGCCAAGCTGCCGACACTGCAGGCGGTAAACGGGGCTATCGCTGGACCACCAGGGAGTGGGGTTCCTTGGCAACAACCTGGCACACAAGTGGAGTGCCGGGCTGCAAGATCGCGGCACGGACCCCGCGATTGACAAAGAAGAATGGCTGTGACCGGTAAGGCGGCCATTTTGTTTTCACATTCCCCACCTCCCTTTTAATTATCGCCCCGTGAGCGGCCGACAGGGGGGGACAGCACAGAATTTTTGCTCCGGGGCGAAACGGATTGCTGCGCACAGTGATGATGTTGTCGTCGCCGGTGCAGCGGAGCGGGCCGCGACTGCTAAACTCCCATGAAATTTCACAAGAGTCGGCAACGGCACTGCGCTCGGGTTGAAAAGTCGTGTGCCACACGGGAGATGGAAACGCCCCAAATTTCTCCTCCATAGTTCAGGATGAGCAAAGTTATGAAGCAAAGCTTGCTGACATGGCATTGGAACAGGAAGAAATGCTTTAAAAACAGTAAAATAACATTGTAAACAGGAAGATAACATTGTAAACAGGAAGATTACATTGGAAACAGGAAGTTAACATTGGATCAGGATGATAAAATTGGAGAAGGAAGATTAAATTGGAACACGAAGATTACCTTGGAAAGAGGAACATAAGATTGGAAAGCGAAACATTAGATTGGAAACTGGAGGATAAGACTGGAAACAGAAATATCCACAGAAGGAGAAATCCAAAGGAATATTAGCAGTAAAAGAGTTGCCGGGTAGCAGCAGAGCTGATTCGGGACCAAAATGTTAATATATTGGTAGAGGCAGAAGGCATAGCTGAGGTACTATATGAGTACTTTGCATCGGTGTTTACCAAGGAAGAGGACTTTGCCAAAGCTACGGTAAATGAGGAGGTTGTTGCGATACTGGATGAGAAAAAAATAGATAAAGAGTTGGTCTTAGAAAGGCTGGCAGTACTTAAAGTAGAAAAGTCATCCAGTTCGATGGGATGCATCCTAGGTTGCTGAGGGAAGTAAGGGTAGAGATTGCAGAGGTGTTGACCACAATCTTCCAATCCTCTTTAGATACAGGGATGCTGCCAAAGGACTGGAGGATTGCAAGTGTTACACCCTTGTTTAAAAAAGAGAAGGATGAAACTGCCAATTACACGCCAGTCAGTTGAACATCAGTGGCGGGGGAAACTTTTAGAACCAGTAATCTGTGAAAAAATTAACAGCCACTTGGACTAATAAAGGAGAGCATGGATTTGTTAAGGGCAAATAGTGTTTGACTAACTTGATTGAGTTTCGTGGTGCCGTAAGAGAGAGGGAGATTGAGGGCAGTGCAGTTGATGTTGTATATGGTCTTTCAAAATGTGTTTGATAAAGTACCACATAATAGGCTTGTTAGGAAAATGGAAGCCCATGGGATCAAAGGGACAGGAGCAACATGGATACAACATTGGCCAAGAGATAGAAAACAAAGGGGACAAAATTCGGTCGCACGCCATTTGCAGCATTAACTATTTACATTGAGAAAATTTAGCAGCCGGCGAGATGCCTTGCCAAATAGTGGGAAATTGGGTATTTTTACCCCAGGAGTAAAGGGAGGAGGTAAATGAGATGCTAATAGCTTCAGCTGGGTGCTGCAGGGGCGTTATTCACAGCCATTAAAATTGTGATTTTAGTGCCCAAAAAAAAACCAAAAATAGAAAAACACAAAAAAAAAGGGGGGGAAAAAAAAAAAAAAGGACCTTGTAAATGTCTGGAGTGTCACCCAGGTCGGGTGGCACCGTTTAATGTTTTATGTTTTTGCAGGTGAACTCCAAAAGAGTTTCACAGCCATTTATCCAATTTGTGCTGAATCCCATTCAGCCATCAGCCTTCAACTATTTTAAGTTACACCTATAAATCAAGTAACTCAAGTGCCCCCTGGTTAAAGTGGGGGGCACTAAAACCAACAAAATTAAATTTGGACAGTCAACTGCTTCAAATTAAAATGTGGTTGCCAGGGGTGATGATGCACTCCAGCCCCTCCGGCGCCCACCTCTCGCGAAAGGCCGCGAGCGTATAGGTGGACACCACGTGCTCCATCTCCAGGGACACCCTAGCTCGGATGTAACCATGGAAGAGAGGCAGGCAGTCAGGTTGAACGACCCCCTCGACCGCCCGCTGCCTGGACCGGCTGATGGCACCCTTGGCCGTGCCCAGGAGCAGTCCTACGAGGAGGCCTTCTGATCTGCCCGCTCCCCTCCGCACAGGGTGCCCAAAGATCATGAGTGTGGGACTGAAGTGTAACCAGAAATTGAGGAGCAGCCCTTTCAAATATTGGAAGAGGGGCTGCAACCTCGCACATTCTGTAAAAACATGGAACACGGATCCCTCCAGACCGCAGAAATTGTAGGCGGCCTGGGAGCCCGTGAACCGACTTAAAAACTTATTGCATGGGACTGCTCCGTGCACCACCCTCCAGGCCAAGTCCCCAATAAATAGAGGGAGCACTCCACTGGGAACCCCTGCCTCCTCTGGATGGCAAGATGGCGCGCCATGGCGTGTCCGGATGGCAGACGAGGATGGCAAGGTGAAGAGTGTGCAAGAGCAGCCTGTACAATAATCTCCTCCGTGCAGAACTGAAAGGCACAGAAGGGATTTCCTGGAGGAGGCTCAAGTTGTGAGGCTCTGGCTCCCGAGGGAGGTTTCCGGGCTTGGCGCCGATGAGGAATTCCGTCCGGATGGGGGTCAGTTCGGACGGGATCACCCCACGTGCTTGAGTCTCCTCGACACACCGAACGGAGTCAGGGCCGAGCGCTGTTTTTAGCGACTCGATGGCATTGGCCCAGGATAGGTGCTGTGCCAGCTCATCTGGCGCCATCCAGCCCGCTCCTCCACCATCGAGCAGGTCCCTGACCTTGGTCACCTTGCCAGATACAGCCCTCTCGTCCACCTACCACCTAAAACCGCAGTCACAATCAGCCTTCAATCCACCACTCCAGCTCCATCTGGCTCTTAAAGGGGCGGTCATTCGAACCTGCTGCTGCTCATTTTTAGTATTGCTGAAGTCAGTCGCTCATCTCTGGACCTGAGGAAGCTTGTGAAATGGCTGCTGGTAATCACTCTTCAAGGGAGAGGGCCACAGAATTCAACAATGTGGCTCTGGAGGCATTGGTGGGGGCACTGGAAACCAGAAGGGAGGTCGCTGTTCCCTGCATCGGGAACAATCCCATCTCCGCAGGTTTTCTGGGACATGTGGCAAGAGGTGGCCCAGGAGGTGTCAGCCAGCACAGTGGTGGACAGAACCCTCACCCGGTGCAGGAAAAAATTCAACGACCTCAGTCGGGTGGTGAAGGTGAGTACATGATTCCACACCTCCTCCATACCAGCCTCTCAACCTCTGTCCGTGCACACTGTGCAAACCACCACTTCCCCCCCACTCAACCACCAAACATCTGCACATACTCACATTCACATCCTCATCTCATGCCTTGCCTACAATCACAGCTATTCAACCACGGCAGGCATAACTTACACATATATAGCTGGACTCTTACTCAGACGAGTTCCTTTATTTTGCAGGCCAAGATGGCACATAACAGATGGGATCAGCAGAGGACTGGAGGAGGGGGATCTGATCTGCAGCCCCTTTCTGACCATGAGGAACAAGTGCTGCAGCTCATTGGCCCGCAAGTGCTGGGCGCCATGGTCAGCAGAGAGGTCGAACACGCTGTCGGCAACAATGGCATCTTTATCCCCTCTCCTTCTCTCATACCACTTCCTCCCCCCCCCCCCCACCACACCAGTAGGCTTTTATCACTTTCCAGCTCCTGATATTGTCTGCATTCCTTGCTCCATTCCTGTTCCACTGCCCTCACCTTAAGGCATGTTTTGTGCCAATTATGCTTTCAGATAACCATCATCATAGGCAGTCTCTCAAAATGGGGATGACTTGTTTTCACGCCAAAAAGAGATGAGTTCACAGGTGTTTCAAGGAAGGTCCTAATAGTCCAGATCCCCAACTATATATTGAAGGGTGGAAGATGCCTGTGCGTGGATTTTTTTAACGTGTGGTGCCGTTGCACACCAGCCACCACACGGGCTTGACAGAGGCAAGTCTTGGTCAGTGGCAAGGATTACCCAAGACGACTGGAGATCAGTTCTGCTGCTCGGACTGAGTGCACACACATATCGCAGTGTGGGCTGGCCCGTGCTGCCCCTGGGCCCTCGCCTCTTCTGGGCCTCAGACTCACGCCTCTCCTGGATCCCGGTCGCGTCCCTCTACGAACTCTTGCCACTCCTCTGACCCGACCTCGCCGCTCCTGCTTTACCTGCTCACACTGCAATCTGCAACTTGGAATTGGGTGACGTCAAATCCAGTCGCCTTGTTCTCAGCAGTCGCCCTCCTGCAGCAGCACGCGCTGCTCCCTGCAGTGGCATGCTGCCGTACATTGCTCCCTCTCATGGCCCCGGCCTGCTGATGGTCTTGCAGGCCAGGACCATGCCGATTTCCAGGCCGGGCCGCCGCACGTTGCTCCCGGTCAAGGCAGCGGAACTGTTGCTTGAGCATTCCGATGGTCTGCTCAATGATGTTCCTGGTGGCAGCATGGCTGTCATTATATGAGTGCTGAGCAGGAGTGTTGGGGTTGCGGAGGAGAGTCATGAGCCAGGTGGAGAGCGGATAGCCCTTGTCTCTGACCAGCCAGCCGCGAGCTTGATGTGGTGGCTGGAAGAGATCTGGCATACCGGTCTGGAGCAGGATGAATGCATTGTGGCTGCTGCCAGGATAGCGGGCATTGACGGTGAGGATTCTGTATGTGTGGTTGTAGACCAACTGCACATTCAGCGAGTGGTAGCCTTTGCGGTTACAGAATACTTCAGGATTGTTATGTGGTGCCTGCAAAGTGATGTGGGTGCAGTCAATGGCACCCTGCACCAGGGGGAAGCACACTCTCCTGGCAAAGCCACATGCACACTCCAACTGCTTCTCTCTGGCCATGGAGATGTAATCTCTCCTCCTTCTGTACACAGCATCTGTGACATCGCAGATGGTGCAATGGTCAGCAAACTGGGAGATGTTGGAGATGTCTCCTATTGCTCCCTGGAAGGATCCATTGGTGTAGAAATTGAGCGTGACGGTGACCTTGACTGCCACTGACAGACCTGTCCTCACCCTGGTCTGAGGCTCGAGGGCTGGTTTCAGGCGATGCCAGAGCTCTGTGACCATGTCCTTGCTGAAGCGCAGCCTTCGAACACACTGTTCCTCAGTGAAATTGATGGAGGAGAACTGCTGTCGGAATACCCTGGGAGGGTGAGGTCTCCTGTTGCCAGCCCTGTTGGACCTCCTCCCTCTGGCCACATTTTGTTGTCTTCCCCCCCCCCTGCCTTCTCCCCTGCCTTTTCTCCCCCCTGCCTTTCCCCTCCCCTGCCTTCCCCCAGGAGGTCAAATGCCAACACAGCTGCCTTGTTGTTTCAAATCTGCCCTCAATGAACACAGGAATGGTTAAGGGGCAGAACAATCCTTCAACTCAAAGAGTAAGGTCTCCTATTGCCAGCCCTGTTGGGCCGCCTCCCTCTGGCCACATTTGGCTGCCTTTCTCCCTGTGTCTTTCCCTGTCATTTGGCCTCCTGGAGGCGCTAATGGCAGGTGCACCAGAGGCCAATTTTTGACCCAAAGAATTGTGGTGAATGGCTGTTTTTCAGACTAGAGAGAGGTCTACAGTGGTGTACACCCGCCCCACCCCCGACAAAAAGACTTGCATTTATATAGCACTTTTCACCACTTCAAGACATCCCAAAGTGCTTTACAGCCAGTGAAGTACTTTTGACGTTTAGTCACTGTTGTAATGTGGAAATTGCGGCAGCCAAATTGCGCACAGATGAGGCAGCGAATTCCACAGATTTACAACACTCTGAGAGAAGAAATTTCTCCTCATCTCTGTTTTAAATGGGTGGCCCCTTATTCTAAGATCATGCCCACTAGTTCTAGTCTCCCCCATCAGTGGAAACATCCTCTCTGCATCCACCTTGTCAAGCCCCCTCATAATATTATACGTTTCGATAAGGTCACCTCTCATTCTTCTGAATTCCAATGAGTAGAGGCCCAACCTACTCAACCTTTCCTCATAAATCAAACCCCTCATCCCCGGCATCAACCTAGTGAACCTTCTCTGAACTGCCTCCAAAGCAAGTATATCCTTTCGTAAATATGGAAACCAAAATTGCATGCAGTATTCCAGGTGTGGCCTCACCAATATCTTGTATAGCTGTCGTAAGACATCCCTGCTTTTATATTCCATCCCCTTTGCAATAAAGATCAATATACTATTGGCCTTCCTGATCACTTGCTGTACCTGTATACTATCCTTTTGTGTTTTATGCACAAGTACCCCCAGGTCCGGCTGTACTGTGGCACTTTGCAATCTTTCTCCATTTAAATAATAACTTGCTCTTTGATTTTTTTTCTGTCAACGTGCATGACCTCACACTTTCCAACATTATACTCCATCTGCCAAATTTTTGCCCACTCACTTAGCCTGTCTCTGTCCTTCTGCAGATTTTTTGTGTCCTCCTCAAACATTGCTTTTCCTCCCGTCTTTGTATCATCAGCAAACTTGGCTACGTTACACTCAGTCCTTTCTTCTAATTCGTTAATATAGATTGTAAATAGTTGGGGTCCCAGCACTGATCCCTGCGGCACCCCACTAATTACTGGTTTTAATAGTGTTAAAAATAAACTTAGACAGGGTTTTTAATATAAAACTAAGTCGTAACATTTAATTTTTCTATGTTTTATAACTCTTGTGCTGGTAAAAGTAGGCTATATGCCTGCTTTTACCAGGCATAAGAGATTGAAGGACATTCGCTGGGCAAACAGCCCAAATCTCCACCTGCGAATATCCTTCTCCTGGGATGCGTGCGCTGACAGATCGCAAAAGCCGTTTTTTGCCGCATGCGCATCACCCACCGAGGAACGGCATTTGCGAGGCCACTTTGGGTACAAGCGCACATCGTACGCAGCCAGAGAGGCCGCAATTTTCAGGCCATTAACATTCAACAAGAGACAATGTGATAGTTGAGCATAAGGATGCTTGTTTGCTGAAACAATGGCGCTGAATTTGCAGCTCCTACGGGCGAGTACAAGTCCGAAGGGGCCCCGTAAAGTTCCTGGTTTTGGCGAGTGTGCTACCCACTGAGCCACAACTGAAAAGGGGCAATAACAACGAATGCTACCCGTTTGCTATCTTTACCATCGCAAGTTCCTGTCCATTACTGTCTCTAGCATCCAGGAATCTATTATCAAAAGGAAAAGAATTGTCTAACAACTCTATCATTCCTTTTTTGATCTTGTGCCACTTAAAGTATGAAGTACTGCGATTGGGATGCTGTCAAAGCAGCCCCCAGTGGGAACATAACATTGACTTGTTCAAGAGCATTGCACATGATGTAGCTTCCGATGATATGCTGCAGCACACCCTGAGGTAGATAGAACGCTGGGACTGGGAGATACCTTACAGATGCAGCTTCTTTCAAGATTTCCTTGTTCTGAAAATAATTTCAGTGTAATGTATTTGCTTCATGGGTTCTTTGTCTAAAAATTCATAACAACACATTGCTATTAAGAACTTAGTGATTTATGAACAAATGTGTAACAATCACACTACACATTACCAGTTCATGAAGAAAGACTGGATTGACTAGGCTTATATTCACTGGAATTTAGAAGAATGAGAGGGGATCTCATAGAAACATATAAAATTCTGACGGGATTGGACAGGTTAGATGCAGGAAGAATGTTCCCGATGTTGGGGAAGTCCAGAACCAGGGGTCACAGTCTAAGGATAAGGGGTAAGTCATTTAGGACCGAGATGAGGAGAAACTTCTTCACTCAGTGAGTTGTGAACCTGTGGAATTCTCTACCACAGAAAGTTGTTGATGCCAGTTCATTGGACATATTCAAGAGGGAGTTAGATGTGGCCCTTACGGCTAAGGGGATCACGGGGTATGGAGAGAAGGCGGGAGTGGGGTACTGAAGTTGCATGATCAGCCATGATCATATTGAATGGTGGTGCAGGTTCGAAGGGCCGAATGGCCTGCTCCTGCACCTATTTTCTATGTTTCATCCGCTAGGCTCACAATTACATACCTCAGCGTGGTTGACCCAGACCCAACTGACTGGGGTTTTATTGAGTCTTGTGAACGTCATGTCACTGGCTAAGCCACTCACAATGCAACAGCTCTACAAACCTGTGAGCATTAGTCAGTTTCTCTGTGATATTGGGAACACTAATTCTGCTCCTTCTTCCGTTATGAAAACATTCCCACCCTGGTCCATTCCGAAAGTTGCAGGAGATATTAGGGTGGGATGAATAATTTAATTTAAATGCTTAACGGCGGCAAATAAATTAAATAAATAAATTCTTATATTTATACACTAAATATTATCTGAAAAATAAAAACAAAATACGCCAGGCATGCGCTATAAAAAACATTAAAAAAATATGTAGGAATTGTTTGAATTTAGAGGCGAGAGCAGCAGGAGGCTTCTTCCCGACGCCAGCCTCAAAGGACATGGGCTGCTGCCAGCCACCACTGCACACCCACAACCCCCCCCAGTCCCACCCCATCGCGACCTTGACTTCCCCCACCCCCCACCCTCACACACCAATTCTGGCAACTACCCTCCACAATCGCTCCCTACTCTTCCCGATCACTGCTAACCCCGCCCCCCTTCCCCCCCCACCCCCCATCATTCCACACTGCTATCCTCCCAACCTGATCATAGAATCACAGAAAATTACAACACAGAAGGAGTCCATTTCAGCACATCGTATCTGTGCCGGTCGAAAAAGAGCTACTCATTCCAATCCCACCTTCCAGCTCTTGGTCCATACCCCTGTAGATTACCGCTCTTTAAGTGCACATCCAAGTACCTTTTAAATGTGGTGAGGGTTTCTGCCTCTACAAACCTTTCAGACAATGAGTTCTAGACACCACCACCCTCTGGGTGAAGAAATGTTTCCTCATCTCCCCTCCCCTCCAGTCCTTCCATCAACTACTTTAGATCTATGTCCCTTGATTATTGACCCCTCTGCTAAGGGATAAAGGTCCCCCCTATCCACTGTATCTCGGTCCCTCATAATTTTATATACCTCAATTAAATCAATCATCACCCCTCCCGACCCGTGGAATGCCACCCTCCCCCCCGGTCCCTTTTAGTGATTCACCTGAGGGCTCCTGCTGGTGACTCCACCACTCGACCTTCAAGTCCCCTTCGCCAGCGAGCTCTCAGGGGACACCTATTAGGTGCCCGCAGCGCGACGATAAAGGGAACACAAGAACATAAGAAATAGGGGGCAGACAGAAAGCAGGATACTATAGACCACTTAGCCTAACATCTGTCGTTGGGAAAAAGCTGGTGTCCATTATTAAGGAAGCAGTAGCAGGACATTTGGAAAAGCATGATTCAATCAAACAGAGTCAACATGGTTTTATGAAAGGGAAATCATGTTTGACAAATTTGCTGGAGTTCTTTGAGGATGTAAGGAGTGGAGTGGATAAGCGGAAACCAGTGGATGTGGTGTATTTAGATTTCCAGAAGGTATTCGATAAGATGCCACATAAAAGGTTACTGCACAAGATAAAATTTCACGGGGTTGGGGGTAATATATTAGCATGGGTAGAGGATTGGCTAACTCACAGAAAACAGAGTCGGGATAAATGGGTCATTTTCCGGTTGGCAAACTGTAACTAGTGGTGTGCTGCAGGGATCGGTGCTGGGGCCTCAACTATTACAATCGATATTAATGACTTGGATGAAGGGACCGAGTGTAATGTAGTCAAGTTTGCTGATGATACAAAGATAGGTGGGAAAGAAAATTGTGAGGAAGACAAAAAATCTGCAAAGGAATATAGACAGGCTAAGTGCGTGGGCCAATCAGGTATTGTATTCCAGAACTCTGTATCTACGAGTTCTCATTGCTATTAATGAGAAAAAAAAACAAAGACACTAAACACATGTAATAAAAAATAAAAAACACACCTCACATAATTAAAATTAATTGAAACTAAAGTTAATAAATATATTAGAGAAATGTTTTTTTCCCCTGAGTTTTTTTTTTAAACTTTTTAAAATTATGGCTCCCAATCTGCGTTGGATCTGTCAAGCTCCAGCATGTGCTGAAAAATGGCTTTTGCGATCTGTCAAGCTGAAGCTTGACAGATCCAACGCAGATTGGGAGCAAGGACATTTGCAAGGGCAAGATTGTAGGATTTACCCATATCTTGCCCAGCAAATGTCCTCAAAATTCTTGCGCCTGATAAAAGCAGGTGCATAGCCTACTTTTACAGGCATAAATATTTAAAAACATACAAAAATAGAATTGAATTAAATTAAAAAACACATTTTTAAAAACAATGCATTACATCACATTTTCCCACATTACACTCCATTTGCCAAATATTTGCCCACTATCTATATCCCTTTGCAGATTAATTGCATCCTCCTCACAACTTGTTTTCCCACCTATCTTTGTACCCAATGTTCACATGATGTGAGGCTCGGGACTATCCATTCAGGTGCGGGGATGATCCCTGTGGCCTTTCTACGTTCATTTACGAGCACGCTCCAATGTCTCGGCTGCCATTTTTAATGAGCTTGGGTTAGTTCAGGTTAAACTAGTGAATAATTATCTGCAGCTTGAAGAAGGAGGAGGTGAAGATGGCGTTGAGGAAGGAGGAGAAGGAGAAAGAGAAGGAAATGAAAAGCTAGTTGCAAAGGAGAGCAAGTATTTATAAAATTATCTTTAATGCAGAAAGATGTCACTATGTTAAAATAAATGTATCTTCCACAAAAGTAAGCTGTTCGGTAGGGTCACCAAATGGGGCCAGAGTCTGAGTTCTGTGGACAGGGATGGGGGGCACGGGCTGGGGATTGGGTGGGGATGGAATAGGTTGCAGAGATAGGAGATATAAGGGAAAGGACATGAAAAGATTTATGCATGAGGGTTCTAATTTCAAATTTGCAAAATTAATGGAACAAGAGCCAATGTAGGTCAGCGAGCACAGGGAAGATGCGAAAGTGGGACTTGGTGCTGAGCAGCAGAGTTGTCCATGAGCTGAGGTTTATGGGCACTGGAGGATGGAAGGGCGGCCATAAACGTATCGGAATAGTCGAGTCTGGAAATGACAAAGGCATGAATGAGGATGTTGAGTGGCAGATGAGGTGGAGCTATGAGATGTTACGGAGATGAGAGTGTGCATTTTTGCGATAGAGAGGATCTGAAGTCAAAATCTCAGCTGAAGGAGGACTAGGAGGCTGAGGTTGTGAACAGTCTGAGACAGTGACTGGGGGAGGTTAGGAGTTTGTGGCAAGGACTGAAGATAATGGCTTCAGGTTTCCCCATATTTAGGAAGAGGAAATCATGCCTCAGCCAAGATTGGATGTTGGACAAGCAGTCAGACAGTCCCGAGACGGTGGAAGGGTCGAGAGAAGTGGCAGAGAGATAGAGTTGGGTGCCACCACTCTCAATGTGGAAGCTGGCTCCCGTGTCTTTAGGTGCTGTCACCAAGGGACAGCATGTAGATAAGGAAGAGAAGGGGCCCATGGATTCCAGAGGCAACAGTGTGAGTATTCGAAGAGAAGCTATTGATAGAGCTGCTCTGGCTGCAATCGGATAGGTAATGGTGGCACCAAGCAAGGCAGTCCCACCAAGCTGGACAACAGAGGAGATAGATTGGAGGAGGATAGCATGGTTCACCATGAGAAAGACTGCAGAGAGCTCGAGGAGGACCAGGAGTGTTAATGTGTCATGATCACAGTTAAAAAGAATGTTATTTGTAACGATGGTGAGGATTGTTCTGATGCTGTTGGAGGGGCAGAAAACTGAGATTCAAACATGGATCAGCAAAACCGCTCACGTAAGTTATCATCTTGAACTGAGTCCTACTGAATAATCCCTCCTGTGCACCACTATCAAAGGATTACTAACCGAATATTCATTTTCGTTTCCAGCCTCTGCAATATTAGCGCTTTGCATTGCTGTTTCATTTGTCAAGTAATGTCCTTTTGTAATTCTAGCACAATCAGCAGGCTTCAGCAGACAATTATTGTTTTATAGATGTTTAAAAAAAATAAAGATAAGGTTCTAGTATATTATACTGAATCTTGGACAAAAATATAAATCCCTGAATCTAATTCCTAAGGTTTGCTGTCAAAACTGTGCCAAAAAGGACAGTCCAAAAAAAACCAATTAGAATGTTTGTACAGCTGATAAAGGTGCACATTTTAAAATGGAAAGAAAGAACCATCTTGGATATATCTCATGCCTTTCACAACCTCAGGACTTCCAAAATATTTTACAGTCAATTAAGAACTTGTTTGACATGTATTCACTGTTGTAATATAGGAAACATAGCAGACAATTTGCACACAGCAAACTCCCACAAACAGCATTGAGATAATGACCAGATAATGTATTTTTTTTTAGTGACATTAGTTAAAGAATAAATAAGAACATAAGGACATAAGAATTAGGAGCAGAATTAGGCCATACAGCCCCTCGAGCCTGCTCTGCCATTCAATAAGATCATGGCTGATCTTTAACCTCAACTCCACTTTCCTGCCCGATCCTCATAGCCCTTGATTCCCCTAGAGTTCAAAAATCTATCTCAGCCTTGAATATACTCAACGATTCAGCATCCTCAGCCCTTTGAGGTAGAGAATTTCAAAGATTCACAAGGGTGAAGTAATTCCTCCTCATTTCAGTCTTAAATGGCCACCCCTTATCACGAGACTATGGCCCCTAGATTAAACTCTCCAGCCAGGGGAAACAACCTCTCAGCATCTACCCTGTCAATCCCCTCAGAATCTTATATGTTTCAATGAGATCACCTCTCATTCTTCTAAACTTCAGAGAATATAAGCCCGATCTACTCAATCGCTCCTCATAGGACAACCTTCTCATCCCAGGGATCAATCTAGTGAACCTTTGTTGCACCGCCTCCGACAAAGAGACCACAGTACTCATCCCATCAAGGCCTTGTACAATTGTAGCAAGACTTCCTTAGTCTTATACTCTAACCCTCTTGCAATAAAGGCTAACATGCCATTTGCCTTCCTAATTGCTTGCTGTACTTGCATGCTAACTCTCTGTTTCCTGTACGAGGACCTATATCTCACTGAACACCAACATTTAATAGTTTCTCACCATTTAAAAATATCCTGTTGTTCTATTCTTCCTTCCCCACATTATACTCCACCTGTCACCTTATTGTCCATTCATTTAACCTGTCTATATTCCTTTGCAGGTGCTTTGTGTTCGCCTCACAGCTTATTTTCCCACCTAGCTTTCTATCTTCAGCAAACTTGGGTGCATTACATAGAAACATAGAAACATAGAAAATAGGTGCAGGAGTAGGCCATTCGGCCCTTTGAGCCTGCACCACCATTCAATGAGTTCATGGCTGAACATACAACTTCAGTACCCCATTCCTGCTTTCTCGCCATACCCTTTGATCCTCCTAGTAGTAAGGACTACATCTAACTCGTTTTTGAATTGGCCTCAACAACTTTCTGTGGTAGAGAATTCCACAGGTTCACCACTCTCTGGATGAAGAAGTTTCTCCTCATCTCGGTCCTAAATGGCTTACCCCCTTACACTCGGTCCCTTCATCTAATTATTAATAGCTGAGGCCCAAGCACTGCTCCGTGCGGTACCCTACCAGTTACAGCCTGCTAACCTGAAAATAACCCTTTTATCCTTGCTCTCTGTTTTCTGTCCATTAATCAATCCTCTATCCATGCTCAGACATTACCCCCAACCCCATGAGCCCTTTATGTGGCACCTTATTGAATGCCTTTTGGAAATCCACTGGTTCCCCTTTATTTACTCTTCCAGTTAAATATTGGCCAGAATGCCCCTGCTCTTCTTTGAAACAGTGCCAATGAGATCTTTTATGTTCACCTGAAAGGACCTTGGTTTAACGTCTCATCCGAAAGACGAATATAACGTTTCATCCAAAAGACGAATATAAAATATAGGGCCATTAAACTTCTTTCTGCACTGGGTGTGGGATCTGGGGGCCACTGCGTTGCCTGTGACGTGATGTCACCTAGTCTGGCACCTGGCACTAATTCACCACTTTTAGTCTAAACACTGCCCAATCCTTTACTATAATGAATTTCTAGCCCATAATATATAAAGTGAATTTAATCCCGTAATATGGAGCCAGTTCAGTTCTTTTGGTTAGCAACTGTTGAGGCCACTGGCCTAATTAATTTATCCAATCTCAGGCTATCATTTTGCCCTGTTTTAAGCTGCTATATTGTGCAAAGATTCCCTTTGCCTCTGTAGATTACTATTTCTCGTGGCGGTGTACAACATACTCTAGGGTATAAGTGATGGGACAATTAGATACCAAGAATGAATTGCATATTCACCAACCAAAAACTGTTCTCTCCAATAAAATGTATTTCAATGATCTCTCTTATAAAAGTAGGTGGAATGCTGAGAGTATGAAGCACTCTCACGCACCATCACCTTGCAATGGGCATGAGAGTGGGTATCAGATGCTAGAAATCTCATAATTTATGAATACAATTTTACAGACATCAACAATAAACATTGATGAACACTTTGAAGATGGATAAAGCACTTTTTCCTGGCACTCACTGAACTTTCACCCCACCACCAGTATATACCCTACATTTTGCCATAAGCATTTTTTTTAAATTAAACATAGGGGGCTAAAAGTTGGATTGGACACAAAAACAGGCACGAGGATCGTGATGCACGTACCGCCCATGCTATCGCCCACACCAAGATGGTGCTCAGTGTGGGCCACAGCGGAAGTCAGCACAAGCGGGCCGGTTGACATTTTTTCTTCAAAACTGGCTAAAACTATTAGCGCTATGGAGCTGAATTACATGGCCAGGGAATTCTCCGAAGATTTCAGCTTTTTTCCTGACCTCTAGTGAGTTCGAGAATGCAGTTGTATCTCCATCTGGGATCGAGGTCCTTCATGAGCTCCAGCACTGCAAAGCTACAACTTCAAAGATGCATCAAGGAGTCTATCTGCACGATGGACCAAGCACTTCCACCTGTCACTCAAGAGTTCAAGCTGAAAGTCTCAGGAACATAATCAAGTGGAAACATAGCTAAATTGAGAGATTTGTTTTAAACGATGAAAATTCAAAATAAAAGGCTGATTTCTCTCAAAAAAAGAAGCCTGAGGGGGTGACCTGATAGAGGTCTTTAAGATTGTGAAGAGGTATGATCGGTAAAATGCAGGGAAAATGTTTTCACTTGCAGGGGAGACCAAAATTCTGGGCTATAAATATAAGCTAGTCACTAATAAATCCAAAGGGAATTCTGAAGAAAGTTCTTTTGAACAGGGCCTTGGTGAGGCCACACCTTGAATATTGTGTGCAGTTTTGGTCTCCTAATCTGAGGAAGGACATTCTTGCTATTGAGGGAGTGCAGCGAAGGTTCACCAGACTGATTCCCGGGATGGCAGGACTGACATATGAAGAAAGACTGGATTGACTAGGCTTATATTCACTGGAATTTAGAAGAATGAGAGGAGATCTCATAGAAACATATACAATTCTGACAGGATTGGACAAGTTAGATGCAGGAAGAATGTTCCCGATGTTGGGGAAGTCTAGAACCAGGGGTCACAGTCTAAGGATAAAGGGTAAGCCACCAAAGACCAAGATAAGGAGAAATGTTTTCATCCAGAGAATTGTGAACCTGTGGAATTCTCTACCACAGAAAGTTGTTGAGTCCAGTTCGTTGGATATATTCAAAAGGGAGTTAGATGTGGCCCTTACGGCTAAAGGGATCAAGGGGTATGGAGAGAAGGCAGGAGTGGGGTACTGAAGTTGCATGATCAGTCATGATCATATTGAATGGTGGTGCAGGCTCGAAGGGCCGAATGGCCTACTCCTGCACCTATTTTCTATGTTTCTATGTTTCTTTACCCAGAGAGTGGTAATGTGGAACTCGCTACCACAGGGAGTGGTTGAGGCGAATAATATAGATGCCTTTAATGGGAAGTTGGATAAGTACATGAGGGAGAAAGGAATAGAAGGATATGCTGATAGGGTTAGATAAAGAGGGGTGGGAGGAGGCTCATGTGGAGCATAAACATCGACATGGCTTTGTTTGGTCGACGTGGGTTTGTTTGTGCCATACTTTCTGCGTAATATAAATGTATGTCTTTCTATCTTTCTCTGTATAACCTGAAGCAGGTTACACTTTGACAGCACAATAAAAGAAAAAAAAACAAATACTTTCCATAATGCACACCAGTTATGATTACATTTTTGTTTTGTTTCAAAGGGCTAGAAATGTTGTTGCGGCCTGTTTGGGGCGATAACTTTTGAAAAGTGAGAAAAGTGGCCTTTTTTCAGCCCAGGAACTTCAGCTTTAGTACTCCAAGAGGGGGGTGGAATGCTAAAACAAGCGCTACCACGTCCCGTCGCGCTAAAGGGAGTGAGAAGTGGCGGTAGCGGCAGAGCGCTGAAGAATGTTCAGTGCAGCGCTGCTGGCATCAGAGGCTCCTTCCCTCACTTAAAGGGAAGGGCAATGATGGGTTGCAACATTCTTCTTATTATTTCTGTGGGGCAACGAGACCTGTGCGACTTCCATTACAGCCCCAATCACTCTCAGAGAGTGGAGGGCTGAGACATCGCGCAACACATGAGCTGTCAAAAACATTCATCAGGCACCGGATTGGTGCAAAGAATAATGTTTGCCCTACCTGACCACCACAGCCTTGAATTATCATGCCCCAAGCGGCCAGCCGAGGTGACGACGCCTCCTGCAGCTGCCGTTGTTGACGCCCGGCGATACAGCAGGGGCCAGGAGCGAATGTCACAACCGGGGCGGTAACGGGGCGCTGCGCACCTGACGATGTCACGATCTACGGGGCGCAAGAGAGCGAGGCAGTAAGTGTTAGCGGCAGCGCAAAACCGCCAGGGAAGTTCGCGGGCGTCGGCGATAAAAAGGTGTTAATTATACTTTAGTTGCATCCATGGCACATAATGGGTTATGACGGTGCATCTCCTCCATTGCTGTGACACTTGGATGTAGAGAGAAGCTTTGCCTAACAACAAAGGGCATTCTCTCAGTCAAGAGCTTTGGATCAACTGACAGGGCAATGGAACCTCGATTAACACACAATGCTTCTGGCACAAAGGTAAGAAATAGATGCCTGAAGGTGCACGTCCCCAGGCTTCATGGTTAAAATGCTGTTCTGTGATGAAACTTGTGTAGTGTGTTTTGATCCGTTCCTTCAATTGGTGAAGCATGACTCCAGCTGTAAAGTGGGAGAGAGTTCGATTCCCAGAACTGTCAACTCTCACTCTAATGAGCTCAAAACGAATGGGGCAGCCAACAATTTCTTGTTATTAAAAAAAAATCTGTTTTTCCACAACAGTCACACTGCATAACCCTCATGGCTGTGAAAATGTCTTGATCATTCAATACAGAAAGATGCAGTCTGTGTAGTGCACATGCATCAATGAGCAACGTACATAATTCATCAACATGGCACCTGCTTTAAGAAGAGAAAGTGATCAAAGGAAGCACTATTGGGTAAAAAGCTGGAAAATTCCCTCTTATCTGGGACTGTATAGCTGCTGTGCATCTCAGTCTTACCTCCTGAGGTTTAAACGCTGTAAACTAGGCGAGTGAGTATGTTTCCACAGCGCAGAAGCGGATGTTTGAGGACAAGAAATGAGCATCTTTGACAGAAGAGCCAATATTTGTTTGTCTGACATCTCGGGCAGGTACAAGAGCAGCCATCACTGCCTGGAAATTCATTGCTGCTATCGGTGTCCCTGCGACCTCAAATCAGGGCAACTCAATCAACAGGCCAGCAAATTGCGGTGGAAGTTATTCATGCCTGTTCTACTCCACAAAACTAAGGGCCAAAAATATAAGACTAACTCCAATTAGGAATTCAGGAGAAACCAGAGAGTGGTTAGAACGTGCAACTCGTTACCACAAAGAATGATTGAGGCAAATAGCATAGATGCATTTAAGGGGAGCCTGGATCAATACATGAGGGGGAAAGGAATAGAAGGTTACGCTGATGGGGTTAAATGAAGAGGGGTGGGAGGAAGCTCGTGTGGAGCATAAACACCGACATAGGACCTGTTGGGCCGAATGGCCAGCTCCTGTTCTGTAAATTCAATATAATTCTATGTAAATAGAACAACTGAGTGGTGAGATGCTTGGAAAAATATAACTCGTAATGGGGTGCATGCATAAGTACCATCATCGTACATACGCGTGATGATACTCGCAAATTAATTTCCATATCTGACCATTCCCTATCAGTAAATATTGGCATTGATTGGGAGCCTTTCATGACCTCAGGATATCCCACACTGTTTTACAGCCAATGAAGTATTTTAGAAGTGTAGTCACTGTTGTAATGTAGGAAACACAACCGCCAATTTGTGCACTGCAAGCTCACAAGAACAGCAACAAAATACATGATCAGATAATCTGTTTTAGCTGGTTGAGGGGTAAATATTGATCAGCGATTCTGTATCTTTACCACTACATGGTTTGAAAGTGCCCCCAAGTTTATGATTGATCAGTATTTGTTCAAGCTAGTAATTATTGGTCCTCTAGAGCTTAAACAATGGGTGTATCGTCAGTACAATTCCATCACTGGGAGACTGGGAAAGCAAGACTGACTGGGCCGCAGACCTCCAATCATCTCCCTAAGCTCTTTGGTGATTCTCATCGCGAAGTAGTACAGGCGACGAACCCTGTTTTTGGCGGCATGTTTTGTTTTCAAGGGGCATCCAGCACACACTATAAAAAGACGAGCATTTGTATTCGACTTGCACAGCAAGGTAATCAAAATCTACGGGCCCGAACTTGGTGGCCTTACCGCCCACTGCCGGCGAGATTTTTGGGTGGTCGCCCCTCGGTGCTTTCGTGGAGACCTCCCGCCGGCGGGAGGGGAGTCCCACTGGGAACCGGCCGCTAGCGCGCAAATCGCGTAAGTGTCCTCCTGCCCGCCGAGCTGGCAGTTTGGTGTGGATGGGAGTCGGTGGCAGCAGGGGGAAGGACCGCTGCATGGAGGCAGATCTAACCCCAACGGTAAGTAAGAAGTCCTGCAAAAAAAGGTTAGTGAAATTCTTTTTTTTTCTCAGCAATTTATGTGTATGGGGCCCCTTGAAGGTCTCCCGTTTGTTTTGTTTTGGTGAAAATGTATTTACTTTGTGCTCCCCCTTCCCTGGGCCCAACTCAATCCTCAGCGGTACTTTGCCAAGGATCGCATTTGCCGCCGAGATTGGGAGCTCCCGCCCGCTGCCATCCAGATTCATGGCGTATGTCGTTTTTTTGCCACCGGGCGGTTTTTCAAGGACTTCTTCACGAAACTCCCGCCCAGAGTACTGTCAGGTATCTCGGTGGTCCTTTGGGGGGGGGGGCACTTGGGTGGAACTTGGCTTCCACCAAGTTCGGGCCCGAAAAGGTCAACATCATTTTCTGCTTTTCAATTCTGTCCCTCTAGAAATGAACCCCAGTGCCTTGCTTGCATTTTTGATGACCTTATTAACCTGCATTGCTACTTTTAACGATTTGTGAATCTGCTACCCTAGATCCCAATGTTCCCTGTACCACATTTTGCCTTTCATTTTCCGAAAAGTATATGGCCTTTTTAGTCCTCCCACCAAAAATGCACCACTTCACAGTTATCCACATTGAAATTCATTTGCCATGCCTATTTTGCAAGTTTATTAACATCTTCTGTATCTTGTTGCAGTCCTCTTCAGTATTAACTACACCCCCTGATTTGGTGTCATCCACAAATTTTGAAATTGTAGTTCTTATTCCCGAGTCCAAAACATTTCTGTAAATGGTGAACAACAGTGGTCCCGGCACTGATCCTTGCAGAACATCACTTCCCACCTTCTGCCAGTTTGAGTAACTACCTTTAACCCCTACAGTCTGGGGCCGAAATTCACCGCCGCTGGAAACAGGTCGCACCGACTGTTTTTCCCGTGTTTTCACCGCCACGGTAGATGCGGTGGCCTCTTGTGCGAAATTCAGCTCTTTGTCTTTTTTTTTCGAGCGGGGCGGAAGTGGGTCACAATGGGGGCAGGAGCAGAGCGTCAGTCACAAGCCACATGGCAGAAGTGGTGGCGCGCGGGGCGTCTGGCGCTGTCAGTTATCGGCATAGCGCTGACATCATCGCGGCACCACTTCTCTCCCTTTCACACAAAGAGAAGAACTGCTGCGAGCTCTATGAATATTTTGGTTAGGTCATCGGGTCACCAAGGAGGGTTTCGGCCGGGCCAGTGGGCCTGGCACTCAAGAGGGCGTATTATTATCGGGCAGTCGGCCGAAAAGAAAATCAGATGGCGGCCGCGGCAGTGCTCCCTCCCATTTAATGGTGGCCGCACCGCCATTTTGCATACACTGCAAACACAGCACACCAACAGAAAAACACTGTTGGGGGCACTGAGCGACGGCTATAAGATTTTTTACGGTGAATTTTGCTTGCGGGGCAGGAGATCAGCGGTGCGCGCTTTGATGATGCACTTAGGCAGCTTCGGCAGCAGCGGGTTGGGAGTGGGGATCACCAGATAAAACGAGGAGAATTCCGCAATTGGCGGCCATTCGACATAAATTCGGTGGCAGCCGCGTGGTTGCCGCTTTCCGGCAGTACAGGCCCTAGCGGGAGGCTGAATTTCAGGCCCTCTGCTTTGTAGTCAGCTTGCTATCCATTCTGCTAGGGTGGATAGAGTCCCTTGACTCCACATGCTCTGACCATAGTCATGAGTCAGAGCATAGTCATGCGGTACTTTATCAGAGGCCTTTTGAAAATCCAATTATTTTTCATCTACTGCTTTACTGCTATTTACTCTTTCTGTTACTTCTTCAAATAATTCAATAAGGCTGATCAAACATGAGCTTCCCTTTTGAAATCAGTGCTGAGTACTCTTTATTATCTTATTGGTGTCTAGATTTTTTGATAATACGGGGCCAAAATTACCCTCAGCGTGAAATAGGGGAGGGTACTTCGAATTAGCCAGAAATTTAGCGCCCATCAGGAAGAGTTCGGAAATTCGGCTGTTAGTTTACGACGCCGCTTCCCAATGCTTTCAGGCGCTGTTGGAAGCGGTATCGGGGCGGTGTCCATCAGTCAGGAGTCGGCCGGCAATTAAAACAAAATGGTGGCCGCGGCAGTGCGCCCTCCCCTTTATGGGCAGCTGCACCGCCCGGCCACCAGCAGCTTCCCGCCTTGCGAAGCTGTCGGTGGCACCGACCGGTGGTGGTCGTGTTCCCATGGGATTGAGAAGGGGTGACCGCTGGGCAGTAAGGGGTCGGTGGCGGCCGACAAGGGGTTGGGAGCGCTGGGTGGGTCGGAAACACAGGGCACGGCAGAAACTTATTCCCACCACCTCCGGCGCGGGGACAATTACGCATGCACCTGCACCTGACCCACACTCTGCACCTGACCCTGGTCGGTAAGGCCTTACCATCCCATAAAGGGGGAAATTCCCGCTCCTACATCTTTGATTAACGATTCCATTATCTTTCCTACCACCTACATTAAGCTAATTGGTCTATTGATCCCTGGATTTGTTCTATCTTCTTTTTTATATGTATGAATAACATTAGCTGTCCGCCAGTCCTCTGGCACTATTCCTTTTTCTAATAGATATGTAACAGTGTCTCTGCTATCTATTCCCTAACTTCTTTTAGTACGCATGGATGCAATCCATCTGGACTAGGAGTCTTAACCTTTTTCAGCTTGACTAGTTTATCATATTTCCCCCACTTCTATCTTAAATGCTGTTATATCTTTTTTGATCTCTTCTTCTAATGCCATGTCCACCCTATTAGTCTCCCTGGTAAATTCTAAGGCAAAATAGTTATTCAAGAGTTCTGCCATTTGTCTGTCATTGCCTGTGAGTTTTTCCTGTGCATCCAATAGTGTCTGAATCCCTATCCTGGTTTTACTTTTGTTAATTATGTGTCAGTAGAATACTTTATATTTCTTTTAATATTCCTTGATAATTAAATTTCATAGTTCCACTTTGCCTTCCGAATTGTTTGTTTGACTTCTTTCCGAACCTCTTTGTATTCCCTTTTGTCATCCTCTCCTTTATTGTCTATGGCCTCAAATTTCTCCACGCCTTTTTTCTGGCGCCCTCACTCGAGGTGCGCCGTTTTTGTCCACCTCCAAGCACGCCGAAAATCTTCCTCGCGATTCTGGCCGCTCCCCAGCCTCTCCTCGGTGGTGGCTCTGCACATGCGCGCTAGAGTCTGCGTGCATATGCATTAACTCATGGCAGCCAGCAATCTGTGAGTGCTCGCTGTGTGGGAGGGGCCCGAAGCACGCCGTCCCTAGCCCTGGCCGAATGGGCTCCCTCATCGGCGGCCCACTGCGTTCGCTAAGGTAGGACTTCTATTTTTTATTTGTTATTTACTGATTGATTGATTGCTTATTACTTTGGTCTGTGTGTTTTAGGTGCAGGGTTCCTTCTATTTTTTATTTGTTAATTAATTGTTGATTAATTTTTGTGCTTTGTTTAGTGCTTGGTGCTTTAAATGTATTTATGCTTCTTTAATGTTGTTGTGAAGGTGTTTAGTGCTTTGCAAGGTCCCCTTCCCCCTCTATCTCTGGCTGCCTGCGCTGATTTCTTCAGTCACCGCTAGGTTTTTCTGAACGTACAAGAGTGCCCACTTACGCTGGCCTAAGTTAGTTTGGAGTAACTTTTAGCTGGCTAAACATGCTTAAATGGCCAAAATAGGCGTAAGTGGCTGGTAACGCCCACTGTTGAAAAGAAAAAAAAATAAACTAAAAAAAAACTAAATAACTCAATTACACTGGCGCAAATTAATTGACCATAATTGCAACTAAAAAGATAGTCCAGAAAAATTAAGTTGCTCCAAAAAAAACGGAGCAACTCCTGGGGAAATTTGAGCCATAGTACACTTAGAGTACGCCTTTATCTTTAGTTTCAATTTTGTAACTTATAATTAGCACTGTTCACAATAAAATCTGTACACAGTTATCTGACCAAGATCATGTGACACTATTTGTCACAATTCTGTGTCACAAAATTAGCAACAGACAATATTCCATTTTGTCTCGGCCCCCCCTTACTGTGTGTAGCAAATGTCTGATACCAATTTTGCAGTCCCAATAATCAGTTTCAAATTGTAGACTCTTCATTGCTGGTTGGATGACTTTTTAAAATTTAAAACCACAAATTGACAGATGATGCCTTGCAAAAAGGACACCATGGCATAAAATAAACAGTGTACTGTAGCCACACTAAATGTTAATGGATTTTTGCAGATTTAGTGCTGTTGCTGAAATTATTTTTGCAATTTCATTTCAGTTTAATAAGGTTGGTGTCTGTGTTGCTTCACAGATTAAATTCTTAGCTTCAATTGTTTTTTCCTACAGAAAATTGCTCTTTTTTTTAAATTTGCACTGTTTGGTTTAGTTGTACTTATATTAAAATAATATCTTTGCATTCCCCAAAGATTTTTGCTGATGCAAATTTTACTGTTAAAATTACATCATCAATCTCCTTTGTGGTAATATTAAATTCACTTTGGAACATAGGAACAGGAGAAAGCCATTCAGCCCCTTGAGCCTGTTCTGCCATTCAATTAGATCACAGCTGATCTGTATCTTAACTCCATCTACCCACCTTGGTTCCGTAACCCTTAATACCCTTGCCGAATAAAATTCTATCAATCTCCATTTTGAAATTTTCAATTGACCCCCAGCCTCAACAGATTTTTATGGGAGAGTGTTCCAGATTTCTACTGCCCTTTGTGTGAAGAAATGCTTCCTGACATCACCCTTGAACAGCCTAGCTCTAATTTTAAGGTCATGTTCCCTTCTTCTGGACTGCCCCCACCAGAGGAAATCATTTCTCTCCATCTATCCTATCCTTCAATCATCTTTAACACCTCAATTAGATCATCCCCTTAATCTTCTATACTCAAGGAAACACAACAACAACAACTTGTATTTATATAGCGCCTTTAACGTAGCTAAGCATCCCAAAGTGCTTCACAGGAGCATTATCAAACAAAATTTGACACTGAGCCATGTAAACAGATATTAGGGTGGATGAGGTAGGTTAGAAGGAGTGTCTTAAAGGAGGAAAAAGAGGTAGAGAGACGGAGAGATTTAGTGAGGGAATCCCAGAGCTTAGGGCCTTGGCAGCTCAAGGCACGGCCGCAAATGGTGGAGTGATTAAAATTGGAGTTGCTCAAGAGGGCAGAATTGGAGGAGATATCTCAGAGGGTTGTAGGGCTGGAGGGTCTTGAAAACATGGATGAGCTTAGTCTATGCAACCTGGTCCTCATAATTTAACCTTTTTAGCCCAAGTATCATTCTGGGGAATCTGCACTGTGCCCCCTCCAAGATCAATAAATCTTTCCGGAGGTGCTCTTGATGACCTGACCATTTTCTCTTGTTGCTGGAAGCTGGTTAACTTCCAGGAGCAACTCTGCAACAGACCCAGAACGGATCACGGGATGGTCAATGTCACATCTTGCACAAGAGAAAACCCAGGTTTAAGAAGCCAGCCTCAGCCTGAGACACAAACACTAATGAACTGATTTTTCCATTTTGAAAGAAAAAAAAGAAAGCCTTGCATTCACATAGTACTTTTCACGACTTCAGGACATCCCAAAGCACTTGACCATGACCTCAAGCAGACCAGAGAGCCACTCTGAAAGTCTCCGGCTCTGGGAAACCATGCTACAGTTTGGGTTTATTAGCGGATTCTTGCTGAATTTTATGTTTCTGAAGAAGTCTAGCAGGGAGGAAGAGCTTACTCGGGGTAAGCAATTAAACTGACGTTGTTAAGCAAAAAATTTAGGTGGAATTCTCATTCTTTTCTTTTAATAAACTTTGTTAAAAAGAAAAACTCCCCTTGGGCTTTTCTTCCCCTTTATTTGATTTTAAAACCTACGAAAATGACGGTCAGGAAAAGACCAGCTTAACCATCAAAGCCATCCCTCTGACACCATGATTCATGGAGCATCATGACTAGAATCACCACCCCTCCCCACCCCCTCCCCACCCCCGATTCACACCCCCTGCTACCTCCCAGCCATGTAATCTCCTGGGAGAAGCTGAGAAAAAACAGACAAGAACCCAGCGCCAATAAGGGAAAAAAATACTCTGAAGAATTCCTCTCCGACTCCCTCAGGCGATGGAAATCGGTCCAGGAGATCGTGGCATAAAGAGTTGATGCAAGGCAGATTTAGAAATGAGTGCCTCCTTCTTATTTTGAGCACTCTGCTAATGGCCAGGACAACAAGCATGCATAAGGATTCACTAATACTAGTTCAACATTAACATAGTGTAATGTCCACACTGTGGCTATGGATGTATTGTGTACTGCAACTACAGAGTTAATAATTAAACAGACACAGGAAGTTCCAGTGCCTGCCATGCTAGAAAGCTGTGTGTGCTTGTGTTCTGTGAATATATCACATTTGGCGGCGAGATGGGATTTTTCAGATGATTTAAAGCTGAAATTTTGTTGGTGAAGGATTCAGCCAGCCGACAGAGAGACTTTGGAAACTTCTGTCTTTGGAAAAAGCTACAAAATCCGAGGTAAAATACAGCACACTGTGTGAACAGCTAGAAATTAAAATGGCAGCACCCGCAGGTGTAATGGGACATTTGGGTGAATATAGACACGACCGGGAATGTTTTAAAGCATATGTGGATCGGCTAGAAATGTATTTCAGTGCAAATAACATAATCGAAGTTCCGGAGAATGCAGTCCAGAATCAGGCGATATTGGAACGTAAGAGAGCGATCTTCTTATTGGAAGCTGGACCGGAATTGTTTGAAACACTGATAAATCTGCTTGTGCCTGCCAAGCCAAAGGACACAACGCTTAAAGAGATTTTAACGAAGCTGGAGCAGCACTATAACCCCAAACCGTTAGAAATTGCTGAAAGCTATCGGTTCGGTATACAAAATCAAAAGACAGATGAAATTATCAGTGATTACATTGTAGCATAAAAAAAGCTATCTATTCCTTGTAATTTTGGAAACTTTCAAAACCGAGCATTGCGGGATCGTTTTGTTTGTGGCGTGAAAAATTATGCGATTAGAAGAAAGTTATTGACGACGGATGACTTGACTTTTAAGATTGCTTGTCAGACAGCGAGGTCGATGGGCATGGCCGATAAATAGTCCCGAGAATTTCATAATAATTACGGTCGTCAGTCAACTGAGGTAAATCGCCTGCAGGTTCAAAGTAAAAGGCAGCGGGGGCCCAAAGTCTCAGAAACTGGAAATTTTAACAGAGCATTGAAGTCATGCTATCGGTGCCTTGGACAACACATTGCTCAAAGCTGTCCATATGTGAAGGCAGAGTGTTTCTTCTGTAGAAAGACTGGGCATCTTGCGAAGGCAAGCCGACTGAAAGGTAAACCAGCTTTTAAAGCTATGAGTCCAGAGTTCAAAGCTATGAGTAGAAATTCCCCAGAGACTACATAGCATGGAAGAACAACAACAGGATGAGGAGATGTTAGAGTTACACGTCATCAGGAGCATGAGGTTAATGGACAGCGATTCGGAAAGTATCAAAATCCACATGGATGTTGCGGGATTCAAGATACCAATGGAAATCAACACAGGTGCATCCGTGAGTTTAGTACCGGAGTCGCTATACCGTGACAAATTGCATGATTTCCCATTGGAGAAATCCAAGATGGAGCTGCGAGGCTACTCGGGAGAGAAAATTCCTGTGGTAGGTCATATCACCGTACCGGTGAAATATAAAGATTAATTTCAGAACTTGTCTCTAATAGTAGTGAAAGGAGACAAGCCTGCCTTACTAGGAAGAAATTGGTTGAGCTCACGGAAGCTGGCTTGGAGTGAGATTTTCCGTGTGGAAGCGAGATTTGCATCAACGGATGAGGTTATCAAGAAGTATCCGAAGGTGTTCTGCGAAACGGGCAGTCCGATCCAAGGCTTCAAGGCGAGTGTCAGGGTACAGAAGGATGCTAGATCAGTTTACTGCAAGCCATGTTCCATACCATATGCGCTCAAGGAGAAAGTTGAGCAAGAACTCAAAAGTCTAGAGACTGAGAACATTATTTGTAAGATAGATCGATGTAATTGGGCTACACCCATTGTTGTTGCACCTAAGTCCAATGGTAAGGTAAGATTGTGTGGTGATTATAAAGTAACCGTAAACCAGGTTCTAGAGAGTAATGTCCCCAATACATTGCCGAATATAGAAGATTTGTTCACAACACTGACAGGTAGTCAGATCTTCTCAAAACTGGATCTTACAAATGCCTACTTACAGCTTGAACTAGATGAGGAGTCTAAGTCATACTTGACTATAAAACTCATCTAGGCCTATATCAATTTAATAGGCTGCCGTTTGGAGTGTCTTCCACCCCTACCATATTCCAAAGGGTGATGAACCAGATTTTGCAAGGTATTGAAGGGGTAGTATGTTATTTGGATGACATATTAATTTCAGCACCAAATAGACAAATTGATAATAACATATTGAATTAAATCCTCAAATGGCTAGAGAAGCACAGAGTTCGAGTGTCTGCTCGTAAGTGTGAGTTATTGCAATACTCAGTGGAGTATTTAGGGTACAGAGTAGCCAAAGATGGTTTACATCCAACCATGGGAAAGCTGGATGCAATCAGAAATGCACCCACTCCCAGGAATGTCACTGAACTTCATTCATTCTTGGGTCTTTTGAACTATTATGGGAAGTTCCTACCAAATTTGGCTACAGTGTCACATTCACTTAATGAACTTTTGAATATACAGGTCCCTTGGAAGTGCTTCAAAGAATGCGATACAGCATTCAAGGAGTGTAAAAGCAACTTGGTAGAGAGCACCATGTTAGTTCACTATGACATATCTAAGGAGATTAAGCTAGCATGTGATACCTCTCCGTATGGAGTTGGGGTAGTAATCTCTCATGTATTTCATAGTGGGGAGGAGAGACCAATTGCTTTTGCTTCATGCCAGTGAGTGTAATTATGCGCAAATTGAAAGGGAAGCTTTGGCATTAATTTTTGGGGGCAAGAAGTTTCACAAATACTTGTATGGTCGTAAGTTTACCATCGTTACGGACCATAAGCCCCCAACAGCAATCCTCCATCCAAAGTCCCCAGTTCCAACATTAGCTGCAGCCCGAATGCAGAGATGGGCTTTGATTTTGTCAGCATATACATATGATATTGAATACAGACGATCAGCTGATCACTGTAATGTTGATGCAATGTCGAGATTGCCTTCCCCATCACAAGTTACACCCGATAGGGAAGAAGTGTTTTATTTTTCATACATTGATGTACTGCCAGTCACAGCTGAAGAGATTGGTAGAGCAACCAAACGTGACCCAGTGATGTCACAGGTGTATGAGTATATTGCAATTGGATGGCCAAACCAGGTAACAGACAAAGATATTCATCCATTCTTCATGCGAAGAAATGAATTATCAGTCGATAAAGATTGTATCATGTGGGGTGCAAGAGTGGTTATACCAAATAAATTCAGGTGAAAATTATTAGGAGACCTCCATGACCAGCACCTGGGAATGTGCTTGACCAAGAGTTTTGCATGCAGTTATTTATGGTGGCCAGGTCTTGATAAAGATATAGAGTACATCGTGAGTCAGTGTACGACATGTCAATCAGGAAGCAAGCAACCAATATTGGTACCATTACAGCCATGGAAATGGCCTCCCAGGGTGTGGCAAAGGCTACATATTGATTTTGCTGAGTTCAAAGGACTACAATTGTTCATTGTGACTGATAGCCATTCGAAGTGGGTTGAGATGTTTCCAATGTGGAAAATAACAATAAGTAAAACATTAGACATTTTGCGAAGATTATTTTCTTCATTTGGCCTGCTGAAGAAATTGTTTCGGATAATGGACCACAATTTTGTTCAGAAGAATTTGCACAATTCATGAGCAAAAATGGTGTGAAACATACCAAGGTTCCACCATACCACCCTGCTTCGAATGGTGCAGCAGAGTGCACTTCACAAATTGTAAAACGTGCCCTCATAAAACAAATGTTAGATCCAAATCCAAGGAAATGAAAGTTGTCATTGGATGACAAATTGGCTAATTTTTTGATTATGTATTGTAATACTCCTCATACAACTACTGGTAGAACACCAGCAGAGTTGTTTCTCAAACGACAGCCATGAACCAGATTCTCGTTGTTCAAACCAAATTTGGCACAGTCTGTATTAGAGACACAATTAAGACAGAAAGAGAATCATGATAGAGGTAGAGTAAAAGAGAGAAGTGTGAAATTAAACCAAAAGGTGAGAGTGAAGAACCATCACCATAAATGGGTAACGTGGTTACTAGGAAGAGTGGTAAAGATATGTGGTCATCACACATATTTGGTAAAGATGTTTGATAATGGACAGGTTAGATTTTTTCACATTGATCATATTTTACCTACAGACAAGGAAGGAGTTGAAGGTGGGAATGATTCAATTACTTCTGACTCATCAGATAGTTTTGATATACCAGTAGCAAATCCTACATCTAATGTACTGGAAACAAATCCAAGAGAAAAGCAGAATGTAAGTCTGAGTCCGAGTCAGGAAAACAAACAACCTGAAGTTAGAGTGAGTTCAAATGAAAATCAAGGAAACTCTGTGGAGGAAAACATTCCTCAGGATGAACCTCGAATGAGTTTAAATTCAACACCATGTTTGGAAGGTTCTGTTCGAGAGCGAAGGTATCCTCTTCGAAACAGAAAACAAGTGGTTAAGTTAAATTTGTAAATATGAAAAAAAAGTCTATATCCTGTGTTATGTATAAACATGCAAGTTATGAATGATGTTGTTATAATAACTTCTTCTTTAAGGAGAGAGAAGTGTAATGTCTGTAAGCTTGTAATGTTTGTAGTGCCACACTGTGGATGTGGACGTATTGTGTACTGCAACTGCAGAGTTAATAATTAAACAGAAGCAGGAGGTTCCGGTGGCTTCCGAGAGAGCTGCCTGCCATGTTAGAAAGCTGTGTGTGCTTGTGCTCTGTGAATATATCACACATATAATTGCAACATGAATCCTTACAGCTCCTTTAAAGAGCAGTCACCAAAACCACTACTAAATCCAATAGGACATTCTGAAGAAGCTTCTTTACCCAGAGAGCGGTTAGAATGTGGAACTCACTGCCACAAGGAGTGGTTGAGGCGAATAGCAGAGGGGAAGCTAGATAAGTACGTGAGAGAAAAAGGGATAGAAGAATATGCTGATAGGGATTAGATGAAGTAGAATGGGAAGGGGCTCTTGTGGAGCATAAACACTGGCATGGACCTGTTGGGCCAAATGGCCTGTTTCTGTGCTGTACATTCTAAGTAATACTTGCAGCCCAAGCTTCTTTAGCCAACAATATAATTGTTATTAAAACCTGTTCCCGAAATAAACAAGTGTGTCCTGCCCCTGTTGTGAAAAAAAAAATTATGACTGGGAAATGACCTCCTGATTGGGCTGATACTGAAGACTGGGGAGACATTTGCCAAAACTAACCAGATGGCGGTCCACACAAGTAGAATTGTTTTCGCATGAATTGTCGACGCAGTCATCAATGTTCTGGTCACATCGCACTCCAGCAAATCCAGGGCTACAGAGACAGTAAAACCCATCCACCACTGTAACAAAGACAGAAAGGGAGAGAAAGAATGGGAGTTATTGTAACCCAGCACGGCCAGGCCCACACTGATTAACATTCTTCCAACGTAATGAGCAGGCTGTATTATTTGATTTTGGGCAAAGAAATGTGCTGATTCCAGATCCACTTCATCATAATCTTGCAGGGCTAATGATCAGAGTCATTCCTCTATTTTATCATTAATGATGTGTAAAAAAACAGTACGCCATTTTATGGAGCATCGGAGCTGTGCACAGGACTGGTGACAGCAGTAATTGTACTTTTTAACCCTGCGGATTTATTACTGTCCCCCGATTCTTCATTATCCTTAAGACTTACCATGCAGTCTGCATTGTCACTCTGCCTCTGCACATGCAGTTGTGACTACCCTCATTAAATGCTCGAAGTCCTTAGCGACACCAGCCATTTTCGCTTTCGAGCTCAAGCGTTGTGTGTGGCCATGATTCCGTCCCAGACACAACAGAAGCAGAGGCCCCTGAAGAGCGTGGCTAATAACTTCCAGCAAACAGCTCTTGCGCCTCCTGATAAGGTACGGCACAGCTTACCGCGAGGCGAATGAATCCATCCACCTTTTTCCTGACGCAGAGACTCAGTGAAGCAACCTGGCTCGGCAACAGTTAAAGGCGCACATTCCATGGGAGCCTCTCCGCCATGTATACTTTTTTTATTTTTGACGGCGGATTAAGTCTGTCATTTATCAAACATAATTTTAAAATTATTACACACTCTGCTTGACTGCTCTGCTTCAGTATTACTAAAATAAAGCTCGTCAAGGGCACAGCGCTGGTCACATTCCACTGGTTCAGGTATCAGAAGCAGACAACTGAAATCTCATTAAGGATTTTCTCATTAGCTGTGGTGGTGACCCATGGAAACATAAACCGCACTGCCAGGAGTCACGGCAGTGTTGGTGAAGAGGCTCCAAAAAGACAATTTGGATCAGGTTAAACTTGTGTTAACCTATCTGCTGTTTTCTCCCCCAGAGACACCCGATGGCAATGCTGGCCGCAGCACTAACTAGGGTTGCCAACCCTCCAGGAATGGGCTGGCTTCTCCAGGAATTGATGACTGATCTCTGGGACACGGCTGTGAGCAAACACCCTGGAGTACCAATCCTTCAAAAAAAGATGTGTTTTTTTTTTCCATTTTCTTTGGACATTTCTGAATACTAGTTACAATAATATTGGAGATGGGTAAAAAAAAGCTGTTTGACTGACAGTCAAGATTCAGCCATTCATTGAATTTTTTTGAGGAGGTAACAAGGAGGGTCGATGAGGGTAGTCAGTATGATGTAGTGTACATGGATTTTAGCAAGGCTTTTGATAAGGTACCACATGGTCATGAAAGTAAAAGCCCACGGGATCCAGGGCAAAGTGGCATGTTGGATGCAAATTTGGCTCAGAGGCAGGAAGCAAAGGGTAATGTGACCGGAAGGCTGTTTCCAGTGGGGTTCCGCAGGGCTCAGTACTGGGTCCCTTGCTTTTTATGGTATATATCAACGATTTAGTCTTGAATGTAGGGGGTAAGATTAAGAAATTTTCAGATGATACTAAAATCGGCTGTGGGGTTGATAATGAAGAAGAATGCTGCAGACTACAGGAAGATATCAAAGAACTGGTCAGGTGGGCAGAACAGTGGCAAATAGAATTCATTCTGGAGAAGTGTGAGGTAATGCATTTGGGAGGGCCAACAAGGCAACACATTAAATGTTAGAACACTGAGAAGTGTAGAGGAACAAAAGGACCTTGGAATGCATGTCCACAGATCCCCGAAGATAGCAGGCCAGGTAGATAAGATGGTTAAGAAGGCATACGGAATACTTGCCTTTATTAGCCAAGGCATGGAATGCAACAGTAGGGAGGTTATGCTTGAACTGTATAAAACACTAGTTAGGCCACAGATAGAGTACTGTGTGCAGTTCTGGTCACCGCATTACAAGAAAGATGTGATTGCACTAGAGAGGGTACAGAGAAGATTGCCTGAACTGGAGAATTTTAGCTATGAGGAAAGATTGGATAGGCTGGGTTTATTTTCTTTAGAACAGAGGAGGCTGAGGGGAGACCTGATTGAGGTGTATAAAATTACGAGGGGCCGAGATAGATTAGATAGGATGGACCTATTCCCCTTAGCAGAGGGGTCAACAACCAGAGGGCACAGATTTAAAGTAATTGGTAGGAGGTTTAGAGGCTATTTGAGGGAAAATGTCTTCACCCAGAGGGTGGTGGGGGTCTGGATATTTCGGTTAATGAAGAGTCTTTTTGCTTTCCTATTGGCCGTGGGAATGCAGTGCACCGTGAGGATGGATGTGTCAAGCGACCAATGGCGAGAGCACGGGGGGGGGGGGGGGCGCGGGGAGGAGCGGTTGGAGAGAGGAGGCCGTGTGAGGAAACCTCCGGGAATACGTCCGACCAGAGTTAGCAGCCCTAGCGCTAAGGCAGCTGTACATTGAGGAGTGACGGGGCAGCCTGGACTCACCGTCGTAGCAGAACCCGTGGAGGCAGGGGCTGGAGCCGCAGTCGTTGACGTTGATCTCGCAGCGCGGGCCGGCGAAGCCCCTCGCGCACGCGCAGCGGAATCCCAGGGGGTGCGTGTCCAGATCCGTCTCTTCCACACACGCGGCTCCGTTCTCACAGGGATTGGAGGCCTCGCAGGGCCGAGCCTCGCAGTTGATGCCTTGGGAAAGGAAAACAGGCAAAGCTGTCAGACAGGAGCGAGCGAACCAAGTTCCCTCACACTTTTCCCAGTACAACCCTACAGCAGAACCAATCTCCAGTAAATAGCTTCTCCTAATTCGTTTTTGAAATGTTTACCTTCAAAATCTAGAAATTCGTTGTTGCTGGATTTACCCATGTGTTGGATATTGTCCACCAATAACTCAGTCTTTTTTTTTTACATTGATAAATAAATGATAATAATTTGAATTAAGCAATGTAAGCAATACAGCAAAGTCGGAGTTCGGAGCGCAAAAAGATTGGAATAATCAAATCATTCAAATTAAGCGACTTTGACTTAAGAGGAGGCTGTACAACCGAGAAATTGATTCAAAATCATTTCACAGAGTAAAGAGGGTGACTTTATGATGGTCGCATTTGAAACACATTCTCGCACTTGGGGGCAAAGAAAAAATGAAATCAGATTATTCGTAACTTAAAGCCATTTGAATTTTGAGAGCCTATTTTTCTTGTCCTGTCACAGAATGCAACCTTCAGTGTGTGAACAGCATTGTCTAGAAATAACAGTTCATTAATATAAATATACACTCACATCATAATTCACTTACAGAACCTGAAAGAGCAAAAGCGCTTGGAAATGAAGTCAACCTGAAATACAAAGGAGTCGCAGACTGTTTGCCTTGTTTTAGATCGGCTTTCGTCAAGAGAAACCTTGCATTTCTATAGCGCCTTTCATAACCTCAGGATGTCCCACGGTGCTTTACAGTCGGTGAAGTACTTTTGAAGTAAAACAGCGAATGCTGGAAATACTCAGCAGGTCAGGCAGCATCTGTGGAGAGAGAAACAGAGGGCTGGAATTTGAACTGTTTCACTGCCCGGTTTCTCGGCGGTATTGGCCGTTTTGGGCGAGAACCGGGTCGGCGAAAAATTCCACAGCTGAGTTCCGCCGGCGGTTTCGAAGTACCGCTCGGGAGCGGACTGCCGGCGTGCACTGTCCACAGATCGCCAACGCCCAATTTTTGGCTCAGTGGTGACCCGTAGGTAGATTGAAAAAAAAAGCACCCACCAGAATCAACGGAGCTGGACGGTAGGTAAGTAGCCTTGCAAAAAAAAGGTAAGTTCTTACTCATTATTGTACAATTCTCTTGCAGTGATTTAAGTGAAAAGGGTCCTGAGAAGGTTTTTCTGATATTTTATTTTACGTTTTTTGAAAAAATATTTTCCCCTCCTAGGCCCAACCCACAGCCTTGGTGTAAATTTTAGTAATTTTAATAATTATCGGCCACTTTTTTTTAAGAACCGCCCAATTGGCCCAAGATTCCATTTTCTCGCCGCGAATCGGGGTGTAAGGCCCATTTTTTATTCCGCTGGGCGGATTCTTTTTTTTTTTAACTGGAATTTTTGGTCAGCGATAATTTGGGAATCTTAGTGGTATTTTGGGCGGAAATCCGGCGTTGGTGGATTGTTTGGGAATTCTATCCCAGATTTAACGTCTCAGGTCGATGGCTTTTCGTCAGAATTCTGATGAAAGGTCATCGACCTGAAACGTTAACTCTGTTTCTCTCTCTCTCTCGCCACAGATGCTGCCTGACCTGCTGAGTATTTCCAGCATTTTCTGTTTTTGCAATTTTAGATTTTCAGCATCCGCTCTATATTGCTTTTGTACTTTTGAAGTGTAGTTACAGGTATAATGTGGGAAATGCAGCAGCTAAGTTGCACACAGCAAGGTCCCACTAAGAGCAACGTGATACATAACCAGATAATTTGTTTTAATGATGTTGGTTGAGGGATAAATATTGGTTAAGACACCGGGGAGAACTCCTGTGCTCTTCTTCCAAATAGTGGTGTGGGATCTTTTACGTCCAGCTGAGAGAGCAGAGGGGGCCTCGGTTTAATGTCTCATCCGAAAGACTGTACCTCTTATTGTATAGCACTCTGTCAGTACCGCACTGGAGTGTCAGCCTAGATTGTAGTTAACCCCAGGTATAAAATATTGGTCTTGGAGGGATTGCAGTTCCAAGTCACCAGAATGATACTCGGATTCAAAGGGTTAAATTATGAGGACAGGTTGCATAGACGAGGCTTAGATTTCCTTGAGTATAGATGATTAAAATGTGATCTAATTGAGGCGTTTAAGATGTTTAAATGAATTTATAGGATAGATAGAGAGAAAATATTTCCTCTGGAGGCGGGAGTCCAGCACAATAGGGTATAACCATAAAATTAGAGTTAAGCCGTTCAAGAATGATGTCAGGAAGCACTTCTTCATACAAAAGGTAGTGGAAATCTGCAACTCTCTCCCAAAAAGCTGGTGAGGTTGGGGATTAATACAAAATTTTAAAACTGAGATTGATAGATTTTTATTAGGCAAGGGTATTAAGGGTTACAGAACCAAGGTGGGTAGATGGAGATAAGATACAGATCAGCCATGATCTAATTGAATGGCCAAACAGGCTCAAGGCCCGGAATGGCCTCCTCCTGTTCCTATGTTCCAATTATGTGCTCAAGTCTCTGGAGTGGGATTTGAACCCACGAACTTCTGACTCAGAGTGTCTGTAAGGGTTCATGGCAAATATATGTTAGTGACCGTTGTCCGGAATAGCCTGAGATGAGTCAGTTTGGCTGTGGTGTGCCAAGTGACACCACGTAGATTTAATGCGCCTCCGTTATTCTGTTAGTTCCTCCTTCTGCACAAGAGGTTTTGCTGCACTTGCAGACTCTGGGGATAGCTTTTATATCCAAGTGATGTGATGCATTATGCAATTCCATGTCACACCTTTACTGCCCTTGCACTGTGTGATAAGTTTTGATATCTAGGTCGCTCTGTATTTGTCATGTGTGTGGTGCACTTTCCTTTTGTTACCTTGCTGCATTCTGCCCCGATATAAATAGATAATTTCAATGCATTCTGCAACAAACTGGCTGTTCTGTTGAAAATGAAAATTCATAGTGCCATTTTTTTTAGCAGGTATGGCGGTTGGTGTGTGTCTATTGGTAAAGCAATGAGTGGTGCCATTTGTGATAGGACTCAGGCTCACACCTTCTGAATTTCTACTTTAATTTGCTCTGATGTGGGAGGAACCAATCAGAGGCCAGCTCCCATCCCCACCCCCCCAACAGGGAGAGTGGCAAGGAAGTTATCCCAGTGTCACTATTCCATGTATGAGCATCAAAGCTGAAGAAAATCATCACATTTTTTAGCACAGAAGGAGGCCATTCAGGCCATCATTCACTTGCTGGCTTTCTAAATGAGTTATCTACTTAGTCCCGTTCCCCTGCTCGTTCCCCGTACCCTTTTATTTTTCTGCTTTGGTGGAAACCTGGTAGGAGTTGGTCCACAGAGTCAGATCAGTGAAACCAAGGAGGGAGGATAGAATTAGAGGGGAAAATAGCTGAGAGAAAAATGGATATTTAAAAAAAAATGTTCTCTTTCTACAGCATGTACAGGATAGACGTCGAGAGGATGTTTCCAATTGTTGGGAAGACCAAAATTAGAGGCCATCAGGTAGTCACTAATAAATGCAATAGGGAATTCAGAAGAAACTTCTTTATCCAGAAAGTGGTGAGAATGTGGAACTTGTTACCACAGGGAGTAGTTGAGGTGAATAGCATAGATGCATTCAAGGGGATGCTCGGTAAGCACATGAGGGAGAAAGGAATAGAAGGGTATGTTGATAGGGTAAGAAGAAGAAGGGTAGGAGGAGGCTCGTGTGGAGCATAAACACCAACATAGATCAGTTGGGCCAAATGGCCTGTTTCTGTGCTGTTATTTCTATCTAATCAATTTTACATGGGTTAATGCCTCCATTAAGTGACCACAAAAGGAATTTTAAACAAATATGTTAAGCGTTGATATGCCCCAGTGACGATTCAAGCCCTATGTTTCAGAGTGATTTGTGCCATTGTAAAAATATTTGCCACTTTTTCTGTAAAGAACAGTCCCCATTTTGTTTTCTGCATTTGTGAGCATTGTGATGCAATGGGGCAAATGACAGTGAAACATGGAGCTTGAAACTTCACTGGGGTATATCAACACTTAACGTTTTTGTCTAAAAGTTGTTTAATCAAATGTCTTGTGTGGCATGTGTGAAGAGTTAAATGGAGGATTTTGAATGTCACAATGTATGATAGATCCCAGTAGCGTGACCACATCTCTCACTTTATAAGTAATTGATACCGCTCATACCCTAGCCACGGAAAATGTGGGTAAGTTATTTAGCAATATTCCAACACATTTCTCAAATCAGTGTTGTAATATATGCACCTGTGAATATGCTCACAGATTTGTAGACCTGTTGCTCCCTGGAGGTGGAACACGCAGTGTCCACTGATACGCTCGTGGCCTTCCGCGAGAGGTGGGCGCAGGAGGGACTGGAGTGCATCGTTACCCCCGGCAACCAAATTTTAATTTGAACCATGTCCAAAGTTTAATTTGTTTAAGTTTGTCGGTTTTAGTGCCCGCCCCCTTTTACCCAGGGGGCACTTGTATAATTTGTGTTTTGAGTGCCCTCAAAAAAAAACAAGCAGCCACTTGTTTGAAAGTGTTTGGAGTATGCCTCCCCTTTAACCAGGGGGCACTTGATTAAAGTGCACAACTAAAATTGTTGTAGAGCTAATGCATTCTGAGTGGCTTAATTAGTCACGTGATGTTCACAAGACTCAATAAAACGCCAGTCAATTGAGTCTAGATCATCCACAATGAGGTATGCAGTTGTGAGCCTAGTGGATGAACTGGTAATGTGTAGTTGGATTGTTAAACCTTTGTTAATGAACCAACTAGTTCTTAATAGCAATGTGTTGCTATAAATTCTTAAACAAGACCCCAGGAAGCAAATACATTTCAACTGTTACTTTCTTGAGGATATCTCAACTATACATTAGCTTCACAACAGCCACACGCTAGCAGCAAGAGCCTTCATTCTTTACAAGTTGCATTCTTTATAAAAATAGGTTCAAGTCCCATTCCACACTCTTGTGCACAAAACTCACAAGATTTTTTCCTGGCGCATCTACTGATGCAATGAAGCAGCGCAACTCGGGCAAGTACGCCAGAAATCGGACTCGGGGAAAATTTAGCCCTATGAGAGGCAAGAATGTCAGGGAAGCAATAGGCTTGATGGATTGACTGGCCTTTTCTTAATTCCATGATGCATTTAAGAGGAAGTTACATAGTACAAGAGGGGGAAAGGAGTAGAAAGATATATCGATAGGTTGAGATGAACATGTGTGGGAGGTGGAGCATATACGCAGGCGCAGACCTTTTGAGCCAAATGGTCTGTTTCTGTGATGTCAATTCTATGTAATAGTTTAATATGTTCTTATTGAGAATGTTTGCGCACTGTGCATTATAACAGGGTGATGGATATATACGTGCACAATCTCATTCTTATTATTCAGTACATGTTTGCACACTGCACATTATATTAGCACAGGTTCTGGATATATACATGCACAATCTCATTTTGTTGAAGGCATGAATATTATATTGAAAAATAAGGACAACCAAAGAGGGAATTAGAACTTGATCCAAGGATAATACTCACGCTTAATTTTAAATAAAATGAGAAATATAGAACTGGTGCACTTTTCTTCACAATTTCTAGAATTTCACAAAGTAAAGTACTTGTTAAAAATCAAAGTGCTGACTTTGCACTTGATATAAATGATAATAAATGTGTTCATTTGACGCATCTAGAATAAGGCTGTTAAAAATGATTTCTCACGATTATTTTAGTCATGGAAATGACAGAAAATTAAAATGGGTAGACATGATTATAATCATGTTGCGGATATGGGTTATTTTTCACCTTAAACAGCTACCCATTCCCCCGCAAACTAGCCCACCTCTCCCTTTATGTGCCCCTGGCCTGCTGATTGGAATAGCAGCAGTACCAGAGAATGTATCAAGCCAGGCGTGGCCAGTATAGCTGATACATTGCCTGAACACAAGCACTGAAGCTGTTAGCTCCATCCCACTATAAGGCCTACTTTTGATCCCTCTTGTCTCATTTGTAACTTCGCTCAACAATGAAAATAGCTTACATTTATAGAGCACTTTTAATGAAGTAAAATATCCCCAAGGTGATTCACAGGAATGTTATCAGACAAAATTTGACATCGAGCCACATATGGAGATATTACTTCAGGTGACCAAAAGTTTGGTCAAAGAGGTAGGTCTTAAAGAAGGAGAGAGAAGTGGAGAAGATTGGAGAGGGAATTTCAGAGCTTAGGACATAGACAGCTGAAAGCACGGCTGCCAATGGTGGCGTGAAAGAAGTTGGGGATGCACAAGAGGCCAGAATTGGGTGTTGAATTGTACTTGTTGACATGTTATTGAACGGAAGAACACCATTGGTTGTTTTTGTGCTGTTTCCTGCATCTTTGATGGCTTATTTGCTGGTTGGGTTGTCAAAGAAGGAAGGACCATGTGAAGATATTGGCTGCCTTTGCCAAGATCTCAGTGCCACCGACCGCAATTCACAATTCACTCTGGTATAGAAAGGATGATTCTTGCTTCTCCTCTACAGAGGGTAGAAAACGACTCCTCCACCAGTTCTTTCCAGGTGCCTCTGACTAGGGAGACTCTCCTTTTTAGGATCTGTATGTCATTTCTGAGGATCCCAGAACAAGTATCCATGTTATTTGTTACGCTTTGTCATGATGGCGAAGACACCTTGAATTTACAAAGATTTAAAGACTCTACTTAAATTTAAGCCACAAAAAATATACAACTACATCCAAGACTACAAAATTTATGCAGCCAAACTAATCATTTGCTTTTCCATTTTAGAGCCCAGCTATAAAAGAGCTGAAGGTACCACATTCCTCATGCTACTGAGAAAGGTTGGGGTGGCTGGAATGAGTTGACTAGTCCAAGCCTTGAAATGGCCCGCCTCTCATCTTCCACCCTCCATAAACGTGAGCTCATCCAAAACACTGCTGCCCATATCCTAACTCACACCAAGTCCCATTCACCCAATGTTGGATTAAAAAACGTCATTGATTGCTTTCTCTGCTCTTCTACCAGATATACCGCACGGCAGTTTCCTGATACTGATAGATACATTATATGTAGACAGAGAAAGCTGCAACAGTACATGTAATGTGTTCAGGGAGTCACTGCTCTTTGGTGTTGCCAAGAGGTCAAATGTTATTCGGGTTTCCACACTCATTCATGATTGCTTGATAAAAGCAGGACACAGACTACGCAGTAAGCACATGAGATGTGTTAATCAGAAATAAAAAGGCAAGGCAATGGGTAAAATTCTACCTGCGAGCATCCTCTACACATTAATAAAGCTGTGCGCTGATCAAATGCACACCTGTGTGTCTGTGTCATCACTCATTGGCAGTGAAATGTTCACTGGTGATTGGATTTAAGGTGCCATCTAATTATGCAATTTGTTCGATAACGTTTTATTGAAATAATTTATATCGGAGCACTTTCTTCCATTTTCACTATTTCTCATTGCATCAACGATCTGCGGCTTTCAACTTTGAGAAGTGACGATGGTCCGGGAACTGCCATAGGACCCCAATTTGCATAATTAATCAATCTCCCAGCCATGTCAGGTGGCCGGGCTGCTCATCCATTTACAAGCCTGCCTGAAAACTGCATCAGAAGAAGTTAACGGGGCGACTGAGGTGCCGTACCTCCCTCCCATCCCCAATATTTTCAATTGATAACCGCCCGTTTATCAGGCAGTTACTGGGCAGCCAGCAGGTGAAAATTACCCCCATTTTCACTGAAGGAAAGACCCGAGTCTTCACTCATAACAGATCTTCACAAACAAGTTGAAGTCAGCAAGCTATTTAACAGCAAATGGACCAGAGAACATGAATACAAAATTCACAAGCCTCGAACAAGATTAGGTGTAAGGAAGACCTTTCTTTCCAATATTTCTCAAAGGATAGCAGATGTGTGGAACTGACTTCCAGAGAAGGTATAAACAGAAAATGCTGGAAATACTCAGCAGGTCAGGTAGCATCTGTGGAGAGAGAAACAGGGTTAACATTTCATGTCCGTGACCTTTCATCTTCAATTGTCCCATTACCATACTCCTTTTGCCTTGCACCATCATCCCTTTTGTCATTTAATCTCCCCTGCCCTCCACCCTATCACAGACCTTTGTTCTTTCCTCCCACTCCCTCCTTTCCCTGCCTCTGCATTTGCATTTCTAATATGTTCCAGTTCTGATGAAAGGTCATCGACCAGAAACGTTAACTCTGCTTCTCTCTCCAGACATGCTGAGCACTTAGCATTACATAGAATATATACACAGAAAATGGCCACTTCTGATCGCTCAGCAGCTAAAATCCCTGCTGGGTAGGGTTGCCAACTCCAGTTAGTAGCATCCCAGGAGATTTCATCACATGACCTCCTGGCTCCAACCGCCCCATCCCCACACTCCCGCCATTGGTCGCCCTACATGTCCATCTGCTTTTCCACTCCAATTGGGTAAGGAGCAGACTCTTCATTACGCAATTGGATGATTCTTGACTCTCAATTAAACAGCCTTTTTTTCCCCCATCTCCAATATTTTTTATCAGTAGTAGATAGAAATGTTCAAGAAAAATGAGAAAAACACATCATATTTTTCAAATGCCCCCAAGATTTTTCGCAGCATTATCCTGGAGGTTAATTTTCAATTCCTGGAGACTCCAGCACAATCCTGGAGCGTTGGCAACCCTACTGCTTGTGTGTGCTATTGAAACTAGGATGTTCCAGATTCGTTCTCCAGGTTGGATAATCTCAGCCAGAATAGCTGTCGAAGTACAACAACCTGGTCTAAGCTCCTCGCGTAAAATAATCAGTGGAAGCTCCTGCCATTGACCACGAGCCAGTGCCTCATGCTGGGACATGGAAGTGTGTCAGTCTCAGATGTAATGCCTCCATGGTCAAATAGCCTGCCAATACTCACTGTGTAGACTTAACCGTGAAGGATGACCATTTGGGTAAGGTCGCTAAGGGCTGGCGGCCCTTAGCGCGTGTCGGGAAAGAAGAAAAAGAAAATGGTTTCCATGTACCTTGAGAACTGGCCTCGGAACATCGGAACAGGAGGAGGCCTTTCAGCCCCTTGAGCCTGTCCTGCCGTTCTTGTGGATCATGGCTGATCTGTACTTCAGCTCCATCTGGTTGTTCCATAACATTTGATACCCTTGCTCAACAAAAATCTCTTATCTACCCTATCAATTCCTTTAATCATCTGAAACATCTCAATTATATTACTTCTTAATTTTCTACACTTAAGGGAATACAAGCCTAGTCTGTGTAACCTTTCCTCATAATTTAACCCTGCTAGCCCCGGTATCATCAACTGAATCTGTGCTGCACCCCCTCCGAAGCCAATAAATCCTGAAAAGTTAGATGGGCTGCATGCCCTGATGTGATCTTCCACTATTTGTGTAATGATTTCATGCCCATCAGCATTATAGCTAGGCATGCAATTTCTGATGTTAAGCTGGAAGGTGTTCAGTAATTTGCGGCAGTCTGAAATTCTGGGCAGAGGAGCTTTTTCCCAGCAGTGTAAGGACCGGTTAATAATGATGGATTTGCCATCCATTTAGACCAAAGCTTTCCCATCTCATCTGTGGATTAGGCCTCCGTCTCACATCTGTCACTTTCCGTCAGCCTGGAAGGTTACTTGCTGCTATAGGTCAGGATTTCTTTTCTGATTTGCTCTTTGCAAACACAGACTGTCACATTTTGTACGGCTGATATCAGCCGCAGCATTTCTCTCCAGTAATAGCGCGATGATTAAATGTCATCTGCACATTAGCTACAACCCTGAAACAAAGCAGTGATTCGGAACACTCCTTCCTTTCTCAATAGAAGCAATTAAGTAATGCAATTCTTTCGGATGAGACATTAAACCCACCCACACTCTCAGGTTGAAGTAAAAGATCCCACGGCACTATTTCAAAGAGAAGCAGGGGAATTCATCCCAGTGTCCTGGGTAACATATTTATCCCTCAACCAACATCCTATCTGGTCATTATCGCACTATTTGTGGGACCTTGCTGCATATGAAGTGACTGCTGCACCGGGAGTGCCAGCCTAGATTTTGTGCTCAAGCCTCTTGAGTGGAGCTTGAACCCACAACCTTCTGATGATGCGAGAAAGCTACCACTGAGCCACAGCTGACACCATTACAACAGTGAACACACTTCAAAAGTACTTCGTTGGCGGTAAAGCACTTCCGTGAGGTCATGAAAGGCACTGCGCTAACTGCGTCTTTCTTTTCTTTTGACCTAAACTTTATTGATTCTCCTTTGGCTTTGCTCCCCATCTCACCTGACTGTTATTGGAGCACGGGGCCAGGGGTGAAAGCCCTCCGATACCTCACTTCAATTGCTCTTCATGTACGAGCCGTGAGCACCACTGGATACAGGCAAGCTGTCCATTGCCAGGGCGTCACATCTCAGCCCTACCTGTCCTCATCATTTCCAGTGTGGGTCCCTCGACAGCAGTCATGATTGGGAGCCATGGCTGATTGTTTACCTTCTCCCAGCCAAGTGGGGGGGGGCGGGGGGGCCGGGAAAGGCATTGTGCCAAATGAGAACAGTTAATTTGGGATGGAGCCAGATCTTTGCAGTCTGTATGGGTGGCGCATTGAACCAGTGGGTCATTGAAGTTTAACCCCTTCTCCCATTGCACAGAACCGAACAAAATCATTTTACACACTTATTGCGTCCATGGGTTTTTTTCCTCTACCAATGAATGGAATTATCTGTGATAACGTTTTTAAGGAATGGCAAGTGAGCATTTTCTCAAAGAGCTTTCTTTGCTTCATGCATTCTCTGTGTAAGTGTGCAATTACCATTGGTTAGATCTCTTACTGGTGGTCGCGGTTGTGTAAGCAGGTCAGAGTTTGCCAGCTTCAAATTAATTGTTCAACGTATACCAGTGACATTAGAAAAGGGCGGGCCAAGAGAACAAGAGGGCCTCCAAGATCGCCCAGATAGTCAGTGCACCTCCTAGTGTGGAGCACAGCCATAGCAACCTGTAAATGCCGTAGGCTGAATCCCCAGTTGATGCCGAGTTAGTTGGTTGCAGTCAAGCAAGTAGCAGGGGTACTGCACTTGCCCTCAGCACCTCTGCGGTTAGGAGTTGGAAAGTTAGCTAGGTTTCTTGTTGCTGGTCATTACCGTGTTAATCCCAGTGGAAAGTTCCTGCATGCAGGCATCAGGTGAAGACAGGGTGGAGGAATTTCCTATTGGGGCGTAATCGGGAATTGACGCCCGTTTGAGTGCCTATTTAGGACTGAGATGCGGAGACATTTCTTCACTCAAGGGTTGTGAATCACTGGAATTCTCCACCCCAGAGGGCTATGAATGCTCAGTTATTGAGTATATTCAAGTAGAGATTGATAAATTTTTTGGCACTAAGGAATCAAGGGATGAGAACATAAGAACATAAGAAATAGAAGCAGGAGTAGGCCATTTGACCCCTCGAGCCAGCTCAGCCATTTAATAAAATCATGGCTGATCTGATCATGGACTCAGCTCCACTTCCCTGCCTGCTCCCCATAACCCTTTATTCCCTTGCACTCAAAAATATGTCTATTTCTGCCTTAAATATATTCAATGACCAAACCTCCACAGCTCTCTGGGGCAGAGAATTCCATAGATTTACAACCCTCTGAGAGAAGAAATTCCTTTTCGTCTGTTTTAAAAGGGCAGCCCCTTATTCTGAGACTATGCCCCCAATTTTAGTTTCCCCTATAATGGAAATATCCTCTCTACATCCACCTTGTCTAGCCCCCTCATTATCTTATATATTTCGATAAGATTATCTCTGATTCTTTTGAACTGCAATGTGTATCGGCACAACCTACTCAATCTATCCTTATAAATCCACCCCCTCATCTTCGGAATCAACCGAGTGAATCTTCTCTGAACAGCTGCCAATGCAAGTTTATCCTTCCTTAAATACGGAAACCAAAACTGCATGCAGTATTCTACCAATACCCTGTGCGGTTGTAGCAGGACTTCTCTGCTTTTATACTCCATCCCCCTTGCAATAAAGGCCAACATTCCATTTGCCTTCCTGATTACTTGCTCTATCTGCATATTAACCTCTGTGTTTCATGCACAAGGACTCCCAGCTCTGTACTGCAGCACTTTGCAATGTTTCTCCATTTAAATTATAATTTGCTTTTCTATTTTTTCTGCCAAAGTGGATAACCTCACATTTTCCCACATTATAATCCATCTGCCAAATTTTTGCCCACTCACTTAGCCTGTTTATATCCCTTTGATGATTCTTTGTGTCCGCCTCACAATTTGCTCTCCAACCCATCGTTATATCATCAGCAAACTTGGCTACATTACACTCTGTCCCTTCATCCAAATCATTAATATAGATTGTAAATAGTTGAGGCCCCAGCACCGATCCCTGCGGCACCCCACTAGTTAATGTTTGCCAACTGGAAAATGACCCATTTATCGCAACTCTCTGTTTTCTGCTCGTTAGCCAATCCTCTATCCATGCTAATATATTACCCCCAACCCCATGAACTTTTATCTTGTGCAATAACCTTTTATGTGGCACCTTATCGAATGCCTTTTGGAAATCCAAATACACCACTTCCACTTTTAGCCCCTTATCCACCCTACTCATTACCTCCTCAAAGAACTCCAGCAAATTTGTCAAACATGATTTCGCTTTCATAAAACCATGCTGACTCTGGATTATGGGGATAGGGCAGGAAAGTGGATTTGAGATATAAGATCTTAATAAATGGCGGAGCAGGCTCGAGGAGCCGTATGGCCTACTCCTGCTCATATTTCTTATGTTCTGATTTTACCGATGTTTATTTGCACCTAAATTTCCTGATGTTCTCATTGACGTACACTGTAATGTAAAGATGATTATAGACAAGCCAATACACTTGGGACCAGAGGAAAGCGCTAAACGTACCCTGTATATTCCTTTAATAAGTACGAAAATTAAAGTTTCAAGCCATCTAACTGTCATTCAAGCATGTCAGGCACAGCATGTTAAATAATTTACAAGTGTGGAAGCTTTTACAATTTTCAATGTGACTCATACAGAAAATGCATCAAAAGAAACACAACACCCAGAGCAGATCTCAGTGAGGATACATGTTTTAACATTGCTCCAAAAATCGCAATTGAACACCAGAATAATGACTTTGTTTCCTGCTGCAATCTAAAATTCTAGGTACGATTTTGAACTCGTTTTGAACCAGCATAATGGTCAGGAAATTTGCTTATTAAGCCTGGAGGCGGAGTCATTATCATTGTTGTGTATAGAAGGACTCCACCAGGCTGAGTACTGTGAGATAAACTTAGTGTGACCTTAGTCTTCTTTATTACAACTCCAAAGTGGCTAAACAACATGGCAGCCAACCTTTTATACTGGCCCTATATGAGTGTGCAGGTGACCATTAGGACTCCAACCGTCACGCCCTTTGGTGGCAAGTATTGCATAGTTACATACATAACAATAATGAGCCGAAATGCGTTTGAGTACAGGGTACGGGTGTAAAATAGCGAGGAAATTCAGGCGTAGCGAAATTATATGCATAATGCACTTTCGCCCATGATTCCTCAAGCCTTTATGTTGGGAACTTAACTCATGCCTGATTACAGGTGTCTCTGGGCACAGGAAATCACACGCTCGGATCCGGCTTGGCTGTAATACCTTCCACAGTCAAATAGTGCCCCCCCACCACTCATTGGCCCCAAGTTTCGTGCCGCGGCGAAAATGGCGCATCTCCGAGCTGGGCGCCTGTTTTTCGTGCCGAAAACTGCGCCTAAAAAAAAGTCCGATATTCTCGAGCTCCTTGGGGCTCGATGTCTGCTTGGCGCGGCGCGCTCTTCGCAGCAGGGGGCGGAGCCTAACACTCGCGCCGATTTTCTAAGTAGCAGGGGGCGGGTACAATTTAAATTAGCCTTCGTGGTGCCGGCAACCCTGCGCGTGCGCGTTGGAGCGTGCGTGCATGCGCAGTCTCACACAAACATTGGCACTCGGCCATTTTTTAAAATACTGCAGAAAAAGTGAAGATTTGTTTCTTGGACCCCTGCAAAGGCTTGTATTTTTTTTTTTTTTGATATTTCTATGTGTGAGGGAGTGCTTTTAGCAGCTCTGCTGAATAAATCACCTGCTGAAATCAGTAAGTTCAGCTTTTCACTGCTAAACTTGCAGAACCGGTGCTGCATTGGTGCATGCAAATTAAGGACTGTTTGTTTGGAGAAATAAGAATGCCAATTCAACTTTGCAATAATACGTGATGTTGACAATGCAGCACCCATTCTGCAAATTTAAATATAAAACTGTTGATGTGGCTGCCTCTCCCTGTCCAAATGGCCTCAGTCCCCCTCACAGCTCGAAGGCTGCTGCTGTATCTTCGGCTGCCGGCCAGCCACTGACGTCGCTGATATCCTGTGGCCGAATGGCCTCACGTCCGTCCGCTGCTGATTCTTTGGCTGCCGGCCAGCCACTGACGCCGCCCCTAAAGCGTGGCCGAATGGCCTCAAGAACCTAAATGAGCTGCGTGTGTCCTGCGTTGATTCTTCGGCTGCCGGCCAGCCACTGACGCCGCTGCTATCTCATGGCTGAATGGCCTCACATCGGTCCGCTGATTCTTCGGCTGCCGGCCAGCCACTGACGCTGCTGATATCTCATGGCTGAATGGCCTCGGGTCCGTCCAGTGCTGCTTCTTCGCGGCCAGCCACGAAGAGAATGAAGGCCTGCCTCAAGCACTGCAGCTCAGCTCGAAGCTTGCTGCCGCTGCAGTCGAGACACTGACGCCACACCCCTGCCTGTCTCCAACATGAAAGGCCTGCCTGAAGCACTTTCTCACAGGTAGGAACATGGTTTATTTAATCTTTTCTTTGCTTATAAATTTTTATTCAGGTTGGATTTATTTGTATAATATTTGTTTAAGTATAACTAAGGATTGATTGTAGAATTTAATGACTTCCCTTCCCCCCCTCCACCCCCCCCCCACCTCGTTCCCTACACCTAATTTGTAACCTATGCCTGATTTTCTAAAGTGTAGACAAGGTTTTTTCGAGCGTACAAAAATCTTCACTTACTCCATTCTAAGTTAGTTTGGAGTAAGTTTTCACTGACGAAACTTTGAAATCAGGCGTAAGTGGCCGGACACGCCCCCTTTTGAAAAAAAAATTCTGTTCCAAAGTGAAACTGTTCTAACTGACTAGAACTGGAGCAAACTAAATGTGGAGAATTCCGATTTCTAAGATACTCCGTTCTACACCAGTTGCTCCTAAAAATCAGGAGCAAATCATGTGGAAACTTGGGGTCATTGTCTCTGTTAACACGTGTAGAATTTCCACTGAGTATCAAGGTCATGGGTTCATAATCTAACCTGGCTCATCAGTGCAGTACTGAGGGAGTGCTGCATTGTCAGAGGTGCCGTCTTTCAGATGAGACGGTAAGCTGAAGCCCCAACTGCTCTCGCAGGTGGATGTAAAAGATTTCATGGCACTATTTGAAGAAGAACAGGGGAGTTCTCCCTCGTATCTGCGTTAAATATTTACCCCTCTGCCAACATCACAAAAATCAGTTTATCTGCTTATTTGTTTATTTGCTGTTTGTGGGAGCTTGCTGTGCGGAAATTGTCTGCCGTGTTTCCTACATTACAACAGCGACCACATTTCAAAAATACTTCACTGGCTGTAAAGCGCTTTGGGACATCCTGAGGATGTGAAGGTGCTATAGAAATGCAAGTCTTTCTTTCTTTCACTTGGGGGGGATATTGGAGAGCAGGTGGTTGATCATAGACACAGATCCTGGTCAACTTCAGCGCCTTTGGAATAGAAAAGGGAATACGAGGATAATAAAAAACACCGGTGCACATTATTTCCTTTTTGAATCTCCAAACCTATTATCAATTGGACAGCACATAAAGACAACAACAGCTTGCAATTATCATCATCATCATAGGCAGGCCCTCGAAATGAGGATGACATGCTTCCATGCCAAAAAACGATGAGTTCCAATGAAGGACCTAATATTCCAAATCCTGAGTTACATCCTGAAGGGTGGAAGATGCCTGTGCGTGGATTTTTTTAACGTGTGGTGGCCGTTACACACCAGCCACCACACGGGTGTGACAGAGCTAGGTCTTGGTCCAGTGGCAAGGATTACCCAAGACGACTGGAGACCTGTTCTGCTGCACGGACCTAGTGCGCACGCATATCGCAGTGTGGGCTGGCCCGTGCTGCCGCTGGGCCCCTGGCCCCGAACTCACGCCTCTCCTGGGCCCCGATCACATCCCTCTACAGTCTCTCGCCGCTCCTTCACCCCGATCTCGCCGCTCCTGCTGTGTCTGCCCACGCTCCAATTCGGATTCATATTTGTATTTATACTTGCATTTATATAGTGCCTTCAACATGGTAAAACATTCCAAGGCGCTTCACAGGAGCTTTATCAGGCAAAATTTGCCACTGAGAAAGAAAGACTTGCATTTATATAGCGCCTTTCAAAATCACCGGATGTGTCAAAGTGCTTTACAGCCAAAGAGGTACTTTTGAAGTATAATCACTGTTGTAATGTGGGAAACATGGCAGCTAATTTGCGCACAGCAAACTCCGACAAACAGCAACATGATAATGACCAGATAATCTGTTTTTGTTATGTTGATTGAGGGATAAACAGGACACCATGGAAAACTCCCCTGCTCTTCTTTGAAATAGTGCCATGGAATCTTTTACGTCCACCTGAGAGAGTAGACAGGGCCTCAGTTTAATGTCTCATCCAAAAGACAGCACTTCCGACAGTGCAGCACTCCCTCAGCACTGCACTGGGGTGTCAGCCTCGATTTATGTGCTCATGTTCCTGAAGTAGGACTAGAACCCACAACCTTCTGACCCACTGAGCCACAGCTGACACCGAGAGCCACACGAGGATATTAGGACAGGTGATCAAAAGCCTGGTCGAAGCGATAGGTTTTCAGGAGTGCCTTACAGGAGGGGAAGTAGAGAGTTGGAGAGGCTTCGGGAGGGGAGTCCAGAGCTTAAGGCCAAGACGGATGAAGGCACGGCCCACAATACTGGAGCGATGAAAATCGGGGATGCGCAAGAGACCAGAATTGGAGGAGTGCAGCGATCTCGGAGGGTTATAGGGCTGGAGAAGGTTACAGAGATAGGGAGGGGAGAGGCCATGGAGAAATTTGAGAAAATAAAGGGCGATTCAGATGGAAAGAATTAATGGGGACACCACACTTATGTTTAGATGGCCTCTTTGTTTATAAAACTATTGGTAGGTTTAGAATTAAAAGCTCCAAAGCTCAATGCACATGCAGATTGATTTGTCTTATGCTGTGTGCAATATCTTTTTTTTTACTTTCTTTGAAAACAAACATCAAAACTGAGATAGAGTTAGTCACCCCATGACACTATTACATCTGTGTATGTTTCTAATATAGTCCAGTGCTACTGTAGGCTGTGCTAGCTAATGGGAACATTTACATAAAGGAGACACTGATTCATTCCCCTACGTGCATTACTGGATAAAGGGGACTTTGTATTTTTTTGCCGTGGGTTGATCCCCATTAAGCAGCCAAATTTCAGCCTCTCGAAAATGCCTCTTACCGCCGGAAACGGCGGCCACACGACGGAGTCGAATGGCCGCTGATTTGGAGTCAAATGGCCGCCGCTCGCGAAATTCTCCGAGGTGCTTTTTCCGGCGGTCCCCACTTCTGCCGATCCGTGCGTCGCCAAAGTGCACACCGCCGATCTCCCACACTTCAACTTAACTTTTGGGGGGAAAAAATCCTTCGGGGCTGCTGAGCGGTGTGCCCAACAGCTTTTTCTGTTGGCGCACTGTAGTTGGCTGTGTGTGCGACATGGCTGTGCGGCAGTCATTCAAGGGGAGGGTGCACTGCCCCCTCTCGGGTGCCAGGCTGCTGGCCCGGCCAAAACCCTCCCTGGTGGCCCAGTGGAACCTAACAAACAAAGTCGTCAGCTGAGGAGAAGGAGCTTAAAAATTGAAGCTGCAATCTTTACCGTTTTTTTTAAATCGCAGGAAGGAATAACCTTTCATCACCTTGGTTAAGGCTTGTTAAATAACCTTGAAACCTGATAAGTGCATTTCCGAGCTTTCAATCAAGTGTTATTCAACAGATGATTAGTTCCATCCATTTCACATTTGAATTCTACATCGGGGACAGTTAAAAATGCAGTCCGTGACACACAGCCTAAAGCCAGCAGTAACAGCCTGAGTGATGAGCAATCAATACATGCAGAGAACTGCATTTACATTCTCAAATCACAGTCAGCAAATGGGCATTCAAATAAAACCATGACTGCCATCATGGCTGTGCTCATTTCAGTACTTACAATAAAGTCAATTTCGATGGGATTATGCGAGGAATCTAAAATAAAAATAGAAAGAGAAACTGGGCGGTGCACGGCAGGTCTGTTGGCATCTGTAAAGCGAAAAGGCAAGTTATGATGTTTTGGAAAGGTACAAAATCGAGATCTCTGACCTGCTTTTTCTCTGCTCAAACGCTGGCTGCCACACTGTGTCCTTCCAGCATCCAGTGTCTACAATAACTTACATTTACATTGCATTTTGACGTAGTAATAACATTCCGAGGTGCCTCACACAAGCGTAATCAGACAGAACTTGAAACCAAGCCACATAAGGAGATATTAGGAGAGATGACCAAAAGCTTGGTCAAAGAGGTAGGTTTTTTAGGAGCCTCTTAAAGGAGGAAAGAGAGGTAGAGAGGCAGATAGGTTTAGGGAGGGAGTTCCAGAGCTTGGGGCCCAGGCAGTTACCCCCAATGGAGGGGCCGGAGGATGTGATGGACACACAAGAGGCCAGAATAGCAGGAGTGCAGAGATTGGGGAGGGTTGCAGGACTGGAGGAAATTACAGAGATTAGGAGAGGCGAGGTCATGGAGGGATTTGAACACAAGTATGAGAATTTGAATGCATCATTGGAAAATGAAATGACACATTCGAAAGCAAAATTGCACAGAGGACAAGACATTTAACAGATTGACAATTCAGAACAATGAAGCATTCATTTAAACTTTAAGGACAAATGTTCAGTGCACTGGATCACCTGGGGTGAAATCAGGCAGGTTGGAGCACAAACCTGGGCAGGAAGTGGCCTGTTTTTCTTTCTGTTTAAATTAGTGGAAGATGATTCAGCAGGCTCTGCTACGGGCCTGCGCTCCAACTCACCCAAGATCCCGATTGTCATGTATCTTACACGACTGTACATAACTGTATCTTATCATGCTATACATGACTGTAACTAGATAGGACCTGTAACCACAAGCATACCTTACCACCAGGGGTGCACTTGCAGGAGATACTGGATACCTGTTCTACACAGGTATATAAAGACAGGTCTTAGGCAAGTGTGGCATTCGAGAGCTGTGTAATAAAGGTGCAGGTCCTGAGTGACCTTGACTTCAGCATGTGCCTCGTGTGAGTCTGTACTGCAGGGACAGGACTTTACAGTGGCGACGAGTTACAGGATTACAGAATCCACAGAATGGCGACCAACGGCTCAGATGAAAAAATACAATGCTGGAGATAATTGGGAGGACTTTATAGAAAGGCTCCAGCAAAGCTTTGCAACCAAAGACTGGTTGGGCGACGATAAGGCAGACGAGAGAAGAGCCCATCTCTTGACCAGCTGTGGCTCGAAAACATACGCCTCAATGAAGGACCTGCTGGCACCCGAGAAACCAGCAAGCGAGTCGTTTGAAGAGTTGAGCACACTGGTAAGAGACCACCTGAAGCCAGCGAGCAGCCGACACATGGCCAGACACAGGTTCTACAACTGTGTGGGCCAGAGCATACCCGACTTCATGGCGGAACTTTGGAGGTTGGCTAGCTTATGTGAGTTCTCTGATGAACTAAGGAGAGAAGTGCTGAGAGACTTTTTTATTGAAGGAATAGGCCACGCAGGCATATTCCGAAAGCTCATAGAGACCAAGAACTTGACCCGAGAGGAAGCAGCATTGGTTGCACAGACATTCTTGGCAGGAGAAGAAGAAACGAGGTTAATCTACACTGCGGGTACGACAACTAACGAAACATCCGAACAAGGGATTCACAGCGTGAAACAAGCCGTTAACCCCACACACAGACAAAGGCAGGAGAGCAGGCCCTCAATGGCAGGCAGTGGTGCCAGAAGCCATCAAGGGCCACATGAATGGCCGTTCACACCTCATCAACCCACAATGCGAGCAAATCAATTACAAACTGAGAGAAGCTCAAGAGAGATCAGCCAGACGCAGCTCATCCTTCGGAAACAATGGAAGCAGTCTGTGCTGGAGATGTGGGGGAAGGCACTCATCAAAGGGTTGTCAATTTCAGCATGCCATTTGCAGAAACTGCAACTATACAGGGCATCTGGCCCGCATGTGCAGAAAAACGGCAGCTTGGCTGGTATATGAATCGGAAGGGTGGGAAAGCGAACCAGAAGACGGTGGGGACAGTACCCGGGACACTGAGGTACAGCGGGTCAACACGATCAATGGTCACTGCTCTTACAACAATGATGAGGGTCCTACTCAATGGGATACCCGTCAACATGGAGCTGGATACGGGAGCGAGTCAATCTCTCATGAGCGCTCAACAATTTGAACAGCTGTGGCCGCACAAAAGAGACAGACCAAAACTCACAAGGATCGACATCAAACTAAGGACCTATACCAAAGAAATAGTCCCAGTCCTTGGCAGCGCCATGCTCTCAGTCACACACAAAGGGACAGTGAACTGACTTCCCCTGTGGATTGTCCCTGGAGATCTCCCAGCACTGCTGGGGAGAAGCTGGCTGGCAAAACTAAATTGGAAATGGGATGATGTTCACGCCATGTCGTCAGAGGAACGGACCTCCTGCTCAACAGTTCTAAGTCGATTTGAACATCTCTTTCAGCCAGGTATGGGCACCTTCAAAGGGGCTAAAGTCAAAATCTACATCATGCAGGATGCTAGACCGGTCCATCACAAGACTAGAGCTGTGCCCAATGTGATGAGGGAAAAGATTGAACATGAACTGGACAGGCTTCTGCGGGAAGGCATTATCTCACCCGTGGAATTTAGCGACTGGGCAAGTCCCATCGTCCCAGTCATGAAGCCTGATGGATCCGTACGAATCTGTGGGGATTACAAATCTACCATAAACAGAGTCTCCCTACAGGACCCATACCTGCTGCCCAGAGCGGAGGACCTATTTGCCACATTGGCTGGAGGAAAACTTTTCTCGAAACTAGATCTCACATCTGCGTATATGATGCAAGAACTGACCGAAGAGTCTAAGCTACTCACCACCATCAACACACATCGAGGCTTTTTCATGCCCATTCGGCATCAGGTCGGCAGCTGCTATATTCCAGCGCAACATTGGAGAGCCTGCTCAAGTTCATCCCGGGGACGGTTGTATTTCAAGACGACATACTTATCATGGGCAGGGACACCGACTCCCATCTCCGCAATTTGGAGGAAGTACTAAAGTGGCTGGATCGGGTAGGCCTAAGAGTTAAGAAATCCAAGTGTCTGTTTCTCGCGCCCGAGGTTGAATTTTTGGGCGGAAGGATTGCCGCTAATGGAATCCGCCCAACAGAGTCCAAAACCGAAGCAATTCGCCTGGCACCCAGGCCTCAGAATGTCTCGGAACTGCGAGCCTTTCTCGGGCTATTCAATTATTTGGGAACTTTATGCAGAACTTAAGCACGCTGCTGGAGCCTCTCCACATGCTACACAGAAAGGGGTGTGATTGGTTTTGGGGGGACGCCCAGGAACGCGCCTTCAATAAGGCACGCAACCTTCTATGTTCCAACAGTGTTTTGGCTTTTTTTGATCCATGTAAAAAGCTAGTTCTTACATGTGATGCGTCAGCGTATGGGGTCGGGTGCATTTTGCAACATGTCAATGGTGCGGGTAAATTACAACCCATAGCTTATGCCTCCAGGTCACTTTCGCGGGCAAAGCGCGGATACAGAATGGTAGAGAAGGAGGCGCTCGCGTGCGTGTACAGTGTCAAAAAGATGCACCATTACCTTTTCGGGGCCAAGTTTGCATTAGAAACCGACCACAAGTGCCTCACGTCCCTACTATCCGAGAGCAAGGCAATAAATGCCAATGCCACGGCGTGCATTCAACGGTGGGCACTCATGCTGGCGTCTTACGACTACACAATAAGACACAGACCAGACACAGACAACTGTGCCGACGTGCTTAGCAGGCTACCCCTGGCGACCACGGAAGGATCTGACGAACAGGACTGTGAAATAGTCATGGAAATCAATGCCTTTGAGTCCACAGGTTCGCCAATGACGGCTCGCCAAATCAGAGCCTGGACGACCAGCGATCCCACGTTGTCCTTAGTAAAAAGATGTGTCTTAACTGGTGACTGGGCAGAGGCTCGCGATGCCTGCTCCGAGGAGATCAAACCTTTCCATAGGCGCATGCATGAGCTGTCACTACAAGCAGACTGCCTGATGTGGGGCAGCCGAGTAGTCAGGCCTCTGCGAGGCAGAGAGGCATTTGTCCGGGAGCTCCACTGTGAGCACCTGGGGATCGTTCTCATGAAGGCCATAGCCAGATCCCACGTCTGGTGGCCTGGCATTGACGCGGACTTGGAGCTCTGCGTTCGACGGTGCACCATTTGTGCCCAACTCAGTAATGCCCCCAGGGAGGCCCCCCTGAGCCCCTGGCCCACCAAACCGTGGTCGCGGATGCACGTTGACTATGCGGGCCCATTCATGGGCAAAATGTTCCTCATAGTTGTAGATGCATTTTCAAAGTGGATCAAATGCACCATTATAAACTCGAGCACCACCTCCACCACTGTGGAGAGCCTTGGAACTATGTTTGCAACGCACGGAATTCCTGACATATTGGTCAGTGATAATGGTCCGTGCTTCACCAGCGCAGAGTTCCAAGATTTTATAAGTGACCACGGCATAATCATGTTAAGACGGCACCGTTCAAGCCGGCATCCAACGGCCAGGCAGAGCGAGCAGTGCAAAGCATTAAACAAAGCATGCTCAAAATCCAAGGTCCCACGCTGCAGGGCCGCCTGTCGTGACTGCTGTTGGCATACAGATCTCGTCCGCATTCATTGACTGAAGATTCCCCCACGCAACTATTGATGAAACGGACCTTAAAGACCAGGCTCTCATTAATCCTCCCAGACATGCATGAAATCATTGAGGCAAAGCGCTGTAAGCTAACTGAGTACCATGACCGAAATTCGAGGGGGAGGGGAATGAGATAGGGGACAAAGTGTTTGTGCTAAACTATGGCAGGGGTCCCAAATGGCTTGCAGGGACAGTAACAGGCAAGGAAGGAAACATGCTACTGGTTGTACAAATGGACAATGGCCAAACCTGCCGGAGGCATGTAGACCAAGTCAAAAGTAGATTCACCAACAACACTGCTGAACTAGAGGCAGACTACAATGTGGAACTCACACCACACCTGGTGGACAGACAGGTGGAACAACTCGAGGAAAGGGCAATCCCAACAGACAGCCCAGGCGAGACACCAACAATCATACTGAACGAAACAGACAGCCCAGGCGAGATACCAGCAATCACACCGAAAGAAAAACAGGCACCAAGGCAAACAACTGAACCACAATGAAGACGCTCCATGCGAGAGCGTAGACCACCTGAGAGACTGAATCTATTCACCGTGCAGCCGCTGATCCAGTTGTGCCCAGATGAAGATCCATGTTGGGGCCAATTTTCCTCTCCAAATACACCTGAGAAGGCTCAGTACCCAAGCATATTTGGAGAGGATAAGGAGGTTTCCTCTTTTAAATTGTCCAGGATGTCTGGGGTTTCTCTGGGGTGAGAGGCATTGTACATGTACCTGAAGGAGAACACAGGAGAAGGGCACGCATGGTCGGGTGAGAGAAACAGCTGTCCAGCCTCATTTTCCTCCCCATCACCTGTGTTACGTCTTTGGACGCTCTAATAATGACTCCACAAGATAATGTGTTGTGCTTGAAGTGTAGTAACCTTAGTCCATTTAATGTAACTCCAGAGTGAGGATCACACCTGGTGGCCTGCCTTTTATACTAGGCCTGGCACACATGTACAGGTAACCTACAAGTCTCCCACTGCAGTGCCCTCTGGTGGCACACCTTTAATAATACAAGCAGTAACCATGTAGGATACATGACATCACTCTCCCCCAAGCCTTTAGTGCAAATTGCCTTCATGCATTGACTGTGCTCTGGGCTTAGCTCTATCTGGTTGACCCTTGGAGAGTCATTTCCATATTGGGTGAGTAGGTGGTGTTTTGTTGGCAGTAGAGTTGCTGGTGGTCTCTGTTTGTGCGTCCATGACCACTCAATTCTCTCCCCCTTCACGCCACCCCCCCCCCACCCCACACACATACAGATAGTGCCATTGGCTCATTGCATTCATATACATTCAAGTCCAAAAAAAAAATCTGCATTTACAGTATTGCATTCGTGGTACCATGGTGAGGTAAGTACATTTGAATGGCGAGGTACATACTTGGAATATACTTTGAGTCAGTGCTGGGTTCAGCACCGCTGGTTGAGGAAAACTAGTGCCAGAACTGCTGGACGGTGTCCAGGTAGTCTGGTGGCGGCGCGGTGCCCAGTGCCTGCTCTCGGGGCTTTTGCCGTTGCTCCTAGCGTCGGGCAGGTCCACAGATGCCTGTGACCTCCCTGCCCTCTCCTTACGCCCTGGGTCGCTGCTGCTCCCTGAGGAGCAGTCGTCTGGCAGTGCACAGGGAACTGCTGACTCGCTTGCCTGGGCGTTATTTGGTTTTGGTTCCTGGCTGGTCCCAGTCCCATTTGGGAGAACCGTTGCGGGTGACCCTTTGTTCCCGGGTGTAGCCTTGGTGGCGATAGGGTCTGGGGGCTGTGCCTTAGTGCAGTTTGTTCTTTCAGGTTCGTGGCAGTTGGTGCCATCGGGTGCCTGAGAGCTGGGGCCGATTGGGGGAAGGATAGCGATACCATTACTGTTGCCCTCCTGAGATCGCTTGCTCTGCAACTTTTATATATTAGCTGCTTGTGGCCACACTCCCTGGTGCATCACTCTGGTCCCAGGGACGCAGGCTACAGCATTGCGTAGCTCGCTGGACCTGTGTACTCCCGATGGGGTGTTTGCCCGCTGCATTGACTTTATGCAGTTGAAATCCTACATCATTACTTATTGTAAATACCCTGTAGCTCCGATCGCAATCGCGCGACTTTTCCTTGCTTACTGCATGTACACAACTCTGATCATCAATTACACATCTTACATGGTCGCAATCACGTGACTTTTTCTTGCTTATTGCATGCACACAACTCTGATCATCAATTACACATTTTACATCGAACTCACAGTTGCTGTTACATTGATTGAGAGTGTCGAACTGTCCCTTTAAGTGTGGTGAGTTGTGGGCCTCCTTTAAGAGAGCCTTGCTATCTTTACCCCAATCCTCTTCTTCGCTTGGTGCCATGTGTTGTTCCATCAGCGCTGCACCTCGTGGTGCGGCCGCTGACATCTTTTTCTTCAGCGCCTCACCGCGTGGTTTCGGCGCCATTTTTCTTTCATCTGCAATGTCGACTGTGGTGATCCTCTTCTCCACCACCGAAGCTGGGAAGTTGCCTCGGGGTCCGATTTTCTTCCTCTGGAGTCCTGCCACTGGAGCCTTGATAGTGCGTTCAGGTCGTCTCAGCTGGATTATCTCCACGCAGTCGTGCTGAGTGGTCTGTGCCTCGGGTGCTGTGCTGGTCTGCTCTCTGGTGCCGGATCCAACCTCAGGTGGGGGTTTGCTTTGCCTCTGAGTGCGGGGGACGTCGATCGCTGGAGGGATGAAATCTTCCCAACTCCAATGGATCTTCTACATTCACCTTCTTCCGAGTAGCGTTGGTCTATCACCTGCAACAATCCACAGGGGTAACTTGTACACTGTGCCGTCATGGAGTACCTTTACATCTGTACTACCAACAACTGGGATAAGTTCATTGGTGTAGGTGCGCAGCTTTGCCTGAACCGGGACCAACTTGAGTCGTTCAGCCTGATTGTCCCATAGCCTCTCAAAGGCTTCTTGATTCATTACTGACTGGCTCGCCCCCGTGTCCACTTCCATGAAGACTGGAACGCCGTTTATCTCAACTTCCATCCTCAACGGAGAGCATTCGGTGGTGCAGGTAAACATGCTGTACACCTCATCGTGGGGCTGAGCTGCCTCTCTGAATATCGCTTCATAATCCGCGCTGGATTCATGGCCATCTGCAGACTCTTCATCAACACAGTGAGTCATATTTCATTTGCACATTCGCTGGAGGTGGCCCTTTGTGCTGCAGCCTTTACATACATAGTCTTTAAAGTGGCACTGGTGAGCCCTGTGATTCCCTCCGCTACGCCAGCATGGAGCTATTCGATTAGCCCCCCTCGGCGGACTCTGAGTTAAGGGACTCGGGGGCCTGTTCTCTCTCCCGAGAAGATTCACGTTCTACGGTCCAGCCTCTAAAAGGCACCACTCTGTGCACAGTACTTGCCGGGTTTGAGTCCTGAGGATGAGTCATCTGCCTCGAGCTCCAGATCGTGGTCATGAGTGCCTGGCTCATGGAGATGGCCTTCTGCAGTGCGACTGTGGTATCCGCAGATAGTAGTTTATGAAGAAGGCCCTCATGGCCGATTCTGATGACAAAGATATCCCGCAGCGCTTCAGTGAGGCGGTCGCTGAAATCACACGGCGCCGCCAGCCTCCTGAGGTCTGCTGCATATTTCGCTATTTCCTGGCCTTCGGGCCGTCGATGTGTATAAAATCGGTGTCTGGCTGTGAGGATGCTCTCTTTGGACTTGAGTTGTTCTTGGATCAGCGTTACAAGCATTACATGCAGGTGCAGCAGGCGGTTAAGAAAGCAAATGGCATGTTGGCCTTTATAGCAAGGGGATTTGAGTACAGAGGCAGGGAGGTGTTGCTACAGTTGTACAGGGCATTGGTGAGGCCACACCTGGAGTATTGTGTACAGTTTTGGTCTCCTAACCTGAGGAAGGACATTCTTGCTATTGAGGGAGTGCAGCGAAGGTTCACCAGACTGATTCCCGGGATGGCGGGACTGACCTATCAAGAAAGACTGGATCAACTGGGCTTGTATTCACTGGAGTTCAGAAGAATGAGAGGGGACCTCATAGAAACATTTAAAATTCTGACGGGGTTAGACAGGTTAGATGCAGGAAGAATGTTCCCAATGTTGGGGAAGTCCAGAACCAGAGGTCACAGTCTAAGGATAAGGGGTAAGCCATTTAGGACCGAGATGCGGGGGAACTTCTTCACCCAGAGAGTGGTAAACCTGTGGAATTCTCTACCACAGAAAGTTGTTGAGGCTAATTCACTAAATATATTCAAAAAGGAGTTAGATGAGGTCCTTACTACTAGGGGGATCAAGGGGTATGGCGAGAAAGCAGGAATGGGGTACTGAAGTTGAATGTTCAGCCATGAACTCATTGAATGGCGGTGCAGGCTAGAAGGGCCGAATGGCCTACTCCTGCACCTATTTTCTATGTTTCTATGTTTCTACATGTTGGTCGTTGTCTTCGCTGGTGTCAGCAAGTCCCTGACGAGGCCGTAGACAATGGATCCACTACTGGTGAGCAGGATAGCTCTGCGCTTATCAGCCAGTGTGGCTGGATTGTCACCTGCCAGGTCATTTGCTGTGAGGAAATGGTCGAGCCTCTCCGCAAAGGTGTCCCAATCATCACCATCGGCGAACTGCTGCAACGTACCAAGGTTAGCCATTTTCGCGTGAAGGTCCGTAATCTTGTTGCCAATTGTTATGTCTTCAAATACTCTAATAATGACTCCACGAGGCAATGTGTTGTACTTGAACTGTAGTGACCTTAGTCCATTTAATGTAACTCCAGAGTGAGGATCACACATGCTGGCCTGCCTTTTATACTAGGCCTGGCACACCTGTACAGGTAATCTTCGAGTCTCCTACTGCTGTGCCCTCTGGTAGCATACTTTGTAATAGTACTAACAGTAACCATGTAGGATACATGACAACCTGAATGTTGCCGATTTTGAGGAGTGCTCAGAAGATTAGGAGACCAACATTGTTCGCATGCATGACACAAGACTCCCAAAGCAAGTGCTCTACTTGGAACTCCTACACGGTAAGCGAGCCCCAGGTGGGCAGAGGAAATGTTTCAAGGACACCCTCAACGCCTCCTTGATAAAATGCAACATCCCCACCGACACCTGGGAGTCCCTGGCCCAAGATTGCCCTAAGTAGTGGAAGAGCATCCGGGAGGGCACTGAGCACCTCAAGTCTCATCGCCAAGAATATGCAGAAAGCAAACGCAGGCAGCGGAAGGTGCGTGCAGCAAACCAGACTCCCTACCAACCCTTTCCTTCAACGGCTGTCTGTCCCACCTGTGACAGAGATTGTAATTCCCGTATTGGACTGTTCAGTCGCCTGAGAACTCACTTTTAGAGTGGAAGCAAGTCTTCCTCGATTTCGAGGGACTGCCTATGATGATGATGAGCGGACCAAAGGTGGATGAGGGGCAGCCAGCAAAGACCAGAGGATGAAAAAAGGTCATTCCTTTTCTTCTTTAGGGCCAGCGGGCTTGATGGTTTTTGGACAACAGCTAGTTGGCCCTGAAACTGATGGCCATTAATGCTGCAGCAGCAACTTTATTACTTTTCGTTACAATTTGCTTGACTAGTGCCTGGGCACAGGGAGAATGGACGGGCTGGAAATCACCCTATTATATTTTATATCAGTGTAAGAATCCATGGCAAAATGAAGCATATTTATCTACGATTAATAATTTATTGAATTACCGGTATATTTGCTGCTCATAGATCACGCAGACTTAAAATTGGGTAGCATGAGCTTATTCTACAAGGGAATAGGCATCCTAGTCTCATAGGTCATAGGTATCAGTGTGCATCAAACGGTTGCTCCTGTGGAACAAAAGGGTGGTTCAGTATATTAATGTATGTTGCGTGCCACTCTCTGCTCTGGTGGTTGCCTGGACAAGTGTTAATTCCCTGCAATCGCAGGTTGATCAAAATGGTTTGTAAGAATTCGGCGAAAACATACTTTTGGACTTAAGTTTTGGACATTGCTTGGGCACATTTTCTGTTACTGCAGAGGAGCAGAACAGCATGAAGTGGGACAGGTCCAAACATATCCCACAGGAATACACATCAGGTGGACATGGATCAATGGTTGATGGACAGGCCCTTTGTCATGCAATCAGTGAGAGATCAAGCAGATTGGTCGGTGCTCAGGACACAAAGGGAAGCAATCCAACCACACAGATTCGTTGGAGCCTTATCGAGGAAATAGCCCAGTAACAAAGGAACAGGTTCTTTCAGTTGCACTGCCTCAGGCGAAAGGACAGTTGAACTTTTGGCGCGAGAAGAAGCATTTTGGAAGTATAAGAGTGGCAGTTTGCAGCCATCTCTCTCTGTCCCCTCTTCTACGCCTGTTTGCGCCATTCAGCAGATCAGGACTGTGCACTCCGTCTGGGACGGAGAGAAGAAACACCATCTACGAGCAAAGTGAGCCTCGCTATTTCGACGGGGAAGCTGAACTTGAGACTGGACTTGAACACCACAGATTGGTACAGAACCAGAAGATATGCCTCATCAGGAGTAGCAGCGAGTAAGCCAGAGGGGTAATTGGTGAGCATTTATCCCAGCCCACACATCTTTAAAACCACAGCATAATGTGAAAGGGTGTCGTGTGTCCCAACCAAGCCTTAGGGGTTTTAGTAGGGAGGTTTCAGCACGGATCGTAAGCGTACACACAATCCTGTTGGACAGATTCGATGGTGCACTTTTGAATCTGAATAGGGGTGATTTAGTCGTGGGTACTTTGCTTTAGGGGCCTGTTCAGACGGGCCAGGGCTGTGTGTTGTACTGTGTTTGTTTGTTTTACACCACCAGGGTGTGTTTTTACTGGGTGCAGGTGTGTGCTTTAACTTGAATAAAAGCATTGTGATGGTTGAGACCAAAAGATCTGGCTATAACTGTGTATTTCTGTTCATCACTATAATTCCGGTATCTAGAACTGTTGTAAGAGGGGTGGGGGAGTGGGGGCTTTGGTGATTTGAAACCAGCAAGGACTAAACCACTTACAGTTGGTAATGATAAATAGATTTCTCAGGATTGAGTGAAGCCATTCCATTTAACTACAAACATTCTGTGGAGCTCTTTACAGTAAATGTTTGATTTGTGGTTGAATTGGTGTGAGCAAATGCCATATTTCCAAACACCTAAATGTAATTATGAGAAAAACTTATTTGTTGTAGTTCCATTAGTGCTGGACCATGCTCGGGCTGAGACCATCAAAGGTAGAATAAAAGTCAGGCTTCTTTGTGCTAGTGCAAGATGTAATGATTGTGAATCAAGCCTCAATGTTACTTTGGGTCTTACCACAGGTGAAACACCTTTCCCACATTACAACAGTGACTACATTCCAGAAGTACTTCATTGGCTGTAAAGCGCTTTGGGACGTCTGGTGGTCGTGAAAGGCGCTATATAAATCCAAGTCTTTCTTCCTTTTGTTGTTTGGGAATTTTGAGGAGAAAAATAAAATTTGCAATAAATTGTCATGGTTATTGTTCATTTATCTGTTCCATGTTCAATAAATCTGTCTGTTGGTTTACATCCCGAGCCATGATCTGATAGAATCGAGGCCCAAAGATTGTTTTGGGGAGGCAAATACTTTTCGAACACTGTCTTACCTGATGTCAATATTACTGATGCTCTTTCCCTCCCCTGCCTACCCCAGCACAATCTGCAGGAATCCCTTCAAGCCCCATCAGCATCTCTTTTGCCCACGTTTCTCCATTTCAATGATTCCAATCAAGGAAAATTAAGGCTGAGGAAAAAATGACAAGATAGACTTATATAGCGCCTTTCACAATCTCAGGATACCCCACAAAGTGCTTTTGCAGTGTAGTCACTGTTATAGTGCAGGAAACACAGCAGACAATGGCCCTGACATCCCGGTTGGAGGCTTCCCGCGGGCTGTTTGCCTAAAAGCAAGAGGTACGATCCGCACCTACCTTCTGCTCCTGCGCCCTCCTGGGATTGCGTTTTTCTCCGTAACATTCCCGCGCATCGCAGCGCGTCCACATCTTCAAGGTTCGTAAGTCTAAGAAGGAGTCACGTGGGACTGGACAACCAATTATGGTACAGTATTCTTATTGATAGTAATGGGAACGCCGTATCTCCAAGTTCCTATCAATGAGAATAACCCCCTAAAACACCCAAACACAACATAATAAATTTTAAAAACACCTCACATATTTAAAATTAATTGAAATTAAAGTTAATTAAATGTTTTCGAAAAATAACATTTGAGAGGATTTTTTTAATGTGTTTTGTTTTAGGGTTTAAAATAAACTTACCTTGATGGACAGGGATTTTATTCTAAAAATGTGTGTTTAACTTTAATTTTTATGTGTTTTAAAATTCTTACACTGGTAAATGTAGGCTATGTGCCTGCGTTTACCAGGTGTAAAAGTTTCAAGGACATTCGCTGGGCAAGAGATGGGCAAATAGCCCAATCTCTGCCCCGCAGATGTCCTTCCTGCGGGGATGCATTGGATCTGTCAAATTTGACAGATTGGAAAAGCCGGTTCTCGTCGCATTGTGCACTAAGAACCAGGATTTGTGAGGTCTCTTTGGCTACTTGCGCACATTGTACGTGTAGTGTATGTACGCCTTGCTTTACCTGCCACCAGGGGGAGCGACTGTCGGAGGTCATTGGGCCACAGACACACACGTGCAGCCCTTGTATATAAAGAAAGCCTCCATGTTTAATCCTCATTTTGAGAGCTAATAAAGTAGAGTCAGGTCGCACCTGATTGAGTTCATGGTACTAAGCCTATTGAGTTATTGCATACGCAACATTTGGCCACGAGGCACAATACCAACTTTCACGCACAAAAAAATAAATGAGCACCGTTGGAATCCTGGAGCAATTCATGGAGGGAGAAGACTGGGAGGATTTTACAGATTGCCCCGACCAGTACTTCGTGGCCAACAAGATGGATGAAGATGCTGACGCAGTTAGGCGCAGGGCGGTTTTCCTCACGGTTTGTGATCCAAAAATCTATGGCCTCATAAAGAATCTGCTCTCTCCTGCACGTCCAACGGAAAAGACCTATGAGGAATTGTGTGCTCTGATTCAGGACCATCTCAAATCTAAAGAAGGCATCATTATCTCGAGATATCACTTTTACAAGCATGTTTATTCTAAGGGACAGGATGTGGTGGAATTTGTTGCTGACCTGAGACGTCTCGCTGGGCCGTGTAAGTTTGGAACCGCGTTGAGAGCCATGCTGCGCGATGTCTTTGTAATAGGCATAAACCACGAGGTGATCCTGCGGAAGCTGCTGGCTGCGGAGATGCTGGATCGGGGCAGGGCCATCACGATCGCCCAGGCTTGCCTGACCACGGTCGATAGTACAAAGCAGATATCCTCGCAGAGTCAGAACTCCACGGCAAGTACTGTGCACCATATTGTGTCGTCGGTTGGCAGAACTGCACCTGGCAGGGCCTACCCGACTGTGTTTGCGAAACCTGTAACTGCACGAAGTCCACCATTGGGCATGAATCCGATTTCACACTGTGGCGTTGTGGGGGCAATCATCGGCCTCATCAGTGCCGTTTCAGACAGTATATTTGTAGAGGCTGTGCGAAAATGGGACACCTTCAGCGGATGTGTCCGCAGCTCAGCAAGCGTGCTGCGACACACCACGTGGATGATGATGACCGATCCGGAGCGGATCCGGCAATTCAACCCGAGATATCCGAGGAAGAAGTGTAAAGTTTACATTCATTCTTGACAAAGAACCAACCGATAATGATTGAAGTAAAATTGAAAGGTGTGCCGGTATCTATGGAATTAGACACGGGCGCGAGTCAGTCAATCATGAGCCAGAGTACTTTCGAAAACCTGTGGGACATTGAGTGCATTTAGAGTTAGGGTTAGGGTTAAGGTTAGGGTGAAACCCAAGCTGAGTCCAGTAAATGCAAAATTGCGTACCTACACCAAAGAGCTCATACCAGTGATTGGCAGTGCAGCAGTCAAGGTGTCGTATGATGGGGCGGTTCATGATCTATCGCTGTGAATCGTTCCAGGCAATTGTCCAACGTTGTTCGGCAGGAGTTGGCTTGAAAAAATAAAGTGGAATAAGCGCTCAGCAAATTTCCCTCGCTATTTGAACCGGACATCAACAACTTCACGGCAGCCAAGGTACAGATCCACCTGGACTCGGATGCAAGACCCATTCATCACAAAGCTCGGGCGATCCCGTACATGATGAGAGAGAAGGTCGAAATCAAACTGGACAGACTCCAACGTGAAGAGGTCATTTCACCAGTTGAATTTAATGAATGAGCTAGTCCCATTGTTCCTGTGCTGAAGAGTGATAGCACTGTCAGGATTTGTGGAGACTACAAGGTTACGATCAACCGAGTTTCAAAACAGGATCAGTACCCGTTACCAAAGACTGATGATCTATTTGCAACGCTAGCCGGGGGAAAGTCATTCACCAAATTGGATCTGACGTCGGCCTATATGACACAGGGGCTTGTCGAATCATTGAAGAAACTTACGTGCATCAATACGCATAAAGGGCTGTTCATTTACAACAGGTGTCCTTTTGGAATTCGCTCGGCTGCAGCCATATTTCAGAGAAACATGGAGAGTTTACTGAAGTCTGTCCCTAGAACCGTGGTGTTCCAAGATGACATTCTGGTCACAGGCTGTGACACTGCCGAACACCTGCACAACCTGGAAGAGGTTCTAAGTTGTCAGAACAAAGTGGGGCTCAGGCTGAAATATTCAAAGTGCATCTTTACGGCTCTGGAAGTTGAATTCCTGGAAAGGAAGATTGCTGCAGATGGCATCAGGCCAATGGACTCGAAAACAGAGGCCATCAAAAATGTACCCAGACCCCAGAATGTGGCGGAGCTGCGTTCGTTCCTTGGTCTTCTTAGGTAATTTCTTACTTAAATTGAGCATATTATTAGAGCCACTGCACATGCTGCTCAGAAAAGGCGACAACTAGGTTTGAGGGTATCTCAAGATAGAGCCTTCGAGAAAGCTAGAAATCGGCTTTGTTCCAACAAATTGCTGGTATATTATGACCCGTGTAAGCGTTTAGTATTGGCCTGTGATGCTTTATGACATGATGTTGGTTGCGTGCTCCAACAATCCAATAAGTCGGGCAAACTACAACCCGTTGCGTACGCATCGAGAAGCATGTCTAAAGCGGAAAGAGCCTACGGCATGGTAGAGAAAGAAGCTTTAGCCTGCGTATATGGGGTTAAAAAGATGCACCAGTATCTGTTTGGGCATCGTTTCGAGCTTGAAACTGATCACAAGCTGCTCATGTCTTTGTTTTCAGAGCATAGACGTATCAATACCAACGTGTCATCCCACATCCAGAGGTGGGCACTGACATTATCTGCCTATGATTATGTCATTCGCCATAGACCTGGCAACAAGAACTGTGCCGATGCATTGAGCTGTTTACCGTTGCCCACACCGGAGGTGGAAACGCCTGTCACTGCTCAACAAGTTAGGACCTGGATCAGCCAGGATCTGATCTTATCGGTTGTAAAACGTTGTGTCCTTAATGGTGATTGGTCGGCCATTCCCAGGGAAGTGTGTGATGAGACCAAACCTTACAACCGTCACAAAGACAAACTATCCATTCAATCTGATTGTTTGCTATGTGGTAATCGTGTTGTTATGCCCAAGAAAGGCAGGAAGAGAGTTGTACGGGATTTAGTACCCATCCCGGTATTGTGATGATGAAGGCCATTGCCAGGTCTCACATTTGATGGCCTGGCATTGACTCTGATTTGGAGTCATGTGTGCATCAGTGCAACACTTGCATGCAGTTAAGCAATGCACCAGTGGAATCTCCGTTAAGTCTATGGTCGTGGCCATCCAAACCATGGTCGAGGATCCACATCAACTGTGTGGATCCTTTCCTGGGCAAAATGTTTTGAGTGGTGGTGGATGTGTATTCCAAAGGGATAGAATGGTAATCAGGTCATCCAGCACATCCACAGCCACCATTGAGAGCCTTCGTGCCATGTTCGCCACTCATGGTCTGCCATACATGGTTGTGAGCGACAACAGATCGTGCTTCACGAGTTTGGAGTTTCAAGAGTTTATGAGACTCAATGGTATCAAGCATGTAAGGTCAACACCATTCAAAACCATGTCCAATGGTTAAGCGGAGCGGGCCGTCCAAACCATCAAGCAGAGCCTGAAACGCGTAACTCACGGTTCTTTGCAGACTCTCTTTCACACATACTGTTTAGCTACAGGACAAGACCCCACACACTTACCGGGGTCCCCCCTGCTGAACTGTTGATGAAGAGAGGTCTCAAGACTAGGCTCTCGCTTGTCCACCCTGATCTTAACGATCATGTCGAAAACAGACGTCAACATCAGCAGTGGTATCATTATCACGCTGTCGTGTTAAGCGACATCTCTATTAATGATCCAGTGTATGTGCTAAATTATGGTCAAGGCCCCAAGTGGGTCACTGGCATTGTTACGGCCAAGGATGATAACAGGGTGCTTATTGTCAGGCTCACTAATGGGCAAACATGCAGGAGGCACATTGATCAGACGAAATTGCGGCACACAGACAAACTGGAACAGCTTGAAGAAGACACCATCAATGACCAATCGATTCATATTCAGCCATCAGAAGACTCTGCTGTTGTCAATGAATCTGGACCTTCAATCCCCGACATGGACACTGCCACTCCCATTAGATCGGCTACCCAGCCTCAAGTCATAAATGACTCGGAGAGCTCACCCAGATCTGGAATTGAACTGAGATAATCAACTAGGGAGCGGAAAGCCCCGGACCATCTCAATTTGTAAATAGGACTGATACCAAGATCTTGGGGAAGAATGATGTAATGTATGTATGCCTGGGTTTACCTGCCACCAGGGGGAGCGACCGTCGGAGGTCATTGGGCCACAGACACACACGTGCAGTCCTTGTATATAAAGAAATCCTCCATGTTTAATCCTCATTTTGAGAGCTAATAAAGTAGAATCAGGTCGCACCTGATTGAGTTCACGGTACTAAGCCTATTGAGTTATTGCATACGCAACAGTACGCACCCGGCGAGCCTACAATTTTCGGCCCAATATATCCTGTGCCAGAGTGAAAAAAAAAAGCACTGGGCACTGTTCATTATCAAATGGATATCATCGACATTTAGAAACAAATTGCTGCCATTTTTTAACATCGCAGGGGATTCTGACAGTCGAGGTGAAGGCAACCATCTGAAACGCAATTTTTTCTCGTGAGCGCACATGATTCATATGAAAGGTGACTGCTGGCATCTGCACATTATAACCAGTACCCCCCACACAGTGGAAAGAACATCAAGCCTTCCACTGGCAGGTTGGCGTGATGTGGATGTTCGCAACATAGCACGAGGAGCCAAAGTCTATTTATTTCCTTTTAATCACTGGTACTTTCCCTCATAACATTCCTGATCTGTGCGCATTCCATCCGCAGAATATCCTACAGCAGTGAGATATTTTATTTTCGCTGGAATCCCAGGTGGTCAGCCAGCAGTACAAACGGATAAAATAAGCCAGTGTTGCGCGCGGAATACTGCCCTGGAGTTTCCTGAACACTCGCAGCCAGAGACACCTGGAAATCCCAGCGCAAATCAACGATAGGCGGAATAATGATCGTGAGTGAGTTACTCGCGTAACGGCAACAGGTCCGAGTCTCCTCGATCTGTTAAGGCCATCTGTCAAATGCTCCACCCACAAAACTGGCCACAACTCCCGCCCCACCCACCCTCCCTCCATCCATCCACCCCTTCCTGAGGCGTACCTCCCGGACCGCTGCGAGCAAGGCAGGCGCCGAGAAATTTGTCCTCCCGCAAAAAAATATGAATCAGGTCCGAGGTCCAAAATCAATCCGGCCTCAGGCTGCCTGCAAAGAGTCAATTCCAGGCCCACAAACCGGCCCAGACGAATTTCTATCCCACGGGCTCTACTTGAACCGCAGTCTATGGCACAGAATTCTCATTCTATCCATGCCCTGTGGAAAGCATTTGTTTCCTAGCCTCCCCTTTCATTCTGAGAGATGGTCTTGAATTTTTGCCTAGACTCACATAGAATCATATAGAATTGGGGAAGAGGTGATCAAGATGAACTGAGGGTGGGGGAGGAGGTGATTGTAGAGGGGTTGATTGGGGGGGGAGTTGATCGGTGAGTGGGTGATCGGGGTAGGGTAATCGGGGAGGGGGGGATGATCAAAAGTGACAGGGTTGTTTGGTGAAGGGGTTGATCGGGGTGCGGGGTGATCGGGGGAGCGGTGATTGAGGAGGGGTTGATCGGGGAGGGAGTGATCAAGAGCGATACGGGGGTGATTGATTGGGGGAGGAGTGATCGGTGAAGGGCTGATCGGGGTAGTGGTGATTATGGAGGGGGTGATCGATGAGGTAGTGATCAAGAGCGATGGCGGGGGGGTGATTGATTGGGGGAGAGGTGATCGGGGAGGGGGTGATTGGGAAGGGAGTGATCAAGAGCGATGGGGGGGGGTGATTGATTGGGTGAGGGGTGATCAGGGGAGGGGTGATCAGGGGAGGGATGAATGGGGAGGGAGTGATTGTGGGAGGGGGTTGATTGTGGAGTGGTTGATCGGGAGGGAGTGATCAAGAGGGAGGGGGTGATCGGACAGGGGGTTATCGGGGTGGAGGGGGGATATCAAGAGAGGTGTTGGTGATCAGGAGGGAGGGGATGATCAGGAGTGAGGGGGCTATCACGATTGACACAGCCAATTCATTCAGATTCATGTCAGCTGCCAAAGTCTCTGCTTTGCGAGGAGACACCAGTGGCAGGTCGGGGTCATAAAAGACGAGCAGTCCCTGGTCAGCGTGCCAGCATACCACTTCACAGAGAAGCGCGAGCTTGTGCAGAAAGGCGACGGCAGTGAAAAAGGCGACTGGTTTAGACATCACCATAACCAAGGTCGGTGATTGGAGGGTGGGAAGGTACAGCAGGAGCGGCGAGAGATTGCAGCGCAATGAGATCGGGGCCACACGTTAAAAAAATCCACGCACAGGCATCTTCCACCCTTCAATATGCAGTTCGGGACCTGGGATATTAGGTCCTTCATTAAAACACCTGTGAACTCATTGAACACATCCTGTTTTGGTGTGGAAGCAAGTCGATTCGCGGGACCGCCGAAGAAGAAGCTTTGTCGAAGGACTCAATGTACCAGTGAAAAAATATTTTATAAATATAGGCTGGCTGATGTTAGCAACAGCATACAATAGACCACGTGTTCAGCACAATCTGTAAATGGAAATTAAGCGAAGTCATACAAATCAACAAAGTTAAATCATGCCCTAAGAACAATCAGGAGAATTACACGCTGTATTTTGCAATGTGATGAGAAGGAATATAATTGGTGAGGCCGCAATACCTGCAGTGAGGGCAGATGAAAGATAAAGAAAGACAAAACACGACAATTAATGGGCTTCTGTCTGCCTAATAACTCAGATCTATCTATTGTGTACAAAGCAATAAAGCAGGAGAGGGTTGCTAATTCGCTATGGAAACTGGATAAATGATCAATCGCCAAAATAGATGGTTACAGGTACACTGATTAACCTTGGAACTGAATGAAACGTTACCACAAACAATGAAAAATAGGTTGAAACTGAAAACATACTTTAGTTAAATGTGTTCTTTGAGCTGGTGAAGATTCACTGTCATTAAATGATAATCCTTATTGAATTGGCTCCTTGGCTGATGAAATACTGGGATTACAGCCCAAGTATATTAAAGTCCGGCAAACATTTCTCCCCACCTATATTCATGAAAAGCATACATGATTTCTGGCCTAACAACAGTGGCAGCGCTTGCAAAAGTAATTCAGGGCATCCTAAGGACGTGATAAGGCACCGTATAAATAAAACTAGTTCTTTCTTTCTCTTTGTTTCCATTAGATTCTATTACCAGGCCTGACCTTCTTCAGCAGTATGTCATAAAGTCCAATATCATTACAGTTCAAATCATGGGCTACAATAGCAACTCAATTGTAACAATGGGATTTGATCACTTGCCATGTGTCCCGATCTGCCACAACATCAGCTGCCAATGGCAATAAAAACTCTCGCAAAGTCCAATAAACCTACTTCATTCATAACAGAATAAAACAGGTTCGGATCTGCTTGAAGGGCACAGGACATTTCTGGGTTCAGATATTGTTGGCAAATGGCTAAAGAGTGACCTGAAGTGCTGGATGTGCAACATTCCACGGCTGTGTGTCACCCAATGAACCTCACGTAGATTAGCGATTCAAGCAAATGGCAAAATTAAAAGCAGTAAATAAGCCTTACTGAACACCCACATTAATTTTAAGGGTTAAACATTTTTCAAGAGGAGAAGCAACATAACTATTTCCGCAGCCTGGAATTCTCAATAAGGGGCTAAAGATTCGGCTACAGTCTTGGTTCCGTTTATTATTACTGAGAGAGATACTTGAAGGCCGAAGGCTCCACAAAGCATAGACATCACCATGGCCGTAAAAGTAGATGATAAGATGCGGTAATCAGGAGTTTGCTGATTTGGTTTTGACGATCTTGGATTTTAGATTGAAAAGGAACATTGAGGGAGATAAAAAATGTAATAGTCTTCAGGCCCTGAGAAAGGTAGTTAAACGGCATATGGAATGCTTTCCTTTATTAGCCGAGGCACAGAATACAAGAGCAGGGAAGTTATTCTAGAACTGTATAAAACACTAGTTAGGCCACAGCTAGAGTACTGCATACAGTTCTGGTCACCACATTACAGGAAAGAGGTGATTGCACGATAGAGGGTACAGAGGAGATTTACGAGGATGTTGCCAGGACTGGAAAACTTTAGCTATGAGGAAAGATTGGATAGGCTGGGGTTGTCTTCCTTGGAACAAAGGAGGCTGAGGGAAGATAACCCCAGCCTATCCATATAAAATGAGGCATATAAAATTATAAGGGGCTAAATAGAGTGGATAGGAAGGATCTTTTTCCCTCAGCAGAGGGGTCAATAACCCAGGGGAATAGATTTAAAGTAGCTGGTAGAAGGATTAGAGGGGAGATGAGGAAAAATGTCTTCACTCAGAGGATTGTGGGGGTCTGGAACTCATTACCTGAAAGGGTGGTTGAGGCAGAAACCCTCATCACATTTAAAAAGTACTTGGAAGTGCAATTGAAGAGCCATATCCCACAGGGCTACGAACCAAGAGCTGGAAAGTGGGATTGGGATAGATAGCTCTTTATCGACCAGCATAGACACGATGGGCTGAATGGCCTCCTTCTGTGTTGTAATTTTTCTATGATTCTAAGAGTGAGTTGGAGTAGGTGGCAGTGCGTGTCAAGATAACAATGCACTGACATTGAAACAAGGCCTATCCCCAACACCAATTCTTTGGCCACTAGAGGGAACGTTTCATAATGATACGAACAAATGGGGCCTGAAATTCTGGCCTTGCCAGGTCCGTACGAAGTGCGCACGGTCCCGCGAGGCCTCTCAAAAGCCAGTTTTCGTGGGCGTGATGCACATGTGCCAAAAACTGGCTTTTCCGATCTGTCAAAGCAGATCCTCCGTATCCCCGGGAGAAGAACGTAAGAACATATGTAATAGGAGCAGGAGTAGGCTATATGGCCCTTCGAGCCTGCTCTACCATTTAATGCGATCATGGCCGATCTAATCATGGACTCAGGTCCACTTCCTTGCCCGCTCCCCATAGCCCCTTATTCCCTTATCGGTTAAGATACTATCTATCTCTGTCTTAAATGCATTCAATGACCCAGTCTCCACAGCTCTCTGAGGCAGTGAATTCCACAGATTTACAACCCTCAGAGAGAAGGACATTCGCGCGGGAGAGATTGGGCTATTTGTCCATCTCTTGCCCAATGAATGTCCTTCAAACTTTTACACCTGGTAAAAGCCGGCTTATAGCTTACTTTTGCCACCATAAGAGTTTTAAAACATATAAAAATTAAATTTAATCATACAATTTAATGTTAAAAACCCTGTTCATTAAGTTAAGTTTATTTTAAACACATTAAAATAAATTACAAAAATATTTTTTTTTCTAAAACATTTAATTTCAAATAATTTTAAACATGTGAGGTGCTTTTTTAATTTATTATTTTGTGTTTCTTGTTTTATGAGGTTATTCTCATTGATAGTAATGGGAACTCATAAAAATGGAGTTCCCATTATTATCAATGAGAATACTGCCTAGTGATTGAAGTTCCAGGTCCACGTGACTCCAGCATTTCTGTATGTACAGGGATGTCATCTCCCCGTACGCTGTCCATCGAATGAGGGCCTCCAACCGCAATCAAAGGCGCCTCCGTGACCACCAGGTATTTTCACCAAATTTTCTCCCCCATGAAACTGACGGGCAGGAAAAGACCAGCTGGTCCATCAAGGCTGTCCCACGCCATGATGACTAAACACTTCCTTTTACTCACCTTGCCCACAGCTAGTAATCTCCTGGGAGAGACATGGGGCCCAAGTTTTCCAAATTAAAAATAATGGCGCTCACTCACCTGGACGTCCGTTTTATTTTGACCCCTCGGCGCTGAAAATAAAAATTCAAAGTTTTCTTCCAGCATACGCACCTTCTGGTGCCGGTGCTACCCGACTCGATCATGCAGAGCGGGGCTTCCAGTGTGCGCCTGAAACGCACAGCGCATGTGCTCCTAAAAAAAAATGGCCAACTAATTGCGCATGCGCAGAAAAAAAAATCTGCTGCTAATAGTTATCATTGCAGGAGCAGGAACAGCATTATTGGTAAGTTTACATTTATTTGTATTTTTATACCTCCATATAACTCATGTTCACTTTTTAAATTCCCTCAAAGTTTATTTCTAAGAGACAGGGAGTCCCTTCGGCCGGGGATAGGAGCGAGCCGGCGCGGATTTCTCTAACTGCAGGTCAGGGTTTTTCCTACGGTGCTTCTCGGGTCTGTGCGCGCCGGTTTGAAAAATGTTGTTGGTGGGGAAAGTTGACCTTATGCCCAGAAATGGCACGCAACCTTCTTTTACAGGTATACCAGTGGCAGAATGTATGGCGCCAAACATTCTGGCGCTGGTAATAGACGCCGGCGCCCCAACACTGGGGAATCTTTCAACTGGGCTTCAGTGCCAAAAATATCACTGGGCGCCGAAAAAAACAGCTGAGCAAAATTGGGGCCAAAGGAACAGAGAATGGTCTGTTCCTTTTCAGAAAGGTGGAAAGACGGCAAGGTGCTCTATTCAGGATCTTGTAAATGCATCTTTTTTGGTTGAGGGAATAGATTACAAACACTAGACATTTGCTGGAGCTATAATAGTGCTGCAAGCTTGCCAAATTCAATGAAAATATGTTTGGCCAGACAGACCAGAAGGATTGTGCTGAGTTGTCCAATGCCAGCCAGCAGAAGGGACACTACAATTGACTTCAGCACCCTGAGCTACAGAAGGGGGAAATCTGCCAGGGTTTCTGTTCCTGACTGCTATCTAATCACTCCTGCTGAGACGTATGCCCTTATCAGGTAAAGGCAGGTTTGTGCTTCTCTGTGCTGTATGGTTGACTCGGCTGCCAGCAATCAATGTCCAGGCTGACAAATGAAAACTGGCTATTTGGGGGAAGTGGGGCAGGCAAAGGAAAAAAAGGGATAAAATCAAGAGGGGGCAGAACAGAACGATTTACATTTACGCAGCATTTTTCACGACCTCAGGACATCTCAAAGGGCTTCACAGCCAATTAAGTATTTTGAAGTATAGACACTGTTGTAATGGTGTCAGCCATGGCTCAGTGGTAGCACTCTCACCTCTCAGTCAGAAGATTGTGGGTTCAAGCCCCAGCCCCAGTGCAGTCCTGAGGGAGTGCTGCACTGTAGGAGGTGCCGCCTTTCAGATGAGACGTTAAACTGAGGCCCCTCTTCCCTCTCAGTTAAACGTAAAGATCCCGTGGCACTACTTCGAAGAAGAACCGGGGAGTTCATCCCTCAACCCACATCACTAAAAACAGATTACCTGGTCATCATCTCATTACTGTTTGTGGGATCTCACGATGTGAAAATTGGATGTCAAGTTTCCTGCACTTCAAAAGTACCTCATTGACTATAAAGCACTTTGGAATGTCCTGAGGTTGTGAAAGCCTTTATATAAATGCGAGTCTTTTTTCTTTAATGCAAGAAAGAGTAAGGTCCCAGAAACAACAATGTGATAATGACCAGATAATCTATTTTTTAGGTGTTGATTAAGGGATAAATATTGGTCAGGACACCAGGGATATCTCCCCTGTTCTTCTTCAAAATAGCACCATGGGATCTTGTGTGTCATCCTGAGGGGGCATACAGTTCAACGTCCCATCCGAAAGATGGCGCCTCCGACAGTGCAGCACTCCCTCTGTACTGTATTGTCAGCCAAGATTTTGTACTCAGGTCCCCATCGTGGGACTTGAACCTTCTGACTCATTGAAACATACAAGATTCTGAAGGGGATTGACAGGGTAGATGCCAGCGGCAGTTGGTGAGAAGTGGGAGCAGTGTCGGAGTGGCCTATAAAAGGCCCAGTGGGAGATCGAGAGCCAGCGGCAGTTGGTGAGAGGCGGGAGCGGCCTATAAAAGGCCCAGCGGGAGATCGAGAGCCAGCAGCAGTTGGTGAGAGGCGGGAGCGGCCTATAAAAGGCCCAGCGGGAGATCGAGAGCCAGCGGCAGTTGGTGAGAGGCGGGAGCGGCCTATAAAAGGCCCAGCGGGAGATCGAGAGCCAGCGGCAGTTGGTGAGAGGCGGGAGTGGCCTATAAAAGCCCAGCGGGAGATCAAGAGCCAGCGGCAGTTGGTGAGAGGCGGGAGCGGTCTATAAAAGGCCCAGCGGGAGATCGAGAGCCAGCGGCAGTTGGTGAGAGGCGGGAGCGGCCTATAAAAGGCCCAGCGGGAGATCGAGAGCCAGCGGCAGTTGGTGAGAGGCGGGAGCGGCCTATAAAAGGCGTGCTTGTGCAGCTACAGCGGGAGAGAAAGCAAAATAGAAGTAGAAAGGAATCAAAAGGTGACGTCACAGCCAATGGGGTAAGTGATTGGCTGGTGATTGGTGAGTAGCTTTTCTTTTTATTTTTTATATCAGTAAGTGAACTGTAACATTGTTATTACCAATTTAAGGGTATCTAAGGGTTAAGGCATGGCAGGAGAGCTCGGTCACGTGATATGCTCCTCCTGTACCATGTGGGAACTCAGGGACACTTCCGGTGTCCCTGAGGATTACGTGTGTGAGACGTGTATCCGCCTCGAGCTCCTGACGATCTGCGTTGCGGAATTGGAGCTGAGGATGGATTCACTCTGGAGCATCCACGATGCTGAGAATGACGTGAGTATCATGTGTAGTGAGTTGGTCTTACCACAGGAGAAGGGTCCACAGCCAGATAGGGAATGGAAGACCAGCAGGAAGAGCAGTGCAAGGAAGGTAGTGAAGGGGTCCCCTGTGGTCATCCCCCTGCAAAACAGATACACCGCTTTGAGTACTGTTGGGGGATGACTCATCAGGGGAGGGCAGCAGCAGCCAAGTTCATGGCACCGTGGCTGGCTCTGCTGCACAGGAGGGCAGGAAAAAGAGTGGGAGCGCGATAGTGATAGGGGATTCAATGGTGAGGGGAATAGATAGGCGTTTCTGCGGCCGCAACCGAGACTCCAGGATGGTATGTTGCCTCCCTGGTGCAAGGGTCAAGGATGTCTCGGAGCGGGTGCAGGACATTCTGAAATGGGAGGGAGAACAGCCAGTTGTTGTGGTGCACATTGGTACCAACGACATAGGTAAAAAAAGGGATGAGGTCCTACGAAACGAATTTAAGGAGCTAGGAGCTAAATTAAAAGTAGGACCTCAAAAGTAGTTATCTCGGGATTGCTACCAGTGCCACGTGCTAGTCAGAGTAGGAATCGCAGGATAGCGCAGATGAATACATGGCTTGAGCAGTGGTGCAGCAGGGAGGGATTCAAATTCCTGGGGCATTGGAACCGGTTCTGGGGGAGGTGGGACCAGTACAAACCGGATGGTCTGCACCTGGGCAGGATCGGAAACAATGTCCTAGGGGGAGTGTTTGCTAGTGCTGTTGGGGAGGAGTTAAACTAATATGGCAGGGGGATGGGAACCAATGCAGGGAGACAGAGGGAGATAAAAAGGAGGCAAAAGCAAAAGACCGAAAGGAGATGTGGAAAGGTGGAGGGCAGAGAAACCCAAGGCAAAGAACAAAAAGGACCACTGTACAGCAAAATTCTAAAAGGACAAAGGGTGTTAAAAAAACAAGCCTGAAGGCTTTGTGTCTTAATGCAAGGAGTATCCGCAATAAGGTGGATGAATTAACTGTGCAAATAGATGTTAACAAATCTGTATCTCCAAATTTGCGGATGATACTAAGTTGGGTGGCAGTGTGAGCTGCGAGGAGGATGCTATTAGGCTGCAGAGTGACTTGGATAGGTTAGGTGAGTGGGCAAATGCATGGCAGATGAAGTATAATGTGGATAAATGTGAGGTTATCCACTTTGGTGGTAAAAACAGAGAGACAGACTATTATCTGAATGGTGACAGATTAGGAAAAGGGAAGGTGCAACGAGACCTGGGTGTCATGGTACATCAGTCATTGAAGGTTGGCATGCAGGTACAGCAGGCGGTTAAGAAAGCAAATGGCATGTTGGCCTTCATAGCGAGGGGATTTGAATACAGGGGCAGGGAGGTGTTGCTACAGTTGTACAGGGCCTTGGTGAGGCCACACCTGGAGTATTGTGTACAGTTTTGGTCTCCTAACTTGAGGAAGGACATTCTTGCTATTGAGGGAGTGCAGCGAAGGTTCACCAGACTGATTCCCGGGATGGCGGGACTGACCTATCAAGAAAGATTGGATCAACTGGGCTTGTATTCACTGGAGTTCAGAAGAATGAGAGGGGACCTCATAGAAACGTTTAAAATTCTGACGGGTTTAGACAGGTTAGATGCAGAAAGAATGTTCCCAATGTTGGGGAAGTCCAGAACCAGGGGTCACAGTCTGAGGATAAGGGGTAAGCCATTTAGGACCGAGATGAGGAGAAACTTCTTCACCCAGAGAGTGGTGAACCTGTGGAATTCTCTACCACAGAAAGTAGTTGAGGCCAATTCACTAAATATATTCAAAAGGGAGTTAGATGAAGTCCTTACTACTCGGGGGATCAAGGGTTATGGCGAGAAAGCAGGAAGGGGGTACTGAAGTTTCATGTTCAGCCATGAACTCATTGAATGGCGGTGCAGGCTAGAAGGGCTGAATGGCCTGCTCCTGCACCTATTTTCTATGTTTCTATGTTTCTATGATGTGATTGGGATTACGGAGACGTGGCTCCAGGATGATCAGGGCTGGGAACTCAACATCCAGGGGTATTCAACATTCAGGAAGGATAGAATAAAAGGAAAAGGAGGTGGGGTATCATTGCTGGTTAAAGAGGAGATTAATGCAATAGTTAGGAAAGACATTAGCTTGGATGATGTGGAATCTATATGGGTAGAGCTGCAAAACACTAAAGGGCAAAAAACGTTAGTGGGAGTTGTGTACAGACCTCCAAACAGTAGGAGTGATGTTGGTGAGGGCATAAAACAGGAAATTAGGTGCAGCAATAAAGGTGCAGCAGTTATAATGGGTGACTTTAATATGCACATAGATTGGGCTAGCCAAACTGGAAGCAATACGGTGGAGGAGGATTTCCTGGAGTGCATAAGGGATGGTTTTCTAGACCAATATATCGAGGAACCAACTAGGGGGGGAGGCCATCTTAGACTGGGTGTTGTGTAATGAGAGAGGATTAATTAGCAATCTCATTGTGCGAGGCCCCTTGGGGAAGAGTGACCATAATATGGTGGAATTCTGCATTAGAATGGAGAATGAAACAGTTAATTCAGAGACCATGGTCCAGAACTTAAAGAAGGGTAACTTTGAAGGTATGAGGCGTGAATTGGCTAGGATAGATTGGCGAATGATACTTAAGGGGTTGATTGTGGATGGGCAATGGCAGACATTTAGAGACCGCATGGATGAATTACTACAATTGTACATTCCTGTCTGGCGTAAAAATAAAAAAGGGAAGGTGGCTCAACCGTGGCTATCAAGGGAAATCAGGGATAGTATTAAAGCCAAGGAAGTGGCATACAAATTGGCCAGAAATAGCAGCGAACCTGGGGACTGGGAGAAATTAGAACTCACCAGAGGAGGACAAAGGGTTTGATTAGGGCAGGGAAAATGGAGTACGAGAAGAAGCTTGCAGAGAACATTAAGGCGGATTGCAAAAGTTTCTATTGGTATGTAAAGAGAAAAAGGTTAGTAAAGACAAACGTAGGTCCCCTGCAGTCAGAATCAGGGGAAATCATAACGGGGAACAAAGAAATGGCAGACCAATTGAACAAGTACTTTGGTTCAGTATTCACTAAGGAGGACACAAACAACCTTCTGGATATAAAAGGGGTCGGAGGGTCTAGTAAGGAGGAGGAACTGAGGGAAATCTTTATTAATCGGGAAATTGTGTTGGGGAAATTGATGGGATTGAAGGCCGATAAATCCCCAGGGCCTGATGGACTGCATCCCAGAGTACTTAAGGAGGTGGCCTTGTAAATAGCGGATGCATTGACAGTCATTTTCCAACATTCCATTGACTCTGGATCAGTTCCTATCGAGTGGAGGGTAGCCAATTAAAAAAGGAGGGAGAGAGAAAACAGAGAATTATAGACCGGTCAGCCTGACCTCAGTAGTGGGTAAAATGATGGAATCAATTATTAAGGATGTCATAGCAGCGCATTTGGAAAATGGTGACATGATAGGTCCAAGTCAGCATGGATTTGTGAAAGGGAAATCATGCTTGACAAATCTTCTGGAATTTTTTGAGGATGTTTCCAGTAAAGTGGACGAAGGAGAACCAGTTGATGTGGTATATTTGGACTTTCAGAAGGTTTTCGACAAGGTCCCACACAAGAGATTAATGTGCAAAGTTAAAGCACATGGGATTGGGGGTAGTGTGCTGACATGGATTGAGAACTGGTTGTCAGACAGGAAGCAAAGAGTAGGAGTAAATGGGTACTTTTCAGAATGGCAGGCAGTGACTAGTGGGGTACCGCAAGGTTCTGTGCTGGAGCCCCAGCTGTTTACATTGTACATTAATGATTTAGACGAGGGGATTAAATGTAGTATCTCCAAATTTGCAGATGACACTAAGTTGGGTGGCTGTGTGAGCTGCGAGGAGGATGCTATGAGGCTGCAGAGTGACTTGGATAGGTTAGGTGAGTGGGCAAATGCATGGCAGATGAAGTATAATGTGGATAAATGTGAGGTTATCCACTTTGGTGGCAAAAACAGAGAAACAGACTATTATCTGAATGGTGACAGATTAGGAAAAGGGAAGGTGCAACGAGACCTGGGTGTCATGGTACATCAGTCGTTGAAGGTTGGCATGCAGGTACAGCAGGCGGTTAAGAAAGCAAATGGCATGTTGGCCTTCATAGCGAGGGGATTTGAGTACAGGGGCAGGGAGGTGTTGCTACAGTTGTACAGGGCCTTGGTGAGGCCACACCTGGAGTATTGTGTACAGTTTTGGTCTCCTAACTTGAGGAAGGACATTCTTGCTATTGAGGGAGTGCAGCGAAGATTCACCAGACTGATTCCCGGGCTTGTGGGACTGACCTATCAAGAAAGACTGGATCAACTGGGCTTGTATTCACTGGAGTTCAGAAGAATGAGAGGGGACCTCATCGAAATGTTTAAAATTCTGACGGGTTTAGACAGGTTAGATGCAGGAAGAATGTTCCCAATGTTGGGGAAGTCCAGAACCAGGGGTCACAGTCTAAGGATAAGGGGTAAGCCATTTAGGACCGAGATGAGGAGAAACTTCTTCACCCAGAGAGTGGTGAACCTGTGGAATTCTCTACCACAGAAAGTAGTTGAGGCCAATTCACTAAATATATTCAAAAGGGAGTTAGATGAAGTCCTTACTACTCGGGGGATCAAGGGGTATGGCGAGAAAGCAGGAAAGTGGTACTGAAGTTTCATGTTCAGCCATGAACTCATTGAATGGCGGTGCAGGCTAGAAGGGCTGAATGGCCTGCTCCTGCACCTATTTTCTATGTTTCTATGTTTCTATGCTGAGAGGTTGTTCCCCCTGGCTGGAGTGTCTAGAGCTAGCGGGCACAGTCTCAGGATAAGAGGTGGGTTATTTAAGACAGAGATGAGGAGGAATTTCTTCACTCAGAGGGTTGTGAATCTTTGGAATTCTCTGCCCCAGAGGGCTGTGGATGTTGAGTCTCTGAATATACCCATGGCTGAGATAGATAGATTTTTGGAGTCCAGGGGAATCAAGGGAGATGGAGATCGGGCAGGAAAGTGGCGTTGAGGTCGACGATCTCATGGCGGAGCGGACTCGAGGGGCCGTATGGCCTACCCCTGCTCCTAATTCTTATGTTCTTCTTATGTTCTTATGACTCAGAGACGAGATTGCTACCAATGAGCCACAGCTGACACTAAAAGAATCTCGACCGTCTCAGTCCAATTCCCAGCAGACCTTATTCCACAGCACGACTCCCGCAGCCCATCAGGTTAGTCACTAATTGGTAATCATACCTGATGGTCATGAAGATGAGCAGTGTGTATAAGGGACTTGTCAAAGATGCTGCAATGGGGCAATTCTTCAGCTTCTGGTTAAGGATCATTGGCACGGGTAATGGAACAGAGCACTTCCTCTTTATCGAGCCTTTAGCCCCTCAGTAATTCCACGCAGCATGCCTCTTTAAGTCACCGAAACTGTGCCACAAAATTACATTTGGTTAGTCTTGCGCAGAACGAGCGATAATTCTATTTGTGAAGAATGAGGCAAAAAGTTGCTGCTGAAGACTTGAAAACAATGTGAATCACATTGCACAGAAGAAACTATAAAAGATGTCAATGAAATCCTTTGGCTAGCAACCACAAGTAAGTTTCTTACCCTTTTCACAGGGCAAACAAGACACCTTTTCTGCGAAATGCTTCATAATGCAAGACGCACAGGCAAATAAGAAGAGATGTCAGATGGAGAAACCAATTGTATGTCGATCTGTCAATGGTCAAGCCAGTGTCAAACCACCAGTAACACAGCTGTTGCCGCACAGCTATTGAGTATTAGTTTACTGACTGTTGCTTCTCATTAGAGGCAAAGTAGAGTAAACAGTCTCTGAGATGGCCAGCGATTAGTACTGGAGCTCGGAAACACTGGGAGAATTGAAAAGAACTCACAAGGGCGGATTGCTTTCTGGATGTGCTGTCACCTCTCTCCACGTTAATTGCGACAGAGCAGATGCCTGTGAAAGGTGCCTGTGATGAGAACTGTCAGAACTGTCACTAGTACAAATATGCACTTAAGCAGCAACAGTCAGCCTTGTGTATGAAAGAACAACTCCTGGTTAACAGGCCATTGGAAAAGGTGAAATATAAATAGATCTGGGGCAGGGGCAGTGGGGGCTAGAGGACAGTGTGTCAGCACCAAGGGGCCAAATTAAATGTCATTACTCATTATGCCATAGTTAAGGTGCTAACGAGAAAAAGGGCTCGAGATTCGTTTCACCACGGTACCTGTTTAAAAATGTATTAATTCACGGGATGTGGGTGTCGCTGGCAAGGCCAGCATTTATTGCCCATCCTAATTATCATTGAGAATGTGTCAGAGAGCCATCTTCTTGAACCGCTGCAGTCCCTGTGGTGAAGATACTCCCACAGTGCTGTCAGCTGGGGAGTTCCAGGACTTTGACCCAGCGATGATAAAGGAACGGCGATTTGTCTTACGCTTTGTGGACAGGAGATCATTTATTGGGTAGATGCTAGTTTTGTAGCTGTACTGGAGCAGCTTTGCGAGGGGCTCAGCTAGTTCGGGAGCACAAGTCGGCAGCCCGACAGCCAGGATGTTGTCGGGGCCCATATCCTTTGCTGCATCCAGTGCGCTCAGCCGCTTCTTAATATCATGTGGAGTGAATCAAACTGGCTGAAGACTGGCTTCTGTGATTGTGGGGACATCAGGAAGAGTCTGTGATGGATCATTCACAGGGCACGTCTGGCAGAAGATGGTTGCGAATGTTTCAGCCTTGTCTTTTGCAATCACGTGCTGGACTCCGCCATTGTTCAGGATGGGGTTGTTCATGGGCCGTCTTCCTCCCATTGGTTGCTTAATTGTCCACCACGATTCACGGTTAGTTGTGGCAGGACTGCAGAGCTGTGATCTGATCCGTTGGTTGTGGGATCGCTTGGTGCTGTCTATAGCATGCTGCATCCACTATTTAGCATGTGCTGCAGCTTCACCAGGTTGGCACCTCATTTTCAGGTACGCCAGGTGTTGTTCCTGGCATGCTCTTCTACTCTCCTCATTGAACGAGAGCTGGCCGCCCGGCTTGATAGTAACGGTAGCGTGGTCATAAGGTTACAAATTGTGCAGGAATACCATTCTGCTCTGCTGATGCTCCACAGTGCCTCATGTTTGAGCTGCTAGATCTGTTTTTAATCTATCCTATTTAGCATGGTGGCAGTGCCACACAACACAATGGAGGATGGTCTGAGTGTGAAGATGGGTCAGTGTCTCCACAAGGAACCTGCGGTGGCCACGCCTACCAACACTCTCATGCTTCCGCGACAGGTAGAATGGCGAGGATTAGGTCAGGTCAGTTTTTCCCTCATGTTGGGTTCTCTCATCACCTGCAGCAGGCCCAGTCTGGCAGCTATGTTCTTCAGAACGTGGCCAGCTCAGTCAGTGGTGCTGCTGCTGAGCCATTCTTGGTCCCTCACCCAGAGTACATTCTGAGCACTTGCTACCCTCAGTGCTTCTTCCAAGTGGTGTTTAACATGGATGAGTACTGATTCATCAGCTGAGAGAGGGCGGTAAGTGATAATAAGCAGGAAGTTTTCTTGCCCGTGTTTTACAAGATGTCATGAGACTTCACAGGGACCGGAGCCACTTTTGTTGGGTCTATCCTGCCACTGGGATAGGACATATTTTGGATGGGGATGGTGATGGTGGAGTCAGGAACATAGGCTGATAGATATGATTCTGTCAGCTTGACTAGTCTGTGGCACAAGTCCCCAGATGTTAGTGAGGAGGACTTTATAAGATTACCTAGGCTGGGCCGTGTCTGGTTTTACTCTTACTGTACATTTTGTGCATCTGAGTGGCTTGCTCGGCCATTTCAGAGGGCAATTAAGAGTCAACCCACATGGCTGTGTGTTTGGAGTCACATATGGACCAGACCGGGTAAAGAAGGCAGGTTTCCTTCCCGGAACATTCGTGAACCTGTTAGATTTTTTCAAGAATCCGACAGCTTCATCTGCCTTCAAAATCACAAACTGCCGTGGTGGAATTTTAACTCACGTCTCTGGATTATTAGTGCAGTAAAACAATCCCATGCTACTACACCCAGTACCCGCACAGGTGGACACGAGGTGAAAGACAACGAGAAGGTGCTATAATATTTGAATTGGATTGGTAGTAAAATAATACTAGCCAGTAAGCATAACCTTGAAGTCAGAATATTCATCTTAAACATTTGAAGCAGACGATTTGTAGATTGAACAATGGATCTGCCAAAACAGTTCGAAGGCCACTGGCCTGATTAAATTGTCCTGTCATCAATGCTGAATGTAAAGTAGTTGCTATAATTAACAAAACATGAAGGATGTTTGAGTAAAGTGTCAAAACAACGGTAATTGAATCTATTATTGACATAGTAGAACAAAGAAAATCTATTCTTGTACCTACTAAAGAGGAAAGACAGGTGGAGACTGAATTTCACCTGTGCAGTAATTAACACTTTCATGTTAAACTGCTGATGGTGCTGTTTTAATGCAGTTACCACCAACCTGCTTATTTAAAAGGGGATTACCTCTGCCTACACTAGCACACACATACATTTAAACCAGCAGCGAAGGGGAAAATGAAAACACTAATTGTTGACAGACAGCCCTTTCATACCTCTTAAAGACACCTTTGCTGTGAGTTTTTGAATAAAACACTATGGGGTAGATTTTTCGGTCTGCCACACCTGAGGTGAATCTTGCGGGGCAGAAAGTCCGCCCGCTTTGGAACAGGACCAAATTTAATTCCGGTAAAATCAAAGGAATAATACTCAGGCAGATTCTATAATAGACATAGAAGAAAGAAAGACTTGGATTGATATAGCGCCTTTCACAACCACCGGACATCTCAAAGCATTTTACAGCCAATTAAGTACTTTTGGAGTATAGTCACTGTTCTATTGTAGGAACTGCGGCAACCAATTTGCTATGTTGATTGAGGGATAAATATTGGCCAGGACACCGGGGATAACTCCCCTGCTCTTCTTCGAAATAGTGCCATGGGATCTTTTACATCCACCTGAGAAAGCAGACGGGGCCTCGGTTTAACGTCTCATCCGAAAGACTGTGCAGCACTCCCTCAGCACTGCACTGGAGTGTCAGCCAGCATTTTTGTGTTCAAGTCTCTGGGGTGGAACTTGAACCCACAAACTTCTGATTCAGAGCTGAATGTGCTACCCACGGCTGACACAACCATTTCCTTGAGTATAGAAGATTAAGGGCCGAGCTTATTGAGTGCTTAAAATGTTAAAAGGATTGAATAGGGTAGAGACGGAGAAACTATTTCCTCTGGTGTGGCAATCAAGAACGAGCTGGGCCATTCAGGAGGGAAATCAGGAAGTAATTTTTTTACACAAAGGGTAGTGAAAATCTGGAATTCTCTCTCCCAAAAGGCTGTGGATACTGGAGGACAATTGGAGCTTTCAAGACTGCAATGGATAGATTTTTGTTCATAGAAACATAGAAACATAGAAAATAGGTGCAGGAGTAGGCCATTCGGCCCTTTGAGCCTGCACCACCATTCAATAATGTGATATATTCACAGAGCACAGCACACACAGCTCCTAACATGGCAGGCAGCTCTCTTGGAAGCCTCCGGAAATCTGCCGGTTCTGTTTATTATTAACCCAGCACTTGCAGTACACAATACGTCCACATCCACAGTGTGGAGCTACAAACATTACAAGCTTACAGACATTACACTTCTCCCTCCTTAATGAAGAAGCCATCATAACAAACATCATACATAACTTTCATGTTTATACATAACACAGGATATAAACTTATTTTTTTTCCATATTTACAAATTTAACTTTACCGCTTGTACCTTCGCTCTCGAACAGAACCTTCCAAACATGTTGTCGATTTTACACTCATTCAAGGTTCATCCTGAGGAACATTTTCCTCCACGGAATTTCCTTGATTTTCATTTGAACTCACTCTAACTTCAGGCTCTTTGTTTTCCTGACTCGGACTCAGACTTTCATTCTGATTCTCTCCTGGATTTGTTTCCAGTACATTGGATTTAGGATTTGCTACTGGTATATCAAAACTATCTGGTGAGTCAGAAATTATTGAATCATTCCCACCTTCAACTCCTTCCATGTCTGTCGGTAAAATATGATCAATATGAATAAACCTAACCTGTCCATTATCAAACATCTTTACCAAATATGTGCGAGGACCACATATCTTCACCACTCTTCCTGGTAACTACTTCAATCATTTATGGTGATGGTTCTTCACTCTCACTTTCTGGTTTAATTTCACACTTCTCTCTTTTACTCAACCTCTATCATGATTCTCTTTCTGTCTTAATTGTGTCTCTTCTACGCACTGTGCCAAATTTGGTTTTAACAATGAGAATCTGGTTCGAGGTCCATTATCCAAAACAATTTCTTCAGGGAGTTCAAATGAAGAAAATAATTTTCGTAAAATGTCCAATGTTTTACTTGTTGTTATTTTCCACATTGGAAACACCTCAACTCACTTCGAATGGCTATCAATCACAATGAACAATTGTTGTCCTTCTAACTCAGCAAAATCAACATGTAGCCTTTGCCACACCCTGGGAGGCCATTTCCATGGTTGTAATGGTACTGATAGTGGTTGCTTGCTTACTGATTGACATGTCGTACACTGACTCACGATGTACTCTATATCTTTATCAAGACCTGGCCACCATAAATAACTGCATGCAAAACTCGTGGTCAAGCACATTCCCAGGTGTTGGTCATGGAGGTCTCTTAATAATTTGGACCTGAATTTATTTGGTATAACCACTCTTGAGTTGTTGGGTGATGACATGCAAATCAAATGATGGCAATCCTCCAATTTAACGAGAACCAAAATCAAACTTGGAAACAGTCTAAAAAAGAAAATTACTGCAATACTTTAAAGGGACCGTATTTGTTGAAATTACATTTTGCAAGGCTGGAACTAGTTCGGCTAATGGGAAAATTATTACATTTCATGTGTGGGCTCCAACAAAGGAAAAATCCAGCTTGTGCAGTCCTAAGCAACAAACTAGGCTTTTTGATTTTCATTTCTTTCTTTAGTTGAGACTATGCTCTTGTCTGATGTTGTGAAGTACAGGCTTTGAACAGTTACTGAACAATCTTCTAAGAGCTTAAATCTCTGCTTAAAGAACAATTGTGGATTTTCCTGACAAATTTACTGAGTACAGATTTATTTGATTAAAGGGTACAGTGTGTCAGCCTGACTGAACGGGCTCCAAGCTTTGCAGTTTCTGATTAGAATAGACAAGCCTGCAATACTTTAACCTCCCTATACAAAGCACAGGCTCTCTGTTCCATGTTAACAATATTTACAATGTGTTTACAGTAGGTGAGTGAATTTTCAATTTGCATTTATGTAGGATGTATTACAGAATAGTTTTAACAGATTGTGTTTGTATTTAAAACAAATTACCATGGCACAAAGGACTACCCGAAGTATCTGCAAAGATTAATCCATATTATTCACTGCCACCAAAATCACTGGATCAAAAGACAGGAATTTTCTGCCTATCGAATCAATACAAACATAGAAAATTTTAAGACTAACCCACAATGTCCACCCCATTTTACTTCATCTCAAACCCACCTTCCTACCTTCTCACCCTATCTACCTCCCTCTTTCTCCAGATTATTTCAGTCTCAGAAAGTCTACTTAAGAAAACAGGTAAGAGCCACTGGGTGGCATCATGGTTCCAAATGTTATCTGTTGTCCACTGTGATCTTGGTTGGATTCCAAGCCCAGCCTGATTGTATGACGGACACCTGCTTATAAATTATCGACCCAGTACATCTTTGGGTTCAGGCCCACAGCACAAAACTGGCCATTGCCGCAAATTATTACCAGCTAGTATAAGTATTAACTTTGAACATTACCGCCACTGTGAAAAGTTTTGGAGAAGATTATGGCACAGCACATATTTTGGTAACAGTGCTCTGTCTGAAATAGTTGATTGAGTTGACACAATGCTGGACAGGAGGAATGACCTTTTTGATCGATGAATGTCATCACTTCCAAGGCCAAACAGCAGAATGTAGCCACCAGAGTGTACACTGTGCTTCCATTGCCCTGGACATGGGATGAGGTCCTCAACAAATTTAATGACTTGTGGAACCCACTAAGGAAGTCTCAGTGACAGATACAGGAAAGATATGCATTGTGAGCACATTTATTACAAGCTGCTTGTAGTGTAAGCATTCTGCTGTCATCACAATATGAGCTAAATATGACGTGACAGTTAAATCAACGTGAAAATGGTCCACAAATAGTAAACCCTCATTTATGTGGGGATAACAGTATGTGTTGCCCTATGAATCTAATGTGCTACCCTTGAGTCACACATGTATGTAAAACAGCTGCTTTAGTGCATTATCTCTTAATGGCACTACTTTCCAGAGCTCCACTCCTTGTTCAACAACAAGTTGGCATATAATGCTTAAGCAGAAGTGACCTGGGAGTCCCGTTCAGTGGAGTTCATCGGGCACAAAATTCTTCTGTAAGTATCCATCATCATCATAGGCAGTCTCTCGAAATGAGGATGACTTGCTTCCACGTCGAAAAGGGATGAGTTCACAGATGTTTCAATGAAGGACCTAATATTCCAGATCCCGAACTACATGTTGAAGGATGGAAGATGCTTGTGCGTGGATTTTTGTAACATGTGGTGGCTATTGCACACCAGCCACCACACGGGCTTGACAGAGCTAGGTCTTGGTCCAGTGGCAAGGATTACCCAAGATGACTGAAGACCAGATCTGCTGCATGGACCTAATGCGCACTTATATCACAGTGTGGGCTGGCCCGTGCTGCCCCTGGGCCCTCGACTCTTCTGGATCCCGATCACGTCCCTCTACGAACTCTTGCCGCTCCTTCGCCCCGACCTCGCTGCTCCTGCTGTACCTGCCCGCACTGCAAGCAGCAACCAGGATTTGGGCCAGTAGTGCACCACCATCTAGTGGTCAAAGCCTATAATTAATCTAATGCACGGAGCATGTTGACATTGAGGTATACCATTTTAAAGTTGGTACAAATGAGTCAAAAAACATGACAAAAGTAACATATTGCAGACAGGAAGTGGACACAGCTGAGGCATGGTGTAACTTGGGCATAAATGTGAGCCTTGGTTAACTGGCGGATTTCTAGTGTCTGTCAGCAATGAGGGACGAGGTAGGGTGTGGGGCTGTCTGTACTGGGGGACCACTCTTGAAACGGGTGGCCTGCAACTACCTGCGAGTAGGTGCATGTCTATCTACGTGCCTTAAGTCTCAGCTTAGCTCAACACTCATGCCTCTGAGTAAGAAGGTTGTGGGTGCAAGCCTCACTCCAGAGACTTGATGCCTGTTGGAGGTGGCATCGTTTGAAGAACGGTCTACCAGTGTACCTGTCTAATATTCCTCCCTCAGCCAATACCAGTAGACATCTACTCATTTGCTGTTTGTGGGATTTGTTGTGTGGAAATGTACCTGAAAAATAACAGCGACAGTGCTTTAAAAGCTTGTTTTAAAGTGTTTTGAGATGTGCTGGGGAAAGGCACTGTATCAATGAACTTCTTACACAAGTACAATGTGCTGAGCACAGATATTCTGCAGCATGTATCAGAGCATCTGGACATTAGGGAAAGCGTGGTGTCTACAACAACAGTTGCATGGCCCTCATTACTCATGGTTCCCAAAAGCTGTCTGCATCGGTGAAGAGTTGTCAAGCGTGATCGCTGCTACCTCACAGGAGGAAAAACTGCAGCAGCAGTTGGAGCTATCCCAACAAACTACAGAAACCACTGTGATAGACCACACACCAGCCACGCTATAGATTAGTAATATAGAGCTGGTTGTGTTAGCATAGGCTGGGAGGTGCTGAGAGACGACCCGGGCACTTTTGATCGACCTGGGAAGGCAAGTATCTATGCAGAATCCTTTTAACTGAAGAACTGACTCACACCTCCACTTGGCTTCATGAAGAGCACTGTGGAGGAAGGGCTGAAAGCTCGGAATAAATCTTTCCCTCAGATCTAACAAGGATACAAAAGCACTGGACAACGTGCAAAAAAAAAAATGATTTACAAGGAAGCTACCAGAACTGAGAGCATATAACTAGGCTTCTATCCTCTCGGATAGTGAAGGCTGAAGGGTGACCTAATTGAGGTCTTTAAAATTATGAAGGATTTCGATAGGGTAGATGTAAAGAAAATGTTTCCACTTGTTGGGGAGTCCAAAAGTAGGGGTCATAAACATAAGACAGTCACAATAAATCCAATAAGGAATTCAGGAGAAACTTCTTGACTCAGAAAGTGGTTTAGAATGTGGAACTCGCTACCACATGGAATAGTTGAGGTAAATAGCATAGATGCATTTAAGGGGGAGCTAGATAAGTGCAGGAGGGAGAAAGGAATAGAAGGCTATCCTGATAGGGTGAGATGAAATAGGGTGGGAGGAGGCTTGAGTGCAGCATAAGCACTGAAGTGGGCAGATTGGACTGAATGGCCTGTTTCTGTGCTATTAATACTAGGTAATCTATGCAATTAGATTTCAACAACATGGGTGATTTATTTGAGCAAGGCATCTCCAAGCTGAGGTATAATTGCAGCAAGTCTGTGATATCAGCCACAGTAAGTGAGGCCAGAAGCACAGCTTGTGCATGTCACAAGGATGGTCACATTGCAGGTAAAGTAACTTTGGATGATGAACTGCAGGAATTATGAGGGACAGCTTTGACTTGTGAGGAGCTACAGCACAGATTACCTTGCTGGATGGATTGTAGAAGCTCAGATAATTACTTCATTTTGTGCTGAAGCAAACCAGTGCACCTTGTGAGCACATGCCCTCTTGTCTAAAGCCATGAATGAGTCAATATTTGTTGCAACTGGACAATGGGCAGATTGAGGACATAGTCTCCAGTCTCGAGCTCCATTCACTGTCTGTTGCACACAGTACACACACCGACCACTTGCTCAGGCCTTGTTCGATCCAGAGCTGACTACTTAGGTACACCTCAATCATATTACTTAAGTCTACCCCTCACCCTACAACTGCCAAAATCCTTGCTCATATTTTTGTCACCTCGTGAATCAACGTCTTCTTGACTACGTTCCTATCCCTCAACGCAGTGAATTTAAAATCCTCATCTTGAAATATGTTCACCTTCTCCCCCATGCCTCCCTCCCCCACCTCCCCACCCCCCGTGCCCCCATCCCTGCATCGTCCTCCATCTTGACATCCCTTCCTGCACCCTCCAACTCTGGCCTTTCCACTCCCGTCGACCCACCAAAAGGCAAAGCCTTCAGCTGCCTCTGTTCTACAATCTGAAAGTACACTCTTAAACCTCTCCGCCTCTCCACTTTTCTGTCTGGGATTAAAGACTTCTTAAAATTCATCTCTCCGACCAGCCTTTTGATCACCTCTTCTAACCCTTCCACTGTATTTTGACATCTGTTCCTCTTTATTTTTCTGAAAAGTGCCTTGGAACAGTTTTTTTTTACACCAAAGTTACGATAAAAATGCAATTTGTTCTTGCTGTAGTCTGATAATACCTGATAATACATAGGCTTTTCCAATCAGACTGTTGTGGGTTCAAGTCCCACTTCAGAGACTTGAGCACATAATCTAGGCTGACACACTTAATGCAGCACTGAGGGAGTGCTGCACTGTCAGTGGTGCCATCTTTTGGATGAGATGTTAAACTGAGGCGATAGGGTAGAAGGTAGGGAAGATGTCCCATTTACACCTTTTTTAGACTCATCTTTTGTCATTTAATTTCCATCACAGACCTTCCCTTTTGTTCTTTCATCCCCGCCCCCCTTTCCCTGACCTGGTACATGCTCAACATCTGCTATATCTTTAACTTTTTCCAATTCTGACGAAAGGTCACCAACCTGAAACCTTAACTCTGTTTCCCTCTCCACAGATGATGCCCAACCTGCTGAGTATTTCCAGCATTCTCTGGTTCTATTCCAGATTTCCAGCATCCACAGTATTTTGCTTTTATATTTATTATGTTACCTTTATTCTCTTTGAAGCAGTAACATTCAAACACTTGCTGTGCCGTGGAAAATAACAGTCTTTGGTTGAAAACAAGCTTCCGTGAAGTTTTTCTCCTCACCAATCGAATGCCAACGTTTAGGAATATTGACCTGGTCATCAATGATGAATTAAAAATACACCGAACCAAAAAGGTTGAGGCTCTGGCAGAGTAAACTCATTGGATATCCCCAGACCTCAACCATGCCAGGACAAGCTAACTCTTCGTCTGACTAAGAAGGGTTAATGTTTATGCTATTTTGTTCACCTACCAATTAACAGTTCAATTAAATTGAATACAGCAATCAGCATAGTATCTGTAATGTCTGTAGCTCCACATTGTGGATGCCTGTGTTACTGCAGCTAGTGCTGTTTAATAAAGAGTGGGTCACCTGACCAGCAGGGGAAGTTTCCGGAACCTACAGCCATCTTACATGCTGTATGATTTATGTTCTCTGAAGATATGACATTTGGCGATAAGAATGGGATCTAATCGGATAATACAAAGCTGAAATTTTTGTTGGTGAAGAATTCAGCCAGCCGACAAAGAGACTTTGAGAGCTTCTCTCTTTTTGGAAACAGCTATAAATCCAAGGTAAATTATGAGCACACTTGGTTAAAACTGCCAGAGTCAAAATGGCTGCCCGTATGGGGGTTACAGGGCATGTAGGGGCATTTCAATGTGACTGGAAAAGTTTCAGAGCATATGTGAATTGGCTAGAAATGTTTTTCACTGCAAGTAATATCCTTGAAATTCCCGTTAATGAAGACAATAACTGGGCGGTGTTGGAACAAAAAAGAGCTATATTCTTAACTGAGGCTGGGCCCGAGCTGTTTGAAACGCTGATAAATTTGTTTGTGCCTGACAAGCCAAAGGATACAATGCTGGAACAGAGTCTAATGAAGTTAGAACAACATTACAGCCCAATTCCGTTAGCAATTGCTGAAAGTTATCATTTTGGAATACGAAATCAGAAGGCCGGAGAAAATATCAATGAGTACATTGTAGCATTAAAAAAGCTATCTATTCACTGTAATTTCGGAGACTTTATGAACCAAGCATTGCATGACCACTTTGTTTGTGGGGTGAAAAATTATGTGATCAGAAGCAAGTTATTGACGACGTCTAACTTTACTTTTGATTTAGCTTGTCAGACAGCTAGGTCGATGAGCAGGGCCATTTTCCCAAAAATGTCATATTAATTTCAGTCATCAGACAACCGAGGTGAATCACCTGCAGGTTCAAAGTAAAAGGCGGTGGGACCCCAAAGTCTCAGAAACTGCAAATGGGAACAGAGCATTGACATCCTGCTATCGGTGCCAGGAACAACACATTGCTCAAAGTTGTCCATATGTGAAGGTAGAGTGTTTCTTCTGCAGGAAAACTGGGCATCTTGCGAAGGCATGCCGACTGAAGGGTAAACCAGCTTTCAAAGCTATGAGTAGAAATCCCCAGAGACTACATAGCATGGAAGAACAACAACAGGACAAGGAGATGTTAGAGTTAAACGTCATCAGGAGCACGAGGTTAATGGGCGGCGATTCGGAAAGTATCATAATCCACATAGATGTTGCATGATTCAAGATACCCATGGAAATCGACACTGGTACATTTGTGAGTGTAATACTGGAGTTGCTATACCTCGAAAAATTGCAGGAGAAAGCCAAGATAGAGCTGTGAGGTTACTCGGGAGAGAACATTCCGGTGGTAGGTCATATCACCATACTGGTGAAATATATAGGATCAAGTTCAGGGCTTGCCTCTAATAGTAGTGGCAAGAGACAAGCCTGTCTTACTCGGAAGAAATTGGTTGGGATCACTGAAGCTGCATTGGAGTGAGATCTTTCATGTTGAAATGAGATTTGCGTCAAAGGATGATGTCATCAAAAATTATTCGAAGGTGCTTTGTGAAACGGGCAGTCCGATCCAAGGCTTCACGGCGAGTGTCAGGGTACAGAAGGATGCTAGATCGGTTTACAGCAAGCCACGTTCCGTACCATCAAGGAGAAAGTTGAGCAAGAAGTCAAAAGACTAGAGACGGAGAACATTATTTCTAAGATAGATCGATGTAATTGGGCTATACCCATTGTTGTTGTACCTAAGTCCAACGGCAAGGTAAGATTGTGTGGTGATTATAAAGTAACTGTAAACCAGGATCTAGAGGATTTTGGGGTCCATGTTTCGGGCCGTGCCTAGAACGGCACAGCCCCGCGACCCACGCCTGATTTCCGCGCTCAAAACCGCGCCGAAAACTTACCTCGGTATTCTCCACTCCCTCAGGTCGATCCAGGCCTTCAGTGCAGCGCAGCACAAGCTGTGGGGGGCGGAGCCAGGTACCCGCGAAAAAACAGTGCCGGGATCTCTGCACATGCACGCTACAGTGTACGCGGATGTGCAGTAGCTCCAGGCACCCAAAACTGTGTGCGAGTGGCCCGAAGCATGCAGCCCCTAGCCCTGGCCGAATGGGCTCACTGGGGCAGCGAAGATCAGACTGCACTTCCCTCCTCCAGCTCTTGCTCTGGCTGTGGCTCCAGCTCCCCCATGTTCAGCTCATGTGCACCCCCCTGCCCCCCTAGCTCCTGCTCCGCTGCCCCACACCCCCCCAGCTCCCACTCCGCTGCCATCCGCTCCCCCCGCCTAGCTCCTGCTCCGCTCCGCCTCCCCTCACCCCTTCAGGTCCGGTCCGCTCCTTCTTCCTTCGGCGGGGCCCGCCCGGCATCTTGCTGGGGGCGGGCCCCACCCGAAGTCTTTGGCCCGGCTTCTTCTCATTCAGCCTCCCCCCTCTCCTTTCCCTCTCCCTCCCTCTCCTCTCCCTCGCCTCTCCTCTCTCCTCTCCTCTCCCCCACATTCCCTCCCCCTCCCCTCTCTCCCCTCTCCCTCCCCCCCTCTCCCCCTCCCTCCCCCTCCCCTCTCTCCCCTCTCCCTCCCCCCCTCTCCCCCTCCCTCCCTCTCCTCTCTCCTCTCCTCTCCCCCCACCTCCCCTCCCCCCTCTCCCTCCCCCCTCTCCCCCTCCCTCCCTCTCACTTCCCCCTCTCCCCCTCCCTCCCTCTCCTATCTCTCCCCCTCCCTCCCTCTCCTCCCTCCCTCTCCTCTCCTCTCCCATCTCCTCTCCCCCCACCTCCCCACCACCCTTCCCTCTCCTCCCCTCCCTCTCCTCTCTCTCCCCCTCCCTCCCCTCACCCCTGTCTCCCCCTTCTCTCCCTCGCTCTCCTCTTCCCCCCCTTCTCCCCTCCCCCTCCTCTCCCCCCTCCCTCTCCTCTCCCCCCTCCCTCTCCTTTTCTCCCCCTCACTCCCTCTCCTCTCCCCCCTCAATCTCATCTCCCCCTCCCTCTCTCCCTCTCCTCCCCCTCCCTCCCTCTCCTCTCCTCTCCCATCTCCTCTCCCCCCACCTCCCCACCCCCCTTCCCTCTCCCCCCTCCCTCTCCTCTTCTCCCCCTCACTCCCTCTCCTCTCCCCCCTCCCTCTCCTCTCCCCCTCCCTCCCTCTCCTCTCCCTCCCTCCCTCTCTTCCCCTTCCCTCCCTCGCCTCTCCCCCCTCCCTCGCCTCGCACCTCCTCTCCCCCCCTCCCTCTCTCTCCTCTCCCCTCCTCCCTCCCTCACCTCACCCCCCCTCCCTCCCTCCCTCCCTCTCCTCTCCACTCCCTCCTCCTCCCCCCCCTCCCCTCGCTGTCAGAAGCACATAGACACTGACAGAGACAGATAGAGACACATGGGGGGGGTGGGGGGCCCATCCCAGCATGCTGTTGGAGGGCTCCCGGTGCTGCAATCGGTGAGTAGAAACTTAACTTTTTATTGATTGATTTTTAATTTTTTTTTTAATTGTTTAATTTTTTTTGATTGCTTTATTGATTGTTGATTGATTTATTTATCATTTATTATTGATGATAGCTCTTTATTTGTAAAAGTGATGTATTTCATGTTTGTAAAATGAGAAAAGCCTGCCTTACTAGGAAGAAATTGACTGGGATCACTGAAGCTGGATTGGAGTGAGAGATTTTTCATGTTGAAATGAGATTTGCATCAACGGATGATGTTATCAAGAGTTATCCGAAGGTGTTCTGAGAAATGGGCAGTCCGATCCAAGGCTGCAAGGCGAGTGTCAGGGTACAGAAGGACGCTAGATCGGTTTACTAAAAGCCACGTTCCGTACCATATGCACTCAAGGAGAAAGTTGAGCAAGAACTCAAAAGACTAGAGACTGGGAACATTATTTGTAAGATAGATCGATGTAATTGGGCTACACCCATTGTTGGTGTACCTAAGTTCGATGGTAAGGTAAGATTGTGTGGTGATTATAAAGTAACCGTAAACCAGGTTCTAGAGGGTAATGTCCCCAATACTTTGCGAAATGTAGAAGATTTCTTCACAACACTGTCAGGAGGGCAGATTTTCTCAAAACTGCATCTTACGAATGCTTACCCACAGCTTGAACTAGATGAGGAGTCCAAGTCATGTTTGACTATAAATACTCATCTAGGCCTATATCAATTTAATAGGCTACCGTTGGGAGTATCTTCTGCCCCTGCCATATTCCAAAGGGTGATGAAGCAGATTTTGCAAGGTATTGAAGGGGTAGTATGTTATTTGGATGACATACTAATTTCAGCACCAAATAGGCAAATTCATAATAACATATTGAATGAAGTCCTCAAACGGCTAGAGAAGCACAGAGTATGAGTGTCTGCTCGTAAGTGTGAGTTATTTCAAAACTCAATGGAGTACTTAGGGTACAGAGTAGACAAAGATGGTTTACATCCAACCATGGGAAAACTATATACAATTAGAAATGCACCCACTCCCAGGAATGTCACTGAACTTTGTTCATTTTTTGGGTCTTTTGAACTATTATGGGAAGTTGCGACCAAATTTGGCTGCAGTGTTAAATCCACTGAATGACCTATTGAAAAAACAGGTCCATTGGAAGTGGTCAAAAGAATGCAATACAGCATTCAAGGAGTGTAAAAGCAACTTGGTAGAGAGCACCATGTTAGTTCACTTTGATGTATCTCAGGAGATCAAGCTAGCATGTGATGCCTCTCCATATGGAGTTGGGGCAGTAATTTCTCATGTATTACGTAGTGGGGAGGAGAGACCAATTGCTTTTGCTTCACGCACTCTCAGTGCCAGTGAGAGTAATTATGCGCAAATTGAAAGGGAAGCTTTGTCATTAATTTTTGGGGTCAAGAAGTTCCACAAATACTTGTATGGTCGTAAGTTTACTCTCATTACGGACCATAAGCCCCTGACAGCAATCCTCCATCCAAAGTCCCCAGTTCCAACATTAGCTGCAGCCCGAATGCAGAGATGGGTTTTTATTTTGTCAGCATATACATATGATATTGAATATAGACGATCAGTTGATCACAGTAATGCTGATGCTATGTCTAAATTGCCTTCCCCATCACAAGTTACACCTGACAGGGAAGAGGTGTTCTATTTTTCATACACTGATGAACTGCCAGTCACAGTTGAAGAGATTGGGAGGGCAACCAAACGTGACCCAATTATTTCAAAGGTGTATGATTATATTGCAAACGGATGGCCAAATCAGGTAACAGACAAAGATATTCTTCCATTCTTCATTCATAGGAATGAATTATCAGTCAATAAAGATTGTATCATGTGGGGTGCAAGAGTGGTTATACCAAATAAATTCAGGTCCAAATTATTAGGAGACCTCCATGACCAGCACCTGGGAATGTTTTTGACCAAGAGTTTTGCACGCAGTTACTTATGGTGGCCAGGTCTTGATAAAGATATAGAGTACATCGTGAGTCAGTGTACGACATCAATACATCAATCGGTAAGCAAGCAACCACCATCAGTACCATTACAGCCATGGAAATGGCTTCCAAGGGTGTGGCAAAGGCTATATATCGATTTTGATGAGCTAGAAGGACAACAATTGTTCATTGTGATTGATAGCCATTCGAAGTGGGTCGAGGTGTTTCCAATGTGGAAAATGACAACAAGTATAACATTAGACATTTTGCGAAGATTATTTTCTTCATTTGGCCTCCCAGAAGAAATTGTTTCAGATAATGGAGCACAATTTCATTCAGAAGAATTTCCACAGTTCACGAGCAAAAATGGTGTGAAACATACCAAGGTTCCATCGTGCCACCCTGCTTCGAATGGTGCAGCAGAATGCAGTGTACAAATTGTAAAACGTGCCCTCATCAAATAAATGTGGATCCAAATCCAAAGAAATGACAGTTGTTATTGGACCACAAATTGGCTAATTTTCTAATAACCTATCGTAATACTCCTCGCACAACTACTGGTAGAACACCAGCAGAGTTGTTTCTCAAATGACAGCCATGAACCAGATTCTCGTTGTTAAAACCAAACTTGGCACAGTCCGTAGAAGAGACAAAATTAAGACAGAAACAGAATCATGATAGAGGTTGAATAAAAGAGAGAAGTGTGAAATTAAATCAGAAGGTGAGAGTGAAGAACCATCGCCATAAACAGGTAAAGTGATTACCAGGAAGAGTGGTGAAGATATATGGTCCTCGCACATATTTGGTCAAGATGTTTGATAATGGACAGGTTAGGTTTGCTCACATTGATCATATTTTACCCACAGACATGGAAGTAGTTGAAGGAGGGAGTGATTCACTTATTTCTGACTCATCAGATAGTTTTGATACACCAGTAGCAAATCCTACATCCAATGTACTGGAAACAAATCCAAGAGAAAGTCAGAATTTAAGTCTGAGTCCAAGTCAGGAAAACAAACAGTCTAAAGTTAGAGAGAGTTCAAATGGAAATCAAGGGCATCCCTTGGAAGAAAACTTCCCTCAATATCAGCCTCGAACGAGTTTAAATTCAACACCATGTTTGGAAGGTTCTGTTCGAGAGTGAAGGTATCCTCTTCGAAACAGAAAACAAGCTTGATTTGTAAATATGGAAAAATAAGTCCATATCCTTTGTTATGTATAACCATGCAAGATATGTATGATGATTGTTTGTTATAATAACTTCTTCATTAAGGAGGGAGAAGTGTAATGTCTGTAGCTCCACTCTGTGGATGCCTGTCTTACTGTAGCTAGTGTTGTTTAATAAAGAGGTCACCTGACCAGCAGGGGAAGTTTCCAGAACCTGAGCCATCTTACAGGTTGTGTGATATGTGTTCTCTGAAGATATGATAGTATCCTACTTCACATTTTTGCATTAAGAAGCAATCATTCATTATGTCGCGAGAGTTGGTTATATTTTTCATCTTGGCGCCTTTCCGTATTGGCCTGGACAACTCTCTATCTATTCATTTTTTCTTGACCAAGCAGTCAATATAAGTTGACAGTTATAGCTTTATTAGCTTTAATATTACTAACAACCAAATTGATTTAGCCATCTTCATTTCTTCAGTTATTTTCACCCCCTGTGAACAACTGTTCCATCCTCCCTTTCACCAAATGTTACCTACCCATTGTCTTATATTGTCATATATGCTACTCTATTCAATCCCTTTCTCTTCATCTGACCTTGACCCATGTTTTTTGATGAAACCGCAGTCAATACATTTGAGCAAAAAATATCTGCTTTGCCATTCTATAGCACAATAGATAACTTATCAATTTTTTCCCGCCCAGTCTTGATAGCTGATATAGTATCCCGAACTCAATTAAATTATATCTGTAACAAAGTTAAATAAAAACGTTTAACACAAAGATGTTTTCCCCAAATTATTTAGTCAGCAGTAAGCTCCTTATTTCTGGGATACAGCTGATATATTAATCGGGTTAAGATAGAAGATAATACATAGACTGCTTTAGCACTGGTGGAGCTGAACTAATATAAACAGTGAGAACAAAGCTCAACTGATTTATTAGCATGTCAACTGAGATGCGTTACATTTTTAAAGCACACACCAATTCTTCCTATATGTAATATTTTCATGTATACTTCATGCATAGAATGGGTATATTCCACTTGGGCAATTATTCTCTCAATAGTGGGTCTTGTGGTAGATAGTAACAGTGGGTAGGCTTCAGTAAGAAACATAGAGAAACATAGAAACATAGAAAATAGGTGCAGGAGTAGGCCATTCGGCCCTTCTAGCCTGCACCGCCATTCAATGAGTTCATGGCTGAACATGCAACTTCAGTACCCCATTCCTGCTTTCTCACTGACTCGCATGGCTTGGACTGAAGTATTATTGTGCCACATGTTTTTAAAACGTAACTTTCGGTATAGTTTTGTGCTCATCAATGTGACAGATGTTAATGTTGGGGAATTCAACTCTTTGCCATTTCACACATTCAGTGCCAGCATCAAACACTTACAGTGCAAGAGTAAAGATTCCACTACTGTGCCTTAACAATATGAGGGGATCCCCTCTTGTATTACTGTGAATTATTTTCCATTTCCCATTCTAGTCTTTCTGCACCGTTTCCAAGTTATTGGTGCTACTGTGGCCAATGCTCACCTGCATCTTCTCCTTGTGTCCCCTATAGGAACGTAGGAATTGCTAGACGGAAAAAGACCACGGTCCATCTAGTTCCCCTTCTACCATCCTGGCCGCCACATGATACAACAATAGGAAAGACCTATTTCCCTTAGCAGAGGGGTCAACAACCAGTAGGCATAGATTTAAAGTAATTGGTCAGAGGTTGAGAGGAGATATGAAGGGAAATTTCTTCACCCAGAGGGTGGTAGGGAACTGGAACTCACTGCCTGAAAGGGTGGTAGAGGCAGAAACCCTCACTGCATTTAAAAAGTACTTGGATGTGCACTTGAAGTATTGTAACCCGCAGGACTATGGACCAAGAGCTGGCAAGTGGGAATAGGCTGGATAGTCTCTTGGCCGGCCAGCATGGACACAATGAGCCGAACTGGCCTCCTTCTGTGCTGTACATTTCTATGATTCTATGATTCCCTGATAATCGAGTTGTTGACTAATCATAGCAGTCAATCTCCCACAATGAGCCTACAACAGACCCAGACATGAGGTGAGGAAAACGCCAAGGGTGGAGAGCTTTGGCAATCATTGGTCCAAAGTCACGTTGTTCCCCCCAAGCATGCTGCACTCAGCACATGTCAAGTCTCAAATTACTCATATATAGTATGCCAAAATGTAATTTGTTGAACAAAATCAATCAAATTTGCACCTGAATTAATCAATCTTAATTGCTTCCCCCATCTCACAAGAGAACTTGTTCCATAGACTGACCACTCACTTGCTGAAATGGCTCCTCAGATTACTTTTGATTTTCCCTCCTTCAAGCGCAGGCCGTGACCTCTGTTCTGGACAGGGTGAAACAGCTCGTCATGGTCTACATTATCCAGTCCCTTTAGAATACTAAAAACAGCAATCAGATCCCCACTCCAGCTTCTCTTTTCCAATGAGAACATGCTCGATTCATCATAATCCAATCCCTCCAACCCTCACATCATTCATGCACGAACAGAGAGACCTGGGGGTATGTGTGCATAAATCGTTGAAGGTGGCAGCGCAGGTTGAGAAAGCAGTTAACAAGGCTTACGGGATGCTAATAGAAATATAGAGTACAAAAGTTTGGAAATTATGATGAACCTGTACTTAAAGAAGGCTAACTTTGAAGGTATGAGGCATGAATTGGTTAGAATAGATTGGCGAATGATACTTGAGGGGTTGACTGTGGATGGGCATTGGCAGACATTTAGAGACCGCATGGATGAACTACAACATTTGTACATTCCTGTCTGGCGTAAAAATAAAAAAGGGAAGGTGGCTCAACCGTGGCTATCAAGGGAAATCAGGGATAGTATTAAAGCCAAGGAAGTGGCATACAAATTGGCCAGAAATAGCAGCGAACCCGGGGACTGGGAGAAATTTAGAACTCAGCAGAGGAGGACAAAGGGTTTGATTAGGGCAGGGAAAATGGAGTACGAGAAGAAGCTTGCAGGGAACATTAAGACGGATTGCAAAAGTTTCTATAGATATGTAAAGAGAAAAAGGTTAGTAAAGACAAACGTAGGTCCACTGCAGTCAGAATCAGGGGAAGTCATAACGGGGAACAAAAAAATGGCAGACCAATTGAACAAGTACTTTGGTTCGGTATTCACTAAGGAGGACACTAACAACCTTCCGGATATAAAAGGGGTCAGAGGGTCTAGTAAGGAGGAGAAACTGAGGGAAATCCTTATTAGTCGGGAAATTGTGTTGGGGAAATTGATGGGATTGAAGGCCGATAAATCCCCAGGGCTGATGGACTGCATCCCAGACTACTTAAGGAGGTGGCCTTGGAAATAGCGGATGCATTGACAGTCACTTTCCAACATTCCATTGACTCTGGATCAGTTCCTATTGAGTGGAGGGTAGCCAATGTAACCCCACTTTTTAAAAAAGGAGGGAGAGAGAAAACAGGGAATTATAGACCGGTCAGCCTGACCTCAGTAGTGGGTAAAATGATGGAATCAATTATTAAGGATGTCATAGCAGTGCATTTGGAAAGAGGTGACATGATAGGTCTAAGTCAGCATGGATTTGTGAAAGGGAAATCATGCTTGACAAATCTTCTGGAATTTTTGGAGGATGTTTCCAGTAGAGTGGACAAGGGAGAACCAGTTGATGTGGTATATTTGGACTTTCAGAAGGCTTTCGACAAGGTCCCACACAAGAGATTAATGTGCAAAGTTAAAGCACATGGGATTGGGGGTAGTGTGCTGACATGGATTGAGAACTGGTTGGCAGACAGGAAGCAAAGAGTAGGAGTAAATGGGGACTTTTCAGAATGGCAGGCAGTGACTAGTGAGGTACCGCAAGGTTCTGTGCAGGGGCCCCAGCTGTTTACACTGTACATTAATGATTTAGACGAGGGGATTAAATGTAGTATCTCCAAATTTGCGGATGACACTAAGTTGGGTGGCAGTGTGAGCTGCGAGGAGGATGCTATGAAGCTGCAGAGTGACTTGGATAGGTTAGGTGAGTGGACAAATGCATGGCAGATGAAGTATAATGTGGATAAATGTGAGGTTATCCACTTTGGTGGTAAAAACAGAGAGACAGACTATTATCTGAATGGTGACAGATTAGGAAAAGGGGAGGTGCAACGAGACCTGGGTGTCATGGTACATCAGTCATTGAAGGTTGGCATGCAGGTACAGCAGGCGGTTAAGAAAGCAAATGGCATATTGGCCTTCAAAGCGAGGGGATTTGAGTACAGGGGCAGGGAAGTGTTGCTACAGTTGTACAGGGCCTTGGTGAGGCCACACCTGGAGTATTGTGTACAGTTTTGGTCTCCTAACCTGAGGAAGGACATTTTTGCTGTTGAGGGAGTGCAGCGAAGGTTCACCAGACTGATTCCCGGGATGGCGGGACTGACCTATCAAGAAAGAGTGGATCAACTGGGCTTGTATTCACTGGAGTTCAGTCGAATGAGAGGGGACCTCATAGAAACGTTTAAAATTCTGATGGGTTTAGACAGGTTAGATGCAGGAAGAATGTTCCCAATGTTGGGGAAGTCCAGAACCAGGGGTCACAGTCTAAGGATAAGGGGTAAGCCATTTAGGACCGAGATGAGGAGAAACTTCTTCACCCAGAGAGTGGTGAACCTGTGGAATTCTCTACCACAGAAAGTTGTTGAGGCCAATTTACAAAATATATTCAAAAAGGAGTTAGATGAGGTCCTTACTACTAGGGGGATCAAGGGGTATGGCGAGAAAGCAGGAATGGGGTACTGAAGTTGCATGTTCAGCCCTGAACTCATTGAATGGCGGTGCAGGCTAGAAGGGCCGAATGGCCTACTCCTGCACCTATTTTCTATGTTTCTATGTTTCTATGTATAAAATACTGGTCCAGCCCCAACTGGAGTACTGTGTCCAATTCTGGGCACCGAATTTTAGGAAGAATGTGAAGGCCTTAGCGAAGATAAGGAAAAGATTTGCGAGAATGATTCCAGGGATGAGGGACTTCAGTTACGTGGATAGACTGGAGAAGCTGGGGTTGTTCTACTTGGAGCAGAGAAGATTGAGAGGAGATTTGATAGAGGTGTTCAAAATCATGAGCGGGACTAGACAGAAACTGTTCCCATAGGCGGAAATGTCGAGAACCAGAGGACACAGATTTAAGGTAAAAGAAACAAAGGTGACACAAGAAATACTTTTTTTTTTACACAGCGAGTGGTTAAGATCTGGAAATAACTGCTGAAAGGGCGGTGAAGGCAGACTCAATGTTATATTTCAAAAGGAAGTTGGATAACTATCTGAAAGAAAAAAAAATGCAGAACCACGGGGAAAGGGCGGGTGAGTGGAACTAGCTGAGAGTCGGCACAAGCTCGACGGGCTGAATGGCTGCCTTCCGTGCTGTAACCATTCTATGATTCTGATTACTCTCTTCTGCATCCTTTCAATCTCTGCAATATTCTTTCTGTACTGCAGTGACCAGAGCTGTAGACGGTATTCTAAGTACGGTCGCACCAATGATGTATAACGTGCCAGGATTACCTCACTATTCAGTTAAATATTGAACTTTTATACATTCCAACATCTGATTTGCTTCACTCACTGCTACTGAGCATTGTTGCGATAGCTTCAATTTACTGTAAATCAGGACCCCCAGATCTCTTTCATTTTCCATGCACATTATTGTCTTTCCATTTAAGCAGCAGTCACTTCTGGATTTCCACCCCCCCATGTAAAGCATTTTGCATTTCTGTGCAACGAGTTGAATTAGCCCAATTCCCAAGTGAGGTGAGATTGAGTAGACTTGGCCTATATTCTCTGGAGTTCAGAAGAATAAGAGATGATCTCATTGAAACATACAAAATTCTTGCAGGGCTTGACAGAGTAGATGCAGGGAGGATGTCTCCCCTGGCTGGGGAGTCTCGAACCCAGGGGGTCACAGAATAAGGGGTCAGCCATTTAGGACTGAGATGAGGAGAAATTTCTTCACTCAGAAGGTGGTGAATCTTTAGAATTCTCTCCCCCCAGAGGGCTGTGGATGCTCAGTCATTGAGTATATTCAAGGCAGAGGTCTATAGATTTCTGAATATTAAGGGAATCAAAGGATATGAGGACAGTACGGGAAAGTTGAGTTGAGGTAGAAGATTAGCCATTATCTGAGTGGAGCAGGCTCGAGGATCGAATGGCCTACTCCTGCTCCTATTTCTAATGTTCTAGTGCTCTTATATTCAACTCCCCCTGTAGCGTATCCTGTTCAGCTTTGAAGTCGAGCACCTTCATTTGCTTTGTATCAGCTGCTGCAAGTGTGCGATCCTCCTTCATCTTTTCCTTCTTCCTCCTCCATGCTCACCATGTATGATTTTCTGCTGCTGCTAGTCGTCTAAATTGCTCACCTTGCATTCCGTTGCATATTGTTTTTAGACAGGCATTAAACTATTTGAATAAATGAGTGTAGTAAATAGCTACCAAAACAATATTGCCTCGAGGTATTAGTAAAAGTGTGTTGAACATTCGCACATGAACATTTCCAATTGAAAATTATACCCTACAGAATATTATATCAATAAACCTACACTCTCTAATTTAAAGTGTTATTGTAACACATGATTTTAAGTACACAGATATTAAATTAATTATGCTGCACTCTATAATGATTAGAATGTCTATGGATAGAATACATAAGGGGGGAGATTCGGTCGCGCCTCAGTTACATACGAACAATGACGGGCAGGTAACGACTGTTACCATCGAGTCTGTCCCACACAATTGCGATAACTTGTGTATCACAACATATACACTCCACCCCATCCAAAACCATGTGATCTCCTGCGAGAGGCAAAAAAAAAATTTAAAAACCCAGGACAATTTGGGAAAAAAAAATCTGGGAAATTCCTCTCCCACCCATTTAAGCGATTGAAACTAGTCCAGGAGACCACTCTGGCCATTAAATTCCCTGCGTTCTGAGAGAGGTGATCTCCATCGCAGCCAGAAACAAATCCAGCTTTCGCTTGAAGGAATTCAGTGAGTTTGCATCCACCAGTGAGATCTACGATTCTCTGGAAAAAGAACCACCTCCTGACATGTAACTTTGATCTGGCCTTATACAACTTAAATTTGTGCCCCCTGGTCCTGCCTAACCTATTTAATTGAAATAAACTGTCAGCTGGAATACTGTCTATTCCCGTTATTATCTTATAAACCTCAATCATATCCCCCCAAAGTCTGTGCTGCTCTAATGTATAGCGTCCCAACTCTTTTAGCCTATCTTGATAGCTAAGGGGCTTTAGACTTTGAATTAGTCGACTGGCCCTCTTCTGCACCCTTTACAGAGCCTCAATATCACCCGGTATCCCGGGCAGAGCAGTAAATTTTGCACTGGCAAATGGTTTATGTCTGCTGACACAAAATTCATCAGCTGGGACCAGAATTTGGAGCGGAGCGCTAAGGGAGGAGTTGCACGCCTCGTTTAGGGTGCTAGGCCAGCTGAGCAAGGGAACACCCAGAGCTAAACAGCCGGCCTCAGAGCATCATAACAGAGGCCTGGGGTCGGGCGGGGGTGGGATGTGGAAAAAACCCACCAAAAACATTTCCAATATATAACTCATGCCACCACAACATAAATCACAAAAAAAAAAATGTTTTTAAACAATCACACTTACCTGAGCTCGACATTACTTACCTCACAGTAGCCGCTACAGCTCAGACCGCCAGCTTTCACAGGTGTTCCCACCAGGGGGCGCTGCGAAGCGCTACGGGTCGAGCAGCAACCAAAAATCAAGCCAGTGTCACAGCCAAGGGAGTTGCACACCAGCTCACCATTTCCGGGCGGTAATGCTCCGCGATCCTTCGATAGCGGCACCAAATGTTCCAGCGGGGTGCTGGAAGCTGGCTGCCCGGGGGCAAGTGTTCACCGCCGCCATTGCTGCCCCTCCGGGACACTAAGAGGGGTGGCGAAGTACTGAAAATCCAGCCCAAGGAAGTTAAAGGGAGCATCCTTCCAATTATTTCTTGAGTGGGAGTGACAATTAACTTCACACTCAACATAGGTGGATGGACTGAATCATTTTCTGGCCCGGGCCTCATCAGCACCGTCCAGGAAAAGCTGTTCAGCGCTTCAAGAGTGATGGCCGATATTCCACCGGCTCTGTGAGCCAGAGGTTGGCACAAAAAGGAATGGGAGGGGAAAGGAGGGCGGTGGGAGAGGCCTACCCAGTGGCTGGCAGGGGACCGCAGTATTTTAATCCAGCTCCTCACACAACTAAAAAAAAGTTACAGGCTCTTTTTGGAGCAGCCTCCAGTGGTCCTTTTAAGGACCGCTGTTTCGGCCACTCAATGCCTGGTACAAATGAACGATGCACACTCCGCCCTTTCGGATCTATAAATTGTTAACAGGGCGCTACAGCCATCGTAGGACCCTGATTTGCATGTGTCGGCCGCCTCCAGCCTGCTATGGGCGGGTCTTCTCTGCGCCCATTTACAAGCCCACCTGAAAACTGCATCATGTAGCATCCAAGAGATTGGCTGAGGTGCCCATATATTTAAATGTGTCTCACGCCTTCTAGTATAGGAACAGGAGTAGGCTATTCAGCCCCTTGATGCTGTTCCGCCGTTTAATTAGGTCATGGCTGACTCCATCTCCATCTACCCGCCTTGGTTCCATAACCCTTAACAAAAATCTATCCATCTCAGTTTTGACATTTCCAATTGATCCCCGGTCTCAACAGCCTTTTTTGGGAGAGAGTTCCAGATTTCCACTGCCCTGTGTGTGAAGAAGTGCTTCCTGACATCACCCCTGAATGACCTAGCTCTAATTTTAAGGTTTGCTCCCTTGTTGTGGATTTCCCCGCCAGAGGAAATAGTTTCTCTCTATCTACCTTATCAAGTCTTTCAATCATCTTAAACACCTCAATTAGATCACCCCTTAATCTTCTATAATCAAGTGAATACAAACATAGTATATGCAACCTCCCCTCATAATTTAAGCCTTTTAGCCCCGGGAATCATTCTAGTGAATCTGCGCTGCACTCCCTCCAAGACCCATATAGCCTTCCTGAATGCAGTTCTCCAGATGGGGGTCTAACCAGAGCTCTGTCCAGCTGTAACGTAACTTCCACCCTTTTTTATTCCAGCCCTCTTGAGATAAAGGTCAACACTCCATTAACCTTTTCAATTGGTTTTTGTATCTGTCCACTAGTTTTTAGTGATTTCTGCTACATAAATACAAGTTGTTGTTGTTGGAGACAAAGCAGAGAAGGTCCACTGAATTGATCCGGAGGGCTAATAATTGTCTAGCGCTCTGTTTCAGGGAACGCAAGATTTGCTGCTGACAGGAACTTCCGCTTTAGTGCTCCGAGAGGGAAGTGGAGCACTAAATCAAGCACTGCCACTTCCCTGAGCGTGCTAAAGGGAGTGAGAGGGATGGTAGCATTGTTCAGTGCAGCGCTGCCGTCTGTACAGTCTCCTTCTCTCACTTAAAGGGAATGTCCAATGCTGGGGTGAATGAATTTTCATGCTGTCTGTGTTGGGCCACGGCATCTGCACCACGTGCATAGCAGCCCCAAGCACCGTAGGAGAGTGCAGGGCTGTGCAATCATGGGGGCAAAAGAAATCAGGAGGCACCAGAATGGGGAAATAAATACATTTTGGCTGACCTGATCATCACTGCCTTTAACTAGCGCCCCCCAAGCGGCCGGCCGAGGTGACAACGCCTCCTGCAGCTGCCATTGTTGACACCCGGCGATGCTGCCGGGATTGGGAGCGAATATCACATCCAAGGAGCTAACGGGGCGCTGCACACCGATTGATGCCACGATCTAGAGAGTGAGGCGGTAAGTTTTAGCACCAGTGCAAAACCACCATGGAATTTTGCAGGCATCGATGATTTTGTCGCACCCGTTAGTGCCCCGTTACCGCCCCCCTCCGCGCCCCCCCCCCCCAGCAGGCGCAAACGGGAGGCATAAACCAGGCCAATTTCCCCCCCCCCCCTTAGTGTCAGAGGGACTGGGTTGGTAGGAAAGGTTAGAGGATGGGCAAATGCGAAGTCCAAGCCAGAATCAAGTCCTCTATCTGGGCTGAGGGAAAGGGTGCCATGTTGGTGAGTATGAGTGGCCCATTGCGTCATTGTTGGTGGTACTAGTGAGGACCATGTGAGTTCACTTGGAGATGGTGAATGGCAGGCTGTGCTATACAGGGCCTAACTTTGTTTAATCAACCGTAATTGAAGAAGGTGCTACTTACCTACAGAGGAGACAGAAATAGTGTTAATAGCCCTGGGATGAGCTAGCAACCTCCGGTTACAGGGAACAAATTCTTGCGACTGAAGACATCAATCTTATTCCATGAGCTTTCTTCTCTGCATCAAATTTCTGTCAAGGAGTCTCTTAATCCTCTAATCAGACCACACCGAGCTTCCCAATCAGGACACCCTGCTTACCATGATCCGGCTAAGGATTTTCGTTCAGTGATGGATAGTTGCTCCCAGCTCTCGTCTCCAACTCTCTCTCTTCCAATCTCTTTAGTGTCCTCCTATTTTACCATCCCGGCTGCTACAGTTCCTCTGAATTCTCCCGGGGCCCATGAGGAAACCCTGGGCCATCCCCTATGCCAGGCTTCCCTCCCCGCCCCCCCCCCCCCCAAACCGATGCCCTCCCGGTCCCCTCACACCCACTGAGTGTCGAGGACCGTAACTTCTGGTCCCCCGCCATGGACTCCTGCCGAAACACATTGATCAGCAAAATGGGCTCAACACTTGGGCTTTATTGAGGCAGTACAGCACCTAAACAAATAAAGGCAGGCTTTGGCAATTCATTTAAAAGAAAGAAACAAAAGAACATATTATATGGAGTGGTTAGGATTTGGAATGCACTGCCTGATAGGGTGGTGGATACAGATCCAATAATAGTCTTGCAGGGACATGGGGAAAAGAGCGAGGGAGTGGGACTAACTGGATTGCTCTTCGAAAGAGCTGTCACAGACTCGATAGCCTCCTCCTGTGCTATACTATTCTATGATTCTGTTCATGGACCCCTAAATCTCTCTGCTCATCCACAGTTCCGAGCTGCTCGCCATTTAGAAAATACTCTGATCTATTTTTGTGAGGTCCAAAGTGAATGACCTCACACTTTCCCACATTGAACTCCATCTGCCACAGTTTTGCCCACTCACTTAATCCATCAATGTCCCTTTGCAACTTTCTGCTCCCATCTACACTCCTGACAGTAGGTAAAGAGCGTGGGCATCATTGGGTGGGAGGGGAGGGGGCGAGCAGGCAGGTTTCGGGAATTCCTCACGCTAGTCTTCAACAGCTGACCCCCGATGTCTGCGGTGCCTCAGTGAACTGTGTTGAACTTATCCCGGGTGCAGCGACAGTCCAGATACGGAAGACTCGGGAGTTATCTTGCCGAACTGGCTTAAAATCATAGAATCGTGGCATGGTTACAGCACAAGAGGAGGCCATTTGGCCCGTCGAGTCCGTGCCGGCTCTCTGCAAGAGCGTTTCAGCTAGTCCCACTCCCCCGCCCTTTCCCTATAGCTCTGCAATTTTTTTCCTTCAATACTTATCCAATTCCCTTTTGAAAGCCACGATTGAGTCTGCCTCCAGCACCCTCTGAGGCTTCACTTTAACATATTTACACAAGGCCAGTGCATTGCAGTGGGAGAGCCGTGGAACGCTGAGGAAGCACGGGGAGTGGGGGGGGGGGGGAAGGCGGGGGGCGGCTGTGGGCGGGGAGGGGGGGGGCGATGCGGGAGTTGGACGGTCGAGACTTCCATCCGATTTTCTTTGTAAAAGAATAATTTTCTGATGCTATTCCAGTGCTGCTAATGTGCCGGAAACGACAAGGAAATTCACCCTCTATATTTAATCTGATGGCACAGCAGTGATTGTAATTTGCCTTTGTTTCTTAGTAACTGAGAAAGAGACACCATTCATTAGTGTCTCGGGTCCAAATCACTTGTGATTCCCAATGCTATTTCTCCTGAGTAAAAGGAGGTCTCTGAAATACCAACAGTCAGCAGTCAGTTTATTGTGACACCATTATTGATAGGTTTTGGAAATAACATGCTGAATGTGTCACACCATGATGACTCATCACAGTGCCTCAGACAATTGGTTATTAATTTCACTGCAATGCCTACCACGCCATCAGCCAATGCCCAAAGGATAACTCAAAGTTAATAAGCTGATGTTTCCTTCACTAATCTAAGATCAGTGCTTCTTCAAACTCTCACAGGGAAATCACTTTTTTAAAAAAAATATGCAAATAGAGCAGCATTGCCTACAGGGTAAGTTCCACAATGACCCCTTCATCTCCCCCTCCTAACAGGAAATGGGATTCACAGTACAATACAGTAGTGCCGATTATCCGTACGACATAACCTTTAAGTATGGTAGCAATCTCGACTCTGATCAAAAGGTTGAGGGTTCAAGTCCCACGCCAGAACCTCGAGCAGAAAATCTCGGCCGACACTCCAGTGCAGTACCGATGGAGTGCTCCACTTTTGGAGCTGCCATCTTTCAGATCAGATGTTAAATTGAGGCCCTGTACATAAATGATTCCTCGGCACTATTTCAAAGAAGAGCAGGGGAAATCTCACCGGTGCCCTGGCCAATATTTATCCCTCAACTAACGCCTAAAACAGATGATCTGGTCATTTATTTCATTGCTGTTTGTAGGAGCTTGCTGTGCGCGAATTAGCTGCTGTGTTTCATACATTACAACAGTAACGACACTTCAAAAGTACTTCACTGGCTGTAAAACATTTTGGGATGGGCTGAAGCAATGAGACACACTTTACAAATGCAAATCTTTCTTTTAGTCACTGCACTGTATGTGAAGCACTTCGAATCTTTTCAGAGAGAAGATGAGTAATCAAGGTGCCTATATAAATGCTAATCTTCCTTTTTTAACTGGGTTTTGCAGGCAGTGTCATACTGGTGTACAGATTTCATGGATATCTACCAATTAATAAGCTTTTGATATTTATATTGTAGACAACTACAAAGAATGTATTGCAAAATATTCATATATAGAGTTTTTCAAGTGAAATGGTAGAGATGCGCAACGGTATTTTGCTCACTGCCAGGAATTGCAGGGTCACAGAATCAGATTCACAGTTTTCTAACCCTCCCTCTGCTCTGTGCTTTCCTCGAGTGCAGCTCCTCACTGGGAACATGCGATTGGTGACTTCACGCTAGCGTTTCCAATAGGTGGGTTAAACAGAATTGTACATTGTGGAGTCAGGAGCTTTAAAGTAGTAAGGGGCTGAAATTTCCCTGTTGTGTGCCTCCCATGAGTGCCTGCGGGGTGCAAACCAGTTTTTGGCGGGGGAAGGGGCGTTGTGGGCTATCCGCTCCCGTGAAATTCTACGGGAGTTAGCAGAGGCGCCGACACGGTAGCCGGGCCGCCACGCAGTCGTCGATGACTTCATCGGCGTGCGCGGTGATCCCTTAGCGCCCCGCGGCGAACCCCTTTCTGCCCCGTGGCAGAAATTGGCAGTGTCAGTGCCAGCCACGCGGGTCACGAACCGGGCTGACATTCGCTCGTGAGGTGGAAGTTAAAGCGGAGGTTGGGAAGTGCCGCACGCGCCGCCATTTTCCCGTTTTGGCCCGTCTTGAGTCTCCGTGGCGTGGTCCGCAGCTGCCACTGTGCGGCCCGGCACTCCGTCTCAGTGCCGGGCCGTGGCCTCGGCACCGCGCCACCCTGGTGGCACAGTGGAGGCCATCAGAGGCCCGGCACAGTGTGCAGTGGCCCTCCACCTTAAGGGAAGGGGAGCGGCGTTGAAACGTGTCAGCACTGCGCGGAGCACTGCCGAACGCGCCCATATAGCGCCCCTGAGCTCGCCCCAACAGGAAGTAGTGCGCGCGACATTGCGCTCCACTTCCTGTGAGCGGTAGTAACTGTAATTTCGCAGCCGGGGCTGAGCTTCCATACCGGCGCAGAAAGATCCGCCCCGAATCGGTTACCACACCCAAATAGGGCACTGGGGGATTTTGCCCCTAAATTCCTAAAAATATACCCGCCTGCTTTAACGAAGAAAATAAATCACATACTTTTCATAAGACGGTACCATTCTAGTCGATCTCCAATGTACCCTTGCCAAGTCCTTGATAGCCCTCCTAAAATGTGGTGCCCAGAATCAATCGCAATAGTGGAAGTATAGTGAACAGTGAGGAAGATAGGGATAGACTTCAAGAGAACACAGACAGTCTGGTGAAATGGGCGGACACATGGCAAATGAAATGTAACACAGAAAAGTGTGAAGTGAACGAGGAGAGACAATATAAACTAAAGGGTACAATTCTAAAGGGGATACAGGAACAGAAAGACCTGGGGGTATGTGTGCACAAATTGTTGAAGGTGGCAGGGCAGGTTGAGAAAGCGGTTAAAAAAGCATATGGGATACTGGGCTTCATAAATAGAGGCAGAGATTACAAAAGCAAAGAAGTTATGATGAACCTTTATAAAATACTGGCTCGGCCTCAGCTGTATTGTGTCCAAATCTGGGCACCGCATGTTAGAAAGGATGTGAAGGCCTTAGAAAAGGTGCAGAAACTATCTATGAGAATGATCCCAGTGATGAAGGGCTTCAGTTATGTGGATAGACTGGAGAAACTGGGTTGTTCTCCTTTGAGCAGAGAAGGTTGAGAGGAGATTTCATAGAGGTGTTCAAAGTCTTGAGGGGTCTAGACAGAGTAGTTAGAGAGAAACTGTCCCATTTGGCTGAGGGGTCAAGAACCAGAGGACACAGATTTAAGGTGACTGGCAAAAGAACCAAAGGTGACATGGTTAAAAACTTCTTTATGCAGCGAGTGGTTAGGATCTGGAATGCACTGCTTGAAAGGGTGATGGAGGCAGATTCAATCGTGGCTTTCAAAAAGGAATTGGATAAGTACCTGAAGGAAAATAATACAGGGCTATGGGGAAAGGGCGGGGGAGTGGGACTAGCTGAGGTGCTCTTGCAGAGAGCCGGCACGGGCTCGACGGGCCGAATGGCCTCCTTCTGTGCTGTAACCATTCTATGAATCGATACTCCAGCTGGGGCCTAACCAACGTTTTATAAAGGTTGAGCATAACTTCCTTGCTTTTGTCCTCTGTGTCTGCTATGCTGTATAGCACCAGCTAATTCTGCTCGAACAGATTAAAGGAATGGAGATGTGAAGTGTCTGTTTGAAATATTTGGACAGCATGACCTAGAGTCACTTGAATCCACTCTTTAAACATCAAATCCAAGATGACCCAGAGCCAAACTGGGAAACTACTCACAATTTAACCCAAAAGGCCTGGCCACAAATATAAAGAAAGGAAGACTTGCATTTATATAGCACCTTTCACGGCCACCGGGCGTTTCAAAGCTTTTACAGCCAACTGAGTACTTCTGGAGTGTTGCCACTGATGTAATGTAATGTAAGCCAATTTGCACACAAGCAAGCTCCACATAAAAATTTGTGATAATGACCAGATAATCTGTTTCTGTTATGTTGATTGATGGATAAATATTGGCCAGGGCCCTGCTCTTCTTCTAAATAGTGCCATGGAATCTTTTACGTGCATCTGAGAGAGCAGACGGGGCCTCGGTTTAACGTCTCATCCAAAAGACGGCATCTCCGACAGTGCAGCACTCTCTCAGCCCTGCACTGGAGGGTCAGCCTAAATTTTGCTCAATGAACTCACAACCTTTTGGTTCAGAGGCAAGTGTGCTACCCACTGAGCCACAGCTGGCACGGCATAGATCTAATGAATAATATGATCCGTTATTAGTTTGAAGTATTCTTTCTCCTGTTTCGCTGAGGGTTTTTTTTCCCCCAGAATTGTTTGCTTTAGTCCATCAGTGTGAATTGTTTGATTGTTATTCATATCTAGTCTAGTTCGCCTTCAGAAAACAACTGGGTCTACCAGTGGGACTGCAGTGTATGAGCTGTTTCAACACTGTGATAATTGTACTAGAATAAACACTTAAAAAGTTACATTCTTGCTGCAACAAGAAGCACCGCACTCCAAATGGTAATTCAATATGTGGGAAATGCTTTTGGGACATTTCTGAGAGTGTGTTAAGTTGATGTAAAATGCAAATTCCTTCCTTATATCTGCCGCTCTATTCTTCATGTATGTGAACCTTTGGAGCCAATACTAGCTGCAGAAGATTGCAGCCAGTGACATGCATTCACTGCTCTCTGTCGAAGTACAGCAAGGTAATACGGCAACTGAAAGTGACAATTATGATTGAAGTGCTGCTTATTTTTGTGATATATTCTTTACGACATCACAACACACACTTTTACAAGATGGCTTCAGCTCAGGAACTTGTCAGGTGACCTGCCACCTGAAGCCTTTATTGTGAAAACAGCAATGGCTGCATTACCACAGTAGTCCTCGAGGTGAAGCAGTTGTCCACCAGGTGGAACCACATTACAATTTTAGTTCAACAATTGCATGAAAGGAAGAAAATCTTTTCCCCAACATAAGCCAACTCAAATCACCTTTAACAATAGATCTCCTCAACCAACAACAACTTGTGTGTATATAATATATATATATATATAGTATCTTTAACATGGTAAAATGACGCAAGACGCTTCACAGGAGCATTATCAAACAACATTTGACACTGAGACACATACAACAACAACTTATATTTATATATATATATTTGTATTATAAGGAGATATTAGGACACATGACCAAAAGTTTGGTGAAAGAGGTAGATTTTAAGCAGCTTTTTAAAGGTGGAGAGAGAGAGGTAGAGAGGCGTGGAGGTTTAGGGAGGGATTTCCGGAGCTTAGGGCCGAGGCAGCTGAAGGCATGGTCATTACTGCAGTGATGGAAATCGCGGATGCAAGAGAGACCAGAATTGGAGGAGCGCAGAGATCTCGGAGTGTTTCGGTTGTTGGAGGAGGTTGCAGAGATAGGGAGGAGCGAGGCCATGGAGGATTTAAAAACAAGCATCTTGCAACTGCTGCCTGCCTGTTTCTTGCCTGAATAAAATGGCGGATGACCAAGGAAAATCAGGGAGCGGGGTGTGTTGTGGGATACTTAGGCCCACTCCTTTGACGCCTAAACACAGTATTTTCTTCATGGATTCTTTGCTTAAGAATTCATAGCAACACATTGCTATTGAGAACTAGTTGGTTTATTGGCAAAAGGTATTCAATCACATGACGCATTACCAGTTCATCCACCAGGCTCACAACCACCTGCCTCATCGCGGATACCCCAAACCCAACTGGTTGGGGTTTTATTGAGTCTTGTGACCATCACGACCTAGAGTCACTTGAATCCACTCTTGAAGCATCAAATCCCAACTTACAAGTTCGACAACTATTTTAAGCTAAACTTTAAATCAAATGCCCCCATTTTCGCAAGGGCTTTTCACTAGAACACATACATTTAGAATTAACTGGGAACTTTGCCAATGAAATTAAAATTCTGTTCCCGGAGGGTTAACAATGCACTCCAGTCGCTCCAATGCCCACCTCTCGCAGAAGGCCGCGAGCGTACCGGTGGACACTCGAGAAACTTTCATTCAAGATCCCCCTTGTTTTTTTTTGAGGGCACCAAAAACACAAATTAACAATTTAACATAAAGGGAACCTTTGTCAAATCAACTCAATTAATCAAATTAAAAGTTCCCAGTTGAAATGATGCACTCCAGTCCCTCCAGGGCCCAGCTATTGTGGAAGGCCACGAGCGTACTGATGGACACCGCGTGCTCCATCTCCAGGGACACCCTGGCTCGGATGTAACCGTGCAAGAGAGGAAAGCGGTCGGGCTGAACACAGCAGCTCGACAAACCTGCAATTTTCAGGCAGGCATGTAAATGGCGTGTTTCAGGTGGGAGGCTGTTTAAATATGCCACAATAGGAACCCAATAGCAATTTGGATGTATGTGCAGCACACACTCTGCCCAAGTGTAGCAGGCGGTGAGCAGGCCAACCACGGGCCTTTAAAGGGACTGCTAGCAGTCACTCCACAAAAGGGTTCCAAATCTCTTTTTCTTTTAGTTATATGGGGCGTGTTCCTCCTGGCTCCACAAAAATACTGTGACCTGCTACTGGCCCCAGGCTCAGCCCCCCTCCACGATCACTGCCAGCCTCCCCCCACCCCCGGGTTGTAAGCTGGAGCTCTAAAGGTTAATTTGTTTAAGTTTGTCGGTTTTAGTGCCACCCACCCCCCTACCCCCCTCAACATCCCCCACCCGCGCCCCCCCCCACTTTAGTCAGGGGGCACTTGATTTAACGATTTATTGTTTTACAGGTACAACTCAAAATAGTTGTAAGACTAGAGCAGGTTACAAGGATAGGTTGAAGTGAGGCCACAGGGGTGAACATTTAAAAATTTAATGTATTGGGGGAGCTAGGAGCCAATGTAGGTCATAAGAACATAAGAAATAGTAGCAGGAGTATGCCCTACAGCCCATCTTGCATGCTCTGCTGCTCAATAAAATAATGGCTGACCTGATCTTGGCTTCAGCTCCACTTTCCTGCCTGTTTCCCATAACCCTCGACTCCCTGGTCAGCAGGCACAGGGATGTTGGGTGAAGCGACCTTGGTGGGGAATATATTAGTTTTGGCAATAACAGCACTCATTCGGGACATCCCAGAGTGAAGTATACACTGTTGTAATGTGGAGAAATGTGGCAGCCAATTTGTACACCACCAGCAGACAGCAATGAGATAAATGGGCAGATAACCTGTTTTAGTCATATTTTATTGGCCAGGACACTGGGGAGAACTTCCCTGCTCCTCTTCTAATAGTGCCATGGAATCTTTCATGTCCACCTGAGAAGGCAGGTGGGCCTCGTCTGACCGACGGCATTTCTGACAGTGCTGCACTCCCACAGTGCTGCACTGGGAGTGTCAGCCTGGATTATGCACAAGTTTCTGGAGAAGGCCTTGAACCCACAACTTTCTGACACAGAGGCAAAAGCACAACTAACTGAATCATGGCTAGGATGACACTTAATATAGCACTGGTCTGCCTCTGTATTGCTCTGAGGGTTAAAATATTGGATATGAATGCATTAAGCCACTCGCTGTTATTGGCAGTAGTAATTTCTAGCCTACAATCTTTGAACCTTATCTGCGGCACAATAAGGTGCCTGGAACCAGTCGATACTACACAGGAGCTACACTAACAAAATGAAGTTGCAATGTATGTATGAAATTTTGCTGCATGTTTTTTTTTCCCTATAACCTTCGCAGACTTTGAATTAAATCGACCAGTTTTTTTTCCCCCCTCCGACTCGGCTATGCGAACAGCTGCTTGATAATGATGTTGGGAGAGTGGAATCAGCTCAGACAAGTGACGGGAATGCTTTCTGAAGTTAATTATGTTTGCAGTTCCTTCTCCCTCAGTGTTCATTACCTGTAAATGGAGGCGCACAGTGGCAGAAGTAATCACCAGGTAGGTCGATGCATGTGCCTCTGTTTTCGCAGGGGTCCGAGGCACATTCGTCGAGGTCTGTTTCACATTTTGCTCCTTAAAGAAAAGGGAGAAGGGTTGGGAGAGGAGGAAGGAAAAAAAAAGAGGAATTATACAGGGCCTTGGTGAGACTGCACCTGGAGTATTGTATGTGGTTTTGGTTTCCTTACCTAAGAAAGGATATACTTGCCATAGAGGAAATGCAGCGAAGGTTCACTAGACTGATTCCTGGGATGGCAGGACTGTCATATGAGGAGAGATTGGATCGACTAGGCCTGTATTCACTAGAGTTTAGAAGAATGAGAGGGGACCTCATTGAAACGTATAAAATTCTGACTGGGTTGGATAGACTGAATGCGGGGAGGATGTTTCCCCCTGGCTAAGAAGTCTAGAACAAACGGTCACAGTCTCAGGATACGGGGTAGGAAATTTAGGACCAAGATGAGGAGAAGTTTTTTCACTCAGAGGGTGGTGAACCTGTGTAATTCTTTACCACAGAAGGCTTTGGAGGCCAAGTCACTGAATATATTTAAGAGGGAGATAGATAGATTTCTAGAAACAAAAGGCATCAAAGGGTATGGGGAAAAAGCGGGAATATGGTGTTGAGATAAAGGATCAGACATGATCATATTGAATGGCGGTGCAGACTTGAAGAGCCAAATGGCCTACTCCTGCTTCTATTTTCTATGTTTCTATGAATTGGCAGTTGGAGTGAGAAAAATGACTTGTCAAGTTTGAAGTATTTTGTGCGTGCAGCAAAAATATGCCAAAGCATTCGTGATCAGAAACAGGAGCAAATCAGTCAAAATGGGAACCTACCTAAATTACTGCCAGGATGGATTTATTTCACCACACCATACATCCACTTGCTAAATCGCTAAACACACACTAATCTTTCAGAGGGCTGGCCGTGTTTCTGAAACTTATTTTGATGCTGCAGAACTTGGCTTTGGGATTCAGCTGACAGGTAGTGCCTCAGCGTTCCATTCCGGTCATAATTTGAGACATAAAAGAACGATGGAGGGTTGTGGGTAAATCACATGCGGGTAAGGGCCAATGGTGAAGACAGAAAATATCCCAGATCGGCAAAACTCACCAGTGAAACCAGCCAGGCAGATGCATTCATAACTATTAATGAGGTCGATGCATGTTGCTTTGTGGAGACAGGGAGATGAGTGACATTCATTTATGTTGATTTCACAGAAGATACCTGTGGCGCAGGGAATGAAATAAATATTTCATTAATTCCCATGCCATCCAATTATAAACAAACATGTCTACAGCATTTAGACAGAGGACGCCTCAACCATTACCCCTACTGTTATCTTCCTGTTTTGAGAATCACAGCTTTTTGTTTTGGTCTTTGTAAACTGTGACTTTGAAAGTCGTTTGTTGCAGTCTACAGTGAGTTGCCCGTGTCCACAATGCATGCTGGGCCAAACTGTCAGGAGATTGATTCATATGGCTGGAGGCAGCCAATTTCCTCATCAATTTATATCAATAAAGCGGACAAAAATGGAAATGGCATTGAGATATAATAAGATGCATTTTGGATGACATGAACGGAATAAGTGAACTCTTTCGAAATGAAAAATTAAATTTGGCACAGATGCAAAGGTGATTTCTCAGAAAGAGAAAAATTAATTACCTGGCGTATGACTATAAGGAATTGAAATTAAATTCAAACAGTATGCTAATATTATTTTAAAGCTAAAACTGATTTGCCAAAATACACAGTCAAGCAATAGGGCGCAAGTATGACAACAATCATAAGTTGAAGGAATCTGTATAACTAAAAGTCATTACAACTGTGATATATTCACAGAGCTTTCTATAATGGCAGACAGCATCTCAGAAGTTCCGAATGCTTCTGGTCAGCTGACTCCTGTATTCACCCTTTAGTTGCAATAACACAATACGTCCACATCCACAGTGTGGAGCTACAGACATTACACCAACGTATGTGTCTCAAAGGCATTGCACCTCAAAATAGGGCTTTAGAAGAGTCATGTCTCAAAAGTGTTGTGCTTCAGAGGGATGAATAAACGCCTTTGTTACCTCTGTACTCGACTATTCCAATGCTTTCCTGTCTGGCCTCCCACCTTGCACCCTTCGTAAACTTGAGCTCATCCAAAACTCTGCTGCCTGTACCTTAACTCGCACCAAGACCCGTTCACCCATCACCCTGTGCTCGCTGACCTACACTGACTCCCAGGCTGACAACGCCTCAATTTTAAAACGCACATCCGTGTTTTCAAATCCCTCCATGGCTTTGCCCCTCCCTATCTCTGTGATCTCTTCCAGTCCAACAACCCAACGAGTTCTCAATTCTCCTCCAGTTCAGGCCTCTTGCCCATCCCCAACCATCGGCGGCTGTACTTTCAGTTGCCTGGACACTGGAACTCCCTCCCTAAACCTTGCCGTCTCTCTTACCTCTCTCTCCTCCTTTAAGACACTCCTTAAAATCTACCTCTTTGATCAAGATTTTGGTCACCTGTCCTAATATCTCCTAAAATAGTTCAATGTCAAAGTTTGATTGAGAACAATTCTGACATAAGAACATAAGAATTAGGAGCAGAAATAGGCCATATAGCCCTTCGAGCCTGCTCCACCATTCAGTAAGATCATGGCTGATCTTCAACCTCAACTCCAGTTTCCCACTCAATCTCCACATCCTTTGATTCACCTAGAGTCCAAATATCTATCTATTTCAGGCTTGAATATACTCAACAACTGAGCATCCACAATCCTTTGGAGTAGAGACTTCCAAAGATTCACAATGCTACTGACCATGGCCACTGTTGGTACCATATCAAGGTGTGCCACCAGAGGGCACAGCAGTGGGAGACTTGTAGGTTACCTGTACAAGTGTGCCTGGCCCAGTATAAAAGACAGGCCACCAGGTATGATCCTCACTCTGGAGTTAACTAATAAGGTCACTACAGTTCAAGTACAACATATTGCTTCATGGAGTCATTGTTAGAGCATCTAAGGACACAACAATTGGCGACAAGAATACGAACTTTCACGCGGAAATGGCTACCCTTGGTACGTTGCAGCAGTTCGCCGATGGTAATGATTGGGATGCCTTTATGGAGAGGCTAGAAAACTTTTTCACAGGAGACGACCCGGCCACACTGGCTGATAAGCGCCACGCTGCCCTGCTAAACAGTTGTAGGCCTAACGTCTATGGCCTCGTCAGCGACTTGCTGGCACCAGCGAAGACAATGACTAAGTCGTACAAGGAGCTCATAACCCTGATCCAGGAGCAACTTAAGCCCAAGGAGAGCATCATCACAGCCAGACACCAGTTCTATACCCACCGACAGCCCAAAGGTCCAAAGTACGCTGCAGAGCTCAGGAGGCTGGTGGCACTGTGCGAGTTCGGCACCCATCTTAACGAAGTGCTGAGGGACATTTTCATCATTGGAATCGGCCAAGCTACTGTCAGCAGATACTACAGTCACACTGCAGAAGGCCATCTCTGTGAGCCAGTCTTTCATGACCTCAACCTGTGGCTCTAGGCTGATGTCTCACCCTCAGGACTCAAATCCGGCAGGTACTGTACACAGAGTGGCGCTGTTCAGGAGCTGGACTGTAGGGCGCGAATCCTCTCAAGGAAGAGAGAACAGACCCCCGAATCCCTTAACTCAGAGTCCGCCGAGGGGGGCTAATCGAGTAGCACCATGCTGGCATTGCGGAGGGAATCACAGGGCTCACCAGTGCCGCTTTAAAGACTATGTTTTCAAAGGCTGCAGCACAAAGGGCCACCTCCAGTGAATGTGTAAGAGAAATAGGACTCACTGTGTTGATGAGGAGTCCGCAGATGGCCATGAATCCAGCATGGATTATGAATTGTTAGACAGAGAGGCAGCCCAGTCCCACGGGGAGGTACACAGCATGTTTACCTGCACCACCGAGTGTTCCCTGTTGAGAATGGAAGTCAAGATAAATGGCGCTCCAGTCTTCATGGAAGTGGACACGGGGGCGAGCCAGTCAGTAATGAATCAAGGAGTCTTTGAGAGGCTATGGGACAATCTAGCTGAATGACCCAAGTTGGCCCCAGTTCAGGCAAAACTGAGCAACTACACCAATGCAAGCATCCCAGTCATTGGTAATGTGAATGTAAAGGTACTCCATGATTCTGCGGTGCTCTGTGGATTGTTGTAGGTGATGGACCAATGCTGCTCGGCAGAAAGTGGATGGAGAAGATCCAGTGGAAGTGGTAAGATTTCACCCCTCCAGCGATCGAAGCCCTCTGTGCTCAGAGGCAAAGCAAGCTCTCACCTGAGGGTGGACCCGGCACCGGAGAGCTGACCAGCACGGCACCCGAGAGACAGACCGCTCAGCACGGCTGCGTGGAGATGATCCAGCTGAGATGACCCGAACGCACCTTCCAGGCTCCAGTGGCAGGACTCAGGAGGGAGAAAATCGGATCCAGCAGCGACTTCCCAACTGCGGAGGCAGAACTCGGGGAGAAGAGGATCGCTGCAGTCGACAACGTGGATGAAGAAAAGATGGTGCCCGCATCACGAGGCGATGCGCTGAAGACAAAGATGGCCGCGACCAGACCACGAGGTGCAGCGCTGATGGAGCAACACGTGGCACCAAATGGAGAAGAGGATTGGGGTAAAGCAAGCATGGGTCTCTTAAAGGAGGCCGGCAACCCACTACAATTAAAGGGACAGTTCCCCACAATTAAGCAATGTAACAAGAATTGTAAGTTAGAGACTAAAGCTGTAACGGATTATGTAAAGTGTGTAACTGACCATGTAAAATGTGTACTGATAATCGGAATTGTATACATGCAACCAGTGAGGAAAAGTCGCGCGATTATGTACAATGTGTAATTGATGATTTGAACTGTGCATATGCAACCAGCGAGGAAAAGTCACGCGATCGCGATCAAATCCCTAGAGTATCCATCATAAGTAAGGAAAAGCTGTGCGATGCAGGATTCTCACCGCACGCAGCCAATGCAGCGGGCAGACACCCATCGGGTGCACACAGGTCCAGCAAGCTACCCAATGCTGTAAGCTGCGTCCCGGGGACCAGAGTCATGCACCACGAAGTGTAGCCACAAGCAGCCAATACACACGAGCTGCTAAGCAAGCGACCGCAGCAGGGCAAAGGCACCGGTAGTGATACCATTCCCTGGGTCGGCTCCATCTCTCAGGCAACCGATGGCACCAACAGCCACGAGCCTGAAGGAGCAGACTGCACTAAGGCCATACCCCTAGATGTAGGGTCACCCACCACTGTTTCCCCAGAGGAAACAAGCACCAGTCAGGATCTCAAACCAAGCGACGCTCAGGCCAGTGAGTCAGTGGTTCCCTGTGCACTGCTAGATGACAGCTCCTCAGGGAGCAGCTGGGACCTAGGGTGTAAAGAAAGGACGGGGAGATCACAGACATGTGTGAACCTGCCTGACGCTAGGAACCACGGGTACAGGCCCAAGAGCAGGCTACATGAGCCAACCGGCTTCCCACTGCCAGCACCTGGCATTGAATCACCACAGGACTGCAGGGACACCACCAGCAGCTCCAGAACTAACTTGTCCTTACACACCAGTCACCACATCGACAAGTCACCTAACGCTCTTGTCACACCATGGAAAGACTCAAAAAAAAAGAAACATGCAAAACCCACTTACCTGAACTCGTGTGCACATGAATGCCAGGAGCCCCCGCCACACCAATGTGGGAGGGGGGATGGGGGGGGGGAGAATGGAGTGGTCAGGAACACACACACACAAACAGCAACCACCAGCATGCTACTGCACCAACTACCCACCCAAGGTTGAGCCGGCCCACTAGAGGTCTACCACACAGAACCCATATAGAGCTAAGCTTAGGACATAAGTAATGCAGAGGCGATTTGCACTGAGGGTTCAGGGGGGAATGATGTCATGTATCTTATATGGCCACTATTTGTACCATATCAAGGTGTGCCACCAGAGGGCACAGCAGTGGGAGACTTGTAGGTTCCCTGTACAGGTGTGCCTGACCTAGTATAAAAGGTAGGCCACCAGGTGTGATCCTCATTCTGGAGTTAACTAATAAAGAACTAAGGTCACTACAGTTCAAGTACAACACACTGCCTCGTGTAATCATTGTTAGAGCATCTAAGGACACAACAAGTGCCTTGGGAAATTTTACTAAGTTACTATATAAATACTGAAAGTTAAGATGCAGGTACAGCAAGCAATTAAGAAAGCAAATGGTATGTTGGCCTTTATTAAACGAGGATCTGAGTATAAGAGTAAAGATGTCTTACTGGAATTATATAGAGCCCTGCTGAGACCACTCCTGGAGTATTGTGTACAGTTTTGGTCTCCTTATCTAAGGAAGGATATATTTACCAAAGAGGGAGAGCAACAAAGGTTCACCAGACTGATTCCTAGGATGGGGGGATTGTCCTATGAGGCGAGATTAAGCAGACTAGGCATATATTCTCTAGAGTTTAGAAGAATGAAAGGTGATCTCATTGAAAAATTCTTACAGGGCTTGACAAGGTAGATGCAGGGACAATGTTTCCTCTGGCTGTGGAGACGAGAACCAGGGATCACAGTCTCAGAATAAGGGGTCAGCCATTGAAGACTGAGATGAGGAGAAATTTCTTCACTCAGAGGGTTGTGAGTCTTTAGAATTCTCTATCCCCAGAGAGCTGTGGAAGCTTAGTCATTGAGTATATTCAAGATAGAGACTGATAGTTTTTTAGATATTAAGGGAATCAAGGGATATGGGGATAGTGCAGGCAAGTGGAATTGAGGTAGAATATCAGTCATGATCTTCTTGAATGGCGGAGCAGGCTCGAGGGGCCAAACGGCCTACTCCTGCTCCTATTTCTTATGTTCTTATGTTAAAGTTGTTGATTGTCCCAGGTAGCCACCAGTTGTTAAACTGACCATGCTGATTGGCTCAATTACCCCATTGTCCAAATGCAAGGTAATCACAAACTAGTTTCAGTCACAAAACAGATAGAAAAGTCTCCAATTATCATTCTGCAAGTGACACATAATCACCTAATCCAATGACTCACTTTGTGCCCTAAACCTTCCCAGTCCAATCGCTCCAATAATTTATTCCAAGTGATAGCCATCATCATTTTTCTTCTTCACTCAAACACTTATATCAAAAACATAAAATATTACACAATTCTGACCAAAAGAAATGCTGTAGAAAAAAAAAATCACTGAATTAGTGATGTAATGTTAAAATAGCTCAAAGACGTTTCCTCCACAAAGGGTATCTGGGTCTTGGGTTTAAGTTGAACTTTCATGCTGGGGATTTTTAGCTGCTGTGGACACATTTTGCGGAGTAAAAGTGAGATGGAAATGTAGTTATCAGGCTGCTGTTGTGGAACTACAATACCCAGAATGCATCATGGCATCCTGTATAATATGATAGGCCAGCACACCAATCACAAAGAACAATTCTAATGTGCCAGTAGCCGAGAAAAAACAACAATTAAAAAAAGCTTCTTTACGATTTCAGTTTTTGCACAGTTTAGAATTTTTGTTAAATTGAGCTGTCAGTGGTGTTTGGGATGAGGATCCCTGTTTGAAGGGGGACTGATTTTGCTCCAAGGCTGACAGGAATGTTTCTGAAGCATTTTGATTCCAAACTGCAAATCCACCGAGGAAAGTAAAGGGGCAGAAAATAAATATTTTATAATCACATCAATAACTGAGAAAAGATTTTGAAGAGGAGTAGAATAAATAAACAGAGTACTTGCAATTTAAATAAATACTGTAAATCCAGTAGATAACTGTCCTTAATCATGTAAATAAATGATAAGAGGAGGCTATTGGCAGGGAAGAACAAAGCTGCTTGTATCTAGTGCACATTTTGAAAAGTGGCAGATAAATAGTATTACAAATATTCTATGTGTGAAACTGCATTGTGCAGTATAAGGTGCCAACTCTGGCTCAGTGGTAGCACTCTCACCTCTGTGGGTTGAAGTCCCACTCCAGAGACTTGATAACATATTCCAAACTGACACCTCAGTGCAGTACTGAGGGAGTGCTGTCAGATGAAACGTTATACCGAGGCCCCGTCTGCCCTCGCAGCTGAACATAAAAGATCCCACAGTAATATTTGAAGAACAGCCAGGCGAGTACTCTCTGGTGTACTGGCCAATATTTATCCCTCAACCAACATCACTAGAACAGCTTATCTGGTATTTATCTCATTGTTGTTTTTTTGACCTTCTGGTGTGCATATTGACTGCCGCATGCCCCTACATTTTGAGGTGAATGACACATAATAAATGCAAATTCTTCCCTTCTTTCTTTCTATTAATTTTGTAAAATGACATAGAATTTACAGCACAGAAACTAGCCGTTCTTTCTATCTACCTTTATTTTATTCTTTGTTTCTTTCTTTTTGATCAGGGGAAATTAGTATCACATTTGCCAATTGGTTTATGCTGGTGTTAATGCTCCGCCTTCAAGGCACTGTCTGGGTAAAGAAGTTGCTCCTGAATTCCCTACTGGATTTATTTGTGGTGATCTTACATTTCTGGCCTTTAGTTCTGGACTCCTCCCCCCCCATCGCCCCCAACAAGTGGAAACAGCTACATCTCTACCCTATCAGACCCTTTTAGAATTTTAAAGACCCCTATCAGGTTATACCTCAGCCTTCTCTTTTCAAGAGAAAAGAGCCCCAGCCTGCAACATATGGAAGCAAATTTTGCTTTAAATATAACGGTGTCTGAATGGCGCTCGCTGTCATTAACGCGCAAATCGTGTGGCAACTTTAGCAAGGAAGAGATAACCCGAGAACTGCGAATCGCCACAAGTTGGTGGACGATTTTCACCGCTCCGCCTTTAGCTTCGTGAAAATGGCATCTCATGCTCAACTTCCTCGTGAGTTTCATGAAGTTGCTGCATTTGCACATTAATTTGCCCGTTAAATGTGCCACAGAAGGTTACGTCTAGTAATTACCAGCATGAGTGCCCTTTTACCGATGTGATAATTGTTAATAACTGGCAATAACTCTCTGGCCCAGAAAGTGAATAATTATAAATGTGGCAAAATGTTTTAGGAGATTTAAAAAATGTCAAATTTAAATTTTTTTTCTCACTTTACCTTTCGGTTTCTTCTCTCTCTAATCTTTTTTTTCCCTCTCTTTATTCCTCTTTCTGTACCTGATTGGACATCAAATTCATCCTATTCCCTTCTCTGTCATTCTTCTGTTTCTTTCTCAATCCTTTAATTTGATTGATTAAGCAGATACACTGTGTGTACCATTATTCACCAAGGTCCCAGACACCCTCCTAGTTTCCATCGCCACGCTGGTATCACTAGCACTTCCAGCAACTTGGTGGGCAAAAAATATAAGAATCTAAACCGTGCCCGACCAAATCTAACTAACGGCTCATGACGGAAGGTGTCCCGTTCCAGCAAGATGTGGCACATTGCTCCATAATGGGCAAACTGCTGGACTGTTAACACAGAAAAGTTCCAAAACTAGAACCCAAACTCCAGGCGACAGACTAGCAGTGATTAACTCCATGGGGACCTGTTAGAATATTAAAATAATGCTGGACCAATAATATTCGTATGAGAAATTTAAGTCAATTGAAACCCCAAATTTCTAAGGCTTCTCGATGAATTTTGTTCGATGCTTCTTTTGAAATTGAGATTCAGTTATTACCTTCAGGAATAGTTTGCAAAGATATCCAGCATTTTACGATTCAACAACAACAACTTGTATTTATGTAGCGCCTTTAACATAATAAAACATCCCAAGGTGCTTCATAGGTGTGTTGTAAAACAGAATTTGACACCGAGTCAGATAAAGAGAAATTAGGCCAGATGAAGAGATAGGTTATAACTAGCGTCATGAAGGAGGTAGAGAGGTTTAGGGAGGGAACACAAGAGTTTAGGGACTTAGCAGCCGAAGGCAAGGCCACCAATAGTTGAATGATTAAATTTCGGGATGCTCAAGAGACCAGAATTAGAGAAGCGCAGATATCTCGGGGAGGTTGTGCGACTGGAACAGATTACAGAGATAGGGAGGGATATGGCCATAGAGGGATTTTAAAACAAGGATGAGAATTTTAAAATCGAGGTGTTACTTAACTGGGAGCCAACATAGAACATACATAAGAAACATAAGAAATAGGAGCAGGAGTAGGCCATTTGGCCCCCCGAGCCTGCTCTGCCATTTGATAAGATCATGGCAGATTTGATCTTGTACTCAACTCCACTTTCTTACCCGCACCCCATAACCCTTCACTCCCTTATCGCTCAACAATGTGTCTATCTCCACCTTAAATATATTCAATGACCCAACCTCCACAGCTCTCTGGAGCAGAGAATTCCATAGATTTACAACCCTCAGAGAAAAAATTCCTCCTCATTTCAGTTATAAATGGGCGACCCCTTATTCTGAAACTCTGGCCCCTAGTTCTAGATTCACTCGAGGGGAAACATCCTCTCTGCATCTACCTTGTTGAGCCCCCTCAGTATGTTATATGTTTCAATAAGATCACCTCTCATTCTTCTAAACTCCAATGAGTATAGGCCCAACCTACTCAACCTTTCTTCATAAGTCAACCCCTTCATCTCAGCAACTCAGAACACCTTCTCTGAACAGTTTCCAATTATAGCGGAAGGAACATGCGGCAAACCAGGCTCCCTGCCCACCCTTTCCCTCAATGACTATCTGCCCTACCTGTGACAGAGACTGTGGTTCTCGTATTGGACTGTACAGCCACCTAAGAACTCATGCTAAGAGTGGAAACAAATCTTCCTCGATTCCGAGGGACTGCCTATGATGATGATCCCTCATTAAATAAGGAGATCAAGGTGTCACGCAGTACTCTAGGTGTGGCCTCACCAATAGCCTGTACAGTTGTAGCAGGACTTCCCTGCTTTTATACTCCACCCCTTTTGCAATAAAGGCAAACATTCCATTTGCCTTCCTGATTACTTGTACCTGCATGCTAACTTTTTATGTTTCATACACAAGGACCCCCAGGTCCCTCTGTACTGCAACATTTTGTAATTTCTCTCCATTTAAATAATAATTTGCTTTTTTATTTATCCTGCCTAAGTGGATATCCTCACATTTTCCCACATTATACTCTATCTGGCGAATTTTTGCCCACTAACTTAGCCTGTCGATATGCCTTTTCAGATTTTTTGTGTCCTCCTCACAACTTGATTTCCCATCCATCTTTGTATCATCTGTAAACTTCGCTACATTACACTCGGTCCCTTCATCCAAATCATTAATATAGATTGTAAATAGTTGAGGCCCCAGCTCCGATCCCTGCGGTACCCCACTAGTTACCATTTGCCAACCGGAAATTGACCAATTTATCCCGATTCTCTGTTTTTCTGTTAGTTAGGCAATCCTCTATCCATGCTAATATATTGCCCCCAACCCCGTGAACTTTTATCTTGTGCAGTAATCTCTCATGTGGCACCTTATCGAATGCCTTCTGGAAATCCAAATACACCACCTCCACTGGTTCTCCCGTATCCACCCTGCTCATTACATCCTCAAAGAACTCCAGCAAATTTGTCAAACATGATTTCCCTTTCACAAAACCATGCTGACTCTGCTTGACTGAATTATGCTTTTCCAAATGTCCTGCTACTGCTTCCTTAATAATGGACTCCAGCATTTTCCCAACTGCAGATGTTAGGCTAACTGGTCTATAGTTTCCTGCTTTTTGTCTGCCTCCTTTTTAAATAGGGGTGTTACATTTGTAGTTTTCCAATCTGCTGGGATCTCCCCAGGATCCAGGGAATTTTGGTAAATTACAGCTAATACATCCACAATCCCTGCCGCTACTTCTCTTAAGACCCTAGGATGCAAGCCATCAGGTCCAGGGGATTTATCCGCCTTTAGTCCCATTATCTTATTGAGTACCACCTCCTTAGTGATTGTAATTGTGTTACGTTCCTCCCCCTCTATAGCCCCTTGATTATCCACTATTGGGATGTTTTTAATGTCTTCTACCATGAAGACCAATACAAAAAATTTGTTCAAAGTCTCTGCCATTTCCCTGTTCCCCATTATTAATTACCTAGTCTCATCCTCCAAGGTGTAAGGTTACTAATCTTCAGTAAAACACAGACCATGAACTAAAAATTGATTAATCTGAGCTTTTGGAATTAAGCTGGACAATTAAGGGCATTCTGTGGTCAAGGACATAAAACAAACTTCATGCATAACAACAATGGAGTTGTTACATGAGGCTTTGAACTTGATTGACCAGGGTGGGGAAAACAGCCACTGGAGACATCGGGCCCAAATTTCCCCAGGAGTTGCTCCGTTTCTTTTGGAGCAACTTGATTTTTCTGGAGTATCTTTTTAGTTGCAATTCTGGCCATTTAATTTGCGCCAGTGTAAATGAGTTAGTTAGGTTTTTTTTTTGTTTCGTTTTTTTTATCAAAAGGCGACGTTCCCAGCCACTTATGCCTGTTTTGGCCATTTAAGTGAGTTTGGCCAGCAAATAGTTGCTCCAAACTAACTTAGGCCAGTGTAAGTTGCCACCTGTCCACACAGAAAAACCTTACCTAGAGTTAAGGAATCGACACAAGTACCATCAAGCACCAAACAAAGCACAAATAAAAAATAAAGAACTAAAGTAAATAATTAAATTAACAAATAAAAAACTGAAGTAAATCCTACTTTCAACTAAAATTGGCAGCGGCTGGCTGTGCGGGAGTCCCTTCGGCCTGGGATAGGGGAGGGAGAACGCAGAATCTGAATGGGGGGGGCGGGGAGGGAGAAGGCTCAACGCGGCAGGCTGGGGTGGGGGGGGGCTGGGGGTGGTGGGTGGTGATCGCAGCATCTTAACGGGGGGGGGGGGGAGGGGAGGGGGGAGGGGGTATTTTTTGAGATCGAGAGAAACACACACACACATGAAATGTATTCGATTTGGTCAACAAAATAACGCCACAAACTGATATTGGATTGGTGCCAGCAGCCGTTGATTGTTTGCCTTGGTTTGTTCAAAGTTTGCTTTTCTGGCCTCAGCCAGCTTGATAATTCAGCTCGAGCCAGGTCCCCATCTGCCTCGACCCTCTTGGCCTGTTCCTTCGCTTTCACACGCTGCATGAAGCCTTCCCCGCTCTCTGAATGCTTCATGTGCCCCACACGCACAATAACCCTGTTGCCGCGCATCTCCTGCCTTTGACTCGCTGGTTGACAATAATGCCTTTGGCAAGTTATGCTATAAAGATTCCAATCTTGTCATAAAATATTCAAGATACTTTAAATCAAAGCGTGCACCCACATGTAGGCACAGCCACTAAAATAATGCTGCTGGGCCATTGGGGGCCTGTTCACATGAATGCGGCATCAGGGGAGCCCATTTGGCCAGGGCTAGGGGCTACGTGCTTCGGGCCCCGCCGACACCAGCCTGCAGAGATTCGGGCTGCGAGGAGCTACTGCACATGCGCGCACACACTAGTGCGCATGTGCAGAGGTCCCTGCATTGTTTTCAGTGCCGGGACCTGGCTCCGCCCTCCATGCATTCTGCTGCACTGCGCCAAGGGCCTGGATCGACCGGACTGCGGGGAGAATACGAAGGTAAATAATAGGCATCGTTTCTGTTCTAAAAAGTCGGTGCACCACATGGAGGTGCGCCATTCTCACCCTGGGGTCAAACTTGGGCCCATCGAGTCTGTAAAAAGACCGGGCAACAAATGATCCCACGAAATGCAAATTTTTGGATAACAGCATTCAGCATAAGGAAATATCTTTTGCATAGTTGACCCCATGTGCAAATTAGTAGCCATTCAACTCATCACCACAGCCAGTTAAACAAATCACCACATCAATAATCGGATCTCGGAAGCAAGAAACTTATTCATACTATGGATATAAATATACGGACACAGAAACACAAGCAGGCAACACAAAAGGAGGACAGGAAGACAGAAGAAAGAGCAGAAAAGGAAAAGAACCTGCAGAGAACAGCTAGAAGAAAAAATAGCAGGTTACGGAATTAAGGACCATGAATCTCTGGTGATTGTATGTCTGAAGACAAATTTCTCTCAGCAGTTTAGTCCTATAATTTTGGTCGGGTTTTGTTGGGTAATAAAACGGGCACTGGGCTAAGCCTTAATCTTGTGCCACGTCTCGTCCTTTCCCACTATAAGTTCCAAGGTCTAAGATTCAGAGCAGAGTGAAAAACAAACACCCTACAAAGGGACCAACCTTTATTTTAGCCACTCTCTTCCTTTTTATGTACCTGTAGAAACTCTTACTATCTGTTTTTATATTTCGTGCTAGTTTACTTTCATAATCTATCTTCCTAAGATTAGTACACTGGTTTGAGATTCAACTTTCTCATCCTCCAACTGAATTTGAAATTCAACCATGTAATGGTCACTCATTCCTAGAGGATCCTTCAGTCGGAGAACGTTTCATAATCCTGCCTCATTACACAGTACCAGATCTAAGACAGCCTGCTCCCTGGTTGGTTCCGCAAAGTACTGTTCAAGGAAACTATCCCAGATATACTCTATTAACTCTTCCTCAAGGCTACCCTGGCCAATTTGCTTTGTGCAAACAATAGGAAGGTTAAAATCGCCCATGATTATTGCGGTTCCTTTTTTACAAGCCTCCATTATTGCTTGATTTATACTCTGTCCAACAGTGTTGCTGCTGTTATGCGGCCTATAGACTATGTCCACCAGTGACGTTTTCCCCTTATTATTCCTTATTTCTACCCAAACTGATTCAACATCTTGATCTTCTAAGCCAATATCGTTTCTCACTAACGCACTGATCTCAACCTTTATTAGCAGAGCTACCTCACCTCCGTTTCCTTTCTATCTGGCCTACCAAATTGTCAAATACCCCTGAATATTTAGTTCCCAGCCTTGGTCACCTTGCAACCATGTCTCTGTAATGGCTATCAGATCATACCCATTTGTATCTATTTGTGCCGTCAACTCATCTATTTTGTTATGAATGCTGCATGCATTCAGATAAAGAGTTTTTAATTTTTTTTAGCATTGTTTCCCTGCTTTGACCCCACTTTCTGATACACTCTTATGTTTATACATTCTGTCCTTTCCTGTCACACTCTGGTTTTCATTTCCCCCAGTGCTACCCTGCTCTGTTGCCTTCTCCTTGCTCTTTGACTTTTTACATTTCCGCTCACCGGAACCTTCCCCCCCACTTATTAGTTTAAAGCCCTCTCTACAGCCTTAGTTATTCGATTTGCTACAACCCTGGTCCCAGCACGGTCTAAGTGGAGCCCGTCCCAATGGAACAGCTCCCTCTTACCCCAGTTCTGGTGCCAGTGTCCCATGAACCAAAACCCATTTCTCCCACACCAGTCTTTGAGCCACGTGTTTAACTTTCTGTTCTTAATTTCCCTATACGAATTTGCTCGTGGCTCAGGTAGTAATCCAGAGATTATTACCTTTGTGATTCTGCTTTTTAATTTGGCCCTTAGCTGCTCATACTCCCTCAGCAGAACCTCTTTCTTTGTCCTACTTATATCTTTGGTACCCACGTGGACCACGACAACTGGATCTTTCCCATCCCACTCCAAGTTCCTCCTCAGCCCAGAGGAGATGTCCTTAACCCTGGCACCGGGCAGGTAACACAGCCTTCAGGACTCACGCTCTCGGCTGCAGAGAACCTGATCTATCCTCCTAATGATACTGTCCCTTGCCACTACAATGTTTCTTTTTACTCCTTGAATGGCCTTCTGTACCATGGTGCTGTGGTCAGTTTGCTCAGCCTCGCTGCAGTGCCTGCTCTCGTTCACACAGGGAGCAAGAGCCTCGTACCTATTGGACAAGAGCAAGGGCTGAGGCTCCTCCATCACTACATCCTGGGTCCCCATACCTTCCTCACTTGTAGTCACACCCTCCTGTCCCTGACCATGGACAAAATTTGAATTAATTAACCTAAGGGATGTGACTGCCTCCTGGAATGCAGCATCCAGGTAACTCTCTCCCCCCCTGATGTATCGCAGTGTCTGCAGCTTGGACTCCAGCTCATCAACGCGGAGCCGAAGTTCCTCTCGCTGCAGACCCTTGCCGCAGATGTGATCGCGATGGACTTCAATGGGATCAACAAGCTCCCACATGCAACAGTAGAAACACACCACCTGCCCTGCCATTGTTAATATATTCAATTAATTAAGAATTGAAATTTTTAACATTTAGTTTATAATCCCAGCTCTTAATTTAAACCAATGCCCAAGAAAAGAGAGAAAAACTGACCAAACTGACCAACCCAGCAGTTGGCAGCACCTTCGCTACAAGCACTGGCACCTGCTCGATGACGTCATCGTCCGAGCCAGGGACCGCAAGGACGTGCGCATCACCCGCGTCATGACAGGAGCCGACGATTGCTAGATAGACCACCACCTAATCCGCTCTGTCATCAATACCAATATAGCCCCAAAGCAGCGATGGAAACAGAAACAATGACGTAGAAAAATCAACGCCGGGCCACTCAAAGATCCAGTTAAGAGAGCCCTATACATCCAGCACCTCACTGCCAACCTAGTGACCCTCGTTGACCCCGAGATGCAGAGTGCCCACAGCGCTTGGTCAGCCCTACAGGCCACCATAACCAGCGCCTGTGAAGAGACGCTCGGTCACTCAACCAGGTAACACCAGAACAGGTTCGATGAGTATGACCAAAGAGATCCAGGAGCTAACAAACCGCAAGTGCAGGGCATTTCTGAACTTAAAGCAGTAACCCAATTCGAGAGCAGCAAAGTAGCTCTCCAGACGGCTGAAGACCGAGGTCCAACAAAAAACCCGTGACCTAAAGAATAGATCGTGGGTGTAGAAAGCACAGGAGATCCAGCAGCTGGCCGACAGCCATGACGTGCGAGGATTCTTCACCGCAGTTAAGTCCACCTGCAGCCCAAGCACCAAAGGCCCCACCCCACTGCTGGCCAAGAACGGGGAGACACTCATTAAGGACACCAAGGCAGTCACGGTCCACTGGAAGAAGCACTTCGAAGATCTCCTTAATCGAGACGTTGCCTTTGACACGAGTGTCCTGGATTTCATCCACAGCAAGTTTGTCACCATCCTCCGCCTGCTCCACGACGCCATGCATGCCATGATCCTGCCCAAATTTCTGCTCAGCCAATACTGGATGTCGGACAAGCGGCCTGACAATGTAGTGACAGTGGAAGGATCGAGAGAAGTGGTGATGAGGTAGAGCTGGGTGCCATCAGCGTACATGTGAAACTGACGCTATGTTTCGGGATGACATCGCCAAGGGGCTGTATGTAGATGGGAAATAGGGAAGGGACCAAGGTTAGATCTTTGGAGGACACCAGAGGTAACAATTCAAACCTGATGTGGCCAGGCAGTAGACATAATTCTTATATACGAACGTTTAGTTTACACGACACTGAGACTGCTCAGGGCAACCATGTACTGCAGTGGCTGAATAATGGGCTATTCAACACCTCCATGCAACCCATACAACAATTAAAAAGGCTAATGAAACGTTGGCCTTTATCACAAGGGGACTGGAATACAATGGGGAGGAAGCTTTGTTACAGTTACATAAAGCTCTGGTTAGTCCCCATTTAGAATACTGTGTTCAGTTCTGGGCACTGCCCCTCAGGAAGGATATATTGGCCTTGGAGGGGGTGCAGCGTAGATTCACCAGAATGATAGAGTTAAAGGGTTAAATTATGAGGGCAGATTGCATAGACTAGGCTTACATTTCCTCGAGTTCAGAAGATTAAGAAGTGATCTAATTGAGGTGTTTAAGATGATTAAAGGAATTGACAGGATAGATAGAGAGAAACTATTTCCTCCGGTGTGGGGGAGTCCAGAACAAAGGGACATAACCTTAAAATTTGAGCTAGGCTGCTCAGGGGTGATGTCAGGAAGCACTTCTTCACACACAGGGTAGTGGGAATCTGGACCTCACTCCTGCAAAAGAGCTGGTGGTTAATTGAAAATTTCAAAACTATTTTATGGGATACCATTAATGTTCATCTAAAGGCCATAGAGGCAATAAGGAGTAGTCAGCATGGAAGTGCTACTTCACAAAGCTAGTGGAACTCTTTGAAGAGGGAACTAATTTGGTGTATGCGAGCTATCCAGTGAATATCATTTACTTGGACTTTCAGATGCAGCTCTGTGTCTGAAGCTTTTGAAGATCAAGTCACGTGGAATTTCTGTAAAATGAGCTGTCTGGATTGAAAACAGAACTTGTTTTGTATATCTAGCTCTGTAATTCACAGCTTGAAGTCCAACAAACTATTTTGGCAGGGTACTTCATAATCAGAACACACTCAGTTGACACTAAAGCAATGCTGGCAACAAGTCTTCTCACAACAACACAAGTAAAATTGACAAGTATATTACCCAGAGCACGATCAGACTGTGCAGGCAACGCTATGAATGAACACCGACATAGATTTAATTGCTCCAGAACTAACCGCGCCTCTAGCCAGGCTGTTCCAGTACAGCTACAACACTGGCATCTACCCGACAATGTGTAAAACTGCCCAGTTATGTCCAGTCCACAAAAAGCAGGACAAATCCAATGCTGCCAATTACTGCCCGAGCAGTCTACTCTCAATCATCAGCAAAATGATGGAAGATGTTGTCGATAGTGCTATCAAGTGGCATTTACTCATCAATAACCTGCTCAACGATGCTCAGTTCAGCTTCTGCCAGGACCACTCGGCTCCAAACCTCATTGCAGCCTTTGTCCAAACACGGAAAAAGAGCCGAATTCCAGAGGTGAGACGAGAGTGACTGCCCTTGACATCAAGACAGAATTTGACCAAGTGTGGCATCAAGGAGCCCGAGTAAAACTGAAGTCAATGGGAATCAGGGGAAAACTCTCCACTGACTGGAGTCATACCTAGCACAAAGGAACATGATTGTGGTTGTTGGACGTCAATCAGCTCAGCCCCAGGACATCACTGCAGGAGTTCCTTAGGGCAGTGTCCGAGGCCCAACCACCTTCAGCTGTTTCATCAATGACCTTCCCTCCATCATAAAGTCAGAAATGGGGATGTTCGCTGATGATTGCAGTGTTCAGTACCATTTGCAACTCCTCAGATAAGGGAGCAGTCCATGCCCACATACAACAAGACCTGGAGAACATTCAGGCTTGGGCTGATACGTGACAAGTAACATTCGCACCACTCAAGTGCCAGACAATGACCATCTCCAACAAGCGAGAGTCTAACCACCTTCCTTTGATACTCAACGGCATGATCGGCACCGAATCCCCCACCATCAACATCCTGCAGGTCCCCATTGACCAGAAACCTAACTGGACCAGCCACATAAACAATGTGGCACTAAGTGTGGGTCAGAGGCTGGGTATTCTGTGGCGAGTGTCTCACCTCCTGACTCCCCAAAGCCTTTCCACCATCTACAAGGCACAAGTCAGGAGTGTGATGGAATACTCTTCACTTGCCTGGATGAGTGCAGCTCCAACAATACTCAAGAAGCTCGACACCATCCAGGACAAAGCAGCCCATTTGATTTGAACCCCATCCACCACCTTCAATACTCACTCCCTCCACCACCGGCACACCATGGCTGCAGTGTGTGCCATCTATAAGATGTACAGCAGCAACTCGTCACGGCTTCTTCGGCAGCACCTCCAAAACCCAAGACCTCTACCACCAAAAAGGACAAGGGTGTGTGGGAACACCATCCACTGCAAGTTCCCCTCCAAGTTACACGCAATCCTGACTTGGAAATATATCACCGTTCCTCCATAGTCGCTGGGTCAAAGTCCTGGAACTCCCTCCCTAACAGCACTGTGGGAGTACCTTCACCACAGGGACTGCAGCGGTTCAAGAAGGCAGCTCATCACCACCTTCTCAAGGAAAATTAGGAATGGACAATAAATACTAGCCTTGCCAGCGATGCCCACATCCAGGAATGAATTTTAAAAAATTGTAGCAATGTGATTACGTACAAACACACAGAAATGATGGGCAGGAAAAAAACTGTCCCACACTAATTGGCTCATCATCATCATCATCATAGGCAGTCCCTCGGAATCGAGGAAGACTAGCTTCCACTCCTGAAGTGAGTTCTTTGGTGGCTGAAAAATCTAATACGAGAGACACAGACCCTGTCACAGGTGGGACAGATAGTCGTTGAGGGAAGGGGTGGGTGGGACTGACTTGCCGCACGCTCTTTCCGCTGTCTGCGCTTGGTTTCTGCATGCTATCGGCGTTGAGACTCGAGGTGCTCAGCGCCCTCTCGGATGCACTTCCTCCACTTAAGGCGGTCTTGGGCCAGGGACTCCCAGGTGTCAGTGGGGATGTCACACTTTATCAGGAAGGCTTTGAAGGTGTCCTTGTAGCGTTTCCACAGCCCACCTTTGCCGTGTGGGAGCTCCGAGTAGAGTACTTGCTTCGGGAGTCTCGTGTCTGGCATGTGGACATTGTGGCCTGCCCAGCGGAGCTGATTGAGTGTGGTCAGTGCTTCAATCCTGGGGATGTTAGCCTGAATGAGGATGTTGATGTTGGTGCACCTGTCCTCCCAGGGGATCTGTAGGATCTTGTGGAGACATCGTTGGTGATATTTCTCCAGCAACTTGAGGTGTCTATTGTACATGGTCCATGTCTGTGAGCCATACAGGAGGGCAGGTATTACTACAGCCCTGTAGACCATGAGCTTGGTGGCAGTTTTGAGGGCCTGGTCTTCAAACACTCTTTTCCTCAGGCGGCCGAAGGCTGCACTGGCGCACTGGAGGTGGTGTTGGATCTCGTCGTCGTTGAAAGGAGGCTCCCGAGATATGGGAAGCGGTCCACGGCGTCCAGGGCCGCGCCATGGATCTTGATGACTATGGGGGCAGTGCTGTGCGGTGAGGACAGGCTGGTGGAGGACCTTTGTCTTACGGATGGGGTGGTCTTGGATCTGGCCTGGAGACGGCGCAGGTTGAACAGGTTCCCACTGGTTCTATAGTTTAGTACTACTCCAGCGGGGAACTTGTTTACTGCGAGGTGGAGCATGGCAGCGAGAAAGATTGAGAAGAGGGTTGGGGCAATGACGCAGCCCTGTTTGACCCCGGTCGGACGTGGGTTGGGTCTGTGATGGATCCGTTGGTAAGGATCATGGCCTGCATGTCTTCGTGGAGCAGACGGAGGATGGTGACAAACTTTTGGAGGCATCCGAAACAGAGGAGGACGCTGTTATGTATCTGGACTTGTATTTACTCTGTACAGCCACCAGAGGGCTCATTCCCCGGAGTCCCAAGGGATCTCATAATCCCTTGGGAGCACAGGAGCACAGACCTGCAATAAAAGACGAAGTTCACACTTTACTTTGAGCTCACAGTGTTTAGTCTGACTCTTTCTCCATACACAACAACTGGCGACGAGATACAGATAGCGAACCCAAAGATGCAGGGAACAGTGGGCATCCTGGAGAAATTCTCAGAGAGAGATGATTGAGAATCTTTTGTGGAGAGACTCGACCAATACTTTGTGGCCAACGAGCTAGATGGAGAAGAGAGCGCTGCCAAACATAGAGCAATCCTCCTCACCATCTGTGGGGCATCAACGTATGACCTCATGAAGAATCTGCTCACTCCAGTGAAACCCACGGAGAAATCGTACGACGATTTGTGCACACTGACCCGAGAGCATTTGAACCTGAAGGAAAGCGTTCTGATGGCGAGGTATCGGTTCTACACCAACAAAAGATCTGAAGGCCAGAAAGTGGTGAGTTATGTCGCCGAGCTAAGACATTGCGAATTTGAAGGACATTTGGAGCACATGCTCAGAGACTTTTTCGTACTTGGCATTGGTCACAAAACCATATTTCGCAAACTTTTGACTGTAGACACCCCAACCTTGAGTAAGGCCATAGCGATAGCCCAGGCGTTCATTGTCACCAGTGACAATACTGAGCAAATCTCTCAGCACACAAGTGCTCTACAAGTACTGTGAACAAAGTGATGTTGTTTTCGAATCGTAACGTACAGGGCAGGTCATACATACCTGCAGCTACATGTCCGCAGATGTCTCAGAGTCCACCATCAAGGGTGATGTATGCAAGGCCATTAACACCTTGTTGGCGCTGCGGGGGTGATCATCATTTCCATTCATGCCGATTCAAAGGATACATTTGCAAGGGCTGTGAAACAATGGGTCACCTCCAACGAGTGTGCAGGCGAGCTGCTAGGAGGACAGATCCACGGAGGATCACGACGAAACAGAACCTCTGATAGAGGAGGTAGAGGTACATGGGGTGCACACATTCACCACGAATTTTCCTCCGATAATGCTGAAGGTTGAACTAAATGGATTCCCGGTGTCAATGGAGCTGACACGGGTGCGAGCCAGTCCATCATGGGCAAAAGACTTTCGAAAGGTTGTGGTGCAGTCTAAACTCCAATTCACATGAAACTAAGAACTTACACGAAAGAACTGATTCCGGTAATCGGCAGTGCCATTGTAAAAGTCTCCTACGGTGGAGCGGTGCACAAGCTACCACTCTGGGTGGTACCGGGCGATGGTCCCACGCTGCTCGGCAGGAACTGGTTGGGAAAGATACGCTGGAACTGGGACGACATCCGAGTGCTATCGCCCGCTGACGACACTTCATGTGCCCAGGTCTTAAACAAATTTCCTTCGCTGTTCGAACCAGGCATCGGGAAATTCCAAGGAGCAAAAGTGCAGATCCACCTAATTCCGGGGGCAGGACCCATCCATCACAAGGCGAGAGCAGTACCGTACATGATGAGAGAAAGGGTAGAAATCGAGCTCGACCGGCTACGAATAGAGGGCATCATCTCACCGATCGAGTTCAGCGAGTGGGCCAGTCCTATTGTCTCACTCCTCAAGGGAGACAGCACCGTCAGAATCTGTGGTGATTATAAAGTAACTATCAATCGTTTCTCCCTGCAGGACCAATACCCACTACCAAAAGCCGATCACCTCTTTGCAACGCTTCGGGAAAGTTATTCACAAAGCTGGATCTGACCTCAGCCTACATGACGCTGGAGGAATCATCGAAGGCCCTCACCTGCATATCAACACGCACAAAGGTCTTTTTGTTTATAACAGATGCCCATTTGGAATCCGATCAGCGGCAACGATATTCCAGACAAACGTGGAAAGTTTACTGAAGTTGGTCCCGCACACCGTAGTCTTCCAGGATGACATCTTGTTCACAGGTCGGAACACAGTCAAGCACCTGCAGAACCTGAAAGAGGTTCTTAGTCGGCTCAACTGCGTGGGGCTCAGGTTAAAATGCTCGAAGTGCATTTTCCTGGTGCCTGAAGTGGAGTTCCTGGGAAGGAGGATTGCGGCGGACGGCATCAGGCCCACCAATGCAAAGACGGAGGCAATCGAGAACGCACTGAGGCCACAGAACGTGACGGAGCTGTGGTCGTTTCTGGGACTCTTGAACTACTTTGGTAACTTCTTACTGGGTCTCAGCACCCTGCTAGAACCACGACATGTCTCACTACGAAAAGGGAGCGAATGGGTTTGGGGCAAAAGCCAAGAAAATGCCTTTGTAAAAGCGAGAATATTGTTATGCTCAAACAAATTGCTTGTGTTGTATGATCCATGTAAGCGTTTGGTTCTAGCATGTGATGCGTCGTCATATGGCATCGGGTGTGTATTGCAACAAGCTAATGTATTCAGGAAACTGCAACCGGTTGCTTATGAATCTAGGAGTCTGTCTAAGGCCGAGAGAGCCTACAGCATGATTGGAAAAGAAGCATTAGCATGTGTCTATGGGGTAAAGAAAATGTATCAATACCTGTTTGGGCTAAAATTCGAATTGGAAACTGACCATAAGCCACTGATATCCCTGTTTTCCGAGAGCAAAGGGATAAATCCAAAGCATCGGCCCACATTCAGAGATGGGCACTCACGTTGTCCGCATACAACTACGCCATCCGCCACAGGCCAGGCACAGAAAACTGCGCCGAAGCTCTCAGTAGGCTTCCATTGCCCACCACGGGGGTGGAAAATGGCGCAGCCCGCAGATCTAGCCATGGTTATGGAAGCATTTGAGAGTGAACAATCACGCGTCAATGCCCGGCAGATCAAAACCTGCACAGGCCAGGGCCCTTATTATCACTAGTCAAAAGCTATGTGTTTCACGGCAGCTGGTTCAGTGTCCCAGTGGAAATGCAGGAAGAGATAAAGCCATTTCAGCGGCGCAAAGATGACATGTCCATTCAAGCAGACTGCCTTCTGTGGGGCAATCGAGTAGTGGTCCCCAAGAAGGGCAGAGACACCTTCATCAATGACCTCCACAGTACCCACCCAGGCATCATAATGATGAAAGCGATAGCCAAATCCTATGTGTGGTGGCTCGGTATCGATGCGGACTTAGAGTCCTGTGTTCACAGATGTAATACATGCTCGTAGTTAAGCAATGTACCCAGGGAGACGCCACTAAGTTTATGGTCTTGGCCCTCCAAACCATGGTCTGGGGTACACGTTGACTATGCAGGCCTGTTCTTGGGTAAAATGTTCCTTGTTTTTGTAGACGCGTACTCCAACTGGATTGAATGTGAGATAATGTCGGCTAGCACATGCGCTGCCACTACTGAAAGCCTGCGGGTCATGTTTGCTACACATGGCTTACCCGATGTCCTGGTGAGCGACAACGGGCCATGTTTTAACAGTGCTGAGTTCAAAGAATTTATGACCCGTAACGGGATCAAACATGTCACATCTGCCCCAGTTAAACCAGCGTCCAACGGTCAGGCAGAGAGTGCAGTGCAAACCATCAAGCAAGGCTTGAAGAGGGTAACTGAAGGCTCACTGTAGACTTGCCTATCCCGCGTCCTACTTAGCTACCGCACAAGACCACACTCACTCACTGGGATCAGCCATGATCTTGTTGAATGGCGGAGCAGGCTCGAGGGGCTAGATGGCTGACTCCTGTTCCTAATTCTTATGTTCTTATAATCCCACCTGCTGAACTGCTCATGAAAAGAGCACTTACGACAAGGCTCTCGTTAGTTCACCCTGATCTACATAAACAGGTAGAGAGCAGGCGGCTTCAACAAAGTGCATACCATGATAGCGCAAATGTGTCACGCGAGATTGAAGTCAATGATCCTGTAATTGTATTAAATTATGGACAAGATCCCAAGTGGCTTCCCGGCACTGTTGTGGCCAAAGAGGGGAGCAGGGTGTTTCGGATCAAACATTCAAATGGATTCATTCACCGGAAACACTTGGACGAAATCAAACTCAAATTCACGGACTACCCTAATCAACCAACCTTGGACTCTACCATTTTTGATCCCCCAACACACACACCAGTGGAAACCGACACCATGGTTGACCACGAAGCAGAACCCATCATCCACAGCAGCCCTGCAGGGCCCAACATACCAGGCAGCCCAGCAAGGCCAGCTGCACAGCAGCTCAGCGAGGGCCCAACAAATGACTCAACAACACCAGCCTTCACACCGAGACGATCAACCAGAGCAAGAAGGGCTCTAGATCGACTCACATTGTACATAGTTACACTATTGACTTTATGGGGGAATGTTGTTATGTATCTGGACTTGTATATACTTTGTACAGCCACCAGAGGGCTCATTCCCGGTGTCCCAAGGGATCTCATAATCCCTTGGGAGCAGAGCTATTTAAGGAAGCTTCACAGATTGGAGAGACACTCTGGAGACCTGCAATAAAAGACTAAGGTCACACTTTACTTTGAGCTCACAGTGTTCAGTCTGACTCTTTCTCCAAATATGACAGACGCTCCATAGACCCTCGCGGTTGACAGTTGTAAGATCGAAGAAGGCCATGTATAAGGGCCGGCGCTGTTCCCTGCATTTTTCCTGTAGTTGTTGCGCTGCAAAAATCATGTCTGTGTGCCCCGTAGGGGACTAAATCCACAGTGTCACTCCGGGAGGAGCTCCTCGGCCACAGGGAGAAGACGGTTGAGGAAAACTCTAGCGATGACTTTCCCAGTGGCTGATAGCAGGGAGATTCCTCTGTAGTTGCCGCAGTCAGACTTGTCCGCTTTTTTAAAGATGGTCATGATTAATGCATCTCTAAGATCCCCCAGCATGCTCTCCTCCCTCCAGATGAGAGAGATGAGGTTGTGTATTCGCGCCAGCAGTGCCTCTCCACCATACTTCAATGCCTCAACTGGGATTCCATCCGCACCCGTAGCCTTGTTGTTTTTAAGCTGTGTTATGGCTTTTTCTACCTCGTGCAGTGTCACTGAGGTGGTGTTGGGAAGCATGCTGCGGGATGGAGTCGAGAACACTCGAGTCAAAGGCAGAGTCTCGATTGAGGAGATCTTCGAAGTGCTCCTTCCAGCGGGCCCTGACTGCCTCGGTGACTTTGATGAGTGTTTCCCCATTTTTGGCCAGCAGTGGAGTGGGGCCTTGGGTGTTTGGACCCTAGTTGGCTTTGACTGCGATGAAGAATCCTTGCACATCATGGCTGTCGGCCAGTTGCTGTATCTCCTGTGTTTTCTCCATCCGCCACCTGATCTTTAGATCCCAGGTTTTTTGTTGGACCTCGGCCTTGAACTGTCTGTAATGCTGTTTGATGCTCCCGCGTTGGGTTGTTGTTTAAGGCTCAGAAATACCCTGTGCTTTCGATCTATTAGCTCTTGGATCTCCTGATCATTCTCATCGAACCAGTCCTGGTGTTTCCTGGTTGAGTGACCGAGCGTCTCCTTGCAGGCACTGGTTATGGAGGCATGGAGGGCAGACCAAGCGCTGTGGGCATTCTGCATCTCGGGGTTGTCAAGGCACACCAGGTTAGCTGTGAGGCGCTGACTGTATAGGGCTCTCTTAGCTGGGTCCTTAAGTGCTCCGGCATTGACTTTTTTGCAGCATTGCTTCTGCTGCCTCCTCTGCTTTGGGGCTATGTTGATGTCGATAATGGATCGGATTAGGCAGTGGTCCATCCAGCAGTCATCGGCTCCCGTCATGGCGCGGGTGATGCGCACATCCTTGCGATCCCTGGCTCGGACGATGACATAGTCGAGCAGGTGCCAGTGCTTGGAGTGAGGGTGTTGCCACGATGCCTTGTATTTGTTCCTCTGGTGGAACAATGTGTTGGTGATGACAAGTTCGTGCTCTAGACATTTTGTCAGGAGTAGGGTACCACTGGAGTTGCCTTTCCCTACCTGCTCTCTGCCAATCACGCTCCCCCCCAGAGGTCTGTGTCCTTGCCAACCCTGGCATTGAAGTCACCGAGGATCAGTTTGTCGCCCGCGGGGACACTGGACAGGGATTTTTCGAGGTTGGTGTAAAACCCCTCTTTGGCCTCATCAGTTGCATCGAGTGTTGTGGCGTACGTACTGATGACTGTGGCGCACTGGTTCCAGGATAGGGTGAGTCGAAGAGTCATGAGGCATTCGTTAGCCCTGCAGGGGGAGTTTTTGAGGCGGCCAACCAGCTCATTTTTGATGGCGATGCCGACTCGGTGGAGGCGGCGTTCTTCCTCTGGTTTCCCTTTCCAGAAGAAGGTGTAACCTCCACCTTGTTCCTTGAGCTGGCCATCCCCTGTCCGCTGGGTCTCGCTTCGGGCGGCGATGTCGATATCAAAGCGTTTAAGTTCCTAGGCAACTATAGCGGTGCGGCATTCCAGCCTGTCGCTGTTGGGGTTGTTCATGAGGGTCCTGACTTTCCAGGTCTCGAACTTCATGTTAACTGAGTGGAAGATGCCTGTGTGTGAGTTCTTTTAATGTGGGGTGGTCGTTGCACACCGACTACCACAGGGGCTTAGCTGAGCAAGGTCTTGATCCAGTGGACGACTGGAGCTCTCCTTCCTCACCGGCGACCTGGCCTCTTCTCTACCTCCAACACATGGTGAGTTCCATGGCTGTGACCCCCCTGCCCTCTGACCCTGAACCCTGGTGGGCCAATGCCTGCCCCCAACCAGGCCTCGGACCATCTACCACCAAGGGTGCTACCCAGCACCGAGCCTGAGGCCAACATCTCGCCATATAGCAGTGCCTGGTCTCCAGTCATCTTGGACCCTCTTGCCACCAATTGGCTATTCTTCATGTGTATGCCTGCAAAATATTTAGCCATTCAGATAAATCACAGGCAATCTTACTCCTAGCTCCGCTATGACATCCACGCTCGACTTTCCAGCAAGAGTCACTGAAGGCAGGAACCCAGCCAGTTCCCCTTCCCAGAGCTCCGTGACCAACTGTGGCATTTCTACTGCAAGCCTTGAAACAGGTCATCAGCACAAGTCTGTCGTTAGCAGCAATCATAAGTAATGTGCCCAGAAAAAAGACATTTGAAAAAACAACATTTGGGAGGGTCTGTGTCTAGTTAAGCCTTAATGTTTTCACATTTACTTAAAGATTGTGTCAATGTCTTCAAATATGTTTTAACATTTTCACAGGAAATAGCCAAATTCATAGCTTGGAACATTGCAACTTTTCTTAAAATTAAAGCACATTCCGGCAGAGGACAAATCGATTGCAAAAATCAACTTGGAAAAGACAAAATACACTATTGCCCCTTTTCCCACAAAATTACGGGCCAGATCTTGCAGGAGTGCGGCATCTCTCACTGGGCTCCGTTAGACCTTTTCCACTCACCCTTCAGCTGGAAAATGCTTTACTCTGTAACTTGCTGGGCATGGCGAGGACAACAGGGCATCTGGGACCTCGGTGAGCAACGGGACAAAGCATGTATCTCCTCAACCAATGAGATTCAAGGATAGAGAAACAGGAATGACAGAGAAGGGAATAGGGTGAATTAGAGTCAAATCAGGTACAGAAAGAGAAATTTAGGGCTCAATTTTCCCCAATGCTGTTTTTTGGTGTATTGCCAGAGTTAAGCCCGTTTTTTCTGGCCCCAACTATTCCAAAAATTAAATACCAAGTTTCGCTGCTCTATTTTTTGAAATTGGTGCTGCGCATCCTGTCCTGTAGCCTTGGGGGGGTGCAACCAAAGGTCTGCGCCGAAAAGACAACGCTCCCCGTTCTGCGCATGCACGAAAAAAAAGGGGCATTTTTGACGTGATTCCTATGTGCGTGCATGCCCAGTACAGCTCCCGGACTGCATTCAGCCATTTTTAAACAGCCAGTTGTGTGTAAGAACTTTAATTCCCATTGGAAAAATTGGAGCAATACAAGATGCAACGCAGCTCAAGGACTAAGAATTTCTCACAGGATGAAGTGGAGGCACTGGTTACTGTAATTGAGGCCAGATGGCACGAGCTGGACACCAGCAGAGGTCACATAAAAGTTTCACCAAAAGAAATGAAGAAACGCTGGAACCAACTTGCAGAAGATTACTGTGCAATGGTGACCACCTCGAGGTCTGGAGGCTAGAGCAAAAAGAAGTGGCAGGACCTTGGTCAAGTAGTTAGTGTAAGTAATATTTTCATTTATTCAATGGAATTGCAATTGTAAATGTGACCAGCTGTATATGTCCCACCCAGCAGAAAGACACCCTCTCAATAAATGTTATATTTTCATCTTTATAGAGGAAGGTGGCACACAACAAAAGGGAAAGAACTCGAACAGGACGAGGCCCAGCAAATTTGCTGCTTTCATGGGTCCTGCCTGGAGAAAAAACAACCACCACTGCACAAGCTGGGCCCACGCTCAAGGCAGAGGGTACGCCCTGCAAATTCCACAATATGGCTTTGATAAATGTTAAATACTGCGCGGGCTAGCCATGCTTCAGTTCATGGGAATGTCTCCATCGGCTACTCTTCAGTTGATGCAATGTGCTATGATTCATCGTGGTGCTTCAAATCAGCCTACTGCCTGCGCTGTGTGAGCCTACTCATGTCACCAACCCTGCCATCCTCTGCTGCTAATCATTTGTCTGTTCTGTTATACCTTGCAGAATTTGAGGCCAACCCTGACGATGCAGATGATGATTCAGGTGTGGACAAGCCTGAAGAGGAGAACATCTTCCCATCCCAGCTTCCAGACCAAGAGTATAGGTGTGAGGGGGAGGGCAGGCGGCATCAACAAAGCACGTACCATGATCGCGCAAATTTGTCACGCGATATTGAAATCAATGACCCTGTATTTGCACTCAACTATGGACATGGTCTCAAATGGCTTGTTGGCACTGTCATAGCCAAAGAAGGGAGGATGGTGTTTGAGGTCAAACTTGCAAATGGACTAACTTGCAGAAAGCATTTGGACCAAACCAAACTGCGATTCACAGATAGCCACGAGTAACCTGAAGAGGACACCACCAACTTCGACCCTCCGATACACACACAAGTGGCAACCGCCATCACAGTTGACTACGAAGCTGAGCTCATCATCCCCAGCAGCCCAGCAAGGCCAGCTGCGCAGCAGCCCGGCGAAGGCCCAACCAACTCACCTGCACCTGTGTTTGTACCGAGATGATCGACTCGGGAGCGGAAAGCCCCAGATCATCTCACCTTGTAAATAAGTATAGTATTTACTTTGCGGGGGGAGGGTGGGAGTGATGTTATGTATGCAACACCTTGTAACTGGCATTCTACCGCCACCAGAGGGCGCATCTGTTGGAGTCTTGGGAGCACTGCATATAATCAGGTCTCCCATGCTGTGTGAGCACTCTGGAGTCAGAGTAAAGAGACTGAGGTCACACTTACTCAAGTCTGCAGTACTCAGTCACATTGCTTTATTTGAGACATAACAGGCATCATGAGCGAAGTGGTGAGGCCGTACCCTTTGTCTCCCAGTAGCCAGCTCTGCCCTTCTGGCTGATGCTGAAACATGGCAGATATAGCGCTCTCGTGTAGGATGAATGCATCATGGGTGCTCCCAGTGCAGCTTGCAGCAACTGACATGAATCAATGCATGTCATCATACACGAGTTGCACATTTACGGAGTGGAAGCCTTTTCTGCTCATGTACATCTCGGAATCCTCCAAAGGTGCTCGTAAGGCAATGTGGGTACAAGCAATCCAGGAGAAGCCCACAGCCCTTTCACGCATTGCCTCGGAGGTCATGGGGAACTTTATGTAATCATTCCTCTGGGTATATAGTGCAGCAGTCACCTGCCGAATGTAGATATGTGTTGCATGTTGGGAAATGGCGCACACATCCCCAGTTGTGTTCGAGAATGATTCAGATGCATAGAATGAAAGTGCAGCTGTAACCTTCACTTCAACTGACAAAGCAGTCCTCCTGACGCTTCTAGGTTACAGGTCTTCTTTTACTAACTCACAGATCTCGGTTACAACTTCTTTGCGGAAATGCAGCCTTCTGACAGAGTCTGCATCACTCAGGTGCCGATATGAACACCTGTCTCGATATACAGAGACCATGGTCCAGAACTTAAAGAAGGGTAACTTTGAAGGTATGAGGCGTGAATTGGCTAGGATAGATTGGCGAATGATACTTAGGGGGTTGACTGTGGATGGGCAATGGCAGACATTTAGAGACCGCATGGATGAAGTACAACAATTGTATATTCCTGTCTGGCGTAAAAATAAAAAGGGGAAGGTGGCTCAACCGTGGCTATCTAGGGAAATCAGGGATAGTATTAAAGCCAAGGAAGTGGCATACAAATTGGCCAGAAATGGCAGCGAACCTGGGGACTGGGAGAAATTTAGAACTCAGCAGAGGAGGACAAAGGGTTTGATTAGGACAGGGAAAATGGAGTACGAGAAGAAGCTTGCAGGGAACATTAAGGCGGATTGCAAAAGTTTCTATAGGTATGTAAAGAGAAAAAGGTTGGTGAAGACAAACGTAGGTCCCCTGCAGTCAGAAACAGGGGAAGTCATAACGGGGAACAAAGAAATGGCGGATCAATTGAACAAGTACTTTGGTTCGGTATTCACTAAGGAGGATACAAACAACCTTCCGGATATAAAAGGGGTCAGAGGGTCTAGTAAGGAAGAGGAACTGAGGGAAATCTTTATTAGTCGGGAAATTGTGTTGGGGAAATTGATGGGATTGAAGGCCGATAAATCCCCAGGGCCTGATGGACTGCATCCTAGAGTACTTAAGGAGGTGGCCTTGGAAATAGCGGATGCATTGACAGTCATTTTCCAACATTCCATTGACTCTGGATCAGTTCCTATGGAGTGGAGGGTAGCCAATGTAACCCCACTTTTTAAAAAAGGAGGGAGAGAGAAAACAGGGAATTATAGACCGGTCAGCCTGACCTCAGTAGTGGGTAAAATGATGGAATCAATTATTAAGGATGTCATAGCAGTGCATCTGGAAAATGGTGACATGATAGGTCCAAGTCAGCATGGATTTGTGAAAGGGAAATCATGCTTGACAAATCTTCTGGAATTTTTTGAGGATGTTTCCAGTAAAGTGGACAAAGGAGAACCAGTTGATGTGGTATATTTGGACTTTCAGAAGGCTTTCGACAAGGTCCCACACAAGAGATTAATGTGCAAAGTTAAAGCACATGGGATTGGGGGTAGTGTGCTGACGTGGATTGAGAACTGGTTGTCAGACAGGAAGCAAAGAGTAGGAGTAAACGGGTACTTTTCAGAATGGCAGGCAGTGACTAGTGGAGTGCCGCAAGGTTCTGTGCTGGGGCCCCAGCTGTTTACATTGTACATTAATGATTTAGACGAGGGGATTAAATGCAGTATCTCCAAATTTGCGGATGATACTAAGTTGGGTGGCAGTGTGAGCTGCGAGGAGGATGCTATTAGGCTGCAGAGTGACTTGGATAGGTTAGGTGAGTGGGCAAATGCATGGCAGATGAAGTATAATGTGGATAAATGTGAGGTTATCCACTTTGGTGGTAAAAACAGAGAGACAGACTATTATCTGAATGGTGACAGATTAGGAAAAGGGAAGGTGCAACGAGACCTGGGTGTCATGGTACATCAGTCATTGAAGGTTGGCATGCAGGTACAGCAGGCGGTTAAGAAAGCAAATGGCATGTTGGCCTTCATAGCGAGGGGATTTGAATACAGGGGCAGGGAGGTGTTGCTACAGTTGTACAGGGCCTTGGTGAGGCCACACCTGGAGTATTGTGTACAGTTTTGGTCTCCTAACTTGAGGAAGGACATTCTTGCTATTGAGGGAGTGCAGCGAAGGTTCACCAGACTGATTCCCGGGATGGCGGGACTGACCTATCAAGAAAGATTGGATCAATTGGGATTGTATTCACTGGAGTTCAGAAGAATGAGAGGGGACCTCATAGAAACGTTTAAAATTCTGACGGGTTTAGACAGGTTAGATGCAGAAAGAATGTTCCCAATGTTGGGGAAGTCCAGAACCAGGGGTCACAGTCTGAGGATAAGGGGTAAGCCATTTAGGACCGAGATGAGGAGAAACTTCTTCACCCAGAGAGTGGTGAACCTGTGGAATTCTCTACCACAGAAAGTAGTTGAGGCCAATTCACTAAATATATTCAAAAGGGAGTTAGATGAAGTCCTTACTACTCGGGGGATCAAGGGTTATGGCGAGAAAGCAGGAAGGGGGTACTGAAGTTTCATGTTCAGCCATGAACTCATTGAATGGCGGTGCAGGCTAGAAGGGCTGAATGGCCTGCTCCTGCACCTATTTTCTATGTTTCTATGTTTCTACCCGACGTGGGTAAGGCCTCCTGCCCATCATCCTACGTGCTCTGAGGTTCTTCATGCGATGACATCGAATCAATTGTCTCCTCCACAGCACCATCATGCAGAAGGCTTGCACGAGGAATGGCATTGTCACTATTCCCCCCATGATAAATTGTACCTTTCCAACAAGCTCAAAACAGCAGACAGGACAAGCTTCTTTGTTGTCTCTCTCTCCAAGGTCGACGCCCGAGTATGGACCACACCCAGGTCTGAGCATGTGCAAGAGGCTTGCTTAGATCGGGAAACAACACTTGGATTGTTAAATTTAGTCCAAAAGGTATAAAAAAATGACGCAAATCACTGGGGAAAATTGAGCACAAGGAGAGGGAAAGAAAAATTGGATTAAGAGAGAGGAAAAAAAGGCAGAAAGGAAAAGTAAGAAAAGTTTTCAATCTCTAACAACTATTTACTACCTGCAGGAATGAGATTCAACAGTTTAAAATGAACCCTTTTTCGGCTGGAGAGATTGATTGGCATTTCATTAACAATTATCACATTGTCAAAAGGCGATTTACACTATTAATTGTGAACACTAACTTTCTGCGGCGATCTTAATGGGCAATTAATGTGTAAATACAGCAACTTCTCAAAAATAATGGGGAGGTTGACGGTGAGATGCTGTTTTTGTGAAGCAAATGGTGGAGACAGTAAATTGAAAGGCAAGTTTTAAGAGTCGCAACTTTTATTCCCCAAAATTGTCAGGCTGAATATCGGCATTAATAACGTGTGCGTCGATTACACACGTTATTTTCCAGTACAGTGTTTAAAATGCCACACTTTATGAAAAGGCTTTGCTCATTGCTCAAGCACTTTCTATACAGCACTCGCCACCAATATAATTTCTTCACTGTCATCCAGTGCCCCCTTCAATTTGACTGATTGAACCCATGCACCTGTCAGTACGAGATCAATCATTTAAATTTGTGGGGACAACGGATGATAATGCGCCAGATTGTGCTGCCAAAATAAAGGTGAAGCTAATGGCTCTCATTTATGTGTAAATGATACAGCAACTTGAGGCGAGTAGCACGTGCGTAGTTAAATACTACTATCTAAAAGTTGCTGTCGGAGTTGTGGCGCTCCTCCATGAAAATGCCACCTGTCTCACCGTTGAAATGCATTGAATGTTTTGAATCTGCTGTATTTGCGTGGTAGTTACGAACTAACCCGCCACAGATAATTACAGGCATAAGTACCCTTTTAACAATGTGATATCATCATCATCATAGGCAGTCTATCAAAATCAAGGAAGACTCTAAGGGCTCAAGTTTTGGCCTGAGCTGATCCTATTTTTTTGGAGCAACTAGTTTAGAATGGAGCATCTTAGAAATTACAATTCTCGGCATTTAGTTTGCTCCAGTTCTAGTCAGTTAGAATAGTTTCATTTTAGATTTTTTTTTTCAAAAGGGTGCGTGTCCAGCCACTTACGCCTGTTTTGCAAGTTTAGGCAGTGAAAACTTACTCCAAACTAACTTAGAATGGAGTAAGTGCAGATTTTTGTACACTCAGATAAACCTTGCCTACACTTAGAAATCAGGCGTAGGGAACGAGAGATGGCGGGGGGCTGGGGGGAGGGGGAGGGGGAAGGGGGGGTTTACAAACATTAAATACTTCACTTTTACAAATAAAGAGCCATCATCAATAATAAATGATAAATTAATCAATAAATCAATAAATCAACCAATAAATCAATCAAAAAAAGTTAAAAAATAAAATATAAAAAAAATAATAAAAAATCAATCAATAAATAAAAAATTATTACTACTTACCGACTGCAGCACCGGGAGTTCTCCAACAGCGTGCTGGGATGCCCCCCCCGCGCTCCCCCAGTGTCTCTCTCTCTCTCTCTGTCAGTGTGTCGCTCTCTCTGTCTCTGTCAGTGTCTCTGTGTTTCTGACAGCGAGGGGTGGGGGGAGAGAGGGGGAGGGGGTGCAGGGGAGAGGGAGGGAGGGGGGAGAGGGGGAGGGAGAGGGGGAGAGAGGGAGGGAGAGGGGGAGAGAGGGGGAGGGGGTGGGGGGAGAGGGAGCGGGAGGGGTAGAGGGGGAGGGAGGGAGGAGAGGAAGAGGAGAGGGGGAGGGAGGGAGGGAGAGAGAGGTGGGAGGGAGAGAGAGGAGGAAGGGAGGGAGGGAGAGAGAGGAGGGAGGAAGTGAGGGAGAGAGAGGAGGGAGGAAGAAGAGGGGGGAGGTAGGGAGGGAGGGAGAGAGAGGTGGGAGGGAGAGAGAGGAGTGATGGAGGGAGGGAGAGGAGGGAGGGAGAGAGGTAGAGAGGGGAGGGAGGGTGGGAGGGGAGAGAGGAGGGAAGGAGAGAGCAGAGCGAGGGAGAGAGAGGAGGGAGGGAGAGAGAGAGGAGGGAGGGAGAGAGAGGATGGAGGGAGAGAGAGGAGGGAGGGAGAGAGAGGAGGGAGGGAGGGAGAGGAGGGAGGGAGAGAGAGGATAGAGGGAGAGAGAGGATGGAGGGAGAGAAAGGAGGGAGGAGGGAGAGAGAGAAGGGAGGGAGAGGAGGGAGGAAGGGAGGGAGAGAGAGAGGAGGGAGGGAGAGAGAGGAGTGAGGGAGAGAGAGGAGGGAGGGAGAGAGAGGAGGGAGCGAGAGAGAGGAGGGAGGGAGGGAGGAAGAGGGAGGAAGCGAAGGAGAGAGAAAGGAGGGAGGGAGAGAGCAGAAGGAGGGAGAGGGAGGGAGAGAGCAGAGGGAGGGAGAGAGAGGTGGGAGGGAGAGAGAGAGGAGGGAGGGAGAGAGAGGAGGGAGGGAGAGAGAGGAGGGAGGGAGGGGGAGAGAGATGGGAGGGAGGGAGAGGAGGGAGGAAGGGAGGGAGAGGAGGGAGGAAGGGAGGGAGAGAGCAGAGGGAGGGAGAGTGAGGAGGGAGAGAGAGAGAGAGAGAATGGAGGGAGAGAGAGGAGGGAGGGAGAGAGAGGAGAGAGGGAGAGAGAGGAGGGAGGGAGGAGGAGAGAGATGGGAGGGAGGAAGAGGAGGGAGGAAGGGAGGGAGAGGAGGGTGGAAGGGAGGGAGAGAGAGAGAGAGAGAATGGAGGGAGAGAGAGGAGGGAGGGAGAGAGAGGAGAGAGGGAGAGAGAGGAGGGAGGGAGGAGGAGAGAGATGGGAGGGAGGAAGAGGAGGGAGGAAGGGAGGGAGAGGAGGGTGGAAGGGAGGGAGAGAGCAGAGGGAGGGAGAGAGAGGAGAGAGGGAGAGAGAGGAGGGAGGGAGAGAGAGGAGTGAGGGAGAGAGGGGAGGGAGGGAGAGAGAGGAGTGAGGGAGAGAGGGTTGGGAGGGAGAGAGGGGAGGGAGGGAGAGAGAGGAGGGAGGGAGAAGAGGGAGGAAGGGAGGGAGAGGAGGGAGGAAGGGAGGGAGAGAGCAGAGGGAGGGAGAGAGAGGAGGGAGGGAGAGAGAGGAGGGAGGGAGAGAGAGGAGGGAGGGAGAGAGAGGAGTGAGGGAGAGAGGTGAGGGAAGGAGAGAGAGGAGGGAGGGAGAGAGAGGAGTGAGGGAGAGGGAGGAGAGAGGGAGGGAGGGAGAGAGAGGAGTGAGGAGAGAGGGGCGGGAGGGAGAGAGGAGGAGGGAGAGAGGGAGGAGGAGGAGGGGGGGAGAGAGAGAGAGTGAGGAGGGGGAGGGAGGGAGGAGAGAGGAGGGGGAGGGGAGAGTGGGAGGGAGGAGGGGGGAAGGGCGGCCGCTGCCGATGACATGGAGGGAGGGGATGGGGAACAGAAGAGGGAGAGGAGAGAAGGTGGGGGGGGAGAGAAGAGGTGCTGTGGGGGGGGGAAGGCTGAACGGGAGTGAGGGAGGGGGGTGGGGAGCTGAACGGGAGGGAGGTCCAGTCTGATCTTCGCCCGGTGAGCCCATTCGGCCAGGGCTAGGGTCGGGCGCCTCTCACGCAGCCTCAGGGGTAAGGAGCTACTGCACATGGGCGCACACTCTAACGCGCATGTGCAGAGATCCTAGCACTGTTTTCAGTGCCTGGACCTAGCTCCGCCCCCGACCCCTTGCATTGCACCACGCCGAACACGAAGACGTCCTGAGGAGCTCGCAGAGTCACACGGTAAGTTTTCAGCGCCCTTTTTATTCCAGAAAATCGGCGCACCTTATCGAGATGCACCGTTTTTCCAGAGGGCGGAAACTTGGGCCCTAAAAGTGAGTTCTCAGGTGGCTGTACAATATAATGTGGGAATTACGGTCTCTGTCACAGATGGGACAGACAGTGGTTGAAGGAAATGTGGATGGGGAGTCTGGTTTGCCATATGCCCCTTCCGCTGCCTATGCTTGTTTTCTGCATGCTCTCGGTGACGAGACTCGAGGTGATCAGAAAGGCCAATGGGATGGAGTATAAAAGCAGGGAAGTCTTGCTACAGCTATACAAGTTATTGGTGAGACCACACCTGGAATATTACGTGCAGTTTTGGTTTCCATATTTACGAAAGGATATACTTGCTTTGTTCAGAGAAGATTCACTAAGTTGATTTTGGGGTTGAGGGGGTTGACATATGAGGAAAGGTTGAGTAGGTTGGGCCTATACTCATTGGAATTCAGAAGAATGAGAGGTGATCTTATTGAAACGTATAAGATTATGGGGGGGCTTGACAAGGTGGATGCAGAGAGGATGTTTCCACTGATGGGGGAGACTAGACCTAGAGGGTATGGTCTTAGAATAACCGGCTGCCCATTTAAAAGAGTTGAGGAGTAATTTCTTCTCTCAGAGGATTGTAAATCTGTGGAATTCGCTGCCTCAGAGAGCTGTGGAAGCTGGGACATTGAATAAATTTAAGACAGAAGTAGACAGTTTCTTAATCGATAAGGGGATAAGGGGTTATGGGGAGCGGGCAGGGAAGTGGAGCTGAGTCCATGATCAGATCAGCCATGATATTGAATGGCGAAGCAGGCTCGAGGGGCCGTATTGCCTACTCCTGTTCCTTTTTCTTGTGTTCTTATGCTCTTCCTCCACTTTGTGCGGTCTTGGGCCGGGAATTCCCAGGTCCCAGTGGGGATGTTGTCCTTTATCAAGGAGTCCTTGAAATATTTCCTCTGCCCATCTGGGGCTTGCTTGCCGTGTAGGAGTTCCGAATAGAACGCTTGCTTTGGGAGTCTTGTATCATGCATGCGGACGATGTGGCGCACCCAACGGAGCTGGTCAAGTGTGGTCGGTGTGTCAGTGTTGGGGATGTAGGCCTGATCAAGAACATGGACATTGGTGCATCTACCCTCCCAGTGGATTTGCAGGATCTTGCAGAGACATTGTTGGTGGTATTTCTCCAGCGATTTGAGGTGTCTACTCGATATGGTCCATGTCTCTGAGCCACAAAAGAGGATGGGTATCACTACAGCCCTGTAGACCATAAGCTTGGTGCCTGATGTGAGGTCCTGGTCTTCGAACACTCTCTTCCTCAGGCGACCGAAGGCTACGCTGGCGCATTGGAGGCAGTGTTGGACCTCATCGTCGATGTCTGCCCTTGCTGATAATAGGCTCCTGAGGTATGGAAAATGGTCTACGTTGTTCAAGGTCGCGGCATGGATTTTGATGACCAGGGGTCAATGCTGTGTGGCGGGATCAGGTTGGTGGAGAACCTTTGTCTTATGGATGTTTAGTTTAAGGCCCATGCTTTCGTGCACCTCGGTGAAGATGTTGATGATGGCTTGGAATTCTGCCCCTGAATGTGCGCAGATGCAAGCATCGTCCGTGTACTGTAGTTCGAAGACAGAGGATCGGACGACCTTAGATCTAGCCTGGAGGCGGCGAAGGTTGAATAGATTCCCATTGGTTCTTTTGTTTAGTTCCACTCCAACCGGGAGCTTCGATAATCATGTTAATTACTGCCAATCAACTTCTCTGGCACCACTAATGAACTATTAACAGTATGGAGTCTCATTCCTTCAGGTTGTGAATTATTTTAGGAGATTTAAAAAATGTCAATTCTTTTTCTTACTGTTCCTTTGTTACTTTTTTCTCCTAATCCGATCTGATTTGACATTGAATTCATACCCTTCAATTCACCCTCCTTCTCAGTCCTTTCACTGTTTATTTCCCAATCCTTAAATCTCATTGGTGAATGAGATACTCTGGTGGTTGCCCTGTTCACTCAGGACCCAGACACCATGTATCCCCTCACTGCGCAGGGGGAGGGCGGGAGGGGGGATCAGTGGGAGTAATTGGATAGCTCTGTCAAAGTACCAGCACAGGCACAATGGGCTAAATGGCCTCCTTCTGAGCTGTGAGATTCAATGATTTTTTTTAAACTCGTGGCCCCTGCGTTTTGAACGTTTTGCAATTATTGCCCAATTTTCCTGGATCAATTTGTTAAATTGTGATGATTAATAGAAAGATTATAAATTGAACAGTGGTATGAAAGTTTATTGGACCAACTATATGATGGCAGCAGCTGAATGCATATTTTGCAGCTATTTGAGCGACTGGGTGGAGAATGCTTATGTATTGATACATTGTTCTGGAAGAGTAGCTCTGGATAAAGCAGGCCAACATATATTGATTACTGAATGCACAGAAAGAGAATAGGAAATTGGCATTTAAACGGGTAGAGTATCTGCTTTGGGGGCAATAAGCGAAACGGGTGCAAACTGCGCCCAAAGTTGTGTCCATTTTGAAAAGTAATTCCTTTTTCTTGATTTTCTGCTGAAGTTCACTTGCATATCACCAAACGCAAAATCTGCCTTGAATCAGCGCAATCGGGCAACACTTTCAAATATATATTTTTAAAATTTTGCTTTTAAAAATATTTCTTGATATATTTAGGAGCGGATGCTTAGGGGGAGAAATTCTGTACACGGCCCCCCAGAGCAAGTGGAATGCAAAATATCATGCTGCACTTGCTCAGTGGGGCGGGGGCGGGGCAGAAAGCATTTATGAAGTTCGCAGCGCTACGCGGGTGGGACACATAGCGCTGCCTCGTAGACCGGTCCCTCCCCTTCATTAAAGAGGAGGGCCAAGCTACCGACTCTGCGGGTGGGAAATGGGGCCATCGCTGGATCACCAGGGAGTGGGGTGCCATCCCAGCAGCCCAGCACACAAGCGGATTGCCGGGCTGCCATATCGCGGCATGGACCCTGCGATCGAGGAGCAAGAAAGCCGCGAGGTGGGTGGGGTGGCTTGACCCATCCACCTCCACGGAGGTGTGTGGGGGACCTGACCCATCCACCTCCATGGCACGAACCTGGTATTGCAGTACTTCCAGGAACGGTGCAGTGGCTCTAGGCCTTTTGGCTAAGAGCATTGGCGCAGAGTGATCCTTGGCGTGTGCAAGGTGACCTCTGGCGTTTGTGATTTGACAAAGAATTGGAACGATTGGCTACGAATTTCAAAAAAAAAAGAAAGAAAGCCGCGACCAGTAAGTCGGCCATTTTTTTTTTAAACATTCCTCACACCTTCCCTCTAATTATCGCCCCGCGAGCAGCCTACAGCCCGGTACGCGCCCCGTAAAGCTGTCGCTGTCATTGCCCGGCGAAGCCTCAGGGGGAGAAAATACATTTTTGGTCCGGGGCGAAAACGGATCGCTGCGCACGATGATGACATCGTCAGCGCAGCGTCGCAGGGCGCTACCGACTATCGTGGAATTTTGCGGGAGCCGGAAGTGGCACCATGTCCGAGCAAAAAGTCGTTTATGCCCCTTTCGCGCAAAACACCCTGAATTTCTCCCCGTCGGTACAGTTTGATTAATAAAGTTGAAAATGAGTTTATCACAAAAAATAAGTGTCTTTAATCACAGTGTTAACTAATTAAGCAATTAATTAATTAATCACCTGAGAGTTTGAAATGAGTGAAAATGACTTTAAAAAAAATATGCAAAACTATGCCAGTTAGATTGGAGTACAGTAGTCAGTTCCTTAGTAAATTAAAAAAAACATTCAAAATCTTTCAAAACATGCCTAATATTGTTTTTGCCGCCAAAAGTTCCAGCTGAATTTGTAGAGCCTCCTCAAAGGGCCGCATATGAACGCAATTAGCGGACACTCCCAATGGTGATCAATTCATCCTGGGGGCATGGCCAGTGTTATGGGCAGGGTCGGTCCTAGCATGTTGGTTTAAAAACCAGCACAAAAGTTTGTGGAAACCCGAACGCAATTTGCGTTGAAAATTCCCCGATCCTTTGCGGCGGTTATACCGATAGTGAGCGAATTGCGCCAAAGAAATCAGTGCAACCTAGCGGAAACTGCAGGCGCTTAATGTTTAACGGTGCTGTTTTGATGCTGACTCTCTAAGTTGTCTCGTCAAATATATACTCTGTCTGAAGAAAAAGTGACCCTATTAAAGATACCAGTAACAGATCCAGGGCATCCGTGAAATCTCAAAGATTTGCCAAGCCCGCCTCCTCCCACCATGAATATTAACATCACACCCATAGAATCCTTAGAAATACTCATGGTATAGAATAATACAATGATACAGCTGAGAAGGAGGCCATTTGGCCCATCGTGCCTGTGCCGGCTCTTAGAAAGAGCTCTCCAATTAGTCGCATTCTGCTGTTCTTTCCCTATAGCTCTGCAAAATTTCCCCCTTCGTGTATTTATCCAATTCCATTTTGAAAGCCATTATTGAATCTGCTTCCGCCACCCTTTCAGGCAGTGCATTCCCGATCACAACAACTCGCTGTCTAAAATAATTTATCCTCATGTCGCCTCTGTTTTTTGTGCCAAATGCCTTAAATCTCTTTCCTCTGGTTAGGGACCATACTGCCACTGGAAACAGTTCCCCTCGTCTAGCTTCCGAAAGACAGAGCCAGCCACCTGAAGGAAAACAGCGGTATCGATGCAGAAAATATATAAATAATTAGTACTGAAACAAATATTGTGCAGTATATGGAATAGTGTGCTGCATGCCAATTGGGGAGAGAGATTGAAGAGTTAGAGCAGGAGAATCTGAAACAGCACTGTGCTTAGCTGTAGTAAGAAAAGGCTTACAACCCTGCAAAGTCCTCCTCACTAATATCTAGGGACTGGTGCCAAAATTGGGAGAGCTGGACCACAGACTAGTCAAGCAACAGCCTGACGTAGTCATACTCACAGAATCATACCCTTCAGCCAACGTCTGAAACTCCGATGACCATTCTTCGGTATGTCTTGTCTCACCGCAGGACAGACCCACCAGAGGTGGCGTCGCAGTGGTATACAGTGGCGAGGGAGTCTGGGCCCTGGGAGTCCTCAACATCCACTCCGGACACATTGAAGTCTCATGGCTTCAGGTCAAACATGGGAAAGGAAACCTCCTGCTGATTACCATCTACCGCCCTCCCTCAGCTGATGAATCAATACTGTATGTTGAACACCACTTGGAAGAGCACTGAGGGTAGCAAGGGCACAGAATGTACTCTGGGTGGTGGAACTTCAATGTTCATCACTAAGAGTGGCTCGGTAGCACCGCATGGAAGGTGCCATCAGCAGTGCTATCAAGCAGCACTTACTCACCGATAATCTGCTCAGCGATGCTCAGTTTGGGTTCCACCAGGAGCACTCGGCTCCAGACCTCAAAGAGCTGAATTCCAGAGGTGAGGTGAGAGTGACTGCCCTTGACATCAAGGCTGCATTTGACTGAGTGTGACATCAAGGAGCCCTGGTAAATCTGAAGTCAATGGAAATCAGGGGGGAAACTCTCCACAGGCTGGAGTTATACCTAAGGAAGATGGTTGTGGTTGTTGGAGGTCAATCATCTCAGCCCCAGGACATCGCTGCAGGAATTCCTCAGGGCAGTGTCCTAGGCCCAACCATCTTCAGCTGCTTCATCAATGACTTTCTTTCCATCATAAGGTCAGAAGTGAGGGTTTTGCTGATGGTTGCAGTGTTCAGTTCCATTCACAACTCCTCAGATAATGAAGCAATCCCTGCCCACATGCAGCAAGACCTGGACAACATTCAGGTTTGCGCGAATAAGTGACAAGTAATATTCGTGCCACACCAGTGCTAGGCAATGACCATCTCCAACAAGAGAGCATCTAACCACCTCTCTTTCACATTCATAAGAACATATGAACATAATAGGAGCTGGTGCAGGCCATTAATGCACTTCGAGCCTGCTCTGCCATTCCCCAAAATGTAGTGACCTCTTTCTCGAATATATTCGACTGAGCATCCACAGCTCTCTACCTTTGAGTGAATTTTTTTTTCCTCATCTCAGTCCTAAATGGCCAACCCCATATTCTGAGTCTGTGACCCCGTGTTCTAGATTCCCCATCCGGGGGAAACAATGGGCCTGAAATTCCGTTAGAGGTCTTCCCGTGGGCAAACCAAAGAAAAAAGGAAAAAAACTACGCACTTACATGTTGCTGCTGCGCTTGCTCGAACGTCCGAGCCTGAGGCCTTCGCTCCTACGTATTGGAGCACGTGCACGTTGGGACGTGCGCAGGGTTGGAGCTGCAGTCACATGGCTCTGGGCAGCCAATCAAGGTACAGTATTTTCTCATTCATAATGGGAACTCCGTAACTTGAAGTTCCCATTATTATGAATGAGAAACCCCCACCCCCAACACACAAAAAATCAATAAAAAGTAGAAAAATACATGGCATATTTAAGAGTCATTTAAATTAAAGTTCTTACAAAAAAATAATACTTTCCTGACTTTTTTTACAGATGCCTTAAAATAAACTTACCGTGGTGGGGAGGGTTTTTAACAATAAAGTATGTTTTCATGTACGTTTATTTAATTTAATTTTAATGTTGTTACGTATTTTTAAACACTTGCGCCTGTAAAAGTTGACTATATGCCTGCTTTTTCAGGCGCAAGATTTTAAAGGGCATTTGCAGGGCAAGATATTCATAAATATCGGAAATCTTGCCTTGCAAGTGTCCTCATTCCCGATATGCGCGTGATCTGTCAAGCCAGGAATGTGACAGATCGGAACAGCTGATTTCAGTGCATGCTCATTGCGCGCTGAAATCCAGCTTTTCTGATGCTTTCCTGGGTCCGTAGGAACTTCGTACATTCGAACTAGGAACATTGGAATTTCAGGATCATTTTCTTAACAACCCTGTCAAGCCACTTAAGAATTTTAAATTAGATCACCACTCATTCTTCTAAACTGTAGGGTTATCAGCCCTGTATACTCAGTCTCTCCTCATAGGGCAATCCCCTCAGCCCAGGAACCAGTCTAGTGAACCTTTGTTGCACTCCTTTAAGGCAAGTATGTCTTTCCTTAGGTAAGGAGACCAGAACTGTACACAGTACTGCAGGTGTAGGCTCAACAATTCCCTATATAATTGTATTAAAACTTTTTTTACTCTTATACTCTAATCATTTTGTAACAAAAGATAACGTACCATTTGCTTTCCTAATTACTTGCTGTACCAGCAACTTAACTTTCTGTGATTTATGTACAAGCACACCTAGGTCCCTCTGAATGCAAACATTTCCCAGTCTCTCACTATTCAAAAAATATTCTGGTTTTATTGTTTTACCTACGTGGATAACTTCATACTTCCCCACATTATATTCCATTTGCTATATTCTTGCCCACTCAGTCAACCTGTCTATATCTCTCCGCAGCCTTTTGCATCCACCTCACAGCTTACTTTCCCACCAAACTTTGTATCATCAGCAAACTTGGATACGTTACACTCAATCCCTTCATTTAAGTCTTTAATAGAGATTGTAAATGGCTGAGGCCCCAGCACTGATCCTTGCAGCACTCTGATAGTTAGCCTGTCAACCCGAAAAAGTCCCGTTTATTCCTACTCTGTTTTCTGTCCATTAACCAATCTTCAATCCATGCTAATAAATCATCCCCAATTCCATGAGTCCTAATTTTATGTAATAACCTCTTGTGTGACACCTCATCACATGCTTTTTGAAAATCTAAATACACTACATCTACTGGTTCCTCCTTATCTATCGTACTAGTTACATTTTCAAAAATTCTAACAGATTTGTCAAACACGATTTTCCTTTCAAATAACCATGTTGACTCTGCCTAATCATATTATGATTTTCTAAGTGTCTCATTATCACGTCCCTAATGATAGATTCTAGCATTGTGTCATCAGGACAGACAGAAAGGCAAATGAGGTTGGGTAGCACTGTTAATAAAGGATGAAATCAGGGCATTAGTGAGAAACAATATTGGCTCAGAAGATTAAGATGTTTAATTAGTTTGGGTGGAAATAAGGAATAAAAAGGGGAAAAAGTCACTGGTGGGCGTAGTCTATAGGTCCTCTAACAGTAGCTACACTGTTGGATGGGTTATAAATCAAAAAATAATGGAGGCTTGTAAAAAAGGAACGGCAATAATCATGGGCAATTTCAACCTTCATATTGATTGGACAAAGCAAATTGGCTAGGGTAGCCTTGAGGAAGAGTTCATAGAGTATATCCGGGATAGTTTTATTGAACAGTACATTGCGGAAGCAAACAGGGAGCAGGCTATCTGGTACTGTGCAATGAAACAGGATTAATAAACAATCTCCTAGTAAAGGATCCTCTAGGAATGCGTGACCATAACATGATTGAATTTCAAATTCAGTTGGAGGATGAGAAATCAAAGCAATGTCCTAATCTTAAATAAAGGAGACTACAAAGTTATGAAGGCAGAGTTGGCTAAAACGGACTGGGAAAATAGACTAAAGTGTGGGACGGTTGATGAGCAGTGGCAGACATTTCATAACTCGCAACAAAAGTATATCCCAATGAGAAGGAAAGGCTGCAATTATAATTTAAATGCAGAAAATTTGCAACGTTCTGCAGTACAGAGGGACCTGGGGGTCCTTGTGCATGAAACACAAAAAGTTAGTATGCAGGTACAGCAAGTAATCAGGAAGGTAAATGGAATGTTGGCCTTTATTGCAAAGGGGATGGAGTATAAAAACAGAGAATTCCTGCTACAATTGTACAAGGTATTCGGGAGGCCACACCTTGAGTACTGTGTACAGTTTTGGTTTCCTTATTTAAGGAAGGATAAACTTGCATTGGAGACTGTTCAGAGAAGGTTCACTAGGTTCATTCCGGAGATGAGGGGGTTGACATGAAGACAGGTTGAGTAGGTTGGGCCTATACTCATTGGCGTTCAGAAGAATGAGAGGTGTTCATATTGAAACTTATAAGATAGTGAGGGGGCTCAACAAGGTGGATGCAGAGAGGGATATTTCCACTCATCGGTGAAACTAAAACTAGAGGATATAGTCTCAGAATAAGGGGTCACTCATTTAAAACTGAGATGAGGAGGAATTTCTTCTCTCAGAGGGTTGTAAATCTATAGAATTCTCTGTCCCAGAGAGCTGTGGAGGCTGGGCCACTGAATATATTTAAGGCGGAGTTAGACAGATTTTTGAGCGATAAGGGAATAAAGGATTTGGGGGAGCGGACAGTGAAGTGGAGCTGATTCCATTATCAGATCAGCCATGATCTTATTGAATAGGCCATATGGCTCGAGGGACCATATGGCCTACTCCCACTCATATTTCTTATGGTTTTATTTTCTTATTTTGCCTATGTCAGGATAACTGGCCTTTCGTTCCCCATTTTGTCTCTTCCTCCTTTCTTCAATAGCGGGGTTATGTTTGCTCCCTTCAAATCCTTGGGGACTGTTCCAGAATCCAGGGAATTCTGGAAGATTAATACCAGTGCATCCACTATCACTGCAGCTACTTCTTTTAAAACCCTAGGATGCAGGTCGTCAGGTTCAGGGGATTAGTCGCCACTTAATCACATTAATTTCTCCAGTACTATGTCTTTACTTATACTGATTTCTTTAAGTTCCTCCTTCTCTCTAGACCCTTGGTTCCCCATTTTTTTGTATCTTCTGCTGTGAGTTCAGATACAAAGTATTTGTTTAATATCTCTGCCATTTCCTTATTGCTCATTATAATTTCTCCTGTCTCTGCCTCTAATGGGCTCACATTTACTTTCACTAATCTCATCCTATTAACATACCTAGAGAAACATTTACAATCTATTTTTATGTCTCTTGCTAATTTACTCTCATATTCTTTTTTCTCTTTCCATATCAATTTATTGGTTCTCATTTGCTGAATTCTAAAATCCTCCCAGTCCTTAGGCTTACTGCTCTTTTGGCAACATTATAAGCCTCTTCCTTCGATCAAATACTATCTTTAACTTCTCTTGTTATCCACGGTTGGACCAGTTTTACTCTGCTGTTAAGGAATGTATATTTGTTGTAGATTATGTATTAATTCTTTAAATGCTAGCCATTGCTTATCTACCATCATATTTTTTAATGTATTTTCTCAATCTACCTTAGCTAACTTGCCCTCATACCTACATATTTTGCTTTATTTAGATTTAAGATTTAACTAAATCACTTTCAAACGTAATATAAAATTCTATCATATTATGGTTACTCTTCCCTAAAGACCACTTTACTACGGTTATTAATTAATCCTTTCTCATTGCACAATATAAGATCTAAAATAGACTGTTCCCTAGGGGGTTCCTGAGCATAATGATCAATGACATTGCCATCATCAAATCCCCCCACCATCAACATCCTAGAGGGTTACCACTGACCAGAAACTTAACTGGAACAGCCACATCAATACTGTAGCTACATGAGCAGGTCAGAGGCTGGGTATTCTGTGGCGAGTGACTCACTTCTTGTCTACCCAAAGACATTTCACCATCTTCAAGGCACAAGTCAGGAGTGTGATGGAGTGTGATGGAATACTCTCCACTTGCCTGGATGAGTACCACTCCAACAACACTCAAGAAGCTCAATACATCCAGGACAAAGCAGCCTGCTTGATTGGCACCCCATCCATCACCTTCAACATTCACTTCCTTCACCACTGGCGCACCCAACTAAAAGATGCACTGCAGCAACTCGCCAAGGCTGCTTCGTGGGCACCTCCCAAACCCGCGACCTCCACCACGTAGAAGAGAAGGACAGCGGCACATGGGAACATCCAAGTCACACACCATCCTGACTTGGAAATAGATCGCCGTTCCTTCATCATCACTGGGTCAAAATTCTGGAACCCCCTCCCTAACAGCACTGTGGGAGCACCTTCACCACACGGAATGCAGTGGCTCAAGAAGGCGGCTCACCACCACCTTCTCAAGAGCAACTAGGGAAGGGCAATAAATGCTGGCCTTGCTAGTGATGCCCACATCCTGTGAATGAATAAAGTTTTTAAACTTCTAAGAAAAGTAAATCCAGTCCTGGAGTTGCATTCGCTGGGAGATAGTACACATATCAGAAGTGGATGTACAAGATATTGGTCAGGCGCAGGGCAGAACATTTACAAAAGTTGATATTAATATGATCATAGTGGCAGCCATCATTCAGTTGTAGCACTCTCGCCTCTGACTCAGGAGATTGTGGGTTCAAGGCCCACTCCAGAGACAGGAGTACTGAGGGAGTGCTGCACTGTCGGTGGTGCCGTCTTTCGGATGAGGCATTAAACCGAGGCCTTGTCTGCTCTCTCAGGTGCTTTTAAAAGATCCCACGGCACTACTTTGAAGAAGAGCATGGGGGGGTTCTCCCCGGTGTCGTGGCCAACATTTATTCCTCAAACACCATCTCGAAAGCCGATTACCTGTCGTTATCTCATTGCTGTTCATGGGATCTTGCTGTGTGAAATTTGACAGCCACATTTCCTACGTTGCAACAGTGACTACACTACGAAAAGTACTTTATTGGCTGCAAAGCATTTTGGGGCATTCTGAAATTGTGAAAGGCGCTATAGAAATTGCCCCTTTTTGCGACACCCATTAGCGCCTCCAGGGGACGCTAACGGGGTGCAACACATTTTGGGTAGCAACCCCGGGCCGCCGTGTAACCGGCGATGACATAATTGACATGCACGGTGACCCCTCAGCGCCGCACACTGACCGCTTTATGCCCCGTGGGGGATATTGCCCCGTGGCCCGCGAGGCTGATTTCAGCACCGGCCTTGCAGGTGGCAAAGATGGCAGACATCTGCTCGCAGGGCGGAAATTATAGGGAAGGGCGCCATCTTTGCCGTTTTGACAAATCTCGGGTCGGCTCCAATACTTGGTCACGAGCGTGGTCAGGGCCGCCATCATGCGGCCCGGCACTCTGTTTGGATGCTAGGCAGCAGCCCCGGTACCACGCTGCCCTGGTGGTTCACTGGAGACCATCAGTGGCCTTGCAGAGTGCGCAGTGGCCCTCCCCTTTAAGCGAAGGGGAAGGATGTTGAAGCTACATGGAGCCTCCGCGTGGCGCTCCCGATCGCGTGCCGTTAGCGCCGCTGGTCTCACCCCATCAGGAAGTGGAGCATGCGAGATCTCACTCCACTTCCTTTGTGGGGCACTAAGCCCAATTCAGTGGCTGGGGCAGGACTTCCACGCTGGGTGCAGGAAGTCATGCCCTGAGCAGGTCACCATCCCCAATCGGAGTGCAGAGAAATTTCACCACCGTGATTTTTAGTGTTTATACGTTTAAGTTCCTAATTCCTAGCCTTACAAAATATAATACACAAGTAAAATTCCAATTTCACAGCGTTTCACCCTCAAAAATATATATACATTTGGATATGCAATTTGCAGGTCAACAAGATTTCAAACTATTTGCACTATCGCTTGGCAGTAACTGTTGCACCGACTGATATATTGGCCTGTAATTTGTGGTCAGCAATGAAGCAAAGGTGTTCACCGCTGTCCCACAAGCTTCCCACAAAGATCTCATGATCTCTGTGTCGAGAAGTTCGGCTTTTCCGACACGTAGTAGTCAATGCAAATTCATAGGGAATCCCGAACGCGAGCTGCTGTGACATCAACAAGCTGTCTAAGCAGCCAATCAAAACACAGGAACCAGGCAATGGGTAAGCTCCTTTGATTGTAACTTTTAAAAAATGTTAGAAAGAACAAAACAAAGATTGGGGCTGTCACATGGGGAAAAGGCAAACCTGATGCAAAGATGATCAAACATTTTTTTTCAAGTTTCTTAAAAAATGTACCTTTTGTTAAAATGGAGAAATTTGACACTGCACAAAATTAAAATGCATTTTTCATTGCCATAACCTTTGCTTGGCAATCAATACGCTATTAAAACCCCAGTTACACCTAATCCAAAAGGATCTAACTTTTAGTGGGGTGTTTAACAGCAGGATTACTGCGGAAAAGCCAAGGTTTTCATCAGTTTCCATGATTTAATGGATTTAACTGATCCCCGTGTGGGGGAGGGGAGGGTGGAAGGGGAGCACTACGTGGAGAAGCAGTGAACGACAGACCGCAACTTCAGGATTTCTGGATTCGGCTGCACGTGCGCTAAATCCTGAAGTTGCCGTCAGTTTCAAAGGGGAAATGACGGTAAACGCTGCCGGTTCATCGTCACACCAAGTCATTATCAACGATATATAAAGAACTAATTCTGGGCACCACACTTTAGGAAGGACGTGAAGTCTTTGGAAAGGTTATAGAGGAGAGTTACTAGAATGGTTCCAGGGGTGAGGGATTACAGTTATATGGAGAGACTGGAGAAGCTGGAATTCTTCTCCTTAGAGCAAAGAAGGCTAAGAGGAGATTTGATCGAGGTTTTTAAAATCATGAAACATAGAAACATAGAAACAGAGAAAATAGGTGCAGGAGTAGGCCATTCGGCCCTTCGAGCCTGTACCACCAATCAATATGATCATGGCTGATCATGCAACTTCAGTACCCCATTCCTGCTTCCTCTCCATACCCCTTGATCACTTTAGCCATAAAGGTCACATCTAACTCCCTTTTGAAGTGCTTAGATGGAGTAAATAATGAGAAACCATTTCCAATAAGCAGCAAGCACAGGTTTAAGGTGATTGGCAAAAGAACCAGAGATGAGGAAAAACTTTTTTATGCAACGAGTGGTTAG